>NC_137089.1:39945138-40586834 GCF_951640355.1 Cnephaeus nilssonii
CAAATCTCTGCTTTTGAAATGAAAAATTTAGTGACTATTCATTTTGCATAGGCCCCCGATATACCCACTAGAAGAAAGTGGTATATCCCAATCCACCCCCGAATAACTAATACATTAACATGTTGAGTGGAATTGTTTTCTATTATTGAACTGGATGTCAGAAATAGTGAGTTTGATTGAAGAATAATTCTTATTTGTCCCTAAACATTATTAGTTGTAACATTCACTTACTGGTTGATCACTGACAATAATGGCTCTCCTGGAATGAGACAGAAGATTCAATTGCTGTCATATCAATGGATGACTGTTTGTTAGAGGAGGAAACAATGATATCAGTCCATCTAAAAGCTTCAGCAAATTGTTGTACAAACTTTCAAAAGAGGAGCTAGACAAAGCCCGATTTTATACCATTTAAATAAAAAATTTCATATGACAAAAGGCCATCACTGCTATTCTCATCTTGTGGTTTGCGTTGCAACAGAAGCTCTAAAGGAGAATGGCATATACCAGGTTGATGTTGAATTCCACAGCCTGGCCTGAAATCATAGCCCAATATGGTGGTATTCAAATGCTCATCTATGCCCTGGAAACAGACTTATCCAGGAACCCACGAAGCCCAGGAACTGGCTCCCTTTGGAGATGATCAGATCTCAAGGGCAAAATGAATTATTGCAAGGCAGTCAAGGATGTTGAGGAAATAGAAATTCAACTATTGGCTACTAACCCCAAGGTTTACAACTCTGGAACTGGACAAATTGACAAGTCAGACAAACACACAAACACCCCAGGTCAGCCACGTCTTCACTGCTTTGAAGCAGATATTTACCCCCCTCATGTCTGCTCAAGTATCATCATATCAAAACTATCCTCGACCACTGTTCCCCTTCTCTTGACTTTCTACTCCCTTCTACTTCATTCTTCTTCGGAGACTTATCACTACTAGACACACTGTTTTCTGACAGTTTCTACCAGGTAAAATATAAGCTCCATGAGGGCAGGCCTTTGCTGTGGTTACATAATAAACATTCTGTAAGCAACTGGTGAATGAATACAATTTTGGGGGGGCGGTGTCTCAATTTTTCTTTCTGTAAAATCTTGTTTGTTAAGATTAGATAAGTTACATTACTTACACATAGTAGGTACTTTTCTGCACATTTTCACACTGGTTGGAGAAAGACCAGTTTTGCTTCTGGGAAGCTCTCAATCTTATATCTCCCTAACATACATCACCACAAACATCAAAAGCACAGTCCTATTCTTTCATGTTTCATGATGAATAAGATGGGCTATTGATTTAAGTCATTTAGTCACTCAACAAGCATTTACTCAGCATATATAGGGGCTAGTCTGATGTTTTGTGAGGAGTCCTGGAATCTTAGGGTCTTAAAACCTTCACTTTTTCCCAGGCTTAGAATGTTCTTGAGTCCAGCCTGAATGACCGCAGTGGGCTTCTCTAGTGAGGGCCCTTCTTATTTCCCACAGCCCCTTGTTGACATGAGAATTATGCTATTTTATCTTTCCCTTAGCCAGAGTGAATCTCTTGTTTGGTAAGCTCCTTCATGTAAAAAGTTATTTTCCAAAGGGAAAATTATAGCCAAGAATTTGATTTCAACTACAGTAGCAGAAACCCTTATTCTAGCCCCAGAGTTCTTAGCAAAAGCTCTTGTTTGTAATAGAAATGGGCAAAATTAGTGAAAAGAGCGACCACTGTGTTCTTGTCTTAAACACAGCCATCAATTTGGATTGAGCTAGCCATGGTAACTACTGATATGCATCTCAGCAAGACGGATTCTTTCTTCCCTTCATGTGGAGAGAGCTGCGGCATCCCTCCCTCATAACTTTCTCAGAGTATCTTTAGGTCAGTGGCATTCTCAACTGGCTAATTATTTGCTGCCGAAAGACAAGGTATGATGATCATATCTGGGCAAGCTAGGCGAGCTTCTATCCACGAATTCCTAAAATCCAACTGATTGTCAGAAACAATGGCACCTGAAAATCCGTGTTGTGTATAACTGGTCCTGGTTTCATTTTAGTCTCTTAAGTCTGAAATGGAAGGGATAGCACTGTGCACCATTATAGCTGATTTATCAGAACATAAATTCGTTCTGCAAAACCCATATGGAGTCTTGGCCACAGTTTCTTCATTCACTCATGGAAAAGAACATGGCTTAGACAAAGTAAGAATGCTTCCTATCTTGGCTTTTAAGCTAAGAAATCCCAGATACCAAGATAAGCAATGGTCACCTTCAGCCAATGCTGTTTACCCACAAATGGAATGTTTTATGGCCTATGACACATGCTTATCATCTGGGGACAGATTTAACTTCTTGGGAAGTTTCTTTGCTAACTATGTCTCCATAGAAAATGTCAGATACAGAATGTCAGAACCTTGATTTGATTTGAAATCAGAGATGAGCGGGAGTTTATTTTAACATTAAAATGTCCAATGAGAGTGGCACAGCATAATTTGGATATTCAGTGGTAGATGGAGCACTTTTGCAACTGGTTTTGTAGTCGGAAGCCTTTTGCCAAAAACACAGCAGGAAAGCTGGGACAGTCTAGATACGATTTTTGATCACTATGAATTTTAAGACAAGGCCTTGAAAGTAACTGTACAACTTCCTGATTCTTACGAAAATACTTTGGTCAACTTGTATTTGGGTCTGTGATTCTAATCTTTCTATTTCTCTTGAATAATGAGTAATGCACATTTTCCTAGCATTGTGTAGCAAAACGTATTCTAATGTACTAGTACTAGGACCCTCTTAAGATTACTTGGTAATGCTAAAATGTATCTATAACCATTCGTTTTACATGTGGGATCTTCTTTGGACATCAGTTTTTATTTAAAAAATATTGTTTTATGTTAAAAAATTTATTATAGAGTAAAAGGCACAATTTAAATATATTTTAAAGATGAAAATGGGATTTGCAGAAATTCTGACCTTGCTGTGCATCCCTCTTGGCCAAGCCCCTGACATGGGATCTATTCGATGTTGGGGACACCACGGGAGGGGCTGAGAAGCACTGCTTTATGCTAGAGCATTTGCAATAGGAAATCTCAATGTGTTCACAGACCTAGAAGTGAATGACCACTTCACAGTTCAGAAATTATCCTTAGACTGCAATCCAAGACCATGGAATGCTTTTTCCTGCAGGCCATAATGAGGCTCCACAATGGTTTCCTTTAATGGAAGAAAAATGTAGAACTTAAATCATCCCAGAATGACCTGATGGGCTTAGTTTGCTTTTGGAGGCGGTGCATCATGGGTTAGCCCCTCCCTTCTACCTTGAATGAAGCCAATATCCACCGCCTGGGGCAGTGACTTAATAATGTCACTATCACAATTCTAATTTTATAGTTTTCTTTTTTACTGACAGGTCTAATCTATGTAGGACTCCTTCCTAAAATATTTCTGTGGGTTCATTTCCAGTTGAAGCCATAACATAGTTACCCAGTTGTACTGTAGAGCCTTTGAACTCATCAGAGCCTTAAACCTTCTGTTCTTCTTCTATGCTAAAGAGTTGGCAACATTTTCTGCAAACGCTCTGACAGTAAACATAGGCTTTGCAAGCCATGAGGTCTCTGGTACAACTACTCAATTCTGCCCTTGAAGCAGAAAAACAAGTATTGAAGATATGTAACAAATGGGTGTGGCCCAATAAAACTTTATTAACAACAATGTGGAGACATGTTGATTTTGACTGATGCTATCTTTTGCTGATCCCTGTTTTACATTCTCACTTAGTAGGTTCCATTGCCATCCACTCATTCCCCCATGTTCAAAGTTCTCCCTCTCAATTCATATCCATCAAAGATTAAGTCACAGTTATTTTAGTTCCTATATTAGTTGCCTGGGGCTGTTATAACAATTACAATGAACTTGGTGGCTTAAAACAACAGTAATTTATTCTCTCGTGATTCTGGAGGCCAGAAGTCCAAAATTAAGGGGCCGGCTGGGCCATGCTCTCTGCAGATTTGAGGGGAGGAGTCTTCCTGCCTCTTCCTAGCTTCTTTGGTTGCAGGCAATCCTTGCATTTCTTGCCTTGCAGCTGTGTCAGCTCAAACTCTGCTTCCATTGTCAAATGGCTTCATCCCTGTGTCTCTGTGTCCAAACTTCCTTCTTCTTATAAGGACACCATTCATATTGGAGTGAGAGCCAATCTAATCTAGCATGGCCTCAACTTTATTATATCTGCAAAGACCTTGTTTCCAAATAGTGTTACATTTGCAGGTTCTGAGTAAACATGATTTGGGGGACACTCCCTATTTTCTAATCTGTCCTCTACTTTCCATCTCAGCTACACAGCACTAATGACTAAACAAAATTTTACAACTTAAAAATACTTTTAAATTAACTGTAGCTTATTCTATCACATAAGTAAGTCCCCTTTATACTTACAAGGAAAGTAAAACAAAAAGTAAGTAAATAACTTGCCAAAAGTCACACATGTGAACCATAGGTATTCTGACTTCAAATCCTGCTCCATAAAAGAATAATGCATCAACTTTTACTTTGTCACTTTAAATGTTCTAGCTGAGCTCTGCTGCTATAATCCCCTCAATAGTTCCAAAGCCATAAGCTTGTTTGTAAGTTTATATGAGGTTGACCTAAGAAATATCTAATGAGTTCATAAGACACGTTCTGCACTTTGAACCATTGATTACACTGAAAGTAATCTTCTATGTTCAATTCATTCATTCGTCCATCCACTCATCCACCCATTCATTCATTGTAAAACTATTAAAAATGAAATGATCACCTCTCCATCCATATTTTATAATGTATAAATGTCATGGCTATGTTACATGCTGTTCAAAGATTTGACAATATGGTACACAAAAGTATATTTTCTTTTTCAGTTTCTACTTTAGCACCTGCTTGATAATTCTTTATTATTTAACTAGAGGCCCGTTGCAGGAAGATTCCTGCAATAGGGCTTCCTGCTGTGGTCGCCACCCCGCCTGCTTCCCTCCCTTCTCCCCCAGCCCGCCTGCTTCCTTCCCTTCTCCGCCACCCCACCTGCTTCCCTCCCTTCTCCCCCAGCCCGCCTGCTTCCTTCCCTTCTCCGCCACCCCGTCTGCTTCCCTCCCTTCTCCCCCGGCCACCTGCTTCCCTCCCTTCTCCCCCGGCCCGCTTGCTTGCTTCTCCACAGCTTCGCTCCCTTCTGCAGTGCTTGGCTTCTTTCTACATTCTCTTCAGTCTTCGCTCCGGCCTGGATATGCTTGGCTTCTTTCTACATTCTCTTCAGTCTTCGCTCCAGCCTGGATATGCAAATACTCGCCCTGATTGGCTGGTGGGCATGGTTTGTGGACGTAGCGAAGGTACGGTCAATTTGCATGTTTCTCTTTTATTAGATAGGATGCTATTAAGGTTTTCAGGTAAGAATATTAGCATACGTTCCTCTGGGTATAGCTAATTGTCTCAACTAACAATGCCGCTAATAAAGATAGGACTTGTCTACAAATTATGATAATATGATGATGATGATGCAGCAAACATAAATGCCTAATAACTTGTCAAATTAAAGGAAAACTGTTGGAACTGTCAACTAAATTATATTTTACAAGTAATCAAAAGAAACTGAACCCAAAATGACATGATCTCTCATTACTACTTAATGCTAAGATAACACAGTCAAGGGGAAAATATAAAAGTAAACATCTTATCTTCATGTTGAAAAAAAGTGAAAGCAACAAGTTTGGTAAAACATTTTTTTCTTTATTTTGATAGGGTAGCAGCACACAGAAATCAGTGTTATTTTTCTTCTGTCTTGATACAGCAATCAAACTTCTTTGTGGCTGTAGACATAAGCTTAATGTTAGTTTGCCAAGAGCATTATAGAGCACTGCAGGGAATACTGTAGTAAGCCTTGTTCTTGTGGGTGGATAAAAAGAGGAATGCTAGAGACCAAACTCCCTCAGCTTCCCTCCTTACTTCCTGGCTTTCCTGTTCTCAGAATTTCCCTGCGTCTTCATCCAACTTCTCCCCCACCTCACCTCTTTCCTCCTATTCCATTCTAATCCTTCTACTAAATCCCTTGTTCCCATCCTGAAGCACTGCAGAATCAATTAACTGGCCCCCACCCGGTCCCCACTAACATTTGTTAGTATCACCCTCTTCAAAAGTCCCTTCCATTCAGCCTGCCAGGATGATATTTTTTCTTATCCAAACCTAACTTTCTCTTGATCCTGCTATTCCCTTGAACTATCTCATGTTTTCTGTGTTTCTCCTCTGGCCATTGCCAACCTTCTGGGAAGGTGATAGCCCACCACAGTTGCTCAGCTACTCAGACCACTGATCTGATCCTTACAATTTCTTGAAAACTCACTTACTTTAGCTAATATGACTCTCACTTATTTCTGCCGATTTTCTTACTTCTCTGACCATGCCTTCTCTGGCTCTTCTTCCACCTGCCATTCCCACCTGAACATAGTCTGCAGTGATCTGTCTTGGTTCCTCCACTTCCATCTCTGGGGTTATTTCCTTCCTTCCTTCCTTCCTTCCTTCCTTCCTTCCTTCCTTCCTTCCTTCCTTCCTTCCTTCCTTCCTTCCTCCCTTCTTTCCTTCCTCCCTTCCTCCCTCCCTCCCTCCCTCCCTCCCTCCCTCCCTCCCTCCCTCCCTCCTTCCTCCCTCCCTTTTATTCATCATCATTATTATAATTTCTTGGTAATCTCATGGTCTCAACTATTAATCTGTTCAGCTAAACACCAAATCTTTTGCTTTAACTTTAAACTTTTTTCCACATTCTGGACATGCATTTTCATCTGTCTCCCACATTTTTTTTTATTTTAGTGTTCTAACTTTGTTTTAAGCTTATTCATTAATTTGTTTGTTCAATAACTCCTTCAATCTATATTTATTAAGGGCATATTATGTAGCTAAAATGAGAGTTAAGCTGCTATCCAAATACAATGACTTTAATAATAAAGGAGTTTACTTCTCATTTTTTAGCACCATCTGTAAAATGACTGTGCAGAGTCATTCAGAGATCATCCAGGGCCCTTCCAACTACAGCTCTGCCCTGTGAAGGTGTTGTCTACATGAGTCCGGCCAGAGCCAGGTCACTTTCCTATCAAGTTGTGAAAAAGAGAAAGAGAAAATGGAAGAGTGTGTGCCCAGTGTTTTAAGACCATGTCACGACACTGAATTGTGAGGAAGGCTGAGTCTTTAGCTGAATGTCCCTGTCCTCTGCTAAACTCTATTGTCACGGAAGAAGAGAGAACATATTTGGGGTGGGGGGAGAAATAGTTAGAGGTCTGTCACTCCTACCAGGATTAGGCATTATGCCAAGTTTTGACATTCATTGTTTGGAATAATTCTCATTATATTTCCATCCAAATCTGCTTTTTGTTCAGTATTTTATACTTCCACTATCACCCTTCTAGCCACGCTGCTTTAAAACACCCAAGATATCTTTAATGCTTAATCTACCTTTCTCAACTAACTTCCTCTCCATAACAGCCACACTTTTCCAAAGTATTATGTAGTCTTCTTTCATTGTATTTCTTGCTTAGTACCACCATTTGCTATTTTCCCTAGTACATTTGAAAAGTTAGTGTTCTTTGCCATTAATCTGAAAAAAATACAACAACCTCCTAACTTATTGCCCGTATCCAGTCTTGTTCTGCTCTTATTCTGCTTGTACATCCACAGTAGTCTCAGTAGTCTCTCTGAAGCAAGTACAATCCCCATGTACAAAGGAATGAGGTGTGGACTCCTTGGTGTGGCATTCAAGGTTTGTCAGAAGGATGTGTGTCCTCATCTAGGGTTAATGGCCATGACATGCTCTCCTTTGAGTCATGGTACATGATCACCATATCTTCCTTCTCTGAACATTTATTCCTATTTTTCTCTTGGTTGCAATGTCCTTCTAGATCCACAAATTCAAACACTATCACTATTTCAAGGCCCAGTTTAAATTCCACTTTTTCCAGAAATATTTCTTTCTCATTTTAGGAAAAAGTTATATCTCTCTCCTCCGATCTTCTAAACAACTTTATCTACCTATCTCGTGATACTTAATTTTTTTTATTTCTTGGATTATAGAATTTTTTATTTCTTGGATTATAGCTTATAGGTATATGCCTTATCTTTCATATTAAGTGCCTTAATTGGGGGACTAAGGCTAATTATTCTGTGTATTCCACTGAAGATTAAAATTTATGATACATGGTGGGTGTTCGACAGATATGTTTAATGAAAGAATGTTTGAAGAATTGAGTTAAGAAATTTAGAATATGCTAAGTACAGGGCAGAGAGTCTATTAGGAAAATAAGTCATTTTGACTGAGTATTGGTAAACACTTACTTTGGGAGCAGATTCCGCTCAGTGAAATTATTACGAAGGAATTTCAAAAGACACATTTGGAGCAACAGTAACAAGAATCTCAATCTTTTTTCTTTTTTTTTAATATATTTTTTTATTGATTTCAGAGAAGAAGAGAAAGGGAGAGATAGAAACATCAATGATGAGAGAGAATCATTGATCAGCTGCCTCCTGCATGCTCCCCACTGGGGATCAAGCCCACAACCCGGGCATGTGCCCTGACCAGGAATCCAACCGTGACCTCCTGGTTCATAGGTGGATACTCAGCCACTAAGCCACACTGGCTGGGTCAGAATTTTGATCTTTTACGTTTATAACAGTGATACAGCTTTAAAAGAATTATCATGAAAATGCAAAGATTTTCCTCAACAAGACACACTTCTTATCTAAATTGCGTGTGAGGTCCAAAGTGTTTAAACTCTCTTGGGTTGTTGTCTTTTCTTCTCACTACATTTTCCAATGAAGCCTAAAAATATTGAAATACTTTTTATTCTAATTATTATGGGGTATTTCCAGTCACAGTCAGAGGGAAGGCTATGAAAACTCACTAGGAAGATCTTTTTCATAGTATTTTCCAATTGAATATTATAGGTTGAAGATATCATAATTCTTAAGATAATTTCCCCCCAAAATTCAACATTTGTCCAAGAAAGAACTCCAACTCTTTTGACATTTATGTATCTGAAATATTGATAACATCAAACTAGCATTTCACTTGTAGCAGTTTTACATTTACCTTCTGGAGTTGGGGCAACATTTAAAGTGGCAGGAACTCATAAATGTTTCATGGAAAATAAGGAAAACATGCTATAAAACTCACCAAACCATGAGATAAGAAGGAAGAGGAAGGAATGGGTGATCCATGAGGCCCTGGGGGGTGATTGTGGAAAATTCTCCTAAGTAGTGGGCCAATTTTTCCCAACTCATACATGACTTCCTGGCCATACATTAGGTAATCCTGAAATTGCTTTAACCCTTTCAGGGACCACGTTAGCATTATCTACCTGGCCAAATTGGGTCACTTCTGGGAGGTCTACGTTTAATGCCGGAGTCCCACACTTCAATTAGAAGAGGCTCCTTATTAATTGTGAAATCTTTGCAAGTTACTTTACCCTCTTTGAGCCTCTGCATCAGTATCTACTAAAATGTCCATAACAGCCCTGATCGGTTTGGCTCAGTGGATAGAGCGTCGGTCTGCGGACTGAAGGGTCCCAGGTTCGATTCCGGTCAAGGGCATGTACCTTGGTTGTGGGTACATCCCCAGTGGGGGTGTGTGCAGGAGGTAGCTGATCGATGTTTCTCTCTCATCAATGTTTCTAGCTCTCTATCCCTCTCCCTTCCTCAATAAAATATATTGAAAATAAAATAAAATAAAATGTTCATAACAGAGGTTTTAACTACACTGATGATGGTGAATATATGGCCTTTTATTGTACTATTTTTGAATGTTCGAAATATTTTATTATAGATTTAGTATGTGGTTAAAACATATGCAAGGGTTAAAAGAATACAAGGAGATTGTGGATGCAAAAGTTCAGCACATGGCTTTATAATTGCTAATTATTTTTGCCACTAATAATGGTCCTACAACTGATGTTTATTGTATTTTTTAGCAATAGTTTTATACAGGGGAATATACTGGGCACTGGGAGGGGGCAGGGAGAGAGGACAGTGAATGAAAAATAATAAGACTAATTCCAGTCCTCTATGATCTAAGTATTTTATTCTGAGACAATAGAACTTGTAGACAAGAAACGATTAAGTAACAATGCAAGGCAATACATGATTAAAGCTAAAATGATTTATGCAGATATATGTTCCAAAGGAGTTCAGAGAACAATGTGTTTAAATAATTACAGTGTGAGTGTGTGTGTGTGTGTGTGTGTGTGTGTGTGTAGCACATTAAATGGGACCAGAAACTTTTACATTTCTACCCAGAACAACAGAGTGCCAACCAGATTTTGTTATTTAAGAAGAATTCTTTCAGGGCCCATTATTGGAAACCTAGAGACTTGTTTGTGACAAGTCTTTCCCCTCCTGCCTACAAATGCCACCCTTGTACCATTATTCTGATATATATGGTAAAGCGTAAAATATGCAGAAACCACTGAATCAATGCGTTAACAAAATACACATGAACACCAGGAAATGATGATCCCAGGTTGGCGTGGGCACGCAGCATTCCACATCGCGTGGTTTTCTGGCATGCTTGTTACACTCCTGCGCTAGGAAATACCTCCACCTGGAGATGTAGACACTAGAATTGGTACTCCCAAGTGAGAGCATACTGTCGGCAATAAAAGCAGTCTTTGTGTGGTGAAAATAAAACTGCAAGCTTTGTACACTTGTAAACCACCACTGGCTCAAAAGTTATTATTCCTGTTTTAGTTCTTAGATTGAAAACGGCTTTTAAATCTGATCTATTTTTGTCCATAAGGGGGGGAAAAAAAAAAGGAGCAGGATTCTGTCAGCCTAATCTCATTACACATGTAGTCATTACAGTCAAAATGAGTTTCCTCTGAGTGAGTTTGGGTGCGTTTCAAAACCAGGTCTCAGAGGAAAGGAGTCATTATGCTCAAGTAGTGTTACGAGACGGAGCTTCCTATTATACCAGGGCATCCACGTTTATGTTTGCTTAAGCCAGAGGGTGATGAGATGAATAATCCAGATCTTGTTCAATACAAAATTAAACTAAATGAAAGAAGGGGAGACAAAACATTTAACAAGCAAAATGTTAATATCTTGTTAAAGGGTTTCTTTAACAAGGAGAATGAAATAGCTTTAGAAAAACAGGGTCACAATACTTCTCGCTTTGATTTTAGTCTCTTTATTGTACACACTCTATACTGAGCACCACTGGCCAGTTGGCCCATTCATTCCCTCCTATCACCTCACTTCTATCCCCTTCTTTGTTCTTTTATGTAAAACAATGTCCTCTCAGAATATAAGCTATTTGATGGCGGAGACTTGGTTTGGTCTTTGCCAAAGATGGTCAAGAAAAGGCCAGCACTCCCCTTTCAAGACAAAAGGCAGTTTCAATAATTTTCTCCTCTCTTTCTCTCTCTCTAATTTCTAGCCTTCTGCTTATATAGACTGGGATTTCGAGGGGCTGTGGTCAAGACTAGGCTGCTGTATGCCCTGGCCAGGTAGCTCAGTTGGTTGGAGCATTGTCTCCATATGCCAGTGGTCGGCAAACTGCGGCTTACGAGCCACATGCGGCTCATGAGCCGCGGTTTGCTGCTCTGTTGACTAATGAGTTTGCCGACCACTGGGATAGGGGCTTAATCACAAGGAACAACAACAGCCTGTAATTATTGGGATCGAGAGTCTAGGTCAGTGGTCGGCAAACTTATTAGTCAACAGAGCGGCAAACCGCAGCTCACGAGTCGTATGTGGCTCGCGAGCCGCAGTTTGCCGACCACTGCCATATGCCAAGGATGCAGGTTCAATCCCTCAACAAGAATCAACCAATGAATGCATAAATAAGTGGAACCAAAAATCGATGTTTCTCTCTCTCAAAAGAAATCAATGAATTTTTTAAATTAAAAAAAAAAAAAGACTAGTCTGCTGTGTAATAAATCTGGCAGAGATCTCTGGTGCCAATTATTTGTATTCTTCTGTACAATGTGGGTACTTGGACACTTTTGTGCTCTCAGTTTTGGGTCTTACATACCAATTTGGGGGCAAAAGAAAAAGTCCACTCACTATATTGTTGTGTTAACAAGTTATTTTATGTTACATACTAGTGGCCTGGTGCACGAAATTCGTGCATGGGGGGGTGTCCCTCAGCCTGGCCTGCACCTTCTCCAATCTGGGACCCCTCAAGGTATGTCTGACTGCTGGTTTAGGCCCGATCCCACAGGGACTGCTGGCTCCTAACCACTCACCTGCCTGCCTGCTTGCCTGATCACCCCTAACCACTCTGCCTGCTGGCCTGCTCGCCCCCAACTGCCCCCCCCCCTTGCTGGTCTGCTTGCCCCCAACTGGCCCCCCTGCCAGCCTGCTCACCCCCAGCTGCCCCCCCTACGAGCCTGATTGCCCCCAACTGCCCCCCCCCCGCCGGCCTGCTAGCCCCTAACTGCCCCCCTACTGGCCTGATTGCCCCCAACTGCCCCCCCTTCTGGCCTGCTCACCCCAACTGCCCTCCCTACTGGCCTGCTTGCCCCTAACTGCCCCCCTACTGGCCTGATCGCCCCTAACTGCCCCCCCTGCTGGCCTGCTTGCCCCCAACTGCCCCCCCTGCTGGCCTGCTTGCCCCTAACTGCCCCCCTACTGGCCTGATTGCCCCCAACTGCCCCCCCTTCTGGCCTGCTCACCCCCAACTGCCCTCCCTACTGGCCTGCTTGCCCCTAACTGCCCCCCTACTGGCCTGATCGCCCCTAACTGCCCCCCCTGCTGGCCTGCTCGCCCCCAACTGCCCCCCCCTGCTGGCCTGCTTGCCCCTAACTGCCCCCCTTCTGGCCTGATTGCCCCCAACTGCCCCCCCTGCCGGCCTGCTAGCCCCTAACTGCCCCCCTACTGGACTGATTGCCCCCAACTGACCCCCCTTCTGGCCTGCTCACCCCCAACTGCCCCCCCTGCTGGCCTGCTTGCCCCTAACTGCCCCCCTACTGGCCTGATTGCCCCCAACTGCCCCCCCTACTGGCCTGCTCACCCCCAACTGCCCCCCCTGCTGGCCTGCTTGCCCCTAACTGCCCCCCTACTGGCCTGATCGCCCCTAACTGCCCCCCCTGCTGGCCTGCTCGCCCCCAACTGCCACCCCTGCTGGCCTGCTTGCCCCTAACTGCCCCCCTACTGGCCTGATTGCCCCCAACTGCCCCCCCTGCTGGCCTGCTCACCCCCAACTGCCTTCCCCCCCCATGCTGGCCTGCTCGCCCCCAACTGCCCCCCCTGCCGGCCTGATCGCCTTCAACTGCTCTCCCCTGCCAGCCTGATCACCCCTAACTGCCTCTGCCTCAGCCCTGCCACCATGGCTTTGTTGGGAAGGATGTCTGGAAGGTCTCCCAGAAGGTCTCCCAGTCTAATTAGCATATTACCCTTTTATTAGTATAGATATTATGACTTCCTTTCTCCTTCAGATTGCCTTTGATGAAAATTTTAACTGGATTTCACTGGCTCAAAAACATTGGTAGGGAAGGTGGATAATGTTTCCTATGGGCAGACACTGCTAAATCCTGCTGTGCAGTGCAAATCCAGATTTTTATATAGGATGAGCTGGTGTGTGTGTTGGGGGGGGAGCGCTGGCGATGTCATCTTGTTGAAAGGGAGAGGATATTGACATTTCATTTCTAGAATCTTTACAGTTTGCTGAGACATCAGTGGTCAGTATCATAGAATGACCATTATGGAAATTGTGAAAGCAAGTCTTAAAGCTCCCTCATGTCCTATACCTATTATAGCCCCCGACAATGGAGAGTATATCTTTGGGCTCCTATATCAACCTTGGGAGGACAAGAGATGCTACATCCTAATGGGTAACTGAATAGAGCTTAACAAAGGAACTATTCATAAAATGTGGAAAACCAACAGGCACCGTGAGCTCCTGGTCGTTAGCAAGAGCAGGAAGCCATTACTATTGCTATGTTGAGGGGAGGAAGAGGAGGGAAGGTTTGTTGGAATTCAGAGAGAGCTGGAGCTGAAGATATACAGGAAAACACCTAGAGATGAGACATGGCCTTTAGTACAGAAGTCTAGTCACTGCCAACCTGTGGCCAAGCAGAGAGAGAACTGATGTCTTGCTCCTCCTTTCCCCCTCTGACCTCCTGACTTCCTCTCATCACCTCCCATTAGATGGATTGGATTGGAGACCCCCCTGGAAGCCAAAAGGGAACACCCTTAGGCAGTCCATAAGGACAGTGTCTTAGGTGATGTCAGTAGGTCAGTAGGGTGAGGAAGGAGAGAAGAAACATATATCTGCAGGGCAAATGGAAGCTATATTCTATAGACCCACTCCTTGTCCAGGGAAAGCTGTTTGTTATCAAATGATCCTATAGCCATTGTTGGTACTATATTGAATATCTGACTTTGACACTATCAGCAGTCAGGTGAACTTTTCAAGATTTTATGGTTCTAGGCAGAAATGTATGTTCTTTCCAACTCTGCACATCTCCAGCAATCTCTCACATACCCATCTATATTCTGGAAAAGAAAACAGAGAATACCCACTGATCATTTGATTGATCCCAACCCTGATCTCGGTTCACCCTTACTCCATTCCCCTACTCAAGATTGAACTCCTATGCCCTTTTCTTTGCCAAGGCAGGCATCATCACTTGATCTTGGCTCTCTTTCCTGATGAGTTAAGATGCAGCCTCAGAATCTTTCTTAACCTGGTGCTTTAGCAATCAATTAGAGCTGAGGAACAAGATTCCGCGTCTCACCAGGTCAGTGTGGCTCAGTGGTTGAGTGTAGACCTGTGAACCAGGAGGTCCTGTTCAATTCCTGGTCAGGGCACATGTCCAGGTTGCAGGCTCAACCCCCAGTAGGGGGCAAGCAGGAGGCAACCAACTGATGATTCTCTTTCATCATTGATGTTTCTCTCTCTCTCTCTCTCTCTCTCTCTCTCTCTCTCTCTCTCTCTCTCTCTCCCTCCCTGATATATATATATATATATATATATATATATATATATATATATATATATATGAAGATTCCTGGTCTGTGGGTTACCTTGAAGTAGATATTTCCATGTTTTGTTTAATAGATCACTTCCCATTAGCCCTGGAAAGCATTTACTACACCAATTGTTTTTTCGTTTTACCATCTGGAATAACATCAGTGTTAGCATTCATTGGAAATCTCTCTTGAGCTTTCTGAACAACACTTTTACTGTAAGTTTATTTTCCTTTGTCTAGCAGAGGTCCAGCACTTCATCCTTTGTTTACCCCTTCTCACTGACTGCCGGCGCTTTCACAGCTGGACTGATTGCCGCTTTCATTCTTCTATTTAGGGGACCCTGCTTTCTCCCCAGGATCTATAAGCACAGCAATGTCTCATATCTATAGGATGTTTTATAATACACAAGAGACTCACATATACTTACGAAATTCTTTCTGAAAAAAAAAAGCCACCTCTTGTGATATAATTAAAGGATTTTAGATTTCTGGTTTCTGGGACTAAATTACACTTTAGATTCTTATTACCTTATCAAGGCTTCTACATGCTTTGTTTTTAAAAAAGATCTTTCTGCCCACAAATTTCAGAGCTTCTTTTTTTCTCACGTATTTGTCTTCCGTTGTATAGGTAATTTGGGCTTTATAGAGCTGGTCAAAGGAAGTGAGCCTTTAGGAAAATTAATGTATGAAACAAACCTCTGATTTAGGAATTGAACTACAAACACGTTCTTCCTCCAAAATGACATTCAACAACTGAATTTACATAAACCAAAGTTCACACAGGCGTTTCTTAGCAATTTACTTATAATTTCAGACACATGCAGTCACTCTTGTGATGCTATGTCTTAAGTGTTCTTTTTGAGGAAGTTAATGCTCTAATTCCTTCCCTTAAAAAAAAAAAAAGGAGAGACTAGTTTGCTTGACACATTTAGCTGGTCCTTAGAGAAGGCTACAGATGAAATTTACTACATTTCCTGTGGTATTTTTTATAGGGAGTCTTTTTAAAAACTCTTTTTAAAATCCTGCTACCCCAATGCCTTTCCTCTTAGACATAATTCCTCCAGGTGCCAGCAGCACTTGTAAAGCTTTCTACCATGATGACTCTCTTTAAAACGGAAGCCTTCATCAACTTTGTAAAATAACGAGACCTCACCAGGCAAATTTATAAGGTTTCCTTTCCTCCCAGCCTAACCCACTGCACCTCAAATCAATTCCTAGTTGGCCATTGGAGTGTAAGACCATGGTAATAAACAATGAAGAGGGTTTCCTGGGCGTCCCCATCTCTTCGTGCGGAAGGGGAAATGACCAAGTGATTTCTCACATTAGCCTATGAAGTCAGAGGATATATCACAATGCCATTATCAATCTTGAATTCTATCTAATTCTGGCTCTTCTATTTTTGTCCGCTTATGCAATAAAGCCAATGCCTGTGGTACAGACCTTAAACTGGGAAGTAGAAGAGGACAACTAAGAGCTAATGTGAGAGTTTCTATTAGCCTCTCTTAATGCTCCTTCTGTTTTCTGAGGAGTTTCCAGATCATGGTTACTCTGGAGTCTGCAGCTTTAACAGTTTTATGGCTTTTAAAAAATATATTTATTGTTGAAAATATTACACATGTTCCCCTTTTCCCCCTATTGACCCCTCCTAGCCCACCCCTGCCTCCCACTCCAGGCCTTCACCACCCTACTGTCTATGTCCATGGGTTTTGCATATATGCATGCAAGTTCTTTGGTTAATCTCTTCCCACCCATCCATCTTCCTTCTGAGATTGGACAGTCTGATCCATGCTTCTATGTCTCTAGATCTACTTTGTTCATCAGTTTATTTTGTTCATTTAGTTCCACATATGAGTGAGATCATGTAAGGACCTGGAGAATATTATGCTAAACAGTCTTATGGCTTTTTGTCTCTTCTATAATTCAGGGCCACTAACGCCCCAGGGAGTGTCTTTAAAACAGGAAGTTGCTCAAGCCAATTATTATCTTTAAGAGGACAGATCTATGGCCAAAGAATTACAAAGGCCAACTGTCTTTTCTTCAGGGAGGCAAGCAGATGGAGGCACACTTCCCTGTGGCTGCTGCTTTCTCTCTTCTCTCTCTCACTCCTCGGAGAAGGCATGGCTGAACTCAAAATAAGTCACTTAAGGCAAGTTGTCAAGAAGGAATTGTCATGCCCAGTTGAGTTAGCTGATATTTTTCAGTAAAACAGCAAGTGGTTATAAACACACTCTTCATTCTCCTGTCCCCACCTTGCCCACAGTTCAATGGGAGCTTCATGGAGACCTTTTATTAACATTTCACTTTTTTTCCCCACTTCACTGGTCACTGAGTGCCCAACACATGTGTGCCCCATGCAGTTGGCTCCTGGGCTTCAGGGGTCTGGGGGAGTCAACGGGGTGCCAGGTGAGGAATTAGCCACTTGGATTAATTCTAGTTGGTTTATTTTTTACTGCTTTGATTTAAGAACTTGAAGATTCCTGAATCTTATTTCATTACCCATGACAGAAATGGGGTATAGGGGAGGATTCTTTGAAGGACATATTAATGTCTCTGTACTAAAGTTGGGAAGGATATAAATGGATTTCTGATTCAGTGTTAACATCTCTTCCAGAGTAAAACAGAAAATTTTCATTTCACAGAACTTTGAAAAAGTAAACAATGAAATTATTTTTGTAATCAATGCCTATGTTGCCACTCTGATTGGGAAAATGTGGTTCACATAGTCTTTCAGTATAAAGGAACTGTCAATGTGCCCTGTGGGCTATGAGCGCCTATCTTAGGACGCATTTCTGCCTCTGGGCACCATAGGCATACTGTGGGCACTCTAAGAATTGCTTGTTGATTAAATAGCTGAATAACATGCTGAGTTAGTATTGCACCCCAAATAAGTACAAATAGTTATAGAAAAGAGAAGAAAGTAAGAAGTGAAATTTTAAAAAACTTCCATTCAGTTGAGTTTCTCCAAGATGAGTGGACACATAATCCATAGTAGAAGATGAACCTGAGGTTATAAATCCTTCCACTTGCAATTTTTAACATTAAAAAAAGGCTTATTTTAAAAACAAAATATAGCACTATGAAAACACTGAATGTTTGATGTGTAAGTCTTCTTATTTTACTTTTTTAACATTAGTTAAAAAAGAAAAAAAATATTCTTTCATTATTTCAAAAACAGGGAAATGGTTTTGGATTTCCTTGAGCATTTTAGAATTTAAAAAAATTTCCCATACATGAATAAAATCAGATTTTCATCAAAAGGCTTTTAAGCAAAACTCCATACTTTTCTCTGTAAAGCAAAACAAATATTTTTCAGAGCAATATTCTCTTACACAAAAGATTTTCCAAATCATTTGAGTATTCCATGTGAGAAAAATAAAATTCTAAATTATTCAGTAAAATATTTTTCTTTCATTTTTTTATTGCTACTGTGAATAAGAAAGCATTAAAGAGGATAAATGGCTATAGATGAAAGTTACCATTCCAAACATAAAAAAAATTCTTTTAATGTTTTGGTCACGAACTCTGACAATGATAAATCACTTTTCAACAGCTGCAGACAGCTGTTAAATCTGGAGCCTAAAATGCTTAATTGGGGAAGTGTGTTAAAAGTTAAAGGGCCAGTGTCCTTTTATGCTATGGGAAGACTTTCTTCAACACACCCATAGTAGTGCATTCCAAGGTTTGGGAAAGAACATGCTATTCTCTAGCTTCATTAAACTCAAAAATTTAGGTGGACAAGTGTAAAGTGCCCCCATTATGAGCAAGAAACAAGTGTCAGAGTACAATTAAGGTACTCACATTCCTTTCTTTGGTGAAAAGTTTTCATATACTTGGTGATAGGACAGTTGGCAACTCTTAATCGCTTCAATGTAGGTCTTATGACAATTAATATATTTGCCCAGGATTAATTTTTTTAGTGATGATTCCCAGACCTATCTAAATCAGCAGGACAAGAAATTTTAAAAGTCTTTAATTTGTTTTCGTTTTGCTTTTATTTTATTCTGAAAATGTTTGGGCGGTGAGATATCCCACTTAGTTCAGGGAATTCTTCACCTCAAATTTTTCTTCATTAGGATATTTTGACCTGGTTTGCAGTCATAATATTTATTCAAGACACAGTTGCTGAGATAGTGTCCTTTTGAAGCATACTTTGTTGATTGCACATGAATTTTTCAGAAGTGTGTATATATATTCACTGCATTTTTATATTATATATATTTACTGCATATGTATATTCACTATAGAATACTATTTGAATATATATGTGTGTGAATATATATATTCTACTAAGTTCTGCAACAACTGAACTGATGGTTTTATTTTACTTTTTCCATGGGTACCAAGTATGTCAAGTTCAACATCATATATCTGCTTGAAGGGGGACATTTCCCATTGAGTAAACTGGTGGTAGGTCATTTCTCCTCTGTAAAAATCCTGACATTCAGGAAAGGGAGGAGTTCTGTTTCACACTCCGTAGCAAGGTGATCTCTGGGAATTGTTTGCTGAGTAATTTGCTGCTACACAATACATCATTTTTATTGGTAATAAGGCAGATGTCACCAACAGTGGAGTTTGTCCAAGGCTGCCTCTGAAATTTCCTTTAAGACATTGTTCTTCCAATCAGGCAGAAAATTGTCATCAGCTATTGCAGATTGAAAGATCATGTTGCAGCGTCCAAGGACTGTTTATGACTTTTCCAGCTATGCACAGAGTGGGTGGTGGAGAGTGGCCTCATGCAAGCGTATTTTTTCCAGTTATGATGTATCCAGTATATAAAATTTGGGGGAAAATGTACCATAAAACATGTTGTATGATGTTTGTATTTTGTGAAGGAGGTGGGTTTAATATCAAGGAAAAAAAGATCCATTTGCAAGGTCTTTTTTAAATAAAAGTGTCTATTTGAAGCAATTGTTCCTATTGCTTTAAAATAATTCCAAGATGAATGGCTTAACATAAAAGCTCTTCATTACTAATCTGAATTAGAGAGACAGGTTTGAACAAGGCATTCACAGAAATCCAGTGGGCCATTCTTAGTACCATAGATAATGGCATCAGGTGATGATCTATACTACAGAACTTTAAAGAGCTTCAAATTCACTGACTTACTTCAGACTTGAGGCAATACTGTACTACTACTCTACACTAAATTTATAACTTCAATCTCCTATAAATGTGGAAGGATTCTTTTCCACTCCCCAAATAGTTAAGAGCAGCAGGGCAGGAATATAAATTTCATGTACACATCACAAGAGTGGTCAGATGGCTCATGTCCAACACGGTGCCAAGCCATACATTCTCTTGTTGCTCCATTGTCTATAGTGTGATATAGACTGTGTATTTACAGTATACAAAGCTAACACTAACTGTTGTAGAGATACACCCTAATCTTTCGATGGCTTAATAAATAAAAGCGTTGTTTCCTCTCCATCACAGTCCAAGATGGGTTTGTTCTGGTCAGGTAGTTGTACCCCAAGTGGTCATTCAGGGATCCCGGCTTCTTCAGTCCTGTGATTCCACCACACTCAACATGTGGCTCCCAAAGTAACCCTAAAACATAATATTCACTAAGGAGAGAAGAGAATGGAGGTGTTTTGGGGCACAAATCCCATTCTTCTACATGCCATTGGTCAGGACTCAGTCATACAGTCTAACCTACATGCAAAGAATGCTGGAAAATGTAGTCCCTGATTGGGCAACTACTTTTAAGCCACTCCAGACTGTGAAGGCCAGCAGGAACCTTTAGCTAACCATTTCCAGAAAAATTTAAAGTTCCCATTCTCTCTCTCTCTCTCTCTCTCTCTCTCTCTCTCACTCACACACTCTCTCCCCCGCCCCCTGATCCCAACACTTGTCTACTTGTTTTAGGAATTACAAAGTGCTGCAAGACCTACAGCAAAAATGAACAAAATGTTGCTTGCTAGAAGTCTCCAAGTAAGAGGAGTTCTTTTATATTTGTTTTTAAGGTAATCAACTTGCTCATAAAAAAGATTTTTATAAACTGTAAATTAATTAATATAAAGAAAATGTCTATACCTGTTTCAAGTCTTCCTCTACCAAGCAGGCTGGGAATTCATAGAGTTGGGCACACCATTCTTCTTACTGTTCAAATCATCTAGCACATAATTTGTGCCAAATAAATCGTTGAATGTTTGCCTATGTGCACGTGTGGATGTGGGAGCAATTGTGGGAGTGAGTGGTACACAAATAAACTTAGCCTTGTTTCCTGCTGGAGCCTGTTTTCAAGAATAGCTCATAAATTAATTAATTAAAACATTACTAAATCTGATTTTGTAAAATAGTGTGGGGGGATGTAAAAATCTAAATTTAAAAATTAACCTTTAAAAGAGTCATAAATGCTAGAACTGGAGCTTCCAAGAACCAGGAGGAGAACATTTAGTGAAATAAGGAAAATAGATTTCCATCACACAGGTTACCTATGCTTATCAAGTTAAAAAAATACACGTATATGTTTGGCAAAAATATCACAGAGGTATGTTTAAGTGCTGAACACTGAAAACAGTAATAACTATAACCCAACATTGAGGACCTATGAAAAACATAAAAATGAAAAACAATTTTTATGACGACAACAAAAGAAAGCTCAGACAGGTCCTGGGGGTAGGAGCCCCCATGGCTCACGTCACTAGGACCCGGGACCTGCAGCAGGTCTGCAAAGCAATCGGCACCAGAGATGGGGTAGCCTGTGTGGAGCTGGTGTCTTTCAAGCATCCTCATGTTGCCTGCCCACAGTTTCAGTTGGCCTCTCCAGAGAGAAAAATCAACAGGTTTTAGAACCCCCTTATGATGAAATATTGCAGCTCATTTAAGGTGCACTCACGCTGTGGAGAACCATGCCTTCCTGGAGGCACACCAATTCCAGACTGTCAAGAGTCCAATCATTCCTGCCGGCCCACAAAGAAGAAATCTGGGCTCTGCCTGCGGTGTATGTAGTAGCACTTGGCCTTCAAGTATGTATCTGCCAATAGGCCTGGGCCCCAGAGAAGCCTGAGACCCAGGAACACCAACAGGTAGAGAGGACAAAACTTCAAGGAGACCAGGAAGGAAGAAAGGCAGCCCATCGGGACAGACCTCTTCCACAATTCCTGCTGTACCCCACACAGGCTGCAGGTCCCCAACCACCCCTGTCAGCAAGGCCCATGGGAAGCTAAACCTCAACCCCACTCAGTGCCAAAGAGGTGGAGCCCTGTTTCCCACTAGCATGGTGTCAGCAGAGGCCTGCTGAAACAAGATAAGTAAGGCCTATGTTCTTCTAAGGTATTAATACCCCAAATGTCCAGGATGTAATCAAAATCACATCAAACCAAGAATCAGGAAAATCAGCCTTTTGAGCCATTGAATGAGGAGAGAGAATCAACACAAACACCAACATTGAGGTGACACAATATTGGATTTCCTGTGAAGATTTTACACCAGCCATCATTAAAAAGCCTGAAAGAGCAATGATGACTATGCTTGAAACAAATGAGAATATAGACAGTTTCAGCAAAGAAATAGAAGACATAAAGAAGAACCAAATGGAAATTTTAGAACTGAAAAATATAATCACTTAAATAAAAATTATTGAGGATCCTCCCCGAAAAAACAATCTAAGAAACTCAAGTGTAAATATGAATGCACTGATTGCTCAAGGATAAGTACAAAGAAATTGCTAAGATGTATAATTTAAAGCTCCAAACTGAGATTCCAAAATTATGTTGGAGGAGTCACACAAGGACTGTGTGGAATGTCCACTCGGACAGAAAGCAGTATGTGCAGGCCTGGCTCTACCACTGCAAATAGTTAAAGAATCAAAGCAGACTTGGGGAATATCAACCTGAAGAATGAGTGAGGGATTGAAAATTAATTCTTAAGAGACATGTTAAGTGACTAGTGCACTTGAGCTTTAAGAACAAGGAAAGAAGCAGCACCGTTCATGTGAAACCTTTCACACTGAGACTTTAGAGAGCGCTTTCCCAACTCTCCTATTGCCAGAGCAATAAAAATGAATAAAATGCAGCAAGTGGGATCTGTGTTGGAAGTAAGGATAATTGTTTGAAATTGAGCTTCTCCAGCCTAGAACTAACTTATTAAGGACACGGAGCCCTCTCAAAAGGCCATGAGGACAGATCTATGCGCAGTGGGATGAAATGATTTAGGGGAAGTCATGAGAGGAGGTCCCGGACAAAGGCCTCTGTGACCCCTCCAGTGCCCTCAACCTCTGACTGAATAATGAGCGTGGGTTAGACAATGAAAGAGTGTTTTTCAATTAAAATCTTAATAGTAAATCGTCTCTGTGCTCAGCCACATGATCTGCTTACTTTGTTAGTGAACCACCTTTGGGGGTCCATAATTAAAATAGACAATTATAGCACCTTTATCCCAAATGTGAGTGATAATGCAGGATTAGCAGTTCACATGGCATCCAAGAGGGATCTTTTAAATTTGGGGTCAGGGATTATAAATTAAGAATTTGACAGAAAATTCATACTATTAAACCAGAAACAAACTGAAATTGATGCTACGTTTATGAAATGGAGAGGTTTTCAAAAGTTAAGTATCTTGATTTAATATACCTAGGATCAAGCTGCAGCTTTTTGTCCTTATCATTGGGGGCCTCATTTATGCTGGGATGTAGAATTGCCCCATGATCAGCTAGTTCAGTGGTCGGCAAACTCATTAGTCAACAGAGCCAAATATCAACAGTACAACGATTGAAATTTCTTTTGAGAGCCAAATTTTTTTAAACTTTAACTTCTTCTAACGCCACTTCTTCAAAATAGACTCGCCCAGGCCGTGGTATTTTGTGGAAGAGCCACACTCAAGGGGCCAAAGAGCCGCATGTGGCTCGTGAGCCGCAGTTTGCAGACCACGGAGCTAGTTCACTTTATTCAGCATCCGGCATGTCTTAACTGAGCACCTAACGTTGTGTATGCAAAGTGTTAGGATCTATAGAACTCAAGAAGTTTAAAACAGAAAACCTTCCCTCATGAGGTTTGCAAACTAACCTTCTTTTCATTCAGTATATTGGAAACTGGATTTAGCAATTTAGAAAGTATCCACTTTTATCCTGTCCTAATGTAATTAAACTTATTTATTGATTCATTCAATCAACAAATATTTATTGCAACAGAAGGGATATCCTGTATCAAGGAGCTTTTGCTTTAGAAGGAAAGAAAATCAGCTCCCACCAGTATCTAAAATATTAAGGAATCTATTTTCGGTGCCTGTGGCTGACACTATGGATTGGCTCTCTCAACACACCATTGCCAATCCTCTTTTTCTTTGTTCTCCTAATCTAGTTTAGAAACCAGAAATCCAGATGCTTGATTTGTGGCCTGCCCTGCATTTACGGGTGGCCTTGTGACACAGTTTTCTCCAAAAGGATGCAAGGCCAAGTCTGCTGAGGAAAAGTTTGTCAAAGCTTTTGCTTTCCAAATAAAAATAGGCAGAGTCTTTTGCTGTCCTTCCCTAACCTTCCTTATCGAATGAAAGTTGAAATGTGGAGATGCAGCAGCCACTTTGTTTCAAGAGGCAACAAGTATAAGAATGAAAAGCCAACATAACAAGGATGGTGCAATCACCGTGCCTGATGATACCAGGGATCAGCTTAATCAAAATGAGCAAGGGTCTAACTCCAGCCATGTGAGAAACACAAAGTCGTGCTTGTTTAAGCTACTGTTAGTTGAATATTGTTACATGCGGCCAAATGCATTCCTAACTAACTGGATTAAACTGGCCCAAGAGACATAAAGCACTGTAATGGCTCAAGGAGAGAAAAGAGGAACCAGCTACACCTTCATGGGAGAAGTGGCATTTATTTGTATGCTCGAAGTCTCTTCTATCCTATTCGATTGCAAGCTCTTTGAGAGAGACAAATCTGTCTTATTTATCTCTGTATGCTTATGCCTAGTATTCACAACAGTGTCCAGCATATAGAAGGTTCTCCTATATTAGTTAAATAAGTGAATGTTTGTATTCTTTCATTCATCTTAAACAAAAGAAACACCAAAAATTGTTTCATCTAGTCCGATTCTCTAAACCAGTGTGATCATACATTTTGGCTGCACAGTCCCCTTAGTTTACCACAAATATACAGAGTGGCCTCAAAATAATGTATGCACAATTTAACAGCTGATAGCTGTTATGAAATGTATGTAAATGAAAATGAAATGTATTTTAATAAAAACTTCCTTTATAATTATTTTCAAAGTGTGTATACATTTTTGGGACACATATATATGTGTACATAAACATGTTATGCTTATCACAAAAATATACCAAATCAGAAGTTAAAAGAATGAGATAAAAATAAATATAATAGTCATTGTGATAACCTCCCCCACCACATACACATATTCCTCATTTGGAGACATCTTTTTTGCACAGCTCCACTTGGGGAACACTATTCCAACTTGGAATGTTATAGAACTATTGTAAAGCCAATTAGCAATTGATGAATCCACAAATTATGATCTCAAATCACAATATAAATTATTTTTCATTATTTCTTTCTAAGGTTTCCAAGTCTTATAGCTATAGGAATTGGTATGCAGTGGCTAAAAATAAACTACCAGATCCCTAGGAATCCAATCAACCGATTTCACCCCCATTTCCTCTGAAATGAAATACAATGTACCTGAGGGAGCATTTCCTGACTTTCTGCTGTGCTCTGGACACGATGCCGGGAGCTGAGGACATACAGGACAACTGCTGCCTCTCCTCAGGGAGTCGCTGCTCATTGGGAAAGAGGCAAGTGAAGAGATGAAGCACCTAGTTTCTGTGGCAAAGCCTGTCTCCATACCATGGAGCCAGGAAGGAGGGATCCTAGCAAAAACTTCATAAAAGTCAAAGACATGAGCTCACAAGATCATTAAAATGGGGTTTGGGATTTTTCTCGCTAATTTTTGCCAAGTAAAACATTCTTTATACTTTATTAACTAATAGTCAATTTCTTCTCAAATTGCCTTTTATTATGAGTAAAAATTTTGAATTAACTGTTCTAATAACAGAGCATCTCTGCCCCGGATGGAACAGCAGTGACCATTAAAAGGCTGTCTTGGAAAGGCACAAAAAGGCACAACGGGCTTTTTGGCATGACGCTCTGGATAGCACAGGTCACCCTCGGAGGCAGCAGGAATTTATTCCAGAAGTTGAAAAATGGCCCTTCTTATAAGGTGGCTTATAAAACACCCAGCCTAGTGCCCACAGCATGGCTCCCAAGGATATTATTGAAATAATATTGCGGGTTAGTCCTTTAGAATAAAATATTATTGTTTAAGCGACTGAGTAATGAAAAGTGTAATTTTCTTTCTTAGGAAAGATAAAATATAAGTGTATTAAAATAATAGAGTTGTTTTAGTTTATACTCTACTGAAGGAACGAGTTGATGAGAAAAACTTAGAAGGAAACTAATTTTCTTTGATTTTAGCCATTGAGCCCCCTTCCCCCATCGGCTGCACAATTATTCTGAAGGTGGTTTCTACATGCAGCACATCCCAGTCTCAGATCCTGGGAAGCACAGGCCTTTTTCCTTCAAGCCCTTTGACTTCCCTTTCTTCCCGACCCTTCAACCAACCCCAAGTGACTCTTCATTCAACACCTCCAAGAGCTAATGAGTTTCTTTTGTCTAAAATCGTCTAGACAGACACTAGGGGGCAGGGAAAACACCAGATCACTTTTTCCTCCAGTATAATAGGTGCTGTATTCACTTACTCCATACAGTTCACTCTAAAGAGTTTAAAAGTTGCTAATGTAAATCCACTTATTTAGATAAAACTATAGTGCTAGTGGTCCATTCTCTGGTGGTGCCTAAACATTATGACTACTACTTGGCTCCTGATGACTATCCTCTCCATGCTTAAATCTGTCCTCCTGCAAAGCCCTGAAGTACAGGCACATTCCTACTGGGGCCGCCTGAAAGCAGGAAGCCTAACTCTTACATTCCTGTATTTTAGCTGGAATGCAGACTTCGTTTCCACACTTCTGGCAGAGATTTTCGGCTTCAACATTATTTTAATAGTAATTGCTATTCACAAGGAGAGTGATAAGAATTCCTCTCAGCTCAGTTCCCAGGATAGAATAGATAACCTCCTAAACCAGGCGTCCTCAAACTACGGCCCGCGGGCCACATGCGGCCCGCCGAGGACATTTATCCGGCCCGCCGGGTGTTTTTGCCGTTTTGTTTTTTTACTTCAAAATAAGATATGTGCAGTGTGCATAGGAATTTGTTCATAGTTGTTTTTTTTTTAAAACTATAGTCCGGCCCTCCAACGGTCTGAAGGACAGTGAACTGGCCCCCTGTTTAAAAAGTTTGAGGACCCCTGTCCTAAACTGTCCAACAGTCTGAATCTCACCCCGAAGATTGCCAGCGGGTTAATGAAAATATATGTTCCTGGGTTCAGAAGTGACTTTTCTGCATCTATGTGTGCTGCTATGTTTATTAGTGTGTGTTGGTGTGAGTGTTTCTCTGTGTTACTATGCGTTAGTGTTTTAGCATGTGTATTAGTGTTAGTGCTGGTGTGTGCATGTGTTAGCGTGTTGCTGTGTTACTATGTGTTCATGTGTTAGCATATGTTAGAGGATGTGTATTAGTGTTAGCACGTGTATGTGTTAGTATGTTTTGCGTGTTCATATAAGAGTATGAGTGTTTGGTTGTGCTAGTACATGTGTTGTTGTGTATGTTGTTGTGTGTTGTTGCATATGTTTTAGTGAATATGTTGCCATGCATGTTAGAGTGTGTGGGTAAGTGTGTATTGTGTGTGTTGTGAGGGTGTGTGTGTATGTGCTGCAAAAACAGGGATAAGGATAAACCACCAAGTAGGAATAGGAAATTTGATGAGCATACTAATCAAGGGAAGCTGTGTCTGTTTATTGGTTGTTTTTTTCCGTGACAATGCTAGCTGGACCCATTCAATAAAGTGCTGGGGCAAAGAAGTTGGAAAGAGAGAGAGAAATTGGGAGAGAGCAATAGCAAGAGTGAAGAGAGAGGGTGAGGACCAGAGAGGAAGGGAGAGAGAAAGAAAGAGAAAGAAATCAAAGGAGGCTGGAAGGGTAGTAACACTACCTGAGCCGGTGGAAGCCTCTGGCTTACCCATGGAGCTATTACGGAGAGTGCATGAGAAAAATGATTTAAAGGTCAAGTTCAACCACGTGGGCTGAAATCCATCTCACCTCAGTTCTGTTTTGCTCTCTTTTTGAGGAACATTAATGATCAGCCTGATGAAGGACAGTGTGTAGGCCAAGATCCTGAAAGCTTCTAAGCTGGTGGTGACTCCCAGGGACTGACAACAGGCCTTCTGTCAACACAGCAGTGGCCCAGAAAGAAGGGAGAGCTGCCCCGGGGTTAATTCTCTCTCTCTCTCTCTCTCTCTCTCTCTCTCTCTCTCTCTCTCTCTCTCTCTCCCCTCTCTCTCTGTGTGTAACAATACAGGGAGAGAGAAGCATAATTTCCCATACAGTGAAAAGTTTTATGGCTGTTGGCAATAGTCCCACCTATTTTCATGCCGAGATTTAACTAAAGGCATTTCAATATAATTTGTACTCATAAAAATTTAGTCATATACCTTATCAATATGAAAGCCTGTATTCAAGAGCCTTGCCTTGCAAAACAAAATAAACTAATTACATTTAAAAATTGGGGAGGTTAAAAAAATAAGGAACACATTTGCTGGGGTAAACATTCATTGCAAACATGAAACCATAATTTGGACTAAAGTCACAAGTAGCATAATTAAGAACAACAACAAAAATGCTAAAGGATTTGTGAGAACTAGAGCAAAACAAAACGCATCAGAAGGGAGACGCTCTTTCCACTTCTCCCGTGCTCAGCGCCCACGGCAGTCACGCCCCTCCCAGCGGTCACTAGCCCGGCTATTAGTCTGTTTCCACACTACTGCATCACAAAACAGCGTGCCCACTTGCCTGGAAAAGATAATATCTCACACACATGGGGCCTGCCTTTGATCTCTGTGGTCGAGCTAGAGGTCAGAGGCCTGCCTTCTCCAGGCCCTACTTCAAATGATTCCTTTCATTTACTGAGAAACCAAACGTTCTAAGGGCAAAGGCAGGGAAAATAAAAGCTGTGATTTAATAGCAATTTATGTGTTTAGCCCATTGCAGTTGGGTTTTATCCTCTTTGGGTCACATCTAATCACCATTCCTCACTGTCCTCCTGTCCCCCCCACCCCCATGATGTGTTTGCTTTGCAGCCCTCAGACAACCTGGCACTCTAAGCATCCCTCTCCCCCTGTGACTTGTCATGCACCATGATATCTTTCTAAAAGGTAGCATTCTGAGACTTAATTCACTGTCTTTTACTGACAGGAAGAAAAGAATGCCTGTTAGTCAGAAGGCACAATTATGGGGTAGACTCTTGTAAAGTTAATGTTTTAAACTGTGGATCTAAATGGCTATTTAAATCTTACATGATTTGTTGAAGGAATGTTCTATTTGTACAGAAATGGGGAAAGGATGGAGATGATGGGGTAAGTTGGAACCAAAATCGAAGTGGAATTTAGACATGGAAAATATTTTATAATGTTTTCTTATTCATAAATTTAAAAATATATTATCAAAGGTGCCTCAGATTTTAAAAGTATGAATTTTTGCCCGGCCAGTGTTGCTCAGTGGTTGAGCATCGACCTATGAACCAGGAGGTCACGGTTTGATTCCAGTCAAGGCATATGCCCAGATTGCAGGCTTGATCCCCAGTGTGGTGTGTGCAGGAGGCAGTCAATGATTCTCTCTCATCATTGATGTTCCTATCTATCTCTCCCTCTCCCTTCCTCTCTGAGGTAATATGCAAATTAACCCTCACACCCTCACAAGATGGCTGCATATGAACAGGCTGGCAGGGGGGTTAGTGAAGGATGACCAAATGACTGAACAGCAGGTTGCGTGGGGTGACCAGGCCAGCAGGGGGGTTAGTGAGGGACGACCAAACAACTGAACAGCAGGCTGAGTGGGGCGACCAGGCCGGCGGGGGGGCGGGGGCAGTTAGGAGCAATCAGGCCGGCAGGGAGGGGGCAGTTGGGGGCGACCTGACTGGCAGCGGGGGGCAGTTAGGGGCGACCAGGCCAGCAGGGGGGGGCAGTTAGGAGCAATCAGGCCGGCACGAAGTGGCAGTGAGGAGTGATCAGGCCAGCGGGGGGGGTGGGGGGCATTTAGGGGCAACCAGGAAGGCAGGCAGGTGAGCGATTAGAAGCCAGCAGTCCAGGATTGTGAGAGGGATGTCCAACTGCCTAAACAGGCAGTTAGACATCCCCCAAGGGGTCCTGGATTGGAGAGGGTGCAGGCTGGGCTGAGGGGAGCCGCCCCCCATGCACAAATTTCACGCACCGGTCCTCTAATATATATATACACACTAGAGGCCCGGTGCACAAAATTCATGCACGGGGATGTGTGTCCCTCAGCCCAGCCTGCACCCTCTCCAATCTGGGACCCCTTGAGGGATGTCTGACTGCCTGTTTAGGTAGGATTGGGCTTAAAAGGGCAGTCAGACATCCCTCTCACAATCCAGGACTGCTGGCTCCCAACTGCTCGCCTGCCTGCCTTCCTGATTGCCCCTAACTGCTTCTGCCTACCAGCCTGATCACCTCCTAACCACTCCCCTGCCAGCCTGATTGATGCCTAACTGCTCCCCTGCCAGCCTGATTGCCCCTAACTGCCCTCCCCTGCAGGCCTAGTCACCCCTAACTGCCCTCCCCTGAAGGTCTGGTCACCCCTAACTGCCCTCCCCTGCAGGCCTGGCCCCACCTAATTGCTCTCCCCTGCAGGCCTGGGTTCCCCTCAATTGCCCTTCCCTGCAGGCCTGGTTGCCCCCAACTTCCCTCCTCTGCCAGCCTGGTCACCCCTAACTTCCCTCCCCTGCAGGCTTGATCGCCCCCAACTGCCCTCCCTTGCAGGCCTGGTCTCTCCCAATTGCCCTGTCCTGCTGGCCTGATTGCCCACAACTGCCCTCCCTTGCAGGCCTCGTCCCTCCCAGCTGCCCTCCCCTGCTGGCCATCTTGTGGTGGCCATCTTGTGTCCACCTGGGGACAGCCATCTTTGGCCACATGGGGGCAGCCATCTTGTGTGTTGGAGTGATGGTCAATTTGCATATTACTCTTTTATTAGATAGGATATATTTAAAAAGTATGAATTATCACATAGGATATAATCAATTATTTTGCAGCTACTTTGCAAGGATTCATGATAATGATGATGCTGTATTTTACTGGCTAATAAAATGTGGAAGGCTCACATTTACTGAGGGCAACCCATGAGTACTGTGTAGGGTGCATAGTCATGTTTATTTTAAATCATCCTCACAATAAGCCTAAACGTTAGATATCGTTCTTCCTCTTTTTTAAATGACAAGCAATTAATTGGTGAGTTGCAAATAAAAATGGAAACCAGGTTTGAGTCTTTTGGGATTGACAATTCCCCTGATGACACTGACTGGAATGGATGCATTTTACTGAAAGAATTTGTAAATACTGTGCTATGCTCTTAAAGAGGAAGGACTGGAGAGCTTACTAAATATGGCCACACATATATCATGGCAACTCATGCATCGCCCTACGGACAATGCAGGCAGCCTCACTGCAGGCTCTGGAGTGAGAGAGCAGTGGAGTCCGCAGGCCAGTGTTAGCCGCGTGCCATGGGCTGGTTATGGAACCCCTTGACCTCTGTTTCCCTATAGTGTGGGTATAAAGAGAGTACCTACTTCATGGGGGTTTTGTGAGAATTAAATGAGATGATCTGTGAAAGCTTAGTCTAGTGTTCTAAGTTCCAATATACATATATTTATACACTAGAGGCCCGGTGCACAAAATTCGTGCACGGAGGGGGGTTGTCCCCCAGCCCAGCCTGTACCCTCTCCAATATGGGACCCCTCGAGGGATGTCCGACTGCCCGTTTAGGCCCGATCCCGGTCGGACATCCCTCTCACAATCCAGGACTGCTGGCTCCCAACTGCTTGCCTGACTGCCTTCCTGATTGCCCCTAACCGCTTCTGCCTGCCAGCCTGATCACTCCCTAACCACTCTGCTGCCAGCCTGTTTGCCCCCAACTTCCCTCCTCTGCTGGCCTGGTTACCCCTAACTGCCCTCTCCTGCAGGGTTGATCACCTCCAACTGCCCTCCCTTGCAGGCCTGGTCCTTCTCAACTGCCCTCCCTTGCAGGCCAGGTGCCTCCCAACTGCCCTCTCCTGCTGGCCATCTTGTGGTGGCCATCTTGTGTCTACATGGGGGCAGGATCTTTGACCACATGGGGCAGCCATCTTGTGTGTTGCAGTGATGATCAATCTGCATATTACTCTTTTATTAGATAGGATAGAAGCCTGGTACAGGGGTGGGGGCCAGCTGGTTTGCCCTGAAGGGCGTCCCGGATCAGGTGGGGGTTCCCTTGGGGTGTGGGGCGGCCTGAGCGAGGGGCCTGTGGTGGTTTGCAGGCGGGCCACGCCCCCTGGCAACCCAAGCGGAGGCCCTGGTATCTGGAATTTATTTTCCTTCTATAATTGAAACTTTGTAGCCTGGAGCGGAGCCAAGCCTGGGGCTCCCTCCAAGGCTGGTAGCCATTTGTGTTGGGGTTATAATTGAAACTTTGTTGCCTTAAGCGGGTGGGCCCGGCCAGGGTGTGCGAAAAGCTTTGCTTCCCCTGTTGCCGGCGGCAACCCTGGCCTGCTCTCTCAAGCTCCATTCTGCCGCCATTTGTTTGAATTTGTTTACCTTCTATAATTGAAACTTTGTAGCTTGAGTGGAGGCTTAGGCCTGGCAAGGGCAGGCGGAAAGCTTGGCTTCCTCTGTTACCTAGGAAACCTTGCTCTCTGTGGCTGTAGCCATCTTGATTTGGGTTAATTTGCATGCTCACTCTGATTGGATGGTGGGCCTGGCTTGTGGGCGTGGCTTGTGGGTGTGTTGGAGGTATGGTCAATTTGCATATTTATCTATTATTAGATAGGATGTGTGTGCCATAGACTCATATATTTGGTGAGAGAGACAAGAGAGACAGACAAACTGACTATTTATTGTGCCACTGCAGTGGACAGCACTGTTGAGTGAAAGTTGGAACTCATGGAGACACAATAGCTGTCCAATATAACAAGACTTTTGCAGCTCAAAAGGTAAGGAGGGGGAGTTGGATTGTTGAACATCAGAATGGTTAGCTTCTGGAGCCTTGGAAAAGAACACAGAACTGGACCTCTCTACACAGTATTGACTATACACAAACATGGAATTCAGTTAATCTGGTCTGAGAAGCTTCATGTATACAGCAGGGGAGCAAAGATACTATTCTAGGGACACTGCCTGGAGCACGGGAAGTCTGTTGAGGACAAAGGACTAGAGCTGTGCTCAGCAAACTGCGGCTCGCGAGCCACATGCAGCTCTTTGGCCCCTTGAGTGTGGCTCTTCCACAAAATACCACGGCCTGGGCGAGTCTATTTTGAAGAAGTGGCATTAGAAGAAGTTTAAGTTTAAAAAAATTGGCTCTCAAAAGAAATTTCAGTCGTTGTACTGTTGATATTTGGCTCTGTTGACTAATGAGTTTGCCGACCACTGGACTAGAGGATTCTGCTCAATTTTATGTCAATAAAACAGCAGGTGGTATGGCAGTTTAGAGCCTAGATCTTAGAGCCCTGTAGCCTTGGTTCACATACCAACCCTGCTTCTCACTGGCTGTGAGGCCTTGAGCAGGTTAATTACCTCTCTGTATCACCGTTTTCCCAGCAGGCACAGCAGATATTGGTGCAAGGGTTCATTGGGTGCCATACATCACGATGCACTGCTTGGCACAGGGTCAATGCTCAATGGATGTTTGCCATATAGAGACCAGGGGTCAGGCTGGGTGCATTCATCTTAGGGCCAGAGGCTGCCTAGCATGTTTATCTAAGCTTTCTCTCATGGCTTTCAGAATCTACTAAGAATTGTATTAACAAAAAGAGATGCTGAATTGGGAGAGGACTACACAAGCTTTCAAGAGTTTTCCTGTGCCTGATCTATTCATTGGGTTCTGAGAGAGGTACATCACTCATTGTACCAACCAGGGTACCATTGGCCTTCTCTGCTCAGACCAGAGTCTCCTGAGTAAAACATTTATGATCCAGGTGTAGCCTAACTGCTGGGAGAAGACTCCAGTGGGCTCTATCTGACTGAGAGTATAGTAAGATTACAGATGTTCAAGAAACAGGAGTTGGTTGGGAGCCGAAGGCTATTTTTATGGGCTGGTCCCATGAAGGTTTGAAATTTAGAAGGATTTGAAGCATGAATTAGAACTTGAAACTAATATAAAGAGGGAGAACGAGTGGACGCTTCAATCACAAGATGACCACCGAGCATGGGAAACAGAATGCCACTTGTTATCATTATGGACATACAGCAGTGTCCACACTCAATGGACAGATTTGTGATAGGAAAGCATTTATGATAATACTGTTCATAGGGTAGCTATTCCCTTCACCCTGCAATGGGTGATTCCTACATTTGGGAAACTTCATTGTTGACATCTTAGAGAAGGAAACAACTACACAATCATCTGAGGTTCCAAAGGAAAGAAGAAACAGCAGCAGAGATGCATACGTTAGGAGCATAAGTTAATTACTCATTGGGATGAGAGAAGTGAGGTCAGGGCAGCAGACCCGGGCAAAGCCGGTTCCTCTCCAGGTCTCAGGGAAGCCTGAGCTGTGTCTCAGGTGTGCATCCCCCAGCTGGGCATGGTGTGCAAAGGGATTAGATCCGCAGCACCTGTGACTGTCTGAGCTCCGGCTGACGGGAGAAGATAAGCCTTTCCAGTAAGGAATTCTCACTTTCGACTTGCTTGAACTGAACCCAATGCCACTTTTCCTCACCCCTCACTTACCAGTAAGCCCCCTCTCTCATTTGTTTGTAAAGGAACTTTCTGGGGGTCTCAACCTGAACCCTCTCCTGAGTCACTCACCCTCACTAATCTCCTCACTCACAATAGTTTGAAGTTCTGCAAACCTGGAACTCTAGCCCACCTGCTAATCGTTAAAACAATTACATGGTTAGGAGCTCACAAACAAAGCAATTAATAATGCACCCGGGTCACGTTTCCTCCTGGTTCCTTCTGCAGGGAGATGAATTATGTCCTTGTCCCACATAGGAGCTGTGTCTCTGGAACAATGGCACACACTCAAAAGAGGGAGTCTTTCTGACTTCTCGCGTCTAGACATTCAAACCCTCACCTGACAATAGACCCTTGCTCTGTCTGTCTATCATAATTTACTTTTAAAATTCTCCACCTGTTTTTGTGGGGGGTTTTTTGCTCCATTTCATGTAAATTAATTTTAGTTCCTTAATTCAATATTTCGCCCATTTATTGAGCCCTTATCGTTCTTGCTGCCAGGGTGCTGCAGTAAGTGGACAAGTCCTTGACATCTGGAGCTGATGTCCTCCTGACTGTGTGGTTTGCTGTGTCGGCACTTTGCAAGTCAGATGAAAAGTTTTATGAGGATAAACAGGATGCTTTTTAGTCTCCGTTTTGGTAATAGTTTGAATTTTGATGCCAATGATCGTTTGTGCCATGCTTCAAAACGTGTGAGGCATTCTGGTCCTGTCACTGGAGCTAGCATTTTGTAACAAGACTTACTCTACTTTCTATTTCTTAGTAGTCCTCAGAACGGTCCGCAGCACTACAAATAGTGTAGCTCCCTTAAATGCATTGTGTGTGTGTATGTGTGTGTGTGTGTGTGTGTGTGTGTGTGTGTGTGTGTGTGGTGGATTTTTTTGTTTGTTTGTTTTTTTACCATTTCTTACAATAAAAGTCATGCTAGACTAAGACATTTAAATGTATACAGCAGAGTGTCAACATTAAATTCAGAAAACATGGTTCAGTCCCTCGCTGGGGATGTTTGTGTTTTGTGATGAGTTGCTCTTTCAAATGTTATGAATTTCTGTCTGAGAAAAGGATTGCTGCTAAGATTGTTAGACCCGTCATGGGCAGATCAGGTTAGCAACCCTTCCTGTAAAACACACGGCTATTCTACGTTGCGACTACAAGACAAACTCTGGATACACTATCTGTTTCCCTTTTTCAATAGCACACATTGAATATAATATTATTTCTCTCCCTGTGTTTCTTTAAGATTTTTTGTTCCAGAAGATATTTACGTGATGCTTAGCTTGGCTGGAACTGGAGACATGGTGTTTACATCTTAAACGTTCACTTCTTAAGTTTGCCCATGGCTGACTAATCAACCATCCTGGTTTGCCCAGGAAGAAGGGTGACCTGGGATGCAGGACTGTCAGTGCTAAACTTGGAAAATCCCGAGCAAACTTGAATGGTTGGTCTATCAACCTGCAGTTACAAATGTAAAGGTGGTTTAAAGGTCTTTGGCCTTCTGATAAACCTACCAAAATATTTTTTTTTCCTCATCGCTCAGTCAGGCTTAAAACAAGAATACTTCTGATAAGGGTAAGGCAAGTATAATCCAAAACTATACAGGAGTCTTTAGGAAACAAGTTAGCATTGTGTAGTGCTTAAAAGCTGACCTTGGAGTCAGAAAAACCTAGATTCAAGTTCCTGGTACTATTGCTTAGACAAGTTAACAAGTCTCTCAAAGCTCTGGTTGCCCCATGAATGAAATGGCATGGACCTATCTCTGATGGTTCTGAACATCACCTAAGGTAATGCATGTAAAGCACAAGGAATAGCTCAGACACTGATAACTATGATGTTAGTATTGATAATTATAAGTAGACATAAGGTAATAACATCTGAATTATGCCCAATTCCATTCATTGAACACTTGACTTATACTTCTATTATTCAGCAATGCAATGTAACTGATATCCTCATGACAGACTAGAGACAGATACATTCTCTGTCCTATCTGCATAACTGAGGACAGGATAAATCATATCAATATGTTTTAATGTAAAATGGGTAGATTTTTAAATTTTTCTTAATTAGAAATAGTATGACATTATGTTTCAGAATACAGACAGTATGGTTCAGAATACAGCTTAAAGCCCAACTCTACTACTTACCAGCTGAGAAGTCTTGGGCAAGTTAATGAACCATTTGTGTCTCTATGTCCGCATCTCTAAAATAGTAATAACATCAATGCTTACCTCACCAGGTGATTTGAATACAAACTGAGATAAAACGTAAAATTTAGCACATAGTAGTTATCAGCAAGGGGACCTACAATTATCCTATTGATAATGGTAGTTCAAAATGGTATTTACACAAACCATTAGTTACTAAGGATATTTAATTCCATAGTGATTTTACTATAGTTAAAATCAAGAAAAAATAAATATTAATGAGAAAAATATAAGAAAAAATGCTAATTGATATAATAAACCAAAACATGCACGCTTGAACACTAAAAATCTATTGCCTATCCCCCTTTACAGATATACTAATTCAATTTTGAAAACCTAAAGGTATACTTATTATTCCAATTATTCCATACTTCCAAAATAAGAAAAACATCTCTTAGTTCTAAGGTTATGAGTTAAAGGTATAATATATATGAAGAGCAACATTGTTTATATTTTTTAATAATACTTTCCTCAAACCAAAAGAAATATGAAATTATTGCTGAAATGTTTTAATATAGAAAAACACACACAAAAAAAGAAAATAAACTCTAGCTCAAATCCCATTATCTAGAGATTAATATTTTATATGCACTTTCAGTGTTTTTTCCACACACACTATGGTTGATATATTTTGTTAACAAGCTAGACTCATACTATACACATTACTTTGGAAACTATTTTTTCCTAACAATATACAATGTATCTTTCTCAAGTCATTAAATATTCTACTAGAGGCCCAATGCACGAAATTTGTGAAAGGGGGTTGGCCCTTGCAGCCCCAGCTGCCTTGGCTGTTCGGTCTAATTAGCACATTAGCTCTTTATTATATAGGACTAATGGCCCAGTGCACAAAATTCGTGCACATTAAAAGGGAATTAATTAGAGGAAATCTTACCTAATAAAAGAGAAACATGCAAATTAACCATCACTCCACTATGCCCACAGCCAATCAGAGTGAGTATGCAAATTAACCCAACAAAGATGGAGGTTAATTTGCATATGCAGGCATGGAGAGGCTGGGAGGGCCATGAGGCCTGCTATGAGGGGAAGGGGGGCAGCGGAGGGAGCTACAGGAACGGTGCTCCAGACAGAAGCGAGGACTTGCCGGCTCCTGGGCGGCTGGGAGTGAAGCCAGGGGAAGGAAGGCCTATTCTTGCACAAATATCGTGCAACGGGCCTCTAGTATTTTAATATTGCTATTTGCCCTTTCTCTATAATAGAAGTGTCAGAGATGAAAAAAAAAAATTGTAAAATGTATATGAAAATCACCCTCCTGTCAGAGTCTGGGGCGCACCATGGGACCCAGAGTCAAGTCCCCGGCCACCCGCGTGCACCTCGAAATTGCTCCAGACCAAGACCTGACCAGCCCCACCCTCATTGAGCCCCACTGGGTGGGGGACGCAGGCAGGGGGCTCGGCCTCAGGTCCCCCATCAAGTCCCACCAGGGCATGGGGCACAGCCTCAGGTTCCCCATCAAGCCCTGCTGGGCAGGGGGCATGGCCTCTGGTCCCCCAGCCTGGTGCCTGGGCAGGGGTTCCGGCCTCAGGTCCCCTGTGCCAGCCCAGCACCACACAGCCTCAGGTCTCTGCTGATCAGTCATTATGGCGTCATGGCATGATGACCATTTGCATATTAGCCTTTTATTATGATGATGATAATAGTATCAGTGCACATTTACTAGGTGTACCACTTAATGCAAATTTTTTTCAATAGATGGAGTTACACATATGTTGATACATATGCAATTTGATATGTATGCTATTTTATTGTATTGACAGCAAGCTTCAAAACTTCATATGTCAAATTTTCTGAAGGTGTTAACATCATAGATATTTTACACTTAAAAATGCCAAATTTCATGCCAAAAAAAAAGAGCATTTGCGGGAAGTTTTAATTCATTACTATAATTTGAAGAAAAGTGCTGCTGAAAGTTATCGTATACTTCGGGAAGCTTATGGTGAACATGTTCCACCTCAAGGTACTTGTGAACGCTGGTTTAAACACTTTAAAAGTGATGATTTTGATATGAAAGACAAAGAACGTCCAGGTCAACCAAAAAAATTTGAAGACCAACAATTACAAGCATTATTGGATGAAGATGTGTGTCAAACTCAAAAATGACCTACAGAAAAATTAAACGTTGCTCAGCAAACAATTTCCAATTGTTTACAATCAATGGGAAAGATTTTAAAGGAAGGAAAATGGGTGCCACATCAACTGAACAAAAGACAAATGGAAAACCGAAAAGTCATCAATAAAATGTTGCTTCAATGGCACAACAGTTTTTTTTTGCATCAAATTGTGACTGGTGATGAAAAGTGGATTTATTTTGAGAATCCCAAATGCACAAAATTATGGGTTGATCCAGGTCAACCATCAACATTGACTGCAAGGCCAAATCGCTTCGGAAAGAAGACAATGCTCTGCGATTGATGGGATCAGTAAAGTGTGGTGTATTATGAGCTTCTAAAACCAGGTGAAACCATTAATACTGATCACTACCGACAACAAATAATCAATTTGAAACATGCTTTGATCATGAAACGACCAGAATGTTCCCGAAGACACAGCAAAGTAATTTTGCTTCACGATGACCCACCATCATACACTTCAAAACCATTAAAGACACGTTAAAAGATCTTGCCTGGGAAGTATTAACCCACCCGTTGTATTCACCAGACCTTGCTCCTTCAGATTACCACTTGTTCTGATCAATGATGGCACACGCACTTTCTGAGCAGCTCAAAACGTACAAAGAAGTGGAAAATTGGGTCTCTAAATGGTTTGCCTCAAAACAAGAAAAGTTCTATTGGGACAGTATCCACAAATTACCTGAAAAATAGGGGAAATGTGTAGCTAATGATGGACATTACTTTGAATAAAGCACTTTTTATGTTTCTCTTGAAATTTTCGTGTTTTCTTTGATTACAAAATCTACATTATTAACTGGTACACCTAGTATATACCATAATACACTTAATCTCGCTATGATGTGCACTCACCACCAGGGGGAAGACAGTAGACTGGTCGACCAGCTGCTATGACATGCACTGACCACCAGGGGGCAGATGCTCTGACCGGTAGGTTAGCTTGCTGCTGGGGTCTGGCCAATTGGGATTGAGCAAGAAGGGCCGGACACACCCTGAGCCCTCCTGAGGTCCCTCCCTGGCTGGCCAACCTCCCACATCTCTCCCTACCCCGATCATGCACCTGTGGGGTCCCTCAGCCTAGCCTGCACCCTCTTGCAATCCAGGACTCCTCGGGGGATGTCAGATAGCCGGTTTTGGCCTGATCCCGCAGGCCAGGCCGAGGACCCCACTGGTGCACAAATTTGTGCACCAGGTCTCTAGTTCTTCTATAATATTATCAGTGCATATTTATATACCACAATATACTTAATCTATCATAGTTTATTGAACACTTAAGTTTTATCTGATTTATAGCCTTAAAAATAAAGCTACAATATCTATTCAGTAACTTCAAAGAATAAATCAAAAAAACTTTTTATTTAAAATGAAATATTTTAATTAATGAACTTGATAGTAAGATAGTAAAAGATAATACTATGAAAATTTAATGAATTTGTAATTGTAGCACCTTAAAGAATGAAATACTCTAGAACTCTCTGAAATTCTTAACACAATAAACTAAAAAATGAGTTTTAAGTTCTCTACTAAGCTGGCGTTAAGATGCTTGGACTCTGAACTTTCTACCGCACTTTTCTACCAACAGTGACTTCTGGATGTGTCATATATATATTTGTATTGATTTCAGAGAAGGGAGAGGGAAAGAGAGATAGAAACATCAATGATAAAAGAGCATCATTGATTGGCTGCCTCCTACAAGCTCCACAATGCAACCCAGGCATGTGCCCTGACCGGGTATTGAACCTGTGACCTCTGGGTTCAGAAGTCTACACTCAACCACTGAGCCACAGGCTGGGCTGGATGTGTCTTAACATTATTACTTGACTGGACACTGCAGAAGTCTTGGGATCATGTTGTCGAGCTGTCTTTTCCCCATGGCACCACCTGGCGCAGGGACAAGCACTAGTGCCTGAGAACTAAATGGTAGTCAACATGTAATCATTTAAATCACTGTGATTGGTTGCAATGTTTCCTTCCTTCAAAATGAAGGTGAAGGTTGAGGATATATTATAAAGAAAATGATTTAAAAGTTTTCCAGAAAAATTCTCTAAATGATGACGATTAAAATGAATCAAAGTTGAAACACCAATGAGGGAAAAGAAGTTCCTATGGAAAAGTGCTCTAAGATTTTACATTAAAAGCTGTCTAGCCAGGCTGGTGTGGCTCAGTGGTTGAGCATCAACCCATGAACCAAGAGGTTACCTGTTCAATTCCTGGTCAGGGCACATGCCCGGGTTGCAGGCTCAATCCCCGGTAAGGGGCATGCAGGAGACAGCTTATCAAGGTTTCTCTCATCGATGTTTCTATATTTCTATCCCTCTTCCTTGCCCCCTCTCTAAAATCAATAAAAACACATTTTTATAAAAAAAGTTGTCTAAAGGAGACTACGAGGCATAACTAATGCAATGTGGGATTCTGGATTGGATCCAGGGACAGAAAAAGAATATTATTGAAAATCCAATGAAATCTGAATAAAGTCTGTAGATTAGATAGTAGCATTGTACCAACATTACTTTCTTAGTTTTAGTAACTGCACCATGGTTATGCAAGGTTTTAATGTTAGAGAAAGCTACATGAAACTGGATGGAAGTATATGGAAAGTTGGGACTATTTTTACAACTTATCTCTAAGTCTAAAATTATTTCAAAATAAAAACGTTTTTAAAATCTCTAATGATAAGCATAAAGTCATAAAGCAACAATCAGTGTTGGTCTCCTGAAATGTTAGAAGATACAAACAACATGTTGTAACTATTTATTCTGAAGCTTTTAAAATGAAAGAGAAATTCAAGCACCGAGACATCAAAGTACATAATGGCAATCAGCATGGGATGTTAAAGTGTCCATCTCTATTCAGTTCTAGCTCAGTTATAATTTTTTTAAAATGAAATTGATTCTGTGCTACTGAGGCTGTATTTAAAAATGGTAGTGAAGAGTTGCTCTGTAATATTTACCTCTCTTAGCTGATTCTGATAATGTCGCCTAGATTCAGAGCCAATAAGTAGGAACCGTTTTCTTCTTTTCTTCCAAATGTCTGAAAAAAAGGGCACAAACCTCAGTGAGTTTTGTCATTAGACTTATCCAGGAGCTACATATACTTAAGAAAATGAAGTTTCCACATAAATGCCTAGGAGAGAATGATAAAACGAGAAACATCTAGATAAGACTTAATATAAAATGCCCAAACAAACCATCTAAATTACTTTAACCTATTATGGGCTTGTGACCTTTCTATCACGTCTATTAAATAGTTGCATTTCATTTTTAAATTTTATTAAAAGGTTCAAAAGCGCAGAATTTATTAGTTTACCCCAAGGCTTGTATTTTATAACACAAGTTAGGTCAAATAGAGAAGTTTTATGAGATATTTTCAGCTGCCATAGTGACCTACTTTTTTGGGGGGGAAGCATTATTACCTGATAAATAAGAGGGGGGAAATAGACAAATATTTATTAGAGTTTTGTGAAGCAAGAAGGTGGCTGACAAGTACTTACAATGTTTTTCTCTTCAAATTACATCTTAGAACTCAAATGATTACTTTCCATTAGTATAAATATAGTAAAATATTAGTAAAAATATTTTCAGAAACTGAACAAAATAGAAGATTGTCATGCTCTACTCTAAATTTTCCTAAAATTCTGCAACCCTGAAACTGGATATTTACATGTTTTTTTTGACAAGCAAATGCATCCATCCTAACAATAAGGAAAACTGGAATTGTCTTGGTGGTATTTTCCCCGTATAACTGGTATTATAAAAGTAAAATTGCTCAAGGTTAATCAGCCGAATCTGGGGGAGAGGAAGTTTACCCTTCATTTCCCAGAAGATTCTCTTTAATTTGGAAGCACACTGACAGGTGGCCTCAACACTGGGCATTTCAGACCACCTTGAAGGTCTTGCGGCCGGTAGCCTTTGAAGTCAGAATAATCAACAAGCCATTTGATATCCGATCAGACAAATGGCCTCATAGACAAGGCCATCTCTCAGGTAGACTGTCTATCCAATAGGAATGACTTGATAAAGTTTGCTGAGCAAATTTATAGACTTTCGTGACAGAAAATTAGAACTAAAAAGTGGAGATAAATGTGCACTACAAACTGATTTTCAGTGCTCTTTCTATGTGTTAATAATTTTTTAAAGAGTACATAAGCATATTTTAAAAAAAGTTATCCTTTCCTAATAATAAAGAAAAAAATTTAGTTTGTATTTTATAAGCAGATAAAGCCCCCTCTCCCCTTCTCTTAGGTAAATGGTAAATTATTTGATCAAATATTTTAAATAATAGGCCGTCTAAAGTCATGTATGGTACAAAGAAAAAATTAGATTATTTTTCCATGATGAGTGAATAAGATGGAGAATAATTCCCATTTTGGGGAAGATATTGATGTTTCCCCATCAGAACAAAATAACATTTTCTGAGCGTTAAATGTTCTCTCTTCTCTGATGATAGTTATTAAGATTTCTATTTCTCAAACCAGATTCCAATTGCATTTATTGAGTTCCTAGATGGGTTTTACACTCAATTAAGTAGGTAAATTCATGTTTTTAGTTTATGCCAGCAACCTTTCCTGTTCCATTGAGGAGTAATTTATAGCTGCTTTGTGCACCTAGGAAAGGACCCCACACCATTACATGTGCATTTGTGACACTCATAAAGCCAATGCTCATGTCAATTCATCTTAATACAATAGTTTCTGAGCCCCTCCTTTGCTTCACACACTGGACCAGGTTTTGTAAAGGGTATTTCATGGACTGCAGTGGCTTTCTCAATGGTACTGACAAATGGCATGGTAATCTCCCCAAAGTTCCCAGAAAGCCAGTTTCCTAGGTTGTAGGAACGCTTGACCTTACAGAATATGAACAGGTTCCCATTGACACTGGGGAAAGCCCTGCTGTTGTTAACCTGGTCCTTAACTGCTATCACCTCCCAGCCTCTCAAGAAACTCAAATGTAGTGAAGGAAGGGAGGAGAATGAAAGGTATACAAAGAATAATTCTCTGAATATGAATCAGGAGCATTGGGAATATCCCAAAAGAGCAGAAGGCTCATCTCCCTGGGACAGCTGGATTCACTGACTGCCGCCTTATCATTGGTGAACATTTGAACCTGATCAGACCAATGGCCTCATGGACAAGGCCGTCTCTCAGGTAGACTATCTATCCAATAACTCGATAGATAGTTTGCTGAGAAAATTTATAGACTTAATAGAACTAAGAAGTGGAGTCACACAGAATCTGGAGTTAGGCTGTTTATCAAGTTCCAGCTCTGCCACTTACTAGTTGAGTGACTTTAAGCTGATTACTTAAGTTTTCTGTCTCGGTTTGGTCATTCGTGAAATGGCGGTAATAGTATACCAACCACATTCTCAGAGGCTCCCATGAAGATGAATGAGATCATGCATGTACAGTGCTGAGCACATAGCCTGGAACAGAGTCAAAGTTCAATGTTTCATAACTTCTATTTTTATTTGGGAATGGTGTTCAAGTTTCCTCAGAGCTGCTTGGCAAAGTATATAGCATTTTTTCAAAGTTCTCAGTTTTTATTCCTATTACGGTTACTGTTTAGCTATTAAACCACTATTGTTGTTTTTCATCTTCCCATTACATCATAATTTTCAGAACTCAAAAAAGATATTTAATGAGCAGATGAATCTAGATCATTCAGAATTTTCTGTCACGAAGTAGGAGAAGATGTTTGTAAAGACTGTCTTGAAGACTACTCTGCAGAGGTTGTCTACAAAGGTTTCTCATCTGAGTCACAGGGGACAGTTGTGGTTTCGGAAAGCTGGCTGAGAATAGTATGCTGAGCACATGGCCTGGAGATCAGTGGCCAATGACAGACGTTACAGTGATCCAGGTGTCAGCTGGAGGGGAAGAGGGCAGGCATCACAGACAGCATAGTGAAGATGGATACACAGTGTGAAGAAATGAGCCTCAAAAATTAACCCAAAAGTAGTACCACTTACAATAGCACCAAGAAACATAAAATATTTTTTTGGAGGGACTATAACAAAATACAGGTTTCCCTCACTATCCTAAAGTAGAATGCTCCTATGAAACCTTTCATAAGCCAAAATAGTGTCAAAGAAGCACTTACTGCCCCTGCCCAGTGGCTCAGTTGGTTGGAGCGTGGCCCTGTATATGAAAAGGTTGCAGGTCTGATTCCCAGGCAGGGCATCTATATAGGTTGTGGAGTTGATCCCTGGTTGGGGAGCATATGGGAGGCAATTGATCGATGTTTCTCTCTCTCTCTCTCTCTCCCTTCCTTCTTCTATCCCTACCTCTCTCTCTCTTTCCCTTCCTCCTTCTCCAAAGTCAATTAAATAAACAAACATATCCTCCGGTGAGCATTAAAAATTAAATTAGATTTAAAAAGAAACACTTACCATTAATTTATATGGAAAAAGTTTAAAGCATTCCCAGACCCCCAAAATAACCTACCAAATAACATATAAAACCTAAAATAACACTAACATGTATGTGTGCTGCTTCTCTAACTGCTCATTGCAGAACAACTACTGAACACTATTTTTGCTTTTCTAGAAACCCACTCCTACATACACAGAACACACTGATAGTTTCCAGAGGGGATGGGGATGAAAAGATGGGTGAAAATACTGAAGGGTAATAAGAGGTATAAATTTCCAGTTATAAATAAGTCATGTGAATGTAATGTACAGCACAGAGAATATAGTCAATACTAGTGACCCGGTGCATGGATTCGTGCACATTGAAAGGAAATTAATTAGAAGAATTATTTTAATATTGCTATTCGCCCTTTCTCTATAATAGAAGTGTCAACCAAATTCATGATCAACAGTGACAGATAGAAACACACGCATGCAATTGGCGCCAGCGAGAGCTTTATATGTATCGCACATGTGCGAGGCGAGTCAACTTAGCCTTTTATAGTTATAGAATAAACTTGCTTAATTAGACCTGCTTTCTGATGTAGCTAAACTTTTTCAAGCCCAGTGAAGCACCCCAACTTCTCATTCAGGTAATTGTCAGCAACATAGCAGTAAATATCAACATGAAGCAGATTATTATTGTAGACCACGCAGAAAGAACAAAGGGTGAAATATTTAACTGCAGCAGTGTTTGACTATATTCTGCACAGTGAGAAAACCTGGAGTCATTTTCAAGTTCCACCATTTCTTACTTCTTTTCAGTTGGGTCAAGTTTCTAAACTTTCTAAATCTCCATTTTCTGGATAATGAAAAGAAAATAGGATTCTACCAAGTCTCCTATCTACCTACTCCAGGACTTCTGTGAGGATCAAATGAGATGAGGCACAAGAAAACACTTCAAAGACATTTGGTTAAATTGTGAAATGTTTGCAGCTGGCTATAAAGCAAGTCCTGCTCCTGTGCTGAAGAAACTGCAAGGAGGCTAGTTGTTAGGGAGAGGAAGCCAGGCATTGCTATGTGACATTATTACTCGGTGCCCACAGAAACCATTTCCATGCTGGGCTGGGTTGTGAGCCACATTTTGAGTCATGGAGTCTTGGCAGCATTTGCTGTGATTTGGTGGGGTATTGCTTCGGGATGGTGGCGGGGCCTGGGTCCCACTTGGGGGAAGCCTAGTGTTGGTTTGTTGAGGCCAGGTCCGTGGTGCCATTTACTTTTAAATGGCCAGTGCATGTCATGGCAATTCCTGCTTTGAGCATCTGCCCCCTTGGTGGTAAGTGCATATCATAGCTACTGGTCAGATGGATACTTAGCCTTTTATATATATATATAGATTATTGTAATAACTTTGTACAGTAGTAGATACTGGATGATCACAATATGATCACTTTATAAGGTATAGAAATGTTGAATCACTATGTAATATACCTGAAACTCATGCAATATGTAAATTATCTATAATAATAAAAGGGTAATATGCTAATTAGACCAGACGTCATTCCGGATGTCCTTCCTGATGAAGCTGGGACTGGAGGGAAGCAGCCTGGGTCTGGGTGCCTGCTGGCAGCTGGAGGAGGGAAGTCCAGGTCCCGGGTGCCAGAGGGAAGCCAGTGCCAGCAGCCAGGGAAAGGAAGGCCTACTCTTGCATGAATGTTTGTGCATCGGGCCTCAAGTACTTTAATAAATAAAAAGTCACTGCATTAAAAAAAGACCTGGCATACAGTATGTGCTCATTAAGTACTAAATGAATGAATGGCTTTAGAATAATAAAATTCATATACTCTGTGTTAGTAAGCCCTGTCTCATTGAAATAAAACTAGAAGCAGAAATTCACATTAAAAATGTTATCGTTTTTACAAAAGCAGCTCTATCTTTCTCCTGAATAAGCTTAGGATGAAGCATTAGGTTCTCAGATTCATTTTGGATTTTAGCAAGTTTGATAGTGTACATTTGAAATGGGTACTTTTTGATGAAGCATTTTTCACCTTTTTAGTAAAAGCAGAAATCCTCTTTGGGTTATTATTATTATTATTATTTATTTATTTTTGTTAAAGAAAATAGGTACTAATGTAGGTTTTTCATAAAAGTGCCAGGTAGTGTAAGGCAAACTTTCAAAAAGTGGTGGGGGGTTACCTGTATGTGCAGGATCCACATTCTGAGGACCACAGAACACTGATGAAAGACATCAAAGACCAAAATAAGAGGACAGAGATATACTCATTTACTGGAAGGCTCAATATTGTTAAGATGGCAATTTTCTCCAAAATGTTCTACAGAGTCAATGCATTCCCAATCAGTATCATAGCAGGGTTATTTTGTAAATATTGGCAAACCTTCAAAGGGGGGGGGGGGGAATAACCCACCCACCAAACACTAAAATAGCCAGAATAATTTTGAGAACTAAAAAGATGGAGGATTACCTGATTTCAAAAATGACTGTAACACTGCATTAATCAGGACAGTGGTATTGGCAAAAAGATAGACACACAGAACAATGCCACAGGAAAAAAGAACTCAGAAGTAAATATATACTTAAATGGTCAACTTTGGCAAATGGGTTTTAACAAAGGTACAAAGACAATACAATGGAAAAAAATACAGCCTTTTCCACAAATGTGCTGAAACAACTGAATCTCCATAGGTAAAAAATATGACCTTCAACTCATACTTTTCATATATACAAAAATTAATTAAAGTAGATTACAGACTTAAATATATAAAGTCTAAAATGATAACCTAAAACTTCTAAATAAAAACATAGGAGAAAATGTTGCCTTGGTTTGGCAAAGATTTCTTATATATGCCACCGAAAACACAACCTAACAAAAATTTATGTCGGACTTCATAAAAATTAAAAACTTCTGTAAAAGCTTTTCTTAAGGGAACAAAAATAAAAGCCACAGACTGGGAGAAAATGTTTGCAAATCACATATTCAGCAAAGGACTTTATCCAGTATATATAAAGAAATCTCAAAACTCAACAATAAGAAAAATAACGTAACTTCTGTTTAATGTGCAAAAGATTTGAACTGACATTTCACAAAAGAAGATATAGGTTGGCCCGTAAGTACATGAAAAGATGCCTAACATCACCAGTCATTAGAGAAATGCTAATTTAAACCACTATGGGTTACATTACAAACCTATTAGAATGACAAAAAAGGAAAAAGACTGACAACACCAAGGAATGAAGCACACTGGAACATTCCTTCCTATATTGCTGGTGGGAATGCAAAGTGGTGCAGCTATTTTGAAAAAGAGTTTTGAAGTTTCTTACAAACATACAATTACATGATTCAGCAGTACCATACACATATATAAGAGAAACGAAAACTTAGGTATACACAAAATCCTTGTACATAAATGTTTATGGTGTCTATTTATAATCACACACACAAAAATAACTGGAATGACCCCAAGTACCCTTCAGCTGGTAAATGGATAAACTATGGTTCATCCATGCAATGGAATACTTGACACTCAGCAGTAGAAAGGTAAGATTTTTTTGATAAATGAAGCAATGTAGATGACATGAGTGGGGTATGCTAAGTGAAAGAAGTCAGACTCAAAAGCTACCTACTGTATCATTCTATTTAATTAAAGTCTGGAAAGAGGAATTTTTAGGAACAGAAAATAAATCAGTGCTTGCCAGGGGTTTGGGTGGGAGGAGTTAATTATAAAGGGGCAGCATGAGGAAATCTAGGGAGGTGATGGAACGTTTCTGTATGTTGACTGAAGTGGTTGCTACACAACTGAATGCCTAAACTTTATGTCTACACCTATAGACCTATATGCCAAAAAGAGTTCATTTTACTGCATGTACATATTTTAAAAAGTGAGTATAATAAAAGTAAACAGAAAACAAAATCAAGTTTTTTGAGCTGGGGGTGCTTAAAGGAAAAAGATTACATGAGAAAAATCTAGGGAAGACACCTCACAGAAGTAGAAAGAATACCAAAAATATGTAGAGTCATGGAAGGGAAAAGCAAAGAAACTTTCTAGAAGCAGATGATGGCTAACATAGTGACTGTTAAAGTAACCGATTTTAGAATGAGCTGTCTTAGCCAAAGTGCTATCCCATCTAGCAACTACTTTAATCTTTCTTAGGTTGACAATATGTTGATTTAACAGTTAAAATACCACTCTGTAGAGGTCTGGTAATGATAAGAAAAGATTAAGGTGGTTGCTAGATGGGGTTCAGGTTCAATAGCTGAGCTTTTTAAAGATGGGGATAGACTTGGGAATGAATGTTTCAGCATTATTTGTGAATCGTTGGGCAAAGGATTCATAGAGGAAGAGGAAATTGAAGATGTTGAAAGGTGAAGAGAGATGGGCATGAAAACATAGCCCCTTTGGAGATGGGAAGAGACAGAGGTTAGTCTTTTTAAAGGGGAATGGCCTCTTTTCCCTTGAGTCAATGAAAAATACCAGAGATAAGACAGTGGGACTGAACCACTGAATGGCAGAGACACCCCACACGGCTTGTGAACTCCATTCCTTCTCTCTGGTGGTGATGAATGTTTAGACAGTGCAAGAGATTTGTATATAGTTTATTACCATGTTACTTTCAAAATGGTGGGAGTTATTTTTGTAGCTTTGACTCTATACTCTCTTTGGCAAGCTTGCCCCAACTCAGCACTGCATCCAGGAAGATGTTAAACTAGCGCCCCCCACTTGTGGGCTCAGGTCCATTGTGTATTTGCAAACACAAACCCCTGGACTGATGGTGCTCTATAAGAGGAGTATGGAGGTTATACCCACCAACCTTTTCTTCTCCCTAAGGTAACCAAGGTTTAGTGAAGTCACTTTGAATAAATAGTCAGGGATAATGTGCAAGTAGAAATGTTAATAATGAGTAAAAATAATGTCTGAATGAATTCTACTTCCAGATGTGTTCAAGTACAGTTATAGCTTTCATTCTGACAAGACTTGTAGGTATGTAACTTTTGGCATCAAGAAAAAAAGGAAAGTTAAAAATTTTTCTGAAATTGCCTGACTATTCCTAAGCTGTTACTTAACGGGTATCATTCATAAATCTATTTGTAAGGCTTTGGACCACTGACAGTGAAGCAATTTGCAATGATGTTTGGAATGGGAGAGTTGGGATGTAGATGTTAAACATCTGCAAATTCAAAGCAATTTTTTATGAAAAGGCCTAAGAATTTATGAAATTTGACATATGTCACACTATATTTGCCAATTAAATGAAAATCCTATAGAGACACACTTTAATTGCAAAAATAACACCTCCACTAAGGAGAAGTACAGCAAGAATCCTCATGATTCCCATTACCTCTAATTGGAATCAAACAGCAAAATCCCTGGCCTCCATAAGGGGTATTCATTTCACAGCTGACATTTGTCTTTTTCTCAATTGATATTTGGAAATTATCACATAGGAAGAAAAATGTTTTGGGACTCTGCATAGTTCAATGTTCTAGCCTTGATTTGTAGGATTGCATTCAGAGGCCACGTTGAGCCCTTTCTCCACACTCGGTTAGAGCCATATGGCAAGACCAAAATAGAATCAGGTAATTGTAGCTTTTCCTTCTAAGCCATCCTGTAAGTGGGAAAGTGCTGTGGCGAAGCAGCAGTGTGAATTTCCACACTCGCACTCAGTAAATGAAGAAATAAATTTCTTTATGGTTTCCATCCTTAAAAGGAAACAAAATGGCTTCACCTTTGACTCACAACAATTTTGTCCATTCCATCAGAGTCCTCCCCAGAGGCCACGCACTTCCAGGTCTGGAAATGATTCAACCCAGCAACAGTGAGCAGCAGGATGTGCCCAAATGTCTATGCTCAGGTTGACTGTAAAAGGCTGAATACTGAAAGCTGAAATTTATAAGAGCTTCAAAGCTACATGGTATTTATTTATTGAATTTGCCTGGTTGGGGATTAATAAATTTACTGAGAAGTACTATGAGGAATTCCTTCCCTGGCTGTTTGAGTAGTAAAGAAAAATTAAAGTAACATGTCTGATAGACCAAATGATATCTGGTGACTACTCTGAGTCTATACAATGGCAAATACCTGAATGAAAACTAAAACATACAATACATTTCCCTAGATATGCAGCCTCTCCAATATCCAAATACATGAAAGTATAGACATCATAACTTCCTTAAAATAATGTCCTCAGGATCCACTGAAATTTCCTATGGGGAAACTATAAAATAAGGTCTACTACAGATAAAATCAAGCAGAAGAACGAAATCTCCCCTGAGAGTAATGATGAAACAAGAAATAGAAAGGAATAGATGTAGACATAAATTTAGAAATCAGCCTTATGCAGGAACTGTGGAGCAAATGAATTTCCCAGATATTGGAGCATAGAGACAGACAAGCAGAAGGTCAAGGACAGATGACGCAGATGCAGGTGATTGACAGCACCACTCTCTTACACATCTACCATCATTCTCTTTTGCCTCAGCACCTGACATATTATATACTTGTTTCGTGTCTGTCCTATCGAATCTACCACTGTACATAAGCCCTATAAGAGCAGGTGTTTTGTACTGCTCTTGTTTAAGTCCCAATACTTAGACCACTGTTTGTGATGCAGCAGGTAATCCAAGGAAAGCACACACACAGCTAACGAGGCAGAGAAAAACACAGAGGTAAGAACCAGCAGAGAAACTAGGGGAAGAAAATAAGAAGTAGGTGGCTCATTGCTGTCTGGTGAAGCTGAAAGGCATAGAAGCAAAAAATCTAGGAAGGGACTATGTATGAGGATAATGCATTGGAGACAGGGATAGTGGAGTCAGGAGCCAGGCAGGCCATGCCATGAATGGTGTAGCAATCCCCCTACTGAAAAGTGTCCCTGCTAGTGGTTGTCCGTAGCACCTGTGAGTCTCCTTTGAGTTAAGACAAAGCATTTGTTAATTTGTAATGAAAAAAAGCAGGAGGCATAACTGAATATTAGAAGCCATTAATGTAGATTTGTTTCTCATTGTCACTTTCCTCTTCGTTATGAGCTTCTCAGATGACAACACAAATGTGTGATGTAACACATGATAAATACCTTACCAATTATTTGGAAGAGTTTCCAAAATTAAGATTGTCTATAGATATCAGGATTGAGATGTATTTGGGGTACTCAATGTGGATATCTTTTTGAAGAACATTGAATTTGCTATTTTGATCAGGTTAATATTTATATAGCTTTGTTGTCCATGAGTATTCATCATGCTGGTGGCAGAAAAAGTGACCCTAGAGGTTAACTTGAGATTTAAATGTCCTATGAATACTCTACATACATCCAGCCACCTAATATTTCTGAATTATAATTATTCTTCAAGGGCAGCCAGCCAGAGGGAATATGTGTACTAGAATTCTATGGAGGTCTGGTTTGCACCTGAGACAATTTAGCTTTTTAATCAATGATGCATAAAATCTAATAGAAAAATATTGTTGTTGACTATATGGATGATCTAAATTAGGCTACTATGATGCTATAAGGAACCAAAATGAAAATAGCAAAGTAACCTTGTTAAATTGTCAGATGAGAACATATTGAACAAGACAGAATTGAAAGTTAAGTAACAATTTGACAAGAATTGAATCAATAAAGAGGAATGAGGAAGGAGTAGGAGAAGGGATAAGGAGGATCCATTCTGTGCAAACTGGGCAGAAAAAGATCTGAAGGTCACAGTGATCTGCGAAATAAATACTAATCAGTAATGGAAAAAGTATTATTTTATGTGCTTTTGGAAAGATGCTATTACCATAAATTCATAAATAGGGACATGGGAGTGGGAGAGAGTACATATATGAGTTTTCCTCATTTTTAAAATTCAGACTAAGATTGGAGTCAACCAGCCAGAGCAAGCTGCCTTTGCCACTCAAGCCCACCACAATGGGCTGCTGACACCTCCTGGACTGAGGCCATCTTTTCACAGATAACTTTTCCCAGAGTTACTGCTTCCTCTGGGCAATGGAGGCCATAGGTCTTGAGCATTCTCTCCCAACCTCACAATTATGTGAGAGTAAAGATTTAGTGAGAAGGAGGCACCCCAGGAGGAGAGCAGCTCTGAGCCTTCTGGGGAACTAATAACACTTTGGTCCAGTTGCTTTGCTAACAACACCTGGAAATTAGGGGCCACCCTTTGAGCCGGAATAATGAATCTGCTCCTTACCTAAGTATACTTAACCATATCTCCATCCAACATCATGCCCACAGCCCCCAACCAGTCATTGTTGTCTCCCTGCTGTCATCACCAGTAAGAGATGGGAGCTGACTGGTGTGTAGAGAATGAGCTTGGACCCAGGTGCCTGGAACACACACACACAGGTCATTGGAGTCCTGATTGCAACGTCCATGTGTGGTGGAACAACTTGGAAAATGCTCAAAAACAGTGTGTGTGTGTGTTTTAACGGTATGGTTATGAGTTTGGGAACTTGATCTGGAGAGGAAAAGAAAAATGAACTGTTTGTATGTAATGACCAGAAGAGAATCATGACTGGGGGCTTGATTAGTGGAATTGTTCATGATGGTTAGCTGCTGTTTTCTGTGCACTTGAGAATGGCTCAAGAGCCTTGCTCTGTAGCATGACAGGTTTAAGTTAGACGTTAAGATAGTTCATCCCCTAAATGAACTATTTACTGAGACATTGAACTTTGTTGTAAAATTTTCAGAAGAGGTGTACAGGATTTTGGAATGTTTAAAATCAATTGCACTAAGGATATATGAAGGTATGTGAATTTTGAACTATGACCGGAAAGTAAGCATGTGTATATTTAAAGGGGGGAAAATACTAATGTTCCAGGAAAGCTAAAGTATCCAGGGCCTTCCAGTAGATTGGCCTTGAGTATTGCCTTGTTTTCTCCATTCTGCAGATTTTTTCCTCTGGAACCATCTTTAAATTAGGGTCACCATTAAAGCTGAAGGACTTTTAGAGCAAAAGGAAAGGGGTTTGGAGAAGGTTGAGAAGGGATGGAGATGTGTCCTTCTCATATTGACCCTTCTACAAAGGAAGACAGATACCAAAACAGGCAACCAAATTAGTAACTTTGGACCCAGATTGGTGACTTAACTAGCTCTGTGGCCCTGAATTAATTACCCTTTCTGAGCCTAATATTTTTATTACATGTAAAATAGGGACAATGATCATCTATTTTTCAGTAATGTTAATAAGGTCAGTGATTTAAACAAAATTCCTGATATATAATTGGTAGTGAAATTGCAGTCATTATTACATCTGTCAATTCACATTCCCCATCCAGAGCTATATTATACTGTATTGCATTGTATATATTGTGATGTTTTCCTCTATTACCGTGGTAGCCAGGCACCCTGCTAAATTTGATCTGAAATTTAAATTTCAGATAAATAACATTCTTTTTTAGCATAAGTATGCTCCATGTATTTTTTTGGACATACTAATATTAAAAAAAATTATTTATTGCTTATCTGAAATTCAAATTTAGCTGAGTGCCTGGCATTTTTATTTGCTAAATCTGGCAAGCCTACCCACTCAGCATTTATTTCCTGTTTACCACTTCCTACCAGTATGTAGATTTTGACCCCCAGGTGGGCTATGCATGGTTTAAGTCAATCAACACATTTCATCTCCCTGGACAAAGTTATTTCGTTAGGCATGTGACCTAAGTCAACGCAAACCTGGGGACTCTTGTGTGGGACACCGAATTAGAAATACTTGCTCTCTCTTTGATATAGATGAGAAGTCAGAGCGCCCCACATTGTTGATAATCTTTTGGCTACATGAGAAAAGCTGACCCATAGAAGATGCAAAGCCAGGCCTACTGTTGGGGAATAGCTCATCCCTGGAGTTAGTAGTGGGATTCGTTTTTCTTGAAGCACATGGCTGTGTGGAGAAGAGATGGACACCTCTTTTTTTTTTCAAGGAGGGAAGGAGGAGCCATTGATGCATCATAGAGGACTGCTGGCATCCACTACAGGGTGAAAAGAGGAACTAAGAGAAAATGTACCCTATGAATTATAACACTTTAGTTTCAAGTAACAGAAAAAGCTAACCAGACAGGTGTAAACAATAAAGGAAACATAGGTTCATGAAACATAAAGTCCTTAGGCAGGTGAGCCTCCAGTTTGTCTTCAGGGTTCTCTCTGGGGAAGTTGTTTATTTAACAGTGAAATATAGAAACAAAGAGAAAGGGAGGCTTGATCTTTTTTTTAAAAAAAAAAAAACCTAACCATTACTTCTATTTTTATAATGCTATGATGATTTGGCAAACTCAATATGCAGCTGTACTTATCCAAATTAATATTTATATAATTTGTTGCAGAATCCAGGGCCAAGTTTTTAGGAGAACTTCACAAACATTTCATTGAATTTCAGTCTTATCTGCCTAGAAATGCAAGCATTACATTTTCCTATACGCATCCCAGAATTACTTCTGCCAATTCAGGATTTCATGATAAGTTTGCATGGTAAGTTTACATTTGTAAGCTTCATTTCCTGTTATTCAATTTGTGCCCTTGCAAATTACAATTCTGTGCATGTTCAGTAGAATTAAGAAGACAATAAAAAAGTCTGGTCATAGTGGCCTTTGCTGCCTGATAGAAGATTCCAGATTTTTTAAGATAACATTTTTCCAACAGCCGACTTTAATAAAATGTATAATGATGATTTCTATGAGAATAAAAGACATGTGATAAAAAATTTTTCTTTCAATTAAGCAAACATGCTTTGAACACCTTTGTGTCCAGCACTAGAGTACTTTTACATACGTGAACTACTCGTATGCATATGATAGAAGCTCTTTGATCCAGGAGTCTAAACTCTGGAAAGGTCCAGACAGTGAAACTGTTCTGAAACAATGTTTTAAATGACCATCTATTTTACAAACTATATATTGAAATGCTTGAAAATCACATAGGTACCTTCGAGGGAGCTGCAATGCTACCTCAGTGTTGCCCTGTGGCCTAATAGATGCCAGGGTGGCAGTCAAAGGAAGGTTATCACCTGGTGAGGCTTGTGGGTACCATGCTTCCTGCCTTACCTCTCAGCTGGTACATAGTTCAGAAAGCAACAACTGTTTTAAAGGGTTATTTTCCAATCGTGCAAACATGTGTTACATACATCATTTTTTAAATTAGTATAATGGAAAGAAATACCAGGATGCATCTAGTTGAATTCAGCAAGTCTTTCTCTAAGTGGTGGGCTCCCGTGGAATTAAGGTAGCTCAGATTCAGAAATACCACTGATTTGGACTGAGACATATTTCAGATTCTCCCAGTAAATTAACCCCTACTGGAAATATCACTTTCTAAATAATGGAAATAAGGATGGCTAATATTTACTGAGCTGTTATTATGTCAGGAGCTGAGCTAAGAGTTTTGCAGTCACAGCCCTGCCTCTATTTGAGGGGTGAGCATTTTGCTGAGTCCAGACTAATGAGGGGCCACTTGGCTGGAGTTTCTGTAACAGCAGAGCCAGCTAAAAGGCACTGGTCATTGTGGGTTCTGCAAGAGATCATAGGCAGTCGACTACACCCGTTAGTATCTGGGCTCTGTGAAACAGGCAATGGTGTTCCCATTCCTAAGGACAAAGCAGCTCACCATTTGCCAAACACACAGCTGAGAAATAGAAAACCTGGCTTTAAATCAGGCTTGTGGACTTAATGTTCTTGCCCTTTATACTGTATATCTGCTACAGTCCTAGTCAAATACTTTATCCACTTTTATTTAAGCATAAAAAGCTCAAGAATATAGTTGGCATCTCCCTTCACAAGAAGAAATGTTTCATGACTGAGCAAAGACCAGTTAAGGAAATTTTGTGGTATAATTGCTTTGGAGAGTAAATTTTTCAGGGAATATTAAACCTCAAAAACACCTCCTTTTAAGACAATATAAGGAAAAGTGCTTAGTCCAAGTAATAATGTTCTAAACCCATATGTTTCTCCTACTCCTAAGACAAAGAAAGCCACACCAATGACAGGAACTTTGAGAGCCGTTTTAGTCACCATGCATTCACATGGCATATACAAGCGCTATTATTGGATTTGCTGAGGAACTGTTTCTTTTATGTAATTCAAATGACTCTACAGTCTTCCCTTGGGGTCTGGCTTGAACTCAAACAACAAACTGCAAATGAAGACCTCCCTTTTCAAATTATCCTTTTGTTCTGCAAGGCTGGTTGGCATTCCAGCAGCAGGCCTTCGATATGGAAAGATTCTCCCTCCGATAGCTGAACATTCACACCACCACTCCCAGCCAGCTCTGTTATTGCGACCCACCACTGAGAAATCTCCCTTTCACGGTGAGGTCAAGAGAGGTATATAGACTACTCCAAAGGTCAGTTTACCATTTCATGCTCCGTTCTGTTCTCCTCCTACAAAGGCCAGATCAGGCAGGGGAACTTGCCATCCTGCCTGTGGGGCCGGTTCCAGGGCACAGTCTCCCTAACTACATGGGACTAAATGTCTATGTGCATACGTGTGTGCATGAGTGTGTGGGGGTGCATTTTGACATTTTTCCGCCTATCACCTTTAAAAAGGCCACTTGCCCTTCTAGGTTTCCATGTTCTCATCTACGAAATGAAAGCATTGGACTAGATCAGTCACTCTCAAAAAATAACCAAGGAATGTCAGGGTTCCCAACGTCCTTTCAGGTGGTCCTCAGATTCAAAACCATGTTCGTGATGACACGAAAGCATTATTTTCCTTTTCACTCTCACACTCTCACCAGTGTACTATGGAATTTTCCATGACATGTGATTATGTCATCACTCTGAATGTATGTCTATACATTCTTGTGTTTTAAAATAATTTTTTTAGTTTACATTTCCTATACTATAACTATCAATATAATCCACATAAAATCTACTGGGGTCCTCAATACATTTGAGGAGTGAAAAGGGTCCTGAAATCAGCAGTGTGAGAATTGCTGGACCAGATCAGCTTTGTCTCGGTGGACTCTCACTGCTAGTGCCAAAGTTCAAATGTCCTTTTTCCTTTTTTAATGATGGTGATGGTAGATGTTAAATACTTTCAAAATTTTTCTGCTTGTTAAGACAGAAAGTTGTAACCCTTTGTCAGTCCCTCCATTAAAAAATAACTAACTATACTTCCAGTTTATACATAATCAGCCCTATGACCCATTCTGGTTACCTCCTATGATTTAGAGAAAACCACTGATTTCTCAGTGGATTGTTAGCACCCAAATGAGTCTTATATGATGGTCTATGACACTGTCTTCATGCCCTCAGAGCTTTCATGTAGAGTTTGTACTTAGTAGAAAACCTAACCAACAAGGATACACTTCTCCCCTTTATCAATTCTCTAGTGTCACGTTCTACCCTGTCTTTTTCTGGGCTTTCCTAGGTTTCCCTCAATTGATTTCAAGTCAGATCCTGAGACGTGAGCCAAAGGCTCATTCCTCAAACATTCATTTAAGGTGTCGGAAAGAATTAATCCATGTGAACTCCCCCAATAGGTGTTTAAAAAATGCCTGTGGGCAAACTCCAAGGGGAACATTTCTTATTCAATCAATAGCTCTCTTTGGAATGCCATTTATGTCTTTAACAGATTACTTCTGGACAAGTTACAAAACTGAAAGTTCCATTTTCAACCTTGAATAAGAATTTTTATGCTTAATTTAAAAAATTGCAACTCAGGATGGCATCAACGGATATTTCTTTCCCAAACCAATTATATGGTAAAATAGGATTATCATGTTCATTGAATCTATATAAAGCTTATACCATTAAATGATAGATCAGCTAATTAATTGCTTCCAAGGCACTTTGGTAGTGCTGAAAAACGCTTTTCTTACTCTACTCTCTATTTAAATGGCTTTCCAATACGTGGTGTACTTCCTTGATTTTTTAAAAGAACTTTTTAATTCTTCTCCATTACCTCATCTTTTTTTTCCCTCCTTGTTGGTCTAAAGTGACAAGAGGCCTCGAATTCATGATGAAAGAAGATGTAATTGAGCTGAGTGAACTAACCACAGGAAAGTCTGAGTTCAAACTCTGGCACTGTCTCCCCTTCATTATCAAGCCCTGGAGTTTCATAACTGGAACAATGTATATTGTTAGAATATTTCATGGAGACATTGTAAAGATTACTGAGTACTTTTCCTTTGCCATCACTAGTCTAAAGAGCCTTGCAGAGATAAATGCTTTTTCCAAATGCACTCCTCTTGAATGAAGGCGCAAGGTCTGGGAAGCAACTCTCTCCCCAAATGCCAATCAAGTCAATAGCAGTAGAAGCAAGGTGATTACAAGGATGCTTTTTTCACTTGCAGGAAGTTGTAATTAGCCTAATTTCTTCTGCAGGGAATCTGAAGGACCTGTCTATGGCCTGGAAAGTAGAACCTGTTCTTCTTGCTGTGAAATTGACTTCGTTCTAGTATTGGTTTCAAGGGCAGGTGAAAGCAATGGGGATCTGAACCTCCACACGACTCTATTACAGTGACCCCTCGTCTTCTCATTTGCTCTCTGGGAAAGTGTTTCAGTGGTTTTCCATGCAGAACCCCTTTGATCACTGCAGAGCTCTATTAGGCTCCCATAGAAGAAGGTGATATCGCTACACAGGACTTCTCAACCTCAGCACAATTGGCATTTTGGGGTAGATAATTCTGTTTAGGGGTGAAATGCTGTCCTGTGCATTGTAGGACATTTAATAGTAACCCTGGCCTCTACCCACTAGATGCCAGTAGCATTCCCTCACCACAGTGGTGACAATGAAAAGTATCTCCAGACATTGCCAAATATTCCCTGAAATCTCCCTCACTTGAGAACTGCTGCTCTACAGAGTCATAAAATATCAGAATGAGAAGAGTTCGTATCATGTAGTTTTTCCCCTCTACCCCTGTTTGTAACCTATTGACCACCTAGGGCTTGGTCGGCAAACTGTGGCTCGCGAGCCACATGCCGCTCTTTGGCCCCTTGAGTGTGGCTCTTCCACAAAATACCACGGCCTGGGCGAGTCTATTTTGAAGAAGTGGCGTTAGAAGAAGTTTAAGTTTAAAAAATTTGGCTCTCAAAAGAAATTTCAGTCGTTGTACTGTTGATATTTGGCTCTGTTGACTAATGAGTTTGTCGACCACTGACATAGGGTATACTTGATGATTTTATATAGAAAACAGCACTAAATAACATTGAATCATATAGTAGAAAGTAATCAACATTTCAGTTGTCTTTCAGGGGTTCTCTGTAATCACGAAAAAAGTGTCTGTTTAATGCTAAAGCATCTTTAGTGTTTGCATATGATCACAACCAAAGAAAGTGAGGCCTCTGGCACAGAGCCTTCAGCAGACATATCTAGCTGTTACTTAGTAATATTGGTTTCTTTTTATGTTATTTATTTTGTATGGTTATCTTCTGTTTATGATAAGTGGCACTGGTCCTCCAATTTTTCTACTGACATAAAAGTTTCTTTCAAAATTAATGTACTTAGTAACCACATTGGAAAACATATACCTATGACTCAGCAATTCCACTCCTAGATATTTACTCACAGAAACATTTATTTATATTCACCAAGAGACCTGTGAAGAATGTTCTAACAGCCCTGTTTATAAGAGCCTCAAGTTGGGTATTACTCCAAGTGGCCATCAACCAATATACCATGCATGCTCCCATAGTGGGATTTCTACAGCAATAAGAAGAATAAACCAAGACTACAACAATGTAGGAAAAGCTAACAAACAAAATATTGAGTGAAAAAAGTCAGATTTAAAAAAAAAGTACACAGTATGGGATTTTATGTATGTGAAGCTCAAAAACGCAAAAATCAATCTATTCATTTAGAAATCAAGAGGCATGACAGATCTTCTGGGGTGTTGCTGATATTCTGTGTCTAGATCTGGTGGCATGGGTGTGTTCCATCTGTAAAAGTTCATCTAGTATATGGCTATGATTCGGGAACCTTTACATATAATTTTTAAAATAAAATAGTAGACTGAGAGAAAATATTAAATAATTGCACATGTCGAGTGTCAAATATAGGAACACAATTATAGACTGTATGTGTTTTGTAAATGACAGAAGTAGGGGAAACCATGGTTTTGTCTACCCCTTTGCGTTAAAGATGAAGACTCGTAGGGCCAGGAAAAGGAGTGACCTGCCCAGAGTCATCAGGCCATGAGGAGCTGGTGGCTCTGCGACTATAACCAATGTTTTACCTTCCAGTCCAGTGCCTTTGGTGATGAAGCATGCACGGTCCCGGTTTCTTACCACCTTTACCCACCCTCAGTTTCTGGCATCCCCTTCTCTCCACCTCCTGCCACGGTGACACCAGAACTTTGGAGTTGACAGGTCTGAAGCACTGATATGATGCACTTCACCTCCTTTGCACAGTTTCTCCAGAACAGCTGGGTACCATGGGTCTGGGACAGGCACTTGACCCCTTGCCCCTGCCTGGGGCCGTCCCCTAATCTTTCTCTACTGGCTGAAACAAATGAACGTAACAAACTGGGAGGACTCCAAACCACACTTATTGTCTTAGTAGAAACCACATTGGTAATTTCTAAAGCATGACATCATTTCAAAGCATTTCCACGTATCATTGTTTAACCTGAAAGCAAAATACACAACACTGATTGTGAAAAGGGAGGGGGGAAAGCATAAAAGCTCTCTCTTCTTTCTGGGGAAAAAAACCCAAAAACTATCAACTTGAAAAGCTCCTCAGCAGGCCCATGTGGGGTCCATTATTGTACTTTGACACTTAAGCACCTTCTAAGAATGCTGCTCTGGAGTTCAGAACTACCAAGGTGAGGTGGGCGAGGGGCTGGATTTGGTGTGGTGTGTTTTCAGGGAGGGCATTCATCTCACAGAGCTTTAGGTTCATTATCTAGAAAAGTATGTCCTGTTTATCCTACAGGGCTGTCATTGGAACCAAGTGAGATAAAGCATGTGACAGTTGCTATGAAATGTGAAGTAAGGTCTATTGTTCCCTCCATTAAGCAGCTCGAATACTTTGCTCTCTAGTGGACATTATGTTGGGCACATCTCAATATTAAAATTAAAATGGTAAGGCTAATTTGCCTCTGTAACATATTTTAATGTGGCTGGATAAGACATGTTGCAATCGCCTCATTTATAAGAGCATGATCCCAGGCTTAAAGTTGATAAGTCTTACATTTTGTTGCAATGAGAAATTTGACTTTAGTAGACTCACAACTACTGTGTCACCAGGAGGATTATTTTTCTAGATGGAAACACTTTTTGTGCAGTTTCCCCTGCGATAAGCAATGCTGCATTCGGGAAATATAGCCACCTCCAGTGGAAAACTAGGCATTATGGAAATTTCAATGTGCACAATACACAAAGTGATTCTATATCAATATTAGAAATTATGAAGAGGACAAAATACACGAGCTAATATTTCTTCTCAAATGCTACTCAATCTCTTTGCACACTAAATCAGAGTGAGAAAAACATTGATCTTTGGCTTGCATTACTGAGATCTGACTTCTCAAAGTGATTTTTGAGCCTAATACGTAAAATTTTTTATTTCATAGCCCCAAATTATGTCAACAGAAAGGGCTTTATCACTGTCTTGTCCATGTGTTTGGGTAAAATGAACAGCTCTTGTCTTTACTTATATGTGTCTTTACTTATATGTAAAATTTTTTATTTCATAGCCCCAAATTATGTCAACAGAAAGGGCTTTATCACTGTCTTGTCCATGTGTTTGGGTAAAATGAACAGCTCTTGTCTTTACTTATATGTGACAGTTACATCAGCCTCAAGAACAGGAAAAGCTATTATGATGAGAAACTGCAGAGGAGGCACCCAACCTTTGTAAGTTTACAAGTTGTTGGATTTCAAATGGCATGAAAGAAAGCCCTTTGGGCCGGAAGTTGACATGTCATTCTGTAGCCCTTAGCCTGACCTTCTCCAAACATCAGCTCAGACACAAAAGACACTGTGCTCCAAATGACTTCGTACCTCCAGGCTGGTAACCCTATCATCTTCCTGAGTGACACCTCCACCACATCCACTCTTGTCAGGAAGGAAGCCTTTGAATTCTTTGAAGCTCAAAGTCAGTGAGGTTCTTCGCAGTGACCTTGAGGGACTGCTCACCTCTTGGTACATGCCAACTATAGATTAATTTCTATTGTTTAGCCCAGAGGAACCTGTCAAGGAACTATGGATTCACATAAGCCTCCCTGATGGGCTAAGTCAGTTTAAATTTATTTGCAGATGAGTTTGCTTGTGATTGATATTTTCATGGAAATTACAGGACATACTAGGCATTTCAAAGTCTCTTGATTTGAAAAATAGTGTAAACTATCAGTAAATATGAAGATACTTGCCTCCCTGTAAAGACTGCAGAATTGTTGTTATTTTTTTTAAAAAAGGACATTAAACTGTTCTACTTTGTTAACTAAACCAAGAGAAACAGAGCCAAAGACTAGATTTGAGGGTTGGCCTCAAACAGTTTCCTGTAATGAAAATTGGGATGAGAGAAACGATCCAAATGCAATGAGAACCAACTTTGATTTAAATAAAGCTGTTGGGAGCTCTGAGAGAGTACTTTTCCTTACCTTGTTTTCCATTTAAAAAAAAAAAAACCACCACCCTCTTTCTCACTTAGGCTGCATGAGAAATTGCCCAGAGATTATTGAAAAAACTTGATATATCAGCTGTCTGTAAGACACTTTCTTTCCGAGCAACAAAAGGGAAAGCCCAGGGGTCCACCAAAGATCTCCGTCAAGAACAGAGTTGCTGGGAGTTGAATTTGGAGATGCATTTTACAGTTCTGTGTCTTGGCACTGAATGGAAATAGAAGAAGGTCTTTAGGAATGCTGGAGCCCCATGCACTTGTGCTGGTCCTCTGTGTTTTAGGGCCTCTGCAACCCTCAAATGTTTAGGGGTCTGTGTGTGTATTTGTGGTTTTGAAATAAAATTCACATAACAAAAATGAATCATTTTAAAGTATGCAACCAGGGCCACAGGGCTGTGCAATCATCATCTCTATCTACTAGTAATTCCAAAACATCATAACCTCCAAAAGAAATCCCGTATCCATTAGGCAGTCACTCCCCATTCCTCACCCTGCTAGCCCCTAAGTAACTACTAGTTTGCTTCTTGTCTCTGTGGATTTGCCTATTGGGGGCATTTTATATAAAAAGAGTTAGGCAGTAAGTGACTTTTTGTGCCGAGACCGGTTTGGCTCAGTGGATAGAGCGTCGGTCTGCGGACTGGAAGGTCCCAGGTTCGATTCCGGTCGAGGGCATGTACATTGGTTGCGGGCACATCCCCGGTGGGGGGCGTGCAGGAGGCAGCTGGTCGATGTTTCTCTCTCATTGATGTTTCTAGCTCTCTGTCCCTCTCCCTTCCTCTCTGTGAAAAATCAATAAAATATATTTTTTAAAAAAAAGTGACTTTTTGTGCCTGGCTTCTTTCATTCAGCATCATGTCTTCAAGATTCATCCATGCTGCAGCATGTATTAGTATTCCACTCCTTCTATGGCTGGATCATATTCTTTGTATGCATATACCACATTTGTTTGTCTATTCATTCACTGATGGACATTTGGGCTGTTTCCACGTTTTAGCTATGTGAATAGTGCTGCTATGAACATTTGTGTATAGGTATTGAATACCTGTTTTCAATTCTTATGGCACTATACCTAGGAGTGGAAGTGCTGGGTCATATGGCAATTCTAAGTTCACACTCTTATTTACTTGTGTGTATATAACCCATCTTTTCTCTTTTAACATCTTTTGGAACTCAAGCAAAACAGATAGACCTTTAGGTAACCTAGTCACCTTGAATCTCTTCAATCTGGAGTGGAAGCAACAGCCGTTATCTCTTCCATTTGGAAAACCTTTCTTGGGGCCTGATAATATGGGAATTTGTTCATCCTGATTTGTGAATTGCCCCAAAGTCCAAGTCTGTCTCATCAGGGAGGACAGCTGTCATATTTGGGAAGGATTAATTACAGTCAACACTTATTGTGAAGTGGCCCTTTAAGGCCAGGATCTGAAGTTGAACATCTGCCCTTCCCTCACATATGGGTAGAGCTGCAGGAGACTTTGAAGTCAAAAGACCCAAGTGCCAGAGGCCACTGAAGTCATTGAGATCCTTGTGTTCTTGAGATGCCTCCCAGGTTACACTGTATCCTCTTCTCATTCTACTCACTGACATACTATAGTATCTAGGGGCTGGGTCCCCAAGTCTTGTTAGATCAAAGAAGTTTGGCAGGTGGACAAAGAGAGGAAGGCAATTCCAGGCAGAAAACATGGCGCATGGAAACACAGACATTGGGAAGAGTGAATGAGGACAAGGACTTGAGAAAATTGTGAAGCATTTGCGACATTCTCAGTGGGAAGTGGAACAGGCAATCAAAAACTATGGAGAGGAAATAGGAGCCCCATGTAAGCTAGGGACTGCCTCATTTAAAATTTTTTTTATCAGTTTTATATTTTGAATTTTCATCCAAAGTTAAAAAGAAAGCTCCTTTACTCTGTCAAAAACCAAATGAATCCTACACATTGCCCGATTTGTACATGGCTACATAGAAAGAGGAGATTTTGACGTTTTGGAAAATAATCCAAACCATTGTTTAAAGGTTGAGAACATACTTGTTTTTACTCAGTCTTTCCTGGAGGCTTCCAAGTTCTCCAAAATGAATAAATAAATAAATATAAGTCACTCAGCCATTTCTTTGAACTGCTTATGTTGGAAAGACATCGCCAATTTAGTCTCCAAGTGTCCCTTTACTGTTTGCAGTTGTCTATTGATACGAACGTTCTCTGCTTCCCTGAGTATTCATCTGGGCTAGAGTTTCTTGTCAAACAAGGATTCAAAGAGGAGTTCATTCTTTCTGACTTCAAGTCATAATGAGTTCTCCATCTCTGCTCATTTACTGGGGAGACAACTTCCTCTTGGAACCATTTTTTTATTATTATTCTTAAACCATCACTGGGTTAGATTCTTACTTGCTCCCTCAAGGCTTAAAAAGGGCATGGTTTGCTACTATGGAGCCCCTGGTGGCCAGAGAGGTCTCAGTTGAAACTCCAAGTAGTTAATTTGTGACTCAGGCTAACTTGGACCCATGAGGTGGCATATAAGTCTGATTTTTTGACTGATATAAACCTTTTTTTCTCTTTACCAATAGACCATCTTCGTTTATACTGATATAGTCTATGTTGCCTACTCTTCCATTTTACCCTTACATAATAGTCTTTGAAAATCTTGCCTCTACATTTTTCTCTTATTATGGAGTAATATTACTCATGAGATCAGGAGATTTTAACAGTGTCATAGATACCACTTCTTTTGCCTATTACCTAAAAACAGAAGGGCTCATATTTAATCATGTGTTTCCAGTAACTTCAACAGGTAGTGATGTTAGAAGGAAGGGGTTGAGAAGGAACAAATCTCTCAGGTCTTCTGGAAGAGCCGATGCAGTGGCTTATGTGTTTTCCCCAAAGAGATACAAGGTTGAGCTGTGGCAGAAGCCATGCTGGAGATAAGCTGGGGTGCTAGGTCACCAAAGAGCCACTGCTGAGCTCCCTGGGAAAATTTAATTGAAGAAAATTAATTGAATCAGCTATTTTTGCGATGCAGTGCTAGATGACAGAAGTGATGTGTTGAGAACTCCGGTCTAGGGTCATGTCCCGTGTGTTTACATGTTTAAAAATGCAGTTAAGAGGCTGGTGGTATGAATAGAGGAACACCCCTCAAAGGAGAACTCAGGCTCCCAAACACCATGTCCGAGTCTTTTATGCACTGCCAAGCCAGGCCCTCAGGCTTAGCCTGATTTGGATGTCAGACAGTCTCCTTTTATTTTAAGGGGGCATACACTCTGTTATGCTTTCCATGCTTTTTCCTGAAAGGGTGCCATCGTGTTACTGTACCTTTCCCCAAAGTGAGTCAGATGTGCTGACCATTGGAACACCAAAGTGGTGGTTCCCATAGCAGCCAGAACCACATGGAAGCAAACAACAAAAGAGCAACACTGTTCTCAGACCCAGCGGAGAAGTAGGATCACTAGAGCAAAGCAAGGACTTAGTCAAAATGCTGTGCCTCCTGAAACTGACATTTCTTTTCCCAACTGGGAGAGTTGTACCTCCCTCTCTGAAGGAGTCTTCACAAAGTGAATATTAGAGCCACTCAGACTTTCCGTGGAAGGACGCTCTTAAGTTTCCTCTTGGATGCACGGTTATGGCTAGGATGACGTTATATGGTGGACTCACAAACAAGACCCTTTTGTGGACTTTCAAAGTAAAGCCAGATGTTGGTTGCTCCTTCCACAGAGACTAAGTGAGGTTTCAGGTAAACCAGATATATGCATGATTATGACACTGCATGGTCCATTTCATTGAAATTTGTGCTGGTACAACCTCAAAATGTTGAGCTGAGCATTTACCTGGAAATATTTTCAACTTCCATAGAATCATATTTGGGTGAAATACAATTTAGAGAGACTTGCCAGTTTTAGAATATTGACCTTCTGATCAAGGAGACAGAAGAAACACATGTTCTTAGACATACGTTTAAGACAAAAAAAGGTTTTCTTGATTCTGGGTAAATAAGACACAGAAGACATGAACTAGGAGACAGAAAAGGAAAATTTCTGAACTGATTCATTTGCGTGCACAATAGGGAGACAGGATGCTTAGTGGTTAAAAGCATATACTCTGGAGTTAGGCAGATCTGATTCTGTGACCTCACATTTCCAAACCTTGATTGCGTTTCCTAAAGAGGGAAATTATTCTGATAGCTATAGTTTCCATTTGCTAGCATTTCCTGTTTCACAGCACTGTGTGAAGGTTTTATCCTCATTCAATCCTCAAACAACTTCATGAGATAGGTACAGTACTGCCTGATTACAAATAAGGAAACAAGTAGAAATAATTTCAATAAGTTGCCCAAGTACCTCATAGAGTTAACCTGTGTATTAAGCAGTAACTGCAGTATCTGATAATATCTGTGATGGGACTGGATATAGCAGTACCCCTGTTACCTGCTAGGAATAGGTTCCAAGACCCCCAGTGGATGCCTGAAAGCGTAGATTGTACCAAATGCTATAGATACTAAGTTTTTGTCCTACACATGCATACCTATGGTAAAGTTTAATTTATAAATTATGCAGAATAAGAGATTACCAGCAATAACTACTAATAGAACAATTATAACAATATGCTATAATAAGGTTATGTGAATGTGGTCTCTCTCTCTCAAAATATCTTATAGTACGGTATTCACTCTTCTTCTTGTGATGTATTGGTGGAACCACTCTATAAACAATATGGCTATAACCCATGCTTTCTGATTATGTTGCCAGAGAAAGGCAGATAATTTTTGGTTTTGTTTTGAGAGCACACGGGTTCTTCACACTGTACACTGGCTTTACCATATGCCCTGCAGCCTGGCCACATAAGAACCCGAGTTCATCTGTTCTGCGTTTCACACCCTTTTTGCACTTGTATGAACATAAGTTCTGTTGGGCTTCTTGTCCTAGAAGAGCCCAGTTTCATCTCAACTGAAGACTTGCTCTGGATGGTATCCATTCTCCTTAATCAACTTCTTCAACTCTGCCAGAAATGCAGCAACAGTTTATCGGCAGATAAAACCTTTTCAGTAATTTTTGTAATTTTTCAGTCCAAACTGATTCCTGAATCTGTGCAACCATCTTTACTTGTAGTAAATGTCTTGTGATCACTCGTTTCAGGGGACTTCCTGATGAAATCTTGATTTTTGGCACATCACATTGCCATCAGCAGGAATACGTTCTGTTTGTTGCTCCCACCTACAAATTTAATGCCTTTCCCAGCTTCACTAAGCATTTATCACCCAATGTGGCCATAACTTTTGCAGTTTGAGGTGCGACAGCGAAACTCGCAGGGATTTCTTTTTCCTTCTCCACATTTCACTGACAGAAGGTTCCTACCACAGATCTCAGCAACCACAGCACAGGATGTTTTTCTCTCCCATTGAGTCAAGAACTTTCACCTTTTCACTTCAGGGAAGCACTTCATGGCTTCTCTTCGGCGTGTCACTACTCTTGAGTTTTGGGGCCATTATGAAGGGCAACTTGAACACAAGCCCTGTGATACCCCAGGTCCATCTGATAACCCAGATGGCTACTCAGTGATTAAGGGCAGCGAATATCTACAGCTGGACAAAGGAATGAGTCATACCCCAGGTGGGACGAAGCAGGACATCACAAGATTTCAACAGACTTCTCAGAATGGCACGGCATTTAGAAATTATAAATTGTTTATTTCTGAAATTTTCCACTTAATATTTTGGAACTGAGGTTGACAGCAAGTAACTGGAACCACTGAAAGTGAAACCATGGATAAGGAAGGACTACTGTATTTGTCCAATGTGTATCACTTGAAACTACCTTCTGTTTGCCCTGGCCAGATGGCTCAGTTGCTGAAGGGTCATCCCCTACACCCAAAGGTTGCAGGTTCAATCCTCAGTCAGGTTGCTTATGGGAGGCAACTACCAATGTTTCTCTCTCTCACACACACACTTATGTTTCTCTCTCTCTCTAAAATCAATGAACATATCCTTAAGTGAGGATAAAAATAAAATAAATAAAACTACCTTCTGTTTTATTTTAAAATGCATTTAAAATTTTTTTTCTCTCTCCATCTCTATTGAGGTATAGTTGCTATACAAAAACTGCACAAAATTAATGTATACAATTTGGTGATTTTGGATATATGTATATACTTGTGTTACCATCATCACAACCAAGTAAGAAATATATCCATTATCTCCAAAAGTTCTCCTGTGTCCCTTCGTTGGGATTTTGTTTTGTTTTATTGGGGGCGGGGAGTAAAAACACTTGACAGTAGATCTACCTCTCAATAAAATTTTAAGTACACAATGCCTTAATATAATAATTATTATTGTGTTATAATTACTTATTAACTAGAGGCACTATGTTGTACAGCAGATTTCTGGAACTTACTTGTCTTGTATAACTATCTTTATACCCGTTTCAAATGTCAAATTTTAAATGCCAGAAACTGATCTTTTTCTATAAAAAATAAGCAACAGGTCTTTAAAGAAAGATTTTCTAATGGCACCTTTTCCTCTACCTGGAGTCACTCTTAAATGTCAAGGGGCAGCTTTACTTTTAAAAGCAGTTTTTATACTACTCTGAAATTGGTCGCCTCACACTCAAACTTTCAAAAATTTGTTTGGGAAGGCATTTCATCACTGGTTTATAAAGACTTGATTTCTCCACAATATGGGGAGAGTATAGAGCAAAAGTTCTTTATGGAGAATATTTTTCCAGTGAAAAGGAAAAACCTAAAAATAAATCTGAACAATCCAAAAATCCATTAGTGCCTTAAAAGAAAATATTAGGATCCCAATATTTATACACATCCAGAGATATACATATTTTCCTGAAGGCTGGACAAAAGCCCAGCTCTGACAGTTTCTGCAATGATGAGAGAAAAGCAAATGCATATGGAGCCACGATAGAGTGAACACTCTCTTAAGCCTATTGTTTCATGCCAGATAAAATACAAGTGAGTTGATTGGGAAAGAATTCCTAATAATGCCAGTGTCATCAAGAAATAGGTTAAAAGATCTCGTAGTGAAATAAGGGCCAAAACAGATAATCATGGACTTATTACATAAATAATGATCTGTCCTTCATATTGTGGTTGTGGCCCATAAATCTTGATTCATTTTTCTGGCAATGAGGATGAATGTGCAATGAACCCTCCACATAGCCTTGTCTGGACCACCTGGTGATGAGGGCTCAGGAATTTATGGATAGTGGGTAGGGCTTGAGCACAATCCAGAACATGAATCAGGGCATGACTGGCGGGTCCAAATCCTGTCCTGGCCACGCTGACGTGGGGGCTCTAAACCAAATGAGTCCCCACAGGAAACTGACAGCTTCCACACAACTTTATTTCCAGGATCCTTTATTTACCTTTATTGAACTCACACTACTGAAAGGTTAACTCTTGTTAAGGTGCCATGCAGCAGGTATGTACTGGTGCCCAACATTTCTCCTGAATACGGTGTCTATGAGTTACAAGTTAGTAAATATTCTGAATATCACTCTGAGTGGTTGTGTAGTACAATGTAACCTGCTACTGCAACCTCCCTATCAAAAGTCTGAAAGCATATCAGATTTTTTCAAGAGATCAATGCAAAAATCAGACATTCTGAATTTAATGTCTCAAAGTGGCCTTGCTCAGTCGACTGAGATATGAGAACTTTACTTTTTTTGCTTTGCAGATGAATCTCTTTCCAGAGATTCTAGTTGAATGTTGGTAAATGATTCTTACATAAGGCATAGCCTTTCCCTGTCAAAGAAATGATTTAAATTAAGCTTCTATGACTATAGGATCTTCCTGCTTAAGCCAATGAGTCTAGGGAGAATCTAGACTTCACAGCAGTTTCAAAGTATACATTTAGACATCACAGTTTTGAAAAACTTCCAATACATTTGCCAAGTGCCTTTCCCCACCACCTTTTAATATTTGAACTGATTAAAGTAAATCTAACCCATATGTTTCTGACTCATTTACACTTGAATAAAAATATATTATTTTTTAGGAGCTATTTAATATCCAACAGCTTTTTGTCACTTGCAAAATATATTTTTTAGACCTTTTCCCCCTTAAAAAGTCATCTTTGGGCAAACTAATATAGAAAATAGGTACAATTCTAGTTCTAAGTTTTACCATTTTTGAGTGCATCTTTTAAAAAAAAGTTTTTATTGAATCTTTTTTTGGAGTGAGAGGAAGGGAGAGGGAAAGAGAGAACATCAATGTGAGAAACAGCAGTTGTCTCCCATATGCACCCCAACCAGCTGCAACTTGGGTATGTGCCCTGACCAAGAATCAAACCTTTCGGTGTACAGACGACGATCAACCAACTGAGCAACACCTGCCAGGACTAAGCCCATCTTAGTCTGCATGCTGATTTTTTATTCTTTTACTATATAATTATTAGCTTTAGTGCCATCGTGGTTCCTATTAATTCATTTCACACACTGAATATCCTCTGGAGACTTTTATTTTTCAAGTATTCTTAAGCTTAGGTCGTTTAGGGCGTAAGGAGTAAAATAAATGGGGTGGGAGCAATTTGCTTTTTTTGGAATGTGAATAACTTCAGTAATAACTTCTTAAAAGGCATACACACTTTGTGATCCATGTCCAGTGCTGAATTATTTGCCTTCATTCTGAAAACAACAAATAAATAAAATCCCAGACGGCACAATCATTCTAGGAAAATCCTCCAAGGATACCAACAGACATTAACGCAGTCCTTGAATTTAAGGTGACTCGGATCAGAATCTGCTGTTTCCAATGCACTCATGCATAAAGAGGAACGAAGGACTAGGGACCTCAGAAACACTAGTATCACCTACTGCTGTATGGCAGCCAAAAGCTTTTTTTAAAGAAAATATTATTTTTTCACTTTCTCCAAAAAGTTCATCTTGTTTAATGCATTTCAGTAATGGCCATAGATATGTTTCTATTTCTCACTGAAAATATTTCTATTAATTGCTTCCATGTGTTGGTATCCATGCTGAGGTAAAGTTGTCTTTGCTGTAAACCACCCACTTATTTACTTTGACGTGACATTTAAAGTATCCTGTCTTTTCCTTACATTTATTTAACAGCTTCATACCCTTGATGTAGTACAATTGCTCTCAGATTTATAGATCTATTTGAGAAATAAAATGGAGCCCAAGAGTCTTCCAAAGAATAATTGCCGTGGGCCCCATAAGGCATTTCACGCATCTGTGTGTGATCTGGCAACCTATCTTCACAGCATATTTAACATGAGATTTAATTAACATGTGGCAAGAATATCCAGGCTCCATGAAGCTATTTAACTCAAGATTTTAAAATTCACTTTTCATTTAAAAAGAACTTGTAAGCATTCAAATACATCCATGAAGGTTAGTTTGGTTACAGTGGTTCTCAACCTTTCTAATGCCACGACCCTTTAATACAGTTCCTCATGTTGTGGTGACCCCCAACCATAAAATTATTTTCGTTGCTACTTCATAACTGTAATTTTGCTACTGTTATGAATCATAATGGAAATATCTGTGTTTCGTGACCCACAGGTTGAAAACTGCTAGCAGGGTCGCCTAAGACCATCGGAAAACGCAGATATTTACATTACGATTCATAACAGTAGCAAAATTACAGTTATGAAGTAGCAACGAAAATAATTTTATGGTTGGGGGTCACCACAACATGAGGAACTGTATTAAAGGGTCGCGGCATTAGGAAGATTGAGAACCACTGGGTTAGGAGGTATAGCAGAGGTTATTAGAAGATATGACAGTTCAGATGATGTCTACATGATAAATTCATTGCCTTATTACAGTGCATGAGTCTGCAGCAATTCATGGTAGATGCAAAATGAATCAAAGGAATGGTTGGTGTGAGTGGCCTTATCTTTGCAGCCAATGGTTTATTGGTCCCACCCAGGAGCCATTTCATCAGCTTCTGCACTTGATTGAAAGCATCTCAGGACTTTCCTTTCAGTTCTCCCACTTCCTTGCTACTTACCCCAGTGTCATCTCTCACTTTCCTATTGCATTTAAGATGCCCCACACCCTCCCATGGCTCCCATCAACATGTATGGAGACGTTAGTTTGGGATATCTACTTGCACTCCTATAGAGAAGAGGGAGTCAATATTTTTTAAGAACTCACAGCAATTACAAAGACATTTGCTCTCAATTTTCATGATTGACCCAAGTTAGAGAACATAGGAACCTTTCAGCAGTCAATAAAATCCTAGAGTCATAATACCTTGCATACTTAGAAATGCTTTGGAGAGGGAGGAACCAAGATGGCAGCATAGGTAAACACCTATACTTGCTGCCTCTCACAACCACATAAAAATTACCACTAAAAGACAGAACAACTACCATCCAGAACCACGGGAAAGCTGGCTGAGTGGAAATTGTACAACTGGAGAGGTGAAGAAAGCACATTGAGACTGGTAGGAGGTGTGGAGGCGCAGAATGGGCTGACACTCAGGTGTGCCACTTTTTTAATCGGGAGAGATACAAGCTCCAGCTTACTCTGAACTCCAGTTCCAGGCGAGACTCTGCGTGACCCAGACACATATGGGGAGAAACTGGACTCTCTGGCATCGGGACAGGAATGCGAGGGCGGCTCTCTTTCAGATGGAGGTGCACACAGTGATCATTGTTCCTGCGTTGGGACCTCTCTGGTGATTACCTGAGACTCCGCCCCACCCAATTTACAACCCACCCAAGCTGTGCCCAGTAGCTTTTGCATATGAATGGCTTGTCCTTTCTCAGCCTAAAACTTGTCAAACAGGCAGCAGCTGGGTCAGGGAGCCCCAAAGCAATCAATCCGGCAGCAGAAGCCTGCCTTGCTACACAGCCAGGCCTCGTCTGGGCACCTCCAAACCCGATACAAAGAGGAGGAATCTGCAGATCTCTCTGTAGCTCCTGCTGGGCAGCCCCAGGCAGTGGCTGACTTTGCACCACCTTGGAGATCCAAGAGCCAGTGTACCCAGTGGTCAGAGGGAGACCATACCAGATTACAATTCTTCACATCCATAAGTGACACACTCAAGGGGCAGACTCAGTGAGCACCAAAGCCCCACTGAAGCAAGTCCTGCCCCATAAGGGTGTCTCCTGCACAGCAGCTCTTCCATTGTAGACACAGCTGGTCCCCACAGCCAATTGGCCTGGATGTCAATTCCACCCAGTGATACCAACAGCAATCAAGGCTTAACTATAACAAGGCTGTGCACACAGCCCACAAAGGGGTGCACCTATAGCTCCCAGCTCAGGTGACTGGGGAAGCTGAGCCACTGGGCCCTATAGAACACTTACCATACAAGGCCACTCTATCAACTAAAGGAGACTTAGCAGCTATCCAATACATAGAAACAAACACAGGGAAGCAGCCAAAATGCAGAGACAAAGAAACATGTCACAAATGAAAGAAATGGATGAAAGCAAAATACTGGATATAGAGTTCAAAACCACAGTTATAAGGTTACTCAAGAATCTTCTAGAAACCTCCAAGGAACTTAGTGAGACCTTCAAGGATCTTAAGTGAGAATGCCAAAAAAGAAAAAAAAATGGAAAAGGATCAGTCAGAAATTAAGCATACACTGACTGAAATAAAGACTACTATACAGAGATTCAACAGTAGACAAGAGGATCCCAAGAATTGAGTCAAAGTTTTGAAATACAAGGAAGCAAAAAACTCCCAACCAGAGAGCAAAAAGAAAAAATAATCCAAAAATATGAAGATAGTGTAAGGAGCCTCTGGGACAATTTCAAGCATACCAACATCCGAATTATGGAGATGCCAGAAGAAGACAGAGAGCAAGATATTGAAAACCTATTTGAATAAATAATGACAGAAAACTTCCCCTACCTGGTGAAAGAAATAGACTTACAAGTCCAGGAAACACAGAGAACCCAAAACAAGAGGAATCCAAAGAGGACCACACTGAGACACATCATAATTAAAATGCCAAGGGCAAAAGACAAAGAGAGGACATTAAAAGCAGCACGAGAAAAACAGTTAGTTACCTACAAGGGAGTACCCATACAACTGTCAGCTGATTTCTCAAGAGAAACTATGCAGGCCAGAAGAGAGTGGCAAGAAATATTCAAAGTGATGAATAGCAAGAACCTACAACCAAGATTACTCTACCCAGCAAAGCTATCATTTAAAATTGAAAGTCAGGTAAAGAGTTTCTCAGGCAAGAAAAAGCTAAAGGAGTTCATCACCACCAAACCAGTATTATACGAAATGCTGAAGGGTATTCTAGAAAAAGGAGGAGGAGGAAGAGGAGGAGGAGGAGGGGGGGGGAGGGGGAGGAGGAGGGAAAAAGGTAAAGATAAAAAAGTATGAACAACAAAGTGATAACAAATACATATCTATCAACAAGTGAATCTAAAAATCAAATGAATAAAAAGTCTGATGAACAGAACAAACTAGTGAATGTAATAGAATCAGAGGCATGGAAAGGGAGTAGACTGACAATTCTCAGGGGGAAGTGGGGAGAAGGGGGTGTGGAGGGTGCGGGAAGAGATTGGACAACGAGCTTATACCTATGGATGAGGACAGTGGCGGGGGGGGGGAGGGGCAAGTGCCTGGGGTGGGATGGGAACCAGGTGGAGGGGAGCTATGGGGGGGAAAAAAAGGAACATCTGTAATAATCTGAACAATAAAGATTAATTTTTAAAAAATGCTTTGGAGAATCAGCTGCTCAGTGCTAATCTACACAATGTAATTCACCTCTACAGGTTGGGTGTTTCAAGGAGACACACACAAAAGGTTCTGCCAATTCCTTTAGTAGCTGCAGTGCTGAAATGTGAATGGCACGTGTCAAATAAACAAACACTAATGTGAGTAGTGCCAGTAATTGCCAATTCTACAATTAAGTCCATGTTCTTAAGCCCCTGCTCTTGTCTTAGAAATAAAAATTACTGCTTTGATTCCTACTTCAAGCCAGGGAAGCAGAACACACATCCGGCAGTATTGGACAGTACAGAGAAAGTCTCCAAGCAAAAGCCAACCCCCTTAGCATTAACATTCCAAAGATTATTTTTAAGGACACACAGTCAAACACTCAGAGTATTTATGTTCTGGAATCCTGATTCTGTCATTGGGCACACCACTTGGATACCAAAGCACTGTGAAAAAGAAATATGTTGATCTGAATGGTTTAAATAAATGAGAAAATCTGAATGAAATTTTCTTTAACATATATCTATGGAAAAGTAAAATAGAAATAGAATATTAAAATGGGTGTGTATATAGAAAGAGGCATTTGCAGAATTAGATGATATGGTTTAAGTCTTAGAAATGACACCATAAAAAAGATAAGTTGACTTTCACTTAGATGGCAAAGTTAAGTTCTGCTAATGTGAAAGTTCCAGCTGATGTTCACCACTCCCACATACAAGGAGTCTTTGATGAGGAATCGCTGGGTACTGGCCAAGAGTCAAAGCTCATGAAATGGAAAGTTCAGGGACCACAATCTCACCCTTGGGGAGGTGAGCACTCTATGATAATTCATATCACCTCTCATGAGGGGCTGTCTCATGCACACCTGCTGTAGCAACATGGCTACAGGATTTGTTGATATGCCTGCTTATGGTTCCTACAAGAACGAACACATTTCTGATGTTGACTCTAATGGACTAAACAAACCAGTCCTCCTGACATTGTTTGAATAGAGTTTGAGTCCCAGAAACATAACAGGATCTGAGAATGGGGAAGCAGTGCAATATAATGAGGGGGGAAACAAGAGATTTAGAGGTGAAAAGCTTAACTTCAGTTTGCTTCCTAATGCATAGCCTTGGATTAGCTACTAAAATTCACTGAGATTTGGATTCCTTAGTTTTAAAATGGTAATAATATCATTGCCCTGTGAAGGATTAAAGTTCTCTGTATATAAATAAAGCACTGTATAATTATCAAGCATTATTGTTATTCATTAATTTTTTCAACAAATATTTAGTGAAAATCTCTTATAAACCATGCAAGCATTATTAACATATTCCCAGCAATAAGATGTACAGGTTCCAGCCTTCTAAGAAAGGAAAGGCAGTCTAATGGAGATTATAAGTGAGAAAATAGCCAATTTCACTAGAATAGAATAGAATAGAATAGAATAGAATAGAATAGAATAGAATAGAATAGAAAAGAAAAGAAACCAAAAAAATTAGCTAATGCACTCAGGGTGGGAACTGTCTTTGTTTAGAAAAAACACCTTGGAGGTGAAGAGGGAAAGGGGGTGTAAGTACTTCATGGGTATTTCTTTAGAGTCTACTATGTTGCTAGAATCTTTTGACTCTTGGGATTCATCAGTAAACCAAACCTAAACCTTGCTCCCAGGGAGCTTACAGTCTACTCAGAGGAGATGATGGCCATAGAGAACAACTTAGATGGTAAACGTGATGGGGGTGCAGTTCATGAAGGCTGGTCAGAGTAGGATTTATCAAGGGATAGTTGAGAGAAGACTGTTGAAGGTAGGGCAATTAGCTATGTGTCCACTCGGGAAACAGCATTCCAGGAAGAGGTACCAGCCAGCATGGAGACCTAAGGAGGAAGCATGCCTGTCTTTCCTAAGAACAACAAGACCTGGAACAGGGGGGTGGAGGGAATGCCTCAGAGAGTAGTGGAAGGTGAGGTCTGAGAGGTCCCAGGGCCCCTATAGGTCCTTACTAGACTATCAGGGGCCTGGAAGAATTTGACTTTTCTCCTGAGTAAGGTTTTGAGTACAGGGAACCATGACTTGTGTTCAAAAGGGACCACTCTGATTAGCAAACCATCCTTTTAAAATAAAATAAAAGAACAGAACTGGATATCAGAGGGGAAAGGAGGGCAATGAGGAGAAGGTAAGGTGAGAGAAAGCATACAGGCTCCATGGAAGGATGTTGGTGGGGGGGGGGGGGGGCGCTGCTGAGAAAAGTGAGAAATTCTCAGCAAAGGGATGGGTGCCAAAGGACTCTTAGTCCTGGACTGTTTGATGTTTGTTTGTACAGGTTGTTTCTGTTGCTGTGTTGTACATTTCTAACCTCTCCAATTCCTCACTGAGTTCGGATACTTTCATGGTAGGTTATTGGGAATAAAGAATGATGCCCTGTCCTACAGTCCCTCCCCCCATCATAGCCAATGCAAGGGAAAGAGTGGTCCAGTGTTGCAGAAGATGAACAAAAGTGGAGCTAAGAGTGGAACAGAGAGGTAGCTGTAAAGACAGGTGGCCTGAAAAGCAGGGGAGGTTGCCCTCTGACAGGCCCTATAACAACTACAACTGACAAAGTCTCAGGGGCCCAGGGAGCCCCACATGAGTGTCACCTACCACAGTCAGGAAGGGCATTTGCTAAGAAGTGACTTCTAAGTGCAGACCTAATACAAGATAGGCAGGTGGAAGGGCCAGCCTGTACTCAGGCCTGGATATAATCACAACATTGGCAATAGGGAACCCTTGGTGGTCCACAGTATGGCTGGGAATACAGAGTGAGGAGAAGTAGCAGGAGAGATTAAATGAATGCTTCAAGCCATGATTTTGAGTTTGTATTTTATCCTCATGGCCAAATGGAGCCACTGACATGATTGGCGATCATTTACAAAGCTCACTCTGCCTAGAAGCAGTTCATCACTGAAGTTTGAGGACCTTAGAAGGCAACTCAGCATTATTCTACCAGGTCATTGGGTGGCCACCACTTAACCAAATCCTACATTTTTCAGCTACTCTTAATTCTTATCATTGTAAAATAGAATAAGGCAGATGATATTGCATGGGTTATTTCAAAGGTAAAAAGGCTTGAAAAACTAATGAATGCTTCCTCACTGCGCTACCTGCTATGGCTAAAAGAACTGTCTAGCCTGGCTGGTATGGGTCAGTTGGTTGAGCATCTCCCCATGCACCAAGAGGTCGCCGGTTCAATTCCCGGTTCAATTGAGAATTATATTTGGCTCAAGGTAGGGGAACAGTCAGGGCACATGCCTGGGTTGTGGGCTCCATCCCCAGTAGTGGGTGTGCAGGAGGCATCCGATCAATGTTTCTCTTTCATAGATGTTTCTATCTCTCTCTCTCCTTCTCTCACGTCCTCTCTCTGAAATCAATAAAAACATAAAGTTTTAAAAAGAAAAGAAAAGTCTATGCCCTCGCCAGGTAGCTCAGTTGGTCAGGGCATCATCCCAATAAACCAAGGTTTTGGGTTTGATCTCTATCAGGGCACATACAGGGCACAGAAGCAACTAATGAATGCATAAATAGGGGGAACACAAATCAATGTTTCTCTCTCTCTCTCTCTCTCTCTCTCTCTCTCTCTCTCTCTCTCTCAAATAAATAAACACACATTTAAAAATAGTCTAGTACCAGTTTTTGCCATTTTATTAATCTTTAATACTGCTATTTATAGTTACCAAATTATCAAGTAGACGATAGTAAATGGAAATTATTTGTTTTCTAGGTCATCTTTGGGAGCGAGACAAATTAATCAAGTTCTCAATACATTCTTGAGACATCCTAGTGTGACAGTGACTGTGAATACATTTCTACTGTCATTTGGTGACACATTTTCTTTCATTTCAAATAAAATATTGTATCAAAGCGGCCATTCCTTTGAATCAATTTAAAACCTATTCCTGGACCACTCAGTGTCTTTAAAGCCCACCAGCCTCATCAATATTTCTTTGACTATGGCACCTGGAAGGAGCTCTTGGAAAATGTGTTCTGGGGGTCAGAAAGAGAAAGAACAGGAGAGAGACAACGTGAGGTAGAGACTGAGGACAGATCAAGTGGCAAGAGAGATACATTCATCTGCAAAGGGAATTTTTCTCTGGATAAAAAGAGAATTAAATTTGGCTCAAGCTGGGGGAACAGTTGTTCTGTGATCACTCTTACATCTGATTGTAGAGTTATTCTTCACAGGTCATACATTCATTTTCCACTGGAAAAAAATATTCCACTAGCTGCTCCATAGGACATGACTAATAAATAATAAGTGGAAACAATAACTCCGTTTGGTACAATTTATTTCAGTGGGTCAAGGCACATTTTTATTGCTTGCTGTCGAGGGCCTTGTGTTCAGAGTGTGTTCCTGGGTCTATTTATCAAGACACAGGTACTGATATTGGCGGAAGAGGGGGACCAACAGGAACTAATCAATTCCAACCTCGTGGTTTCTCCCGTGTTCCTCAACTGCCAGTGCACAGGCTGTATTCAACATTCTAAGGGCCTAGGAAACCACAAGCCAGCAAAACCTGCTCTCCCCGTGCAGTTATATATCCTGTAGAAGGACAGATTTCCCTGGTTTGGGCGCACCGTGACATGCGGTGGTGAGAAGGAGGTGCGGGCCAGCAATGGCCTTCGGAGAGGCCTGGCACTGTTGACTGTTGAGCCAGCTGTCTGGCATCACATTACTTGCAAAACAACCCTTCATTTTTCACTCCCCTAAAGCTGGAGGGCGGTAATTCCTGGGATCATTACCCTTGTCTGTAAAATATAGGAATGTGAGAATGTGCTGGAATAGGTTTCAAAGCCGGTGGACTTTGTGGTCTTGATATCAAGTTGGGTGCCCAGCTTTTCGTTTTATAAAACCATCGCCTCTGCGCTTGTGGGCATCATGCTGGATAAGCACTTTGGGGACCTGGCGTGACCAGACTGTTATACGGCCTGTCACTACAACTCCGATTACACAGAAATATTTCTGGGCTATATATTGTGAAATGAAGAAAAACACAGGTAATAAATATGTATATAAATATATATGTCTTTTATATATAATATTCATAGGGGAAATCTGGAAAAGCTACACAACATGATGTTCCCAATAGTTCCTTCTGCATAGCAGGACCTGGGTTCTTTTTCATGTATTTATTGCCTGTATTTGCTACTCTTTTAAGAGAACGGACGCTGGGCTTGGGTTCTGCCTCCAGCACTCAATACTTGGGGTGATTTGGGATGTTATTTCACTTCTCTAAATTTCAAATTCTCCATTTGTACCAATGGAAATAATAATAGTATCCACTATTAAATGAAAATAAATGAGGTTCAACATATTAAAAGCTTGATTCAGGTTCTGGTTCACAGTAAGCACTCAACAAATGTTAGTTATTAATAGTACTATTATGTTAGCGCTGTTGCTATTACTGATGCAATATATATGTATTTGGTGAAACTAACAGAGACCTGTGATACCTGCTCATGTGTGTGTGTTGCTCAGAGACGCTCTGGGCTGGGGCTGTCTTACTTGCACTTCTCAATAGGGGTGGGACTGGTGGGTTCCAAGCTCACCCACACCACTCATCAAACTGGCTTGGTCCATACCTTACCTAAGAAAATTGTATCTTCATGTTTTTGCCTTAACTAAAAAGAAAATAATCTGCAGACCGTAGCTACTCACCGAGATCCTCTAAGTTCTCTTGAATGCCACTGGCAACTGGATTGAGAGCATCCAGAGTGAACATCTCACTGTTGTGATCGAGTCCCTTGTCTTTCTGAAAGGAGAAACAGTGCATGATGCTGCCATCTCAAAGACCCTGAAGAACATTAGGCAATAGGTGAGAATTGCATACTTGGAAACTACGTTTTGTTAGGATGCTGGAAAGCCTTATGGTTAAGGGTTGTTGAAAATCTGGACTAGCCTCTAGGTATTTTGAGTTTCTTCAACAGGATTTGAGATATTATGCCTGAATCTCCTCTCTATAAAGCATGTAGGTGAAGCTCTGTGTTTTGTTTTGTTTTGCTTTGTTTTTTGTTTTGTTTTTTAATCCTCACCAGAGGATATTTTTCCATTGATTTTCAGGGAGAGTAGAAGAGAGAGGGAAAAGAGAGAAACATTGATGTGAGAGAAAACACGTCAATTGATTGCCTCCTGCACGAGCCCTGACCAGGGCCTGGGCCGGGGAGGAGCCTGCAACCAAAGCACATGACATTGACCAGAATCAAACCCGGGACCCTCTGGTCCGCAGGCTGACGCTCTAACCACTGAGCAAAAATGGCCAGGGTAGCTCTGTGTATTTTTATAAGGAGAACTGACCTTATGTCAGAGCATCTGCCTACTGATGAGATCCAAAAAACTTCAAAGGGTCTTCCAAGAAGTAGTCACCCCACTCATCTGCCAGGAGACTGCCATCCCACCTCTAACTGGGTCTGAAATCCCCCAGAGGGATCATTTCCCTGGGTTGGTCATTGTCTCTAGAACACTGACATTTTGATGGCAACAGCTTAGAACTCTGGCTAGAAGAGCACTCTCAGCTTGCTCCCTCTCCCTGGCCTGGAAGCTCACTAGATGGCCATCTCCTATCAGTGCAACACTTGGTCTCTAAAATGCTTTCAGCAGGTTGACTGGCCCTGCACACAGTGGCAGATACAGAGAGGGTGAGGATGTAATTGCAAGCATGGCTAATTAGGCTTAGTGAGGGCAGGAAAAGAGGGCAACAAGCTCAGACAGGCTGAGCCTTAGACCCAGGAGGTGTAAAGGTAGGCAGTGGTGGTAGGGGAGGTAGAGGAAAAAGCGAGCCAGGGATTTCTGGAGAAATGGTGCCCAAACAGAGCGAGGAAACAAAGACTATCCTGGGTTCCTTTTGTCTCTGGTGAATTCTGCCCAATAATTATAGTGACACAGGGAGCTTGTGAGCATCTTGTCTGATGATTCCTGATGTGTTGTGTGTGTCAAGAAGTGCCTGGAGAGCTAGTAAAAATGCGGTTCTCCCAGCCCATGTCTAGATATGATGTCTGGCCTATCAGAGTAAAGGCTTAGAATCTGCATTATAACAAGCCTAGTGGAACTTATGGTGTAGGCTGCCTGTGAAGTACATTTTTTAAAACTCTTCTAATTTTAACCATCTCATTTTATGAATGAAAAGATGGAAGCCCAGAGCGGTCACATGACTTACTAATACTCTATGCTGCACTGACGATTTGGTGGCAGACTGGGCTAGAAACTAGGTGTCACTTCCTCACAAACCTACTGTGTGCCGGAGACTTTTCTAATTTCAGACCAGGCTGCCCCTCTTTAAAAGAAATGGTCTTCATTTCCTGGAATGTGCCATCTCTTTCTGCCACCTGGAGAGTCCTGGGAATTCCTTGTATGTTTAATGACAGGTCAGAAATTTGTGTCTAACAAAATATGGCAGAACTAAGATTCAAGAAACACCAATTGCCATATGGTACAGACTGTGTAGCTATAGGTCCCCCACCCTCAACTCTGCAGACACAATGCCATATAAAGAGAAGGTAATATCCTCAATGCTCTGGAATTTGGTCTTACAGACCCTGTCCAGAACCAGGTACAGGCAGGATAATAACGGCACAACCATGAGAGCAAGGGTCCACAGAGGCCTCTTGCCCCACCTCCTTTCCTCCTAGGACCGTGGTCGGCAAACTGCGGCTCACGAGCCACATGCAGCTCTTTGGCCCCTTGACTGTGGCTCTTCCACAAAATACCAAGGCCTGGGTGAGTCTATTTTGAAGAAGTGGTGTTAGAAGAAGTTTAAGTTTAAAAAAATTGGCTCTCAAAAGAAATTTCAATCGTTGTACTGTTGATATTTGGCTCTGTTGACTAATGAGTTTCCCAACCACTGTCCTAGGACAAGCCATCTGCTATGAAGGTGGCCAAAGAATCCTGATCTGAGTTGAACAATTCACAGTCATCCCACAGTCATCCATCATCCAGTGCAGAGACTCAACTCATCTTCAGCTTCTACCTGGGATAAATATTTAGGTGAGATGACTCTACTAGTTTTATATTTAAGACCAAACTATGTTGGAAAACATCATATTCTTTAGGTGAGGCCATCTCAACATAATTTAGATGATCCCAAATATTTTGCCATTCTCCCGAGCTTCCCAGCCAAAGTGACTTCCCCTCAGGTTGGTCAGTGCACTGAGCCTGGTTCCACCGATGGCACACAGCGACAGCACCACCTCAGCTGTTCCATGGGCAAGGCCTTGAAGTCCACTGTGAGAGCAGGACATGAGGTTCAAAGACCGAGGAGAACGTTCAGGCTTGCTCTTTGACTGAGAGGTCAGAAGGTACCACTGGGCAACCTGTCAGGTCCTGGAATCTTGGGCTCCCCAAAGGGAACAGATCCTGTATCTGCAGACATCATTCGATCCTGTTAATCCTCAAATCCTCAGATTTGACTCAGACAAAGGCAAGTTGGCAGGATGGGTCAGAAGCTTCAAGCTTCATGATAATGAAAATTAGAGAGTGGCATAATAAAACTAATGGGATTTTATAGAGAGAAACTTACTCTAACAAAAAAATCAAGCAGTTACATAAAGTAGTCCAACATGAAGTCAGTCTCTCTTTCTCTCCGCCCCCATCCTCCGGCTATACATACACACACACACACACACACACACACACACACACACACACACAACACACACAACACACACACGTACAGAGAATTGGCATAACATCAGAAGTAAAAAAAAAGTGAAAACACTGGATAAGAAAAAAGTCCAGAGCAACTGAATTTTGATTTAAAAGTTCAAAAATATTAAAAGATGTTATAAAAACAGAGTGTTTCCGTTTGCAGATTTTTGGCTGCCAATCCTGTCATTCTGAACTTTGCCATATAGGTCTCCAGAATTAAAAACTAAGCTCCCAACTTTGCTTTTCTTCATGCTTTGCCCTTGATTATAAAAATATTTTAAATATTGAGAGACAGCTTTGCTCAGAGAGATTTAATCATAATGCAAGACTTTGTGATAGAATAGTGAGGTGCCCAGGCCATGAAGCGTGGCAGCACTCCCATTCCTCCACCCATCACTGCCTGCATCAATGCATCCTTTCATTCTCATGCATGGATTTATTCACCTGCCCAGATGTAGATGCTGACTTCCACTCCAAAATGATGGCATTCTCCCCTAAACCATCCTCTTCTACGTTATTGACTACCTCTGTTAATGGCTTTATTGTCCTCCAGTCTCTCCTTTCCTCACTAGCCAACCCTTCGCTACCACCATGAAAATATAAGTGACTAAATTATCTGCCCCCAACACACAGCTGATTAGGGGTTCTCTTATTTCTCTGTGAATTCCCATATGAGGCAGGTACAATTAATAAAAGTACAATTAATTAATTAATGATTCATCCCATAATTTCTTTTACATCCATATCTTCTTCCTACCACTGGGGTCATAACTCAGTCTATAACCCCTCTGAGTAGACCACTGAAGTCACTTCCTGCCAGTCTCCCATTCCTATTTCCTCTCTACCTCCATTCATCCCCTGCACTCCGTCAAACAGTGTTCTGATCTCATCATTCCTCATGAAGTCTAGTAGAGTCCTTAACTTTGCACAGTTTGGCTCTAATTTATCTTCTTGGTCCTATCTCCTGCTGCACCCAATCCTGAAATTTCCACTTTAGCCAGTCCAGATCACAAATATGGCCTTGCCAGTTTCTGAACCCGTCTGTGTCTAGAATGTACCTGTCTGTATGCCCATGTTCACCCCATCTCATCTTATTCAAATTCTACCTACTTTGAAGGCTCATTTGTATAGTCTCCATATCTTTCTCTTCCCTCCTCAGAATAAATGTTACTTACAGCATCCATCATGTTCTTTCTTACATTTTGGATATTTGTAACCATACTTTATCCTCTACTAGGTTATAGTCTCATGATGGAGAGAATATGTGTCTTATCTTTCCACACAGTGGCTATCAAGTGCCTTGTGCATTTTAGTCATCCAATAAATGATTCTAACTGAACTGAGTGGAACACAGAAACACAATATAGCCCTCACCCTTAAAAGAACCGAGGAGAGAAATACATGAAAGAGCATGATAGAGTGAGAGTCACCAGCTTTTTGCTGTGGAGGTATTTTACCACCCAACCAGATAATGCATATTTATATCATGAACTATCAATGTCTCTTAGGTGGCTGACACCAAGATTATAGGATTCTCTCTGCTCCAATAACTCTGGCATAATCAGGGCATTAGCAATAAAACACACATACAGTTTGGCATTTTCAATTGATAGTGGACTCAAATATATCTTCTGAATCCCTCATTTCAAACATGAAGAAGTTGAATGAAGTGCAACGGTGCTAATAATGTCCTTGTACATTTATTATGTGCCAGATGCTGCACTAAATGCTTTGCATGCAATTCACCTTGAATTCTTATCACCCTACAAAGTGGGCACACTTATCACTCCACGTTTCATATAGGGGGGTGATGAAGCTGACTATGGGAAGGCTGCATAATTTGCCCAAGTTACATAAAGCAAGGAGTGGGCAGAATCAGGGTTAAAATCCACGTCATGTGACCCAACGATATTCTTTGTTATGTAGGTAACACAATGTTTACGTGATCTTTCAATGAGAAAGAAATAGGTATGAGATGACAGCTCCAAACTTCTGACATCTGTTCTATATTGCCTTCATTCATCATGTCCATTCAGACTTCGCTGGTCAATATGACAAGTTTGCAAGTGCTTAGGGAACGCAAATTAAAAACCAATACAACTTGCTTCATATCACTGAGTGGTGGCTACTCCTTTATCTGTCCTAATGTCTTCTGTGCTTTTTGACATGTTTGAAATTTTCTATAATTTAAAAAAGTCTATGGCTTAAAAAAAAAAAAAGACAAAATAAAGACAAAATAAATTAGGATTTCTTATTCTCCAACACTAGAGAACATTCTCCAGGGAAGGGCCAGGTCTAAAGCTCCTTATCAGGCTATATATTATCTAACATAATTTTTTTCAAGATTATTTTCCACTGGGATTCATCTAACAACACAATTTTACATTTTGGTAGTAAAGTTTCAGAAAAATGTATCAGAAAGGAGTGGGGAATCAGCATACTTTTGAAATTGGGGTGAGGGGATTGTATTTCTTTCACGGGCATAGACTGCCCTCTGCTGTAGAAAATATGCTTTTACAGCCCTTGTCTTATTCAACAGCACAGCTCTTATAGCTGATGTGCCTCATAAAACAATATGGTAAGATGCTGAGTGCAACATTATACTCATTATGCCATAAGCTTATTGCCTTGAACCTTAAAGGCAGAATGTGGCGATTCAGATTATGAAGTTAGTAATATGATTTTCATGTGTGCTTTAAAAAGAACTCTTTTTACTTAATAATGATTCTTTGAATGGCCAAATCTTATTTAGTGGGAGGTCAGAGCCACTGGCCAGAGCAATCCTTTTACTCTCCTGTGAGAAGAAAGTGCCAACTGGTGAGAGAAGTTCCCATCACAGGACTGGTCTGGATTGAATGACATTTGCAAAGCACCCAAGCACAAAATAGGGACATGGTGATTGCTCCGCAAACAGAAATGTCCCTTATTATCGTTATCTTCATCATAATCACATTGAGAGGAGTGCATTGTCTGCTAGGGCTGCCATAACAAAGTACCACAGACTGGGTGGCTTAAACAGCACACTATTTTCTCATGGATCTGGAACCTGGAAGTTCAAGACCAAGGTGCAGTCAGGGCTGGATTCTGTAGAAGCCTCTCTTCCTGGCTGTGTCCTCACATGGTCTTGTCTCCGTATGCGCATGAAACAGAGAGTTCTGGCATCTCTACCTCTTCTGATAAGGACATCAGTCCTATTGGATTAGGTTCCAGCCTTATGACTTCATTTAACCCTAATTACCCCATAAAGGCCCTCTCACCAAATGCTGTCGCTTTGGGGGAGACACAATTCAGTCCATAACAAGCAGAGTAGTAAAAACATCTCCTGGCACATCTTGAAATGCACAGGCAGCATGCCTGCCCTTCCACCAGGAGGTCTGCGGCTGCTTGACATGAGCATTCAGGTGTGGTAGTGTGACCCTGAAGCTTTGTGAACTTCACTGGTGCCTTCTGCATGGAATTCCCTAGGCGGTTCTCCCGCATTTAGGGAAGACTGTCAATGGAGACTAAAACAACTGGTATTTCATGCCAAAAGGAGTTGGATAAGCCTCAACTTAAGCTGAAAAATCAACAAGAAAAACCCAGTCCCCTCCCTCTCTCTCTCTCTCTCTCTCTCTCTCTCTCTCTCTCTCTCTCTCTCTCTCCTTCTTCAGTGATTTCATCTCACATTTAAGCCAGGACTATTTCAGCACTGATAAGCAGGAGCAATCAGCCTGTGCTTGTTGACGCCAACATTCCAAAAGGACCAAAATGACTCTTGGCCCTTAGAAGGAGGTCACTTTGTGCTGGCAATAAATGTTATGTTATGCTCACAGGACTACTTTTTGGCCTCCCAGATTGCTATTTCATTCGCAAGTCATTTAAGATCCAAGGCACTATTTGGCATAGGTAATCACTACAGTAGAAACATTAAAAGTGCTAAGATCATTGTGGATTTAGTAAAAAATAAAAAAAATAAAAGTATTTGGCCAGAACAACTTGTACCAGGCCCACCGCCACATGTTTTCAAAGACAAATTCTGGAAAACATGAACATGCATCAACATCATTCCTATTTTGCTTAGTTTAAATTTTTCTTGTGATTGGGGGTAAGAAATCAAGTAGGGAAAGAGAACAAAAGAATACAGAGAAGACAATGAACCTATATATTTAAACAATAGGTGTCTGGCCTTCTCCTTCCTCCTTCCCTTACTTTGGAAAGTATTTCATCCTTTGTCAAGTAGTCAAAGCTTTTTGCCATAGATTGCATTCTTTTCAGAAAATAACAATCTTTGTGGTTTTAAAAATCTTCTTTGTCAAGCTAAAATTATTCCCACTGGTTTTTTGAGGTGTGCCCAATACTTTTATGATTTCATTCATTGAGTGAACTCAAGAGACTTGCTAGGAATGAGTCTTCTTACAAGGTCCCAAAAAACTCTAGATGCCAGCCTCAAGCTCCCTCTCCAAATTTATCTTTTCCTGCTCCTTCCAACCAACCAACCTGCATATCCCTTAACACACTGATTGCTCTGTTCAGTCTCTATGCTTTTGCATAGTGGTTACTTCTGTCTACTATGCCTCTCCAACCCCACCTTGTTTGATAAACTTGTAATCATTGACATTTTGGATACAATCTTTTGACAGTTTGGAACATCTTTGTGATCACTACAGAATTCATTTTCATAGTGTGTACCTCTATTATAGCACTTCTTGTAATGAAAGACAACTATTTCTTTACATGATAAGAATAGCTAACATTTTTTTAGTACATATAATATGGTGGAAATGCTGCTATATGTCTTACATGCATTATTTCTACTCCTATTAAACATGAAATTGTACGATGTGGAAACTGAGGCTTAAAGGAATTCCATGGTTTGCCTGTGATTGTACAGCTTGTGTGTGTGGAGCTTCCTTTCTGCCCAAAACCATGTGTTTGTCACCCCGTTCCATTACCATTCCATTTACCATCCCCACTGGACAATGAGCTCCCTGATGGCAAGCACATATTTCATTCCTTCTGATGTTCTTAATGTCAAGCATAATATCCTACATCTAATAGTTGTGTAGAGATGCATGTTGAACGAATAAATGAAACTAATAAATCATGCAAAACTGTTTTAAAGCAAATACCAAATAGTCAGGGCTCTACTTTCAAAGGCTGAGAAAGGAGGTCCTCAGAAGGAGTCAACGTGAACTGCTCTTGGTCCAGCCCATATCCTCATCTCCCATTCACTTCCCTGATGTCTCCCTGCCCCCTGTACTTCGGTCTAGCAGAGCTGTTTCAGGTCCGCTTCCTCAGAATCACCAGTACAACTGCCCAAATTGCATCGAATGTTCTCATTCTTCTCTCACCTTTCTCACTAAGCCCTTTCTCTTTTACAACCATGCAGCTGTGAAATCCAAACTCCCTGAAAACGATACTCTCTGGACTAATCAGATAAGAGGAAAACTACAATAACTAAATGTTTTCAGTGTCTATCCCATGAGGGACAGCAGTTTGGAATGGTGAGATGTGAGGGTTCTGGAGTCAGACACACTTGAGTGCATTCAATGGTCCTCACACTCACTGCATCATCTTGGGAAAGGGGACAGAGCAATCTCTTCAAGTGTGCCCATCTCCTAGGGTAGTTCTGAGAACTCATACTTCTAAAGCGTAGGATTTAGTACAATGTAAATACTCAATAAATTTTAGCTAATATTCTCAACAAAACAGAAAATCAGAATGAAAAGTAACCTTTTGTAGATGAGCAGCAAGCAAAATAGGAAGGGAGGAGTGATTTTTACCCTCTCACTAGGTTTCAAGGCCCAACTTTCAGTGATCTGATGAAACACATCACTCCTGGGCTACATCCTTGGCTGCCCATTGAAATTTGGGATCAGGAGCAAAAACTATAGTCCTGCATCTATGAAACCAGGTAACAGCTACATGCCCTGTGGTTTTTGGCAAGGGGATTAATTCAAGGGAAACTGTTCTGAAAACAACAAGCCATTTCCTGTTTTATGGAAATGGCTCATAAACACTTGGGCTGTAGCCTTTGAACTGAAGCATGCCAGGTCTCCAGTGACCGCTGTTCATAGAAATTATTAGTTGCAAGGCAGGGACACTTAACAAGCATTGAGTCTTACGGAAAATTAATGGTGATTTCTTCAGAGGTGCAAAGAGGGAGCAAATGGATAAAGGAGAGGAAACAAGCTCCAACAAGGAGCAGGGACAAGTGGAGAGAAAAGAGTGAAGATAATATTGCCCAACTTACTTAATTTTAATTCTTCTTTTCCTCATGCACAATATACTTCCTTTACCCCTTTGCCTGTAAATTTCCCAACAACTTCTTTGACAAGTAAATGTAACATTTTCTCTTCCTTAATATTCCTCTGAACTAAAGGCTATGTACAAAAACAAAATTTTGTTGGGGAGGAAAGTTTTGAAGGAAGCAGTAGAGTGTGACAGTCAAAGAAAGCAAAAGTAGCCCTAGGTTTAAATCCCAACCTTGTCACTCATTAGTCATGTGACCTTGAGCACTTCATTTAACCTCCCTGAATGTTGTCATTTTTCACTGTAATAATGTAGATAAATAATTTCCACTTGAAAAAGTTATTGTAAGGATTCAATGAAAATACCTATGAAATACCCTTGCTATGATATTAGCACTCAAGATTTGCTATTAGTATTTTAATCATTATATATATATTTAACAAAATGTTGGTAATTATGTAATCAAAATTATATTTGTGGTATATTCTCAATAGCCTATACTACATCTATTTTAAGTGCTCAACAGAATGAGAAAGTCCACTCATGGTCCATCCATTCCCAAAGCCATTTTGCCACTCCAAAGATCACCAAAGCTGCACTGATGTGTCAGGTCATAACGTATTTTTCATTTAGAGGATCTTTCACTTGAGTTACAACCAATAGGAAAATCCATGTAGTTATTCCCATGGAGCAAGCCACTTGACCAAGTTAAAGCTGAGTCTGATTTGCCTCATGAGCAATTCAGGCCACACCTGAAGGGAAAAGGCTATTGTGTGTAATTGCTAGAGATAGTGTTATACTTTGGATCCCTGCCCACTTAGAAGTGAAAACACTGCAGGTCACTTACTAGTCATTGGACAAGCATCCAAATGTGCTTGAGAATTAGCCAACTTTCCTTCTAGAAGAAGAATAATCTTAGATAAGGAGGATAGGCGGGAGGAAATAAGAAAGAGTGGAATGAGCTCAAATTCAGCGTATCTCCCTTTAAAGGAATTGCTGTGTACCTTACCCTGCCTGCCTCCTTTTCCCTTAACTGGAGTGAAAGCTCCTGAGCACAGGGAGCAAATCTTCGGCTAAGCACCACAGGCAGCGGGTACTCCATACACTTCTAGTTAACTGTCGAGTTTAACTCACTGTGACACACACACAACCGTTAGGGAGGCGCCTGACCCTGCTCAGTCTTCAGAGAGGAGTGTCTATCAAGCCCTACTTGGAATTAGAGTCAGGAGAAAAGATGTGAGCATTTCATGGGATGAGAGCCCATTCTAATGAGAATGGCTCAATCACAAATAGTGTAATTGCTGAGAATGAATAAAAACAAGGGGGGGGGGGAAGACAAATTACTGGTATCCATCCTATATAATAAAGAGGTAATATGCAAATTGACCATCACTCCAACATACAAGATGGCCACCCCCATGTGGTCAAATATTGCCGCCCCCATGTGGACACAAGATAGCCACCACAAGATGGCCAGCAGAGGAGGGCAGTTGCCGGGAACCAGGCCTGCAGGAAGAGCAGTTAGGGGTGACCAGGCCGGCAGGGGAGGGCAGTTAGGGGTGACTGGGCCAGCAGGGGAGGGCAGTTGGGGGTGACCAGGCCGGCAGGGGAGGGCAGTTAGGGGCAATCGGGCCAGCAGGGGAGCAGTTAGGCATTGATCAGGCTGGCAGGGGAGTGGTTAGGGGGTGATCAGGTGGGCACGCAGAAGCAGTTAGGGGCAATCAGGCAGGCAGGCAGGTGAACAGTCCTGGATTGTGAGAGGGATGTCCCAGATTGGAGAGGGTGCAGGCTGGGCTGAGGGACACACACACTCCCCTCCCCCCAACCCCGTGCACAAATTTCATGCACTGAGCCTGTAGTGTATGTATATAAAACCCTAATATGCAAATAGACTGAACAGCAGAACAACCAAACAACTGAACAACAGGCCACTATGACATACGCTGACCACCAGGGGGTGTGCACAGAACATGGCAGGCATTGGCAGCAGGTGGCAGAGCACAGAACATAGTGGGCATCAGCCATGGTGGGATGGTGGAGCAGGTGAGTGGGGGCGCCAGAACAAGGCAGGGCACTGGTCACTGTCATAGGGGCAAGCCTCTGGTGGTTACTGAAAATTCTTTGCTCCCGCACCACGGTCCCACCAGGTGCTCGCACCTGCTGCCAGTGCCAGCCCCACTCACACCCACTGATGGTGCCGAGTAATTGGGACTGGCACCAGGCGCCAGCAGCGGGTACGAGTGGCAACTCCAGCGCTGGCTGTGGGTATGAGGGGGGCCATTGCCAGCAGTGGATACGAGAGGCAGCTGCTGGCCCCGATTGCCCATCAGGGCTTCTCCACCTCACCCTGCTCCTGAAGGGTGATCAGGGCAGCAGCTGCTGTTCACACCTGCTGACGGTGTCAGCCCCACTCACATCCGCTGCTGACGGTGGCCCCGATCGCTCCATGCCGTCAACGGGTACGAGCGGGGCCAGTGCCATCAGTGCATGAAAGCGGCAGTGGCGGGAGCCGGGCTGCTGGAAGACAGGGGACTGGGGGCCACAGGAGGAGGGGCTGGGCGGAGGCACAGAGGCTGGGCAGAAACCCGCCCCTGTGCCCACTGCAGCCTCGTGGCCCACAGTTCCTTTCAAGGTGCATGAATTCGTGCACTAGGCCCCTAGTCCTATCTAATAAAAGAGTAATATGCAGATTGACCATCACTCCAACACACAAGATGGCTGCCCCCATGTGGACACAAGATGGCTGCCACAAGATGGCCAGCAGGGAAGGGCAGATGGGAGGGACCAGGCCTGCAAGGGAGGGCAGCTGTGGGCAGTCAGGCCAGCAGGGGAGGGCAGTTGGGGGTGATCAAGCCTGCAGGGAAGGGCAGTTAGGGGTGACCAGGCCGGCAGAGGAGGGAAGTTGGGGGCGACCAGGCCTGCAGGGAAGAGCAGTTGGGGGGGACCCAGGCCTGCAAGGGAGGGCAGTTGGGCGTGATCAAGCCTGCAGGGGAGGGCAGTTAGGGGTGACCAGGCCGGCAGAGGAGGGAAGTTGGGGGCAACCGGACCTGCAGGGAAGGGCAGTTAGGGGCAAACAGGCTGGCAGGAGAGCAGTTAGGCATCAATCAGGCTGGCAGGGGAGTGGTTAGGGGGTGATAAGGCTGGCAGGCTGAAAAGGTTAGGGGCAATCAGAAAGGCAGGCAGGCGAGCAGTTGGGAGGCAGCTATTCTGGATTGTAAGAGGGATGTCCGACTGCCCGTTTAGGCACGATCCCAGTAGGATCGTGCCTAAACGGGCAGTCGGACATCCCTCGAGGGGTCCCAGATTGGAGAGGGTGCAGGCTGGGCTGAGGGACACACACCCCCGTGCACGAATTTCATGCACCGGGCCTCTAGTATATATATAAAATTCACTAGCAACTGATCACTTCAATTTGTCTACAAATATAGCCCATGATATTTGTGGAAGGAAAATTCCTAGAAGAAATATATCAAATGAGCAAAGCTTTTTTTTTTTCCTTTCTTGTTTACACCCCAACCCTCAACCCTCCCCAGTAACACAGGAGAGGTAAATGGTGGTTAAGTCAGTGCAGTCCTCACACTCCATCAGAATTTACAGAGAGCTCTTTCTGAGTGACTAGTGGCAAAATGATTTTAATCTTGAAAGTGACATTAAAGATTCTGTAGGTTAGGGCTGTGGTCGGCAAACTGTGGCTCATGAGCCACATGTGGCTCTTTGGCCCCTTGAGTGTGGCTCTTCTACAAAAGACCACGCCTGGGCGAGTCTATTTTGAAGAAGTGGCGTTAGAAGAAGTTTCAGTTTAAAAAATTTGGCTCTCAAAAGAAATTTCAATCGTTGTACTGTTGATATTTGGCTCTGTTGACTAATGAGTTTGCCGACCACTGGGTTAGGGCATTCTCCCTAAGTATAAAAAGTCCAGCAGGAGGAGAAGGGGTGGGTCCCAGACAACTTTGGTTTTGTGCCTACAATTCAGCTTAGAAAAAGAATAATATTATTAATAAAACTGGTGCCCTTTGTGTTTGTCCTGAATCCCACCCAATTCTTTCCCCCAAGGGATAACCACCATCCTGAATTTAGTGCTTATTATTTCTGTGCATTGCTTTATTCTTTGCTACATATGAGTGTATCTCCAAGCCTGTATTTAAACTTTAAGTGGTATTCTGCTACTATATGTTTCAGTAATTTTTTTTGCTGCACAGCAAGGAAAAGATTTATAAGTTTGCTTACATATTGAAATTAAAAACCTCCAATTATCAAAAGATATCAATCCCTAAAGGCACAAATCTCAGACAGGGAAAAGATGTTAAAACTCCTAACTGACAAAGGATCACCATCCAGAGACTAAGCTCACAATTTAGGCCAGGTTAAAACTTGAATCTATAACACTCACTTTTCAGGCCTCTGTACAAATGCAGCCTATGACACTTCAAATGGTAAGGCCATTAGCATTGGCCCTGCACAGCCTTCCTGTCACAATACAGCTGCTCAGTAATGAGAACAGAGCAGAAATCAAGATCCAGTTCAAATAGCTTGTTAGGAGACCACCCAGAAAATGTGTTGACTGTGCCAAGAAATCCAACTTCTCCAACCCCAGCTAGATTAGACAAGTGAGCTGATACAAAAAAAAAGAAAAAGAAACTGTGGGGGGACGGTGAGTGTTCGGTGAAAAAGTAAAACTAAAAAGCCAACGGAGTAACAACCAGAGTCCTTGGTATCAGGGACCTTGAGGCCCACTGTAGGAGGTGGGATGGTGACCCCCAAAGGATATGTCCACATTCTATTCCATAACCTGTAAATGTGACCTTATTTGGGAGAAGGATCTTTGCAGATGTAACTAAAGATTTCGAGATGACATCATCCTGGATTATTCAGGTGGACCATCCAATGACAAGTGTCTTACAAGAGAAAAAAGAGAAGACACAGAAGGGGAGAAGGCCGTGTGCAAACAGAGGCAGAGACTGGAATGACAGGGCCATAAGCCAAGAACCACAGGAGCCACCAGAGACTGGAAGAAGCCAGGAAGGAGTCTCCCCTAAAGCCTTCTGAGGAAGCACAGCCCTGCTGACACCCTGACTTCGGGTTCGAGCTTGTTGAACCATGAGAGATAAACAAATTCCAGTGTTTTCAAGCCACTACGTTTGTAATAATCTGTAACAGTCCCAGGAAGCTAAAATACCCATATTCTATCAGAAAGTCAATGAAATTCTCATTCTCTAGGATTTTCTTTTGATTAGGCCACTTGCAGTATTTAAAGAGAGTTGGTTTCCTCTATTCTCTATTAATCTCTGGACCCCTTGAGCTATCTGAGTCTTCTGTGGGTGCATTCTCTTTCAGGCTCCAAACAGGGAAACAAATTGGAGAAATTAATAAAATCTCACACCCAGTGGCTAGCAACTCCCACAATAATTTAATCTGGGCCCACAATTAAAAAAATACAGGCTAATTTTAATTTTGCTAGGTTAATGTTACATGGACATACATGCAAAGTGACAGATTCAGAATAAGAAGAGACAACTGTATAAGCACCGATTAAATAGGTAAGCTGTTGGACAATTCAGCTCAATCAATAAGAATGGCAAGCAATGCGCTTGCCAACAGAAACAATCCTGCGCTGCATTCGTTAAGATGTAATCAACGGAGCAAAGGAAGGGACAGTCTGGGTCCTCTACGCTACCTGATGCCATTCCTGGAACCCGCCCCATGCTGACAGCAATGTCTGTAAACTTGAACTCATCCAGGGAGGGCAGCTAGGAGTAATGACAGATGAAGAGCATTCGAAGGACTTCATGATTCTCAGCTTGCAGAAAATCTTTAGAAATGAATGTGATGATGCCTTCATGCCTTCAAATGACCATCATATAAGTCAGAGTGGGCTCTGGGCAGCAGTGGGCAGAAATAGGTAGAGGAGGGTGAGCCTGCAAGAGACTACCAAGAAGTAGTCAGGGAAGGAGGAGAGAAACAAAGTGTGTATGGATCACAGAAGCATAGCACCTGGCCTGGCAGTGTTAGGGTAAAAATATACCCCTGGCACCTTGCGGACTGCCAGTTATTGTGGCAGTGCAAACTGAAACACAAGGAGAAATGGGTCTTTTCTAGAAAGAGAAATGTTTGAATACTCCCACATTTATGTTCTGTGTCTTGTCACATATCGATATGGCCTTGATTTTGGCTAATCTGGAAAATAACCCAATAAATGTATCCTCTGCTTTCACTCAGTGGTTCCTAAATGGTCAACCACTGCTGCCGACCACCCGTAAGGAAAGTTCCTGAGGGCCATCAGAGTGAGGAAAATAAAGACAAGGAAGTAAGCTTTTCAATCGAAAGGGCTGCCCTTCATTTTGAAATAACATCCTTCCTACAATTTTTTTTCTGAGTGTTAAAATGCTCTGTCTTTTTTTGAAATCATGATGATCTTGAAAACTGACTTCTTAAAGTATCTGATTTGGCAAAATAAAATCTGACAATCCCATTTGTGAGTTAAAAGAAAAAAATTCTGGGAACTCCAAAAATCTGGGAGCCAGGGCTCCAGATTATAATAGAAAAAAATAAGATTCATTTTTAAAAATTTAGAGACAGGAACCTAACATTAGTGTAGAAGGGCTTTTTCCTAAGAACTTAGCAATGAAGGAAACAATATTTAGATATGTTACTTATAGTTTGAAAACGTTTTAAAATTCATAGGTTGTGTGCATTTTTATAGAATCAAATAAATTAGAATAAGACTTGTACTAATTCAGTTAAAAGCTTTTATGTTTAGTGTTGCAGCTGCAGTTATTCCAGTTGACAGTGAGGACATCACCTGTCTGCTCACCTGGGACCAGGCACAGAGCCAAGTTTTCATGCTTCATCTGCTCACAGCCACTTTCTCAGGTAGGTTCTTACATTCACTCCATTTTACAGAAAAGGAATCTGAGAGTTTGGAGAAACGAAGGGACAATGAAAGAATTAAAATCTGTGCCGTTGTAATGACAGACATAGTACAAGCAGTTTCCCAAAATAACCGCATTTCTTTCTCACCGCCTTACCCGCATTCCTGTGATACTGCTATTGACCACAAGGGGGAAATATAAATGATTTTAATGTGGGTTCATTTTATTTTCTCCCCCTGCCTCTTTTTTCTTTTTTTTTTCCTTTGTACACCTCAGTGACCAGACATTACATAACTTACATACGTGATCATCCCAATAAATCCCGCCCCCATCCAGCACAATGCCTAGTTATTAGAATATTATTGACCACATTCCCTATGCTGTACTTGACATCCCCATGACTATTCTGTAACAATTTGTACTTCTTAATCCCTTCACCTTTTTCACCCATCCTCCCAAACCCCCTCCCAGATTTTACCTATTCTCAGATTAATTAAAACAGTTCAAAGTGCAGAAATATATGTCATCAAGTTTTTCAGTGCTCCTGTTTCCACCCATAATATTATCTGGCTGCAAAATAGGACAAGTGAAGAGACCTCGGTATTGCACTGGAGTGTGTTCTCGTTTCAAAAGTCAGCCAGGGATCGGTGTGGATACGGGTTTCCCATGAGGAGCAGAAAAATGCTGGTGTTCTCAAAAGACAGGGCAAGAGAATCTACCACTTCTTATCTATTCTTAAAAACCAGACCTGAATGTGCAACGTTTATATAAAATGGAGATAATTATTATAACTGCCCCGACTTAACCTCACACAGGACAGGTGGAGGTTCCAAGGCTATAATCAATTCTGGCTCCTCTTTGAACTAAACACTTCCCCTAAATCCTCAAGAACGAAGTGAACCCAAATATCTAAAACCGCGTTACTGATATGAGGGGGCCTGATAATGGAGTCAGGGTGTCATTACGGAGCCACACTTACTTACGTCAGCGCCCGGATGCCCTTGGGACATTTTTGGGCTTGCGTGCTTGCCGTAGACGCACATGGGGGGGGGGGGGGCTTGCCCCGCCCCCGGTTTCCATGCCAACGCTTACGTAAGCTTTGCGTCCTCGAATTGGGCCAATCCTTCTGGAAGTCCCCTTCCACGTGTTCAATAGCCCATTCCAGTTCATGGTCTTTGCGTTTAGAAGTTCTGGGTTTCTTTGTCTCCCTCGAAGCGCAACTTAGGTTGATAACGGAATCTGTATCTCCTGGGCTGCAGTTTGCTTTTGCCCAGATAAAATGCTTTTTATTCTTTGTTACAGTGTAAATTTAATTTTGGCCCACAGCTGTAGCACTGCTTGTAAATAGGACCCCAATGACAAGGCGACAGAGCTAGCTGTACATTTGTGCCTCGTTAATACTTACTAGTAAGGCAGTTGTGAGTAACTTCCAACAGCCGCATTCATTCTAGCTGAGCCAGGAAGGCCCACGACAGCAGGAATGGTGGTTCTCTGTGTGCATGTCCGTGTGTGCGCGTGTGCACGGTGTGCGCATGCGCGAGCCCCTGAGGTTGGCCTGCGTGCAGATCCAGGTGATCGGCCTCGGGTTCTTTCCAGCTGGCTATTTCTCTAGAAAGAACTCTTTCGCCAGCTGCTTCCTTGAAGACTTCTGACGAAACGGTTCCATCGCCAGAAAAGTAAGTTTTATTGTGCTTCATGGCTGCCTTCGGGCTGACCACGTGGCCCTAAGGGGATTTGGACGTCGTGGTGGGCCCACGTCATCACGGCAGGGCCTGGCTCTGCATGGTGCCCAGGGCTCCCTTGGGGGCGACTCTGAGGGTGTGGAGGAGGCAGGAAGTGCCCGCCCCCTGCCCCTGTCCCTTCCACGGGACCGCCACCAGCACCACGGGACCCTGGAGATTGCTGCAGCCTCTCTGAGGACAGCCCCCGGGTCCCAAACCCTGACCAGCTGGGCTGGACGCCACTCGACGTTTGCTCTCCCTGGTTCTCTGCCTCGCTGCCCATTTCCCTCCACTTTGGCTCTCCTGGAGCGCAGTTATCTGTGAAGTGTTAGCACGCACGCTTTTCTCCAGGCTCTGTTTCCTAGAGGAAGCAGGAGAAGACGGAGTGCTTTGTTATTTCAGAATCTGAACTCTTCAAGAAGGCGCGAAACCTCCATACTTTGTTTTCATGACCTAAACCACTTCAACCCAAAGAAAAGGCAGGATTAATATGTGCTGCGATTCACCAATGAACCGCTAGATGGCGCGCTAATACCGTCCTTTTTTTTTTTTTTTTTTTTACTGGGACAGGCTGCTTGGAGCTCAGAAACTTGGCAACCTTTGATTATTTCCCCCACTGAAAGCTGTAGTGAGGGCTGGCGCTGCCTAGAGTTCCCAAAATAGCAGAAACAGTGGTTACATAAGCAATTAGTGCAGTGTGGAACGTCCATTCACAGATGTATTTACTGTCCTTGAAGGTGGGTTTCAAATGTCTCTTATTTTCTTATACTTCGTAACGTATGTTACTTTTTTTTCAAAAAATATTTTTGAGGTGAAATTCACTTGACATTACATGAGCAATTTTAAAGTGAACAGTTTAGTGGCATTTAGTACATCCAGAATGTTGTACAATCATTATCTAGCTAGTTTCAAAATATTTTCATTATTTTAAGCTAACACCCCTTACCCAATTATAAGCAGTTTCTCCTCATTCCTCCTCACCCCAGCCCCTGGCAACTAACTAATATTCACTTTGTTTCAATGGATTTCTCTATTCTGGGCATTTCATATAAACTAGAGGCCCGGTGCACAAAATTCGTGCAGGGGAGGGGGGGAGTGTCCTTCAGCCTGGCCTGCAACGACACCAGCATCCCTCACCCCGGCCTCTAGCCAGAGGCTCCTCCCCTCCTTCCGCACAGCCTCTGGGAAGATGCTTGTCCTGGGGCCTCCTCAGGGCCCTGGCCCATGACGCCCGGCAGCTCGGGTACTCGGGGGCTTGGGCTCTCAGGTCCGGCTTCCCCGCCCGGCATGGTGTGCATCAGCTGCCATGGGAGCCGCGCCTCAGGAGTCGCCCCCTTGGATCATACTACTTGCAAGTGTGGATGGGGGGCCACAGTGGCAGTGATTTGATGTCTGTAGCATGCCCGCCAGACACACACCCCCCCCCCGCTGCGGCGCCATGCTGGCCGCGTCCGCACTGCGGGCAGGGGGCTTCCAGTCAGCGACTGAGGCTGCCGGGCTGCAACTGGGGGCTGCAGGTGGAGGACCCCGGCACCCATAGGGCTCCATCAGCATCAGGAACTGGAAAGATCCATTTTTCTGGGTCCTCCCCTCTCTCCGCGCAGCTGGGGCGGGGACGCCGGGCTCACGTCCCCACAGGCCCCTCCCCTCCCTCCTCGCGGAGCCACCGGGGCTCGGACACTGAGCAGGGGCAACGTGAGCTCAGCGTCCCGTGCCCAGTCCTCTGGCCAGAGGCTCCTCCCCTCCCTCCGCAGCCAAGGAGCAGATGCTGGGCTCGCATTGCCGGGGAGACGCCACCAGTGTCTGCTATGGGTGCCGCCATTTTGTCGTAGAGTGACAGTTAATTTGCATATTACTCTTTTATTCGATAGGATAGAATCATGCTATATGTGATTGGTGCATGGCTTCTTTCACTTAACACAATGGTTTAACCCTTTGCACTCGCTTGCTTTTTTCTCGAGCTGCTACCGATGCTAACCGTGTCGAGTCACACTCGACATCCAAGTGCAAAAGGTTAAAGGCTTATTTGTAGCATGTATGAGTACTTCATTCCTTTTTATGGCTAAATTATATTTTCTTATATGGATATATACTACAACTAGAGACCCAGTGCACGAAATTCGTGCACAAGTAGGTCCCTAATGACTGCCAGCTGGGGCCTTCCTTCATTCCATGCCGCCCCCTGGTGGTCAGCGCACGTCATAGAGAGCGATCAAACTCCCAGTCGGTCAAACTCTGGAGGGGACACTTTGCATATTAGGCTTTTATATACAGACAGTCCTTGGGTTATGTCGGATGCGATGTAAGTCGCTTTGTGGTTACGTGGCCATCTCCCATTTATTTATATAAAAAAAATTTCCGTCATTTCAACATATGTACATATGTGCTTTGTGTTTTTTTATTATTTATTTACCACTAGTAAAGGTCAGGAATTGTTATCTTTCTTTTAATTTTTTTTTACTGTTTCACTTCATTACTGCTGTGTATGTGTTCCATGTGAGTGATGTAGGTGCTTATGTAGGTGGGTTCTGACTTACGGTGAAAATCACGTTACGTCGCACTGTAGGAATGGATCTCTGACGTAATCCGAGGACCTACTGTATATAGATTAGTTCATTCAGGACATTAGAGCTGTTTCCACCTTTGGGCTATTGTGAATAGTGCTGCTATAAAGGTATGTACATATACCTGTTTCAATCCCATTGGCTCCCCAAAGATGTGTCCCAGGTACAAAGGGAAGCTGGTGGAGAAATGGTGCTGGTTCATGCAGTATGTTTAATTTTTTGAGAAACTTACAAACTGTTTTCCACAGCAGCTGAACCATTTTACATTCCCATGATCAATGGAGGAGGCAGGGTTACAATTTCTCAACATCCTCACTAACACTTGTTGTTGTACTTTTTAAATTATTATTATAGACATCCTAGTGGTGTGAAGTGGTACCTAATTATGATTTTGATTTGCATTTCCCAAATGACTAATGATCTTGAGCATCTTTTCTTGAGCTTATTGACACTTGTATATTTTCTTTGAAGAAATATTTATTCACATCCTTTGCCCATATTTAAAAATTGAATTGTTTGCTCTTTTGTTGTTGAGTTATACAGCTGTATACACTCTTGTTGCAAGACCCTTATCAGATATATATTTTACTAATATTTTCTCCCATTCTGTAAGTTATCTTTTCAACTTTTCTGATAATATGCTTTGATACGCAAACATTTTTAATTTTGATGAAGTCAAATGCATCTTTTGTTGCTCATGTTTTTGGCATTATATTCATTGCCAAATAAAGTGCCATAAAGATGTACCCCTATGATTTATTTATATGATTTTTGTTCTTATATTTAATGAATTGATGCATTTTGAATTCATTTTCATGTATGTTATGAGGTGGGGGTCCAACCTCATTCTTCTACAAGTGGATAGCCAATTCTCCCAATACCATTTGTTGAAGAGACCATTTTCCCTGTTGAATGGTCTTGTCACACTTGTCGAAAATCAATTGGCTGTACATGTATGGGTTTGCTTCTGAATTCTCAATTTTAGTCTATATGTCTATCGTTATGTCACAGCCACCTTTTTTTTAAGTTAATGTGGCTTTGTAGTAAGTTTTGAAATTATGAAATGTGAGTCCTCTAACTGTTCTTCTTTTTCAAGATTGTTGTGACTCATTAGGGTCCCTTGCAATTTAGTATTCATTTAGTATTAATGTGAGTAATAATAATGCTTTTTGCTTTCTGCAATAAAGGTCATTGGAATTTTTACAAAGTCTGTTCAATCTGTAGACTGCTTTATGTACTACTGCCATCTTAACAATATTGGTTTCAATCCACAAACCTGGGATGTCTTTCCATTTATTTAGCCTTTTTTTTCTTTCAACAGTGTTTTATAATTGTCAGTGTATCAGTCTTTCATCTTCTTGTTTTAATTTATTCCTACGTTTTTTATATATAGAATGCTATTGTAAATGAAGTTGTTTTCTTTTCAAATTGTTCATTGCTAGCATAATGTAACATAGCTGATTTTTGTGGGTTGATCTCATACCTACAATTTTGCTGACTTCATTTATTAACTCTTGTAGCTTTTTGTGGATGCTCTGTGGACTCTTTTGTGGATATAGAGGATCATACCATCTGTAAATGGACCTATATTTCATTCTTTTTAATTTGGATGCCTTTTATTTATTTTTCTTGTCTAATTACTCTGGCTAGAACTTTGAGTACAATGTTGGATTGCAGTGGTGAAAGCCAGCATCCTTGTCTTGTTCCTGATCTTAGGGGGAAAGTATTCAGTCTTTTACCATTAAGTTTGATGCTAGCCATGGGTTCTTCATAAATGTCCTTTGGGATGTTGAGCAAGTTCCCTTCTTAATCTATTTTCCTGAATGTTTTTTATCATGAAAGGGTATTAGATTTTGTAAAAGGGTTTTTTCTGGGTCAATTGAGTTTATCATGTGGATTTTCTTTCATTCATTTTTTAAATATGTCTTTATTGATTTCAGAGAGGAAAAGAGAGGGAGAGAGAGATAGAAACATCAATAATGAGAGAGAATAATTGATCAGCTGCCTCCTTCACAGCCAGGGATGGAGCCAGTAAACAGGGGATATGCTCTGACTGGGAATCAAGCCGAGACCTCCTGGTTTGGTCAATACTCAACCACTGAGCCAATGTAATGTGGTGTATTACATTGATTTTTCTCATGTTAAGCCACCTATTTCTGAGTATTTATTACTTTTTAATAACTTTCTTTTTTTAAAAAAAATGAAGATACATGTAAGTTGTTGCACGAATATAGAAGAGGTAGAATTAATTCTGCAGAAGAGGGAAGAATACATGGGAGGAGTAAGAAGGAGGAAGAGGAAGACAAGCCAACCAGTAAAGGCAGATAAGAAATGATCTTGAATGATAAAGAAATACAAACCAAATCTGCAAGCAGAGTCTTTCTCTAATTCTAGATAGATGAGAAGTCTTAATCTAATTTCCAAAATCCAGCTTTACTTTCCTTATCTGTAAAATGAATGCATCCTTTTGGTTTTGATTATTATAATTGTAATTATAATTTCTTATCATGCTCATAGTATAAACCTTTCCTAGGTAGTTACCCAATTTGGGGACCATATTTTTTATTGTTTCATATCAGCCCATGGTTAGTAATCACAGTAAGCACTTACTTTTTTAAAAATATATTTTTATTGATTTCAGAGAGGGAAGGAGAGGGAGAGAGAGATTGAAACATCAATGATGAGAGAATCATTGATCAGCTGCTTGCTGCATGCCCCCTACTGGGGATCGATCCCAAAACCTGGGCATGTGCCCTTGACCGGAATCAAACCTGGGACCTTTCATTCCACAGGCCAATACTCTATCCACTGAGCCAAACCGGCTAGGGCACAGTAAGCATTTAGATTAGTCTTTATTTTTTACTAGAGGCCCGGTGCACGAATTCGTGCACCAATGGGGTTTCTTGGCCTGGCCTGTGGGATCAGGCTGCAACATCCCCTGAGGGATCCCAGATTGCGAGAGGGTGCAGGCCAGGCTGAGGGACCCCACCGGTGCACGATGGGGGCCAGGGAGGGACATGGGAGGTTGGCCAGCCAGGAAGGGACCACGGGAAGGTTCCAGGGCATGTCCGGCCCATCTCACTCAGTCCCAATTGGCCAGACCCCAGCAGCAAGCTACCTACTGATTGGAGCATCTGCCCCCTGGTGGTCAATGCATGTCATAGCAACTGGTAAACCGGTCAACTGCCCCCTGGTGGTCAGTGTACATCATATCAAGTGGTTGAGCTGCCTTAGAATATCATTAGCATATTACACTTTGGTTGAATGGACGACTGGACACTTAGCGTATTAGGCTTTTATTATATAGGATTATTTTTAGCATATCCCAGTGAACACAGAGTAAATTATTTATCAGGCATGTTTTAACTCCAAACCGTTATGGCTCTAATCTACAAAATCTATACCACAAATTCCTAATCCCTCATCCTAGATGGTTAGAAAAGCTCTCTCTCAGATAACTTCATCAAGTCTACCTTAATTCTCTTGTTTCAATTCAAACATATTTTTCCTTGTCCTATCCTTGTGGAAATGGGAAATAGTGAATCACCCATTGCTAGTGGAAAGTTGTCTTTTCCTCACCCCACTTAAACAAGTATCTCATAAGCACATCTACATCAACTGGCCATGGTGGAGAGACCATGAGGATAGGGAGGGTTGGGGTGGTGAGAAGGGGCTCTTGGTCATGGCTTTTCCTGGCTGCTCCACCTCATTTTCCCTCTAGCAGTTCTCTGATCTTCAGATTGGCTAATTCCTGCCTCCACTGCTGGGCTCCCCAAGAGTAAGCACAGAACTAGAAATCCTGGCTGAGGAGGGATCTAGCCTCTCTTTAGCTTAGCACATATGTAGTGGGCATTTTCCAAGTCATCTTCTTTAGGAGATAAAGAAGAAAACAAAAGGAAACAGATATGCTTATAAATGGCAAGTGCCTTCCTCTGGGTGGTTTCGGCTGGCACTGCCAGCTAAGCAGACAGGTCTTGGCTCCTCCCTTCACTTCCATACCACGTTTAAGCACTCAGAACCAGGGATGACTGCAGCTCATCTATTGTCCCAAGTTAACACCTGGCTAAGGAGCCCTTCCTTGTGGGCACCATGCTCTCAATAGCTTCCTTTCCACCTGGGAGATGTCCCTGGGGAGATAATGGGGTGGGACTGGTTAAGGGTTCAGATTCTGAGCTGGAGAGAGCCAGGTTTAAACTCTGACTCTGCCATTTATTCCCTGTGGAATCCCCAGGAAGTCCCTGAAGTTTCAGGAGGCTGTTTTCCTGTCTGTAAATAAAGAGAAGCACAGACCTCCTAGTGGTCGAATGAGAGACTTAAAATGAAAATAAGTGTGAAGTATATAGCACGAGGCTTAGCATGTTTACAGTATCAACGTGTCTCCTCCAATTTTAAACTGTCTCTCCTTTATTGAACATAAGTTTCCTTTCTGTCTTGAGGGATCCCGAGAACCATCAGTCTGTGTGCAGAGCTGATGTGCCGTACGTGCAGCAGGAATTAGCTTAATTTGTCAAGCAGCAGTGACTCATTAAACCAGCGTCCTAGTTGTCTGTGATGACTTCGAATATCAGGTGGCTCCCAAGAATGGACTTTCTCAAATCAGCATCATTTCACAACACAAACGAATTTAAACCAAACAGTAGCAAGAACTATTTTCTGTCAGAGTGATTTATTAAATATTTATTGAGCACTGCTTGTGCCAGACAGATGTGGGTTATAATTTCACAAAGATACAAAATGAAAAACCATGATGCCTGCTCTGAAGGCATTTACAAACCAGTGATAGAACAAAGGCATGTTCTCGCAGAAGTGAGGCCAAGACATTATTTCCAAGCTTTGTGTCTCTGAGCCAAGTAGTCCCTGTCTCTCTTTAAGTTTTGGTTGTTTGTGTACCCCCTTGGAATCTGAACCCCTAGAACCAGACAAAATTTGATAAGAATCTTGTTAGACCAAAGGACAGCAGAGTTCCTAAATGAACGGTATGTTTCTAAAATCTGTACTCTTCTAAACTTGCCCTTTTAAACTTTAATGACAAATGATGACTCATGAAGACTCTACTGCTCACTGTCTGGCTCAAGTTAGAAACCTTGTAGTCATCATTAATCTCATGTCTCTTATCACCCATATCCAGTCCAGAACCCAGTCCATTCAATTCTGGCAGTAAAGTGTCTCGAGTCCCTCCCTTGTGCTCCCACCACCGCTCTCAGGACCTCAGTCTCTCTTGCTATGCCTGTCCCGTTGATACCTCCTCAGCCATCCTGCACACCCCAAGCCAGAGAGCCAAGAGCCCAGGCTCAGGTGAATCACATCGCCAGATATGAAACAAGCTTAAAGATGGGATTCTAAAGCACCACTGTACCTTCTGAGAAATCATGGAGCCAGGTGAAAAACACCACAGGCAAGCAATGAGAAAAAATTCTACCTACAGTGGAGAAACCCACTAGATTCTCAAAACAATAGACCAAATCTCAACATTTCCTAGGTTTCTAAGAGTTTGGGGAAAAAAAAAAACCCAATGTAGTTATTTATACATTGTGTTTGTTCCTGATGGTTCTTTTATTTGGATCTGATGCTTTTATAGTATAGGTTTTTCTCTGGGGCAAGTCAAACATAATTTTAGAATGTTTGTGAAAGGGGCTGATAAACTTTGTGTTCTCATTTTTTAATATGAATGAAAATTTGTCTTTGGAAGGAAATCGTTTTAAATACCCCCATTACTATGTTTATTTGATTTCTAAGTCACACTGAAGAAGCCTTTTTGTGCCTTGGTAAGACTGAGTACTCACAATAGAAATGAAGAGTCTGTAGTGAGATTTATAATCGACAATAACATCGCTTGGAAATAGCCAGCTCTTCTGTGCAAGAGGTCACAGGACACCTGAGGGACTGAGCTCAGGTGACACATTTACCTGTGAGTTGATTGTCCTCCTCTCAGGCTTCCAGCTTCCCTGCCATGTACACATAACAGGGCCCTTCTCTGATGCCCTTTGAAAGACCCACAAGAAACTGTAAGGGACTTAAGGCATCATCCAGCCCAGGGCCCTCGCTTTAGGTGAGAAATCCAAGTTGGAGAAGCCAGTGATTGCCCAGGACCACCCGACAAGGCAGCTTCTCACGCCGTGGTCACCCCTGGCCGACTCCTGAGTCCGGGCTGGTGCATTTCCAAAGCAGCTGCAGAGCAGAGCTGTCACGGTGCCAAGCTCTTATCTGCCCGTGTCCTTCAGATTGGGTGGCTGAGTGCCAGGGGGAAACTCAGAGTCTATGAATTCTAATCCTGAACACTTGTGGTCAGAGGATCTGAGATTTCCCTCCGGAGCAGAGGATCTGGGACAGATCACAGGGGAGTTGAAAGCGAGAGTGCTTCCTCTGTGCATGTAGTTGGTGCTCTTGTTAAGCCTGATGTTGTCACAACGGCCAACGGCCATAGAACCAATCTACACATGTTTCTCTCCCGCTGGCCTGACAATACAAATATGCTTTCACAGTCTAGCCTCACACCCCAGTGTGAGCTAGACATGTTGCTCATCCTGCAGATGAATGCCTTGAGGAGTTCAGGATTCTAAACAGGCCGCCCCTTTAGAGGAGCACTGAAATAATCACATTAAAGGTGCAGAGTTTTCAGATTTAAGGAAAAGTAGGGGATCTGGTCAGGAATATGTCCTTAGCACCTTATCAAAGCATGCCAAGGACATCTCAGTGTGAGGAGGATGAAGATACCAATAGGCTAACATTTGTTGATAACCACTATGTCAGGCATTGTGTTGAGTGTTTGACTTTCACCATCACCTTTAATCTTCACCACAAGCCCACTAGGTAGGTTCTATCATACCTTCATTCTACAAATGAAGACACTGATGCTCAGTGGTTTTAACTCAGCTGTTGGAGTCCATGCTCTTAGCCACCATGTTAGACACGAACCCGACACCGGGCTAGTATTGGAAGCCCCCATTACTTACAGTTCTCTCCGGTAAGCCCTGGGCCAGCCCTCCTCTCATACTGGCCTCATTGTCAGCTCTCTGGCAAGTTTTCCATGACCATCGCAGGCTGGGTTTTGCGTCTTTCCTCCCAGAGCGCCACCTTCTCTCCTAGCGCCTGGCACACTGTACTGCAATTACTGAGTTTGTGGGTTTCCTCCTCAAAGCACGTTCACACAAGGCAGCTTTGTGCTACTCAGCAATGCCCTGGCTCCTAGCAGATGATCAACGTGGGTTTCTTGACTAAATGGCTGCTGTGAAAATTGACTTGGCAATCTGTTTTGGTTATCTATTGCTGAGTAACAAACTACTCCAAATTTAGTAGCTTAACACAACTGTATTATTCTCTCTCAGGACCCTGTAGATCTGCAGGTGGGACAGAACCCAGGGGGGATGGCTCACCTCTGCCATCTGTCCCCGGTAGCTTCTTCACTCTCCACTAAGACACCTCCATGGCTGGCTATAAGGGCTCCACTTCGACCACGTGTCTGGAGCTGGGGCCTCCGGCCTCACTGACAGCTGGGCCCCTCAGCTCTGTTGGGTATAGTCTTGAGACTTTTCTGAGAAGAGATTGTTAAAACATATTTGTATGATTATAATCCTTGCCATGTGGTCTTTTCAGGAACATGGTTGAACTTCTCACCTGGAAACTCAGAGCTACCAAAGAAGCAAAAGCAGAAACTTCTAGTCCTTAAGGCTTTGACCCAGATCTGCCCATCACTTCTGCCACCTTCCATTGGTTAGAGCAGACAAATGGAGCAGCGCTACACGGGGCCTGGGTGGTGGGGACCCGCTTTGGTGATTAGATCCTGTAGTCTGGTAGAGACAGTTCCATCCCAGCCAGCGTTTCCAAAGAAGCAGCGTTGGTCAGGTGAAAACTGAGCCAGAGAAAATGGCTAACTCAGCCTATTTCGTCACTGCAGTTTTGGGGAAGCCAATAATTAAAACACATAAAGTTTGGGGATTCCCAGAGAGTTCTGTGCATATAAACAACCAGTGGTACAGTGCCTGGGCAGAAACACCTGAGAGGTTCTGTTTAGAACATAACAAACAGCCTATGTCTAGCAGTGCAGAGATTTGAGTACGTATTACAACCACAGTTTGTCCCTATAGCTTCCTCCCTTTCTCTGTGTGTATTTGGTTCTCCCACCTTGTTCCCCAGCCCCTTACCCCCTAGGCCTTGACTCTGCTTCTTAGAGCACCTCCCTTGAAATGTGGATGCTCCTTAATTGGATTTAGTCTGAGGTGTTTCTGTTGTTATCTCTGCACAATGATACTCCCTCCCCACTCCCTAGCTCTTCTTGGAACACTTTCCTTAAGCATCACCCAAATTTCTTATGTTATGGGATCCTTTCTTTGCCCTTGAAGATGCTCATTTCCAAAGCATTTGAGGAGTCTCTGGGTTTTGTTGTTGTTTGTATGTTTTTGTTTCTTTTGTACTCAAATTGCATGTTAAGGCTTTTAGCGATTTCAATGATGTACCCTGTATAATTTAATCAGCATTATGGTTAATAAATATATTCATCTGCTACTTGGCAGACCTACAGATTTTTAAAAAAATGCTTTATTGAGGATCATTGGAAATGATTCCCACATCTGCTGAAGTAAATTTCTTCACTAGGACTATATAATGCTTTGATTCTAAACATAGCCCTGGGAGACTATTAATACAGGGGTTAAAGAAAAGGGGTTTTACAATCCAGAGTTTGGGCAGTACATTACATTTCACCTGAAAGCCAAGGTCAGCCTGGCTACAAAGGGCCTAAAGAGGCGGCAGTAGAGATGGGTCTGGGGCAGGAGTAGGAAGTGGTTCAGAAATTCTTCTGAGAGAATCCTGTGTGGAACCAGCTGAGGCACTGGCCCCCTGAATGCCTGCCTGGACCACAAGGATGTTGCATAAAGAAGCCCTGCCCCACCTAACCTTTCCAGCCAATCTTTCTGATCACATGTTTGCTCCTATATCCAACCTAGACATGTTTACAGGCTCCTGGCCCACTGAGATTGCCACAAAAGTAAGAAAACATGGAGTCGTATCCATGAAAAGGGCCCTGGAAGTTATCTAAGCCAGAGGTTCTCAAACATTTTCTCGTCTCTTGACTTTTTACACTTTTAAAAGTTATTTAAGACCCTGAAAAGCTTCCATTTTTGTGGCTTTATCTGGTGAGATTTACTGGATTTAAAATCAAACCTGTGAGTAAACATTTGTTAATTCATTTAAAAATACTAATAAACTATAGTGAATGTAAATAGCATATTTTTAATAAAAAAGAACTATGTTTTCCAAAACATTTGAATGGGAAGAGTGGCATAGACTTATATTAATGTAAATAGAAAATAGCTGGATTCTCATTTCGGCTTTCTACACTAATCTGTTGTGACCTGTTATTTTGGTGAAAGTGAATGAAGAAAATTCAGCCTCACCCAGATTGAAGTTGAACAGGGAAGAAGTACTTTCATGGTCATTTCAAGTAACTGTGGATATTCTTCCACACTACACCAAGACTCCACAAGTACAGTTTCTGAAAGGTTGGCTGCCCTGTGGAATCAAATCATAGCAATGAACTTTTTGTACTGTTACATCAAAATCCATTGGTCTGTCTTGCACTCCTAAATAAGTTTGCTTTTTATCCCATGGATAGTTTTTGATGTTGAGTGCTATGATCTTCACTTTTTAAGAGGAAACTAAATGAAAGTTTTCCTTGGTTAAAAAAAAATCAATATAGGGAAATTAGATGTGGCATAAAAGAGTAAGGTAATAAAAGTGGCAAAGGGGAATGATGGGGCAGGTAGACAGGTAAGGATTAAGGACCTCTGAACTTCAGTCAAAGGAAAGGAAAGAAAATCAAAACTACAATTTTTATAAATTAGCATCTATGGAGCATTTCCAAAGTGCCTAACAGAATGATCTCATTTAATCTATTTTCAAAACAGTCTGTGAGGTAGGATGTATGTTCTTGTCTCATAGGGGAGAGCTAGTCCCTGACGATACAGACTTAGGAAATAGGGGACTAGACTGGAACCAGCTACAACTGATGTGGCAGCTTTCAGTCTTTTAAAAATAATATGAGTTTTTAAAAAATCCAAAAATAACATGTAAACTCCTTTAACAAAGAAAGAAAAGAAAAAGATAAAAGCCTCTGGCGCCTTGCTCTCCGCCCGTCCTCACTTCTACTGCCCACAGTAGTAGTCAGCACAGATACCAGATTTGTACCAAACCCAGAGCCCCTGCTCGTAATCGCTCCATGACCCTCTTTACCATAAGGTGCTGGTAGGACAGACAAGAGCTGAGGTCATTCAAGATGACTAATACCTTAGTGCTAACTGTGCTTACACAATACCCGGAGATTGCAGGTTCTGGCCACTTTCTAGACCTTCTTAGAGTCATGGATTCCAATTGGTTCTATGGACCAATTTTTCACTGTTGTGGGAGAGAGAAAACAAATAACACAAAGAGCAGAACAGAATAGAAAAGGAGATGAAGGGTGAGTGGTGAATAAAACATAAGCACGCTGGCCACCCTTTGGTGGGTAAACAGAAGCGCCAGGAAAGGAGAGTCGCCAGGTGCTCAGTTCCAAAGGGAGCCACCCCATGCCTCCCAGCGGATTTTCCTAGAATTAGCAGTGGGAAGTCAGTTATGAATTTCCCTGTTTGTTGCCCTTCCACACATTACTAAAACCACTTTCTCAGTTATTGTTTTAAAATTTTCAGGAGTACTAGCCAAACTATTTACCTTTGTCTATTAAAATATGATGTGTTCCACTTAGTTCTTTTTTATAGAGAGGCGATGTCTTTTTTTTTTTTTCAAATGTATTTATTACGGGGATGGAGGAGATGGGAACTGTGGCTGTTAAAAAAAATCTGCTTTGTAACTTGTAATGGTCATTGTCTCACTGTCCCCTGAAGGAGCCATCACACTAAAGTGAAGTTGTAACTTGAAGCTCAGAGCAAAAATGCACAAAACCAATTCAACCTCCACCCCCAAGAGAAACGCCTAAATGTTTCAAAATTACAGTGCCGGAAGCATTTCTTTTCGAACATTCATCTTAGGAAGAGCCTGTGAAAGGGGATTTTTGTTCTTTTTGGTTGAGTCAGTATCACTAATAAAAAGGCTTTGGTCCCTCAAAAAGCCCCCTGAGGAGTATTTTTCAATTTACTCATTTTATTTGTTATTCAGTACTTTTTACATTATATTTCTTAGACTCCCTCCTCCCTCCACTTTTCACTAACAAAAGTATAATCAAATTGAGATAAACCTACGTTCAGGCTTATGTCACTTTTTCTCTTATCCCTTCTGTTCCCCAGTCCCAATTCCTATTTCTCCAGCCCAAATTCCTAAAGAAAAATTATGACGGGAGAAAAAATAAGGAAGGTTTTGGGGTGCCTTTTTACCATTCAGAGCCCAAGATAGTCTTGGTAGATCAAGAAAAGACTGGCTCAAGAGGATTGGATGAAAAATGTGAAGGGACTAAGAAGTACAGATTGATAGTTACAAAATAGTCAAGGGATGTAAAGTACAGCATGGGAAATACAGTCAACTAGAGGCCCAATGCACAAAAATTCGTGCAAGAGTAGTCCTTCCCCCGGCTGCCGGCACCAGCTTCCCTCCGGCACCCGGGACCCAGGCTTCCCTCCTCTGACTGCACTCAGAACCAGGGCTGGCTTTCCTCCAGCCCCAGCTTTGTCAGGAAGGATGTCCGGAAGACGTCTGGTCTAATTAGCCTATTACCCTTTTATTATTATAGATGATATTATGACAACTGTATATGGTGCCAGGTGAGTACTGAAAATAGCAGGCAACACTTTTTAAATTATGTGCTTGTCTAACCATTAGCCTGTGCACCTGAAACTAATACAAAATAATATTGAGCCTAAACTATAATTTAAAAAGAAGAAATAAGAAAAAAGACTGGTGCAAGGTGCTTAAGGCCTCTCCTAACAGCAACTGCTACCCAGAAGCTTGAGCAACTTACACTATTTAATGGACTTACTAGAAATTGGCCTCTTTCTTCTTCTTTTTTTAAATAACATAATAACATATTGGCATCCGACTTTTTACAAAAATCATGAAGCAAACAATTCTTGAGAAAGTTTTTTCTTCTCACTAAATTATAGGATGATAAAGTAGCAATAGCAATGAGCTTGCAGCACGGTACCTGTAAGTCAGTGAATAGTACCACCTTAATGTGTGTGTGTATGGCGGGAGGGGAGAACGGAGTAGGGGTAGAAACCCAGAGTTTACCCCTAAAGTATGTTGAGAGAATATAATTATAGAAACAAATATTTTAAATATCTTATTTATGAGGATTTGCCTTAATATTTCCTTGTTTATTCTTATCTGTATTCACTGCAAATGTAGCCTGTCTTTTCTTTGTTTCTGCTTTTGTGGGGCGCTTCTCTTGTGAAGCTGTAACCCAGGCATCTCAAACCAGGCTCAGGCTTGGACTGGATTCCTGCAATGTCCTACCTTTTAGACAGTTCCCCTGTGCCAACACATGCCCCCCACCCTTTTCCTTCAGCAGTCAGCATTTAGGGTGCTGCTTACTGCCTGTTAGAAGGGTGGCTTAAGTATTGCTGGCACATTTTTTCCTAACAACAGTCTTCCTAGGCACTGGAGGGAAATGAGGCTTCCTGGGGTTGCATATGGTGACTAGTCTGTGGGGGAGCAGAGCTTGGACTTAAAGCTGGGTTCTGTAGACATTTAGGCTCATCTTAACCTACTGCTATGCTGCCGCCTCCTTGCAAAGGACCGCATTTGCTGGAAGCTTTGGAAAAGACCTTGACTCAGAGCTTGCCTCCAACAGACACCCCACCGCCAAGAAGTGGGCCACCCAGAACTTAAGGCCAGCTAAAGTGCCTTTGACTAAGCTAGGGTTTCCTGTCATTAGCTACTCCTGAGTTTTTGTTTTTTTGCTTTGTTTTTGTTTTTTTTCCGGAGAGACCCTGATGCCACAGAAACCGGCTAATGTAAACCCTGAGCCCAGCTTTAGAGGATGAGAGCAGGCGGGAGGAGGGCTGCAATCCTCCGGGGTATAAACAAAGCCCAGAACTTGGTGTCAGAGAGCCCTTTTCCAGAGTTTAGGGTTAGTTCAGTTCACCACAGGAAGTCATGCTCCCCATCTCGCTCTCACCTCTTCCCCTCCAACTGTAGGGCTCCCCTTGGTCGAGAAAACGGACTCGCAATGTTATTAAACAAAGGCTACCACCAAACTGGGCAATTATTTAGGCAGGTTTATCCTTCACACTTTTCTAAATTTTCTACAAAGAGAATGTAGCTTTAAATAGCCCAGCATTAAAAAAAAAATTTGTATGGTAGGTTTCCTAAGTTATTACCTCCTGCAGATTGCAGTGAAAAATGGAAGAAAGTAACAAGGAAATTGAGATGGCGTACCTTAAAAGCACTATGTAAACATTATTTGAAAACAAGAAAATTCTACTGACATACAAATTGATATTATATTATAGTCTTGTATTATAGTTTTACTTTGCCAATTAGACTAAGACCCTCCCCACTCCAGTATGTGGGCTATGAGGGTTTTTTTGAACTTCTTGCAATTGTAAGCATTGGAGTGTGTTTCAGCCTGGAGAAAGATTCGGGGTGTGTGTGTGTGTAAAAGAGACAGGCAACTATATTATTTTGAAGAGTGTATACCTTTCAACACACTTTGGCCCCAGGAGACTCTTGGGGCCTCATAAGCCTCCAAGTCTTGCCTTCGAGTAACCCCGCCTCAAGAAGAAACAGAATCAGAAATTAATGAGAATTACATTTGGAAATGCAGTGAACAATGTGATCACCACCACTCTGAGGACAATGACCGGGTCCCTGTCCAGAGCCAGGAGGCCACCTTCACGTTAACTTCCAGACCAGACTCAGTAAATACCACATTCGGATGCCAGGGCACTCACTTTTCACAATGCGTTTTATTATTCATAAAAAAATAAACGTATTTACATTTGCTAATTAACTGTGGTAGTGCAGCCTCCAGCAGCGGTTTGTTCCCTCTGAGCAGGGTCATTAGGTACCGAACAGGCTCAGTGCCAGGGGGGAGGAAGAAAGTGGGCCAGGGAGGTGGTGGTGCAGGAGGGGCGACCCTTGCTGGGGGAGCAGGGTGGGGGGTGGGGGACAGGTAGGGACAGTCAGGAGTGGAAGGGGACTCTGCAAGGAGGTGTGGGAGGAGGGGGTACAGGAAAGACTGAAGGACACGGAGCCTGGAGAGGTCAGGAGGGGGTGGCTCACCCCTAGGAGGGGACAGGATAGACCTAAGCCTGGTCAGGAAGGGTAGGGAGCCCACAGGAGTGAGGGGTCTGCCCGCAGCACGGAGGCCTAACTGCGGGGAGCACTGGGGGCAAAAGGCTCAGGTGGTCTCAGACTGCTCCCGCTTCTGGGACAGAGAGAGGGCACCCACCGGTCCGGCCGCCTGGAGGACGCCGCCCTGGCCGCCTGGAGGACGCCGCCCTGTGGGATACTAAGCCCACCCAGGAACTCACTCTCCTCTCTTTGCAATTTAAAAACCTGCCCCATGTGGGTCTCACGTGAAGATTCCTGTCTTTGAAGCCCATTGTCGCGGAGAGAGCGTCCTAACCCGCCTAACGGGAAAGGCCGGGCTGTGCCGAGAGTGCCATCACGTCTAATGCATATATATAAATATATATATGGCTCGGCTCGAAAGCTGACCCCAGGGGTTCGGCGCTGGGCTCTGAAGGCAGCGTGAGGTCTACACTGCTGGAGCCGGAGGTCGGATCTGAGACGCAGCAAGCGCTTCCTGGAGAGGTCCCCGCTGCAGCCTTTGCCTTAGGCGCCCCGCGATGACAGCAACGCCGCCGTCCCTAGGGCTCTGCCCCCCACGCCCGCCACTTGTGTTCAAAATTCTGAGTGGGGGGTGTCTAGGAGAATCCAGTGGAACTTTCCCCACATTCTCTGGGGGTTCTCGCGTCGTCTCCCTTCTCTCCGTGGCCCCCAAACGCAGGCGCTTAACCAGTAATCCATGGCGTTCAAGTTCGACCTAAGCGGTGGTCCCACAGAGTCTGCTGGCAGCTGAAACTTCTTTGGTGTCAGAGTCGGGTCGTCCCGAGACCACAAACGGCCACGTCTGTAAAATCAAAAGAGCGTCAGATATAAGAGGAGAAACGGCAATCTCAAACCGAAACCGCTCAGCTAAGCGGGTCCTGGTTCTGAGAAGCTGAGACTTCATCAGCGCTCTGGAATGCGCCTGTCCTCTCTCTAAACTAGAATTTAAAATTTACCGGATTTTGATTGTGTAAGATGTGAAGGGGGTCCTGGACTATGCCCTCACCATCATTCAGTGAAACTTGAAGGAATCAGGAATTTTGTCATATAATCCCCTTCCCCCAACACACACACACACACACACACACCATCAGCCCTCCGCTCTCAAGCCAGAGTTGGCAGGTCAGAGAGGGACTTTCCAGACAGATCCCTTTGGGGGAAACCTCTGCTATTCTTTAAGAATTAAAAAATCCAAAGCCTTTTTCATAAAGCTCGGCCTTCCCTCCTTCTTTTCAGAAAGTAGGGCCTGTTCAATCAAACCTGTCAGACTCTTAGCTGGAAAAAGTTGCGCGAGGAGGGAAGATTTGCCATTTCCTCTGCAAAGAACCCAGATTCACCCCGTAAGTAGGATATCAGCCCCCAGTGGTCACTGGGCCAAGCACCGCGTACAAGGATCAGAGTGATGCGAACCCAGAGGGTGGCGGTTCTTCTCCAGGAAGATGGCTGGCTCCTCCCGTGCTTTGGGGAGAAACTAACCTGGCGTCCTCACCACCCGCACTAGAACCCTTCTTTGGGGTTCTTCCCAGCGGGCTGACTCCGCCCAGCTGGCAGGGAGCGCCCCGGGCATCTCCCGGCGGCGCTGCGCCCCTGGCCTCGAGCGCGGAGCCCCTACCAGGTTCACCGGGTGCACGTAGCCGTTCTCGTAGCGGTCCTCTTGCAGCAGCTGCCGCAGGTGCGCGATGTAGCTGGAAGCCAGGCGGAGCGTGTCCAGCTTGGAGAGCTTGGTGTCGGGGGGCACCCAGGGCAGGCTGGTTTTGAGCCTGGAGAAGGCTTTGCTCAGCACGCGCATCCGGGCGCGCTCTCGGGCGTTGGCCGCGTTCCGCTGCGACTGCTTGCACTCGGCGGCCGAGCCCTTGGGCGGGAGGGGCTTCTTGCCACCGCCGCCCCCCGCTGCCCGGGGCCGCTTTCTCTTGCAGCCTCCGGCGCTGCCCGCCGCGCCCAGCGCGCACGGCTCCTCCTCGCCTTCGGGGTCTTCCTCCTCCGCCGACGAGTTGTCACTGGGAGAGATGTAGCCGCGCTCTGCACTGCGGAGGGGCGGCCTCTTGGAGGCGGGGACCGGGTACCCTCGCTGCAGCCCCCGCAACTCCATGTCCTCCGGGTCGCTCACCGAGCCGGTGGACATCGCTGCGCCCCCCACGCCCACGCGCGCCCGCCTTCCTCCCCCGGGCCAGTCTCCAGGCCTCCGCCTTGTGCTCCTTCGCGGAGGCGGGGTCCGGGCCGAACTCCGAGGAGGACCAGATACCTGGGTCCCGCAGCGCGGAGCCGCGGGAGTGAGCTCTGTCGCTAACTCCGGAGAGCGCGCTGCCCAGAAGTCGGCGCCGGGCCCTGCCTCGGCCCGCACACCCGCGAGCTGCGCCTTTTGACAGGACTATTTATCTGTACTGCTCGGAACAAACCACCCTGGGCCAAAATGAGAGAGGGGGGCGGGGGGGAGAGGAAGGTGGGGCGGGGGCGTGGAAGGGGTGGGGACGGCTTTTCTGAGCGCAAGGGATCTGCTGGTAGGGGCGGGGAGGAGAAGTCTGCTAAACCGAGATTGAGGTCCCTTAGATGGTCAGTGTGAGATAAGTGTGTGTTTTGGGCGAGTGAAGGAGGGGACCTTGATCCTACGCATCCCACTCCCACCACAATTTACCTTCGAGACACACTTAGAAACCCCAGGATCGCGACCTCTGCTTTGCTCCGTCTTTCTCAGCAAAACACTGTTTTCCAAGTTCATCAGTCATATGATTGTCTATCTAAGCCTTGCCTAACAGAAGAATAAAAGCAAAACAACACCGAACAATCCAAAAGCTACCTCTCCCTTTCCTCCTCCTTTTCCTTTGACATCGCTTTATGATCTACCAAGCACCTTTATCTTCATTGGTTCGTTTCATTTCCAAACATGTATGACTTAAATGTTATTATCTCCACTTTGCAGAACTTGAAGTTAAACTGCGGGGACAGATATTAAGTAAAGGACCCCCAATCACCAGGCTGGTAAGTAGAAATGGCCTCAAAATCCATGGTTGGAATCCCTGGCTCCTCCATATTCCAGTCGTCTCCCCACCTTTCTAGTCCTGAGAGTTCCGTGCGTGTTTTTGTTGCTACTAATGCAATGCATAGATACATTATAGACTAGGAAGCGATTACTGTTTAGATTGTGTATGGGAGAGTGCGCTCCTGGATGCTGAATGCTGAGTCAGCACAACCATTCAAAGTAAAAAAACGTCAAAACAGCCCCCAGAATTACCCTGACCCACACCAACCAAAAATTAAACACCCTGCCCCTCATCCCCAAAGGAAACAAAACAAAACTGCGAACTGCCTGCTGTCTCGTGGTTTTCTAACTGGAAGGAACTTTGCAGTGCGTGGTCTGGGGGTGTGGACTTCATTTTGGAGGCGGACACCAATGGAGGGCTAGTGAGCGCCTGCTGTGTGCCAGGCCCTGCGCTGGGCGCCTTGTGACTGCCTACTAAGTAATTAAGAATAAAATCCAAAACAACGAAATAATTAAAATTTTATCAGGTTGGGGTAGGCTTACTCCCTGAGCCTTCACACCCATCTTAGGAGGTTGCTTGTCTTTTCCCTAAGGACTCGGGCTCCCAAGCTGAGCGAAGTGCAAGGAGAAGGAAGGATATGCAGTCAGCCCAGGACAGAGCGGTCCAGCCTCACTAGGCCAGCTCCTCCCGCAGAACAAATGCCCCCGGGCTCAGAGCCTGAAGTGCCACAACAGGTGGCTGCCTGGGCTGACTTCATCACTCAGGCATCATTCCACCTTAGTCTCCCAGGCCAAGTCTATCTCCTGGGGGATGTTTCACACAACCCGTCCTGCTCCACCCCCACCCCCACCCCACCCCCACCCCAGCTTTACAGAGGTTTTCTCCCTGTATATTTATTTAATCATTTTGTTAGGGGGAGGGAGGGGCTCCTTCTGGCATCAGTTGAGTAAAAAGAACTCTTTTTCAGTTTTCTCTGGGCTGGGAAAACGCAGGGAGTATTTGACAGAGCACAGCAATCTTTCCTAGAATGCTTGAACTTGAACTTGACTCTGGTGCGCTTGAAGGAGGGAAGCAAAAAGGGAGAAGGGGGAGCAACAAGATGTAAAGGACAGACCTCAGGCCAGCTTTTTGCATCGTCTATTGATGACTTGAGGCTATCAGTATAAATACATAGCCTCACACATTAGGAGCAGGCATATAGGTTTTAAAAATCTGGATTGTTTATACAGGTGCAGAACAAAGTCTTTCTTTAGAAAGATTAATGGTGGGGAGAGCGCTAGATTTTCTCTAAACAGTCGCAAAAACTGCACCCAGCCTCAGCGCTAAGCGGGTCATAGCCAGTTTCTTTTTCTTTAAAGTACCGCCTGACCCCAACAGTTTGTGCTTATATTTTTCATAGCTCTTTCCTTTTCTTTTTCCTTCTTTTTTTCTCTTCTCTTCTGTTCCCTTTCTTCTCTCCCTTCCTCCTTCTTTCCCTCCTTCCCTCTGTTAGTTTTTTTTTTTTTTGAGAGAGATGGTTAATTTCTCTATTTTTCTTTTATCTTTCATTTCCCTTTCCCGCCATTTCTTTCTTGTTATATTTTACTCATTTCCCCCCAAGTTGCAGACTCCTATTGAAGATTGGGACATGTGTCTATACTAACATTTCATATTAGTATAGAACTGCAGTTTGCTTTAATATATCTGTAATAATAGCTGACATTTTCACCTTCAAAATACTTTTACTTTTCTTTCTCTCTCAATGACTACAACAGCTCCATGTGCTGAACAATGCAAGCATAACTATTTCTTTTGGAAGCTCAGTTGTTTTAATTGTTTTGGCTAGCTATCACACACTACAAATGAATAATACTTTATTTTTATATTTAAAAATACATTCAAAACAATTCCTATGTGCCCATGTTTTACGGCCTTTTAGATTTGTAACATGAATATACAGTTGTTTATAGTATACATTGAGGGTCCTGAAACTCTTGAAGATTTTTCTTAAAGTATGCAAAAGGGGGTAGGGTTGAGTTTACATTATAAAACAAACATTAGTACATTTAATAATGTTTCCTATTCCTGACTCTACTGCTTATTGGTGGTATGACTTTAGGCAACTTGCTTTATCTGAGGCCCAGATTCCTAATCTCTAAAATGAATGGTCTCTCTTGTGAGGAGCAGGAAGCACATGAGCAATTGCCTGGGCCAGAGCCTGGTACTCGGGAGAAGATCGATAAATGCTAATTATTTTTATTACTGTGAATTGCCTTGCTCAACATCACAGGGTTAATGTGTCAGAGCCTGGAGCTGACCCTGATTTCATACTCCTGGGCTTGTTCCGGGTTTTACATGGCACCAGGATGTTTCATTCACTTTAACTGCAGGCTTCTAGGGTCTGAAGTCACAGTTCCATTGCCTGACATTTTCCACAGGTCCCACTAGGGTCCTTACTGAGGGAAAACGTATGGGACGGCATTAGCAACTTCTTCTTTCTCCAAGTTCTCTCACCGTAAAGTCACAGCACTTCCCCAAGCCTTACTTTTCCTATTTGAAAAGTAGAATAAAACTCCTGAATCAGAGACACTGAAGGATTAAATGAGGTTGAGGTGCATGTGAAAGCAGCATGCTCAGGTGTAACACAGAAAAGTTGTTTAATATATTAAAATATTTTTTTAAAATGTAGACTTTGGCTTTTAAAAAGGGAGGATGAGGTGGTATGATAAGAATGGACCACAGAAAAGGACATTTATCGCCACTCCCCGCTTCCAGCTCTATAGTAAGTACTGGGTGAGGAAGTTGAAGCTGGGCAGGTAGGATGGGTTTAGGGCTTGGGGAGAGCAGGTGCTGCACCTATATTCTGTGAACACCAAGAAAACATGTAGTAAAACAAGTAGGTGTTTAAGAAATGGTTGTGGCCGAAACTGGTTTGGCTCAGTGGATAGAGCGTCGGCCTGTGGACTGAAAGGTCCCAGGTTCGATTCCGGTCAAGGGCATGTACCTTGGTTGCGGGCACATCCCCAGTAGGTGGTGTGCAGGAGGCAGCTGATAGATGTTTCTCTCTCATTGAGGTTTCTAACTCTCTATCCCTCTCCCTTCCTCTCTGTAAAAAAAAAAAATCAATAAAATATATTTAAAAAAAAAAAGAAAGAAATGGTTGTGGGAATGCATTTGGAAGGATGGAGTACTCCCCACATGACTTTCATGGGGGTGTCCCCCCACAACCTCCTAAAGTTCTGATCTGTCCAGTTGGCTGAAGAAATTGCCCAGACTGTCCATCTAAAAAAAAAACACAGAGTCTACCTCAGCACTGGCCAATATGGATGCCACATGAGACTACTGAGCACTTGAAATGTGGCTAGTCATATACAGTATTGCAAAATATACACCAGAGAGTGAGAATAATTTGAATAAAAGAAATATAAACTCTCATTAATATTTAAAAAATATATGCCAAACAATGATAATATTTCAGATAGCTAGGGTTAAAGGAAATATATGAATATAAACTAATTCCACCTGTTTCTTTTTATAAAGTGGCTACTACAAATGCAGAATTTCATATGCAGCTCGCATTATATTTCCATTGGATAATTCAGGGATTAACTCTGCAACTGTGCTTTGAGTGTCTCCTGTTTGCTGTGGCAGGTGTTGGTGAGCCTGACTCCCGCCCACTCGGAGGGCACATTCTCGTGGGAAAAAGCAGGATAATGCGGGAAGCACACAGGACATCACGTCTCCTCTAGCTTGTCCTTTTCTGAGCTATCTCGCCTGCATCTCACCACGTGCACCCAGCCTCTTCTCCTCGGCCCAGCCCACAACACGTGCAGAAACACTTCCGGTTTGGTTGTGCACGGCCCTTGGTAGCCCAGGAGAGTGTGGCATGGACCCCCAGGCAGGATGAGCCAACCTGCGAGCATGGCCAGGTCCCTGGTGCCCAGTTCAAGGACCTTTTCAGAGCAGACCTGGGTACAGAGTATGATGTCCAGGCCAGGCAGACGCTCCAGTCTTGTGGTGTGCAGGTCACGTGGGTGTATAGGTAAACTCTGGGGCAGATCACATGGAGGAAAGTCACGTGGGGTCACAGACTAAGCCAGCCTTTCCCCAGGCTCTGGCTGTGGCTAAGCCAAGCTCCAGTCCGTCTCCAGGTCAGCCTCGGTCCGGGATCTTTGGGGAAGTCCTTGGTTTATAGGAATGTCTGTTTCCCTACCCCGGGAAGATAAGGAACACCTGGGGCTTGAACACACACCCCCCTCAAGGTCAGGCACCTGTGGGAACGGTTGTATTCCACTCGTGAAGTCCTCTGCCACCCACGACACAGCCAGTCCTCCGCTGCTGGTTTATTTGTCGAAGAATTGGGGCAAATCATTGCCTGCTGTGGCCCTGGGAGGTCTTGGTGTGCAGTGGCCAGTGCCCGGGCACAGGTTTCAGGGGCCGAAGGTGGAAAAACTGGGGTTAAGAACAAGAAAGGGGAGAGGGAAAGTGATAAGACTCAGACCTGATTTTCTCTGCCACTCAGGAGAGAAGGAAGAACTCCTCTTTGATTGTCTTGACAACTAAAAATGCAGAGGGCTTTGGGAAAAGACTTTTTAAAAGCAATGTCTGTGGATCCTAGGGAGGCGACCGATGCCAAGACATAATGTCCACAAGCCTTCGGTTTCCAATTGGAAGACTGTGTGTCTCCTGCAAATGACTTTGAATCCTGGGTTAGCAGAGTTCGTTTGCAGAATCTCTGGACCTCATTGACTTGGAGACTCCTGAATGGGGAGCTAATCTGGGCTGTGGCTGTAGTCTGAGAACAATATTATTCTCAATATTAATAAAAATCCCTCCAGGCAGTCTTCTATTCTTAGAAGCTAAGAAACTTCTGTTTCAGGAGATTTTCAATTTACTGTGGATTTTTATCGACAGAACTCCATTACGGATACATCACTTGAAATGCAGCACACAGCTCGGGTCTCCAGGATGTGGTCCCAAGCCTGTGTGCTTTATCCTAGGAGAGGATGACATCCTGCCCTGTGGCACATAATGGAAAGAGCCCGTCTGCTGTGGGTGTTAGATCTCTGCATTCACAAGCCGAGTGGCCTAGGACCACTTGCTCGCCTCTTTGGAGCTGTTTCTCTGAGTATAACCTACATCCAGGTAGCCATGTGGTCGTGATGGTCAATGAGCCTTGTGCAGGCTCCCATGGGAACCATAGAACATGGTACAAGGTCAGTGATCCTGTCATTGTCCCGGTCCTCTCTCCTAGAGGCTCATTCTTTTCCTACCCCCTCTCCCAATGGTGCACCTGCTCAGAGTCACTCTCATTTTAGCAGCCCTCCCCCCCCCACTCCCATCACCACCCCCACCCCATCCACTATGGAACACCAAGTGAAAACTGCCTCGTGGCACCAGAAGGAAGTCTTCATGTAGTAGATACTTTGTGGTGTCAGAGAGCAGGGATTCTGTACACTTTGTCAACCAGTCCCTTAGCTAACTCTTCTGTAAAAAAGGGGCATATTTATTTACATACAAACTTTGTTCCCCTAGCCCCAAGCCCCTCTGACCTCCAATTCTCATAGATGATCAGCAAAAAAGGCAGGTGTTTTGGGAAATGTGCCCACTTTTCCTTGATTTCCCTACCCCCCTTTGGCTTATTTGTGCTGCTCTGCCCAATTAGCAGGGATAGCTTGCAAGGAGAAAAAAAAATCAAGAACAAAACAAACTACTCTGCTGCATTCCTCTAGGTTTTTGTCTCAAAGGAGAACTTCTTGATGATGTTGCAAGCAGAACTAGACCAGGTATCCTCATCCCTTGTTTCATCGTCATTCTTCTATGCCTTCTTGGATTGCCATATTCAGGCAACTTCCTTTAGGAAAGAGAGGAGCAGAATTAAAATAAATAAGGAGAAATGAAAAAATGAGACTGTGAGCTCAATGAAGGCAGAGCCTGTCTTGTTCACCTAGGCAGCCCAGTGTCCAGCAGCAGCTTATCAAAGCCACTACCTGAATATTTGAGGATTGAAAACATTCACAAACAAATTAACACAATCCATTCTGCACCCATAATTAATGGGAGACACTCAACCCATTATTTGCACATTCTAATCAGTGCAGTTCAATCCTATATGCTTTATCCTACTGTTAACATTTTCAGGGACCCAATTACATTTCTCATTTGCTGAATGGACTTCTAAATAATAATTCCTGTTTTCAAATGTAGCTTATATATCTATCTACTTATCATATACAGTACTATCCTTCCACAACCCCAGAGCTAATTCTAAATAACTGAAGAATTACATTTATTACAAACATCCCAGCAGTAAGATTTTTTAAATAAAAATGAAATCCAGCATTCAATACCATTTTTAACTATTTTTACTGATTGAAATATATTCAGAATTTTCATAAAGTTTCAGGGGATCACAGACCTACAAAGCCTCAGATTAAACCTTCAGTAGAGTAAGAGGGTAATGGAGCTTTCAAGGTCCACACATTCAATGGGTAGGCAGAGAAGGGGGATTCAGAGGAAGAAAGGCAGTTATCAGAGAGGTGAGAGGAAAACCAAGAGGGAGTGGTGTTGTTGAAAGCAAGGGAGGAGTTTCAGGAAATAATGGGTGGGGACTTCCAGTTGAGATGGTCACCATACCTCACCATAAGTCACATTCTGAAGCTTCCCCTGGGCTCAAACACAGAGCCGTGAGTTAAGATGTAAAAACGGAAAACTAAAAATACACAGCATGTTTAAAAGCAAGAAAACTACCTCCGTGGACCAGCAGTGGAAAGAAACTGAATGTTGAATGGTGCTCAAGTTCCTGGCAGGTCCTCGGGGTCTCCTTCAGGCAGACGCATCCAGCAATTGAGTTTCTGCAGAGAAGGCAGGGGACCATAACTGTTCCATGTGAGGAGGGAGGCTGGCCTGGTCACTGTTCAAATTAGGATGTTGGAACAGGGCCTCCTCAGTGGATGCAGCCACTAAGGAAGCAAAGGAAAGCAGGTCCAGGCAGCATCTGGGCTCTGTGACTGGGTCAGTTTCAGTTGTTTTTTCTCCTAATCATGGGTCACATTTTCCTGCTGCTTTGCATGCCTAGTAACTTTTCTTTGGGTGCCAGATGTTCGGAATTTTGCCTGTTGGGTGCTGAATATATTTGCATTCCTATAAATATTGTGCTTTGTTCTGGGATGCAGGTAAGTTACTTAGAAATGGTGTAATCCTTTTCAGTCTAGCCTTTTAAGATTGGTAGAAGGGATCAGAACAGTGCTCATTCTAGGGCTAATTTTTCCCCTACTGAGGCAAGACCCTTCTGAGCACTGAACCCCCTGCCCTGTGAATCAGAGATTTTTCGGTCAGGCTGAAGCAGGTATTATTCTTGGTCCCCGTATGAGTACCTGGCACTGTTTCCTTTCATCTGTGTTGGTGGGTCTTCTTCAACCTCTGATAGTTTCCTCATATGCTTGTGTTGATCAGCTGAATGCTCCATGGGGACCCCCTCTAGATCCCCAGAGTTCTCTCTGTGTGCAGCCCTCTTTTCCCTGGTCCCCTGTTCTGTGAATTCTAGCTACCCCATTCTCTCAAGTCTCTCAGCTCAGTCCTCCAACTCAGGAAGTTGGCCTGGGTCTTCCCTTTCTGCTCCTTAGCCTGGAATCCTCTGTCATGGCAGTAACTGGGAGCATTCATAGGGCTTTCCTTGTTTGTTTCTCATCTTTCAGGGTCCCTGTCCCTCACTGTCTCATGCCCAATGTTAGGAGAACCAGTTTCATATATTTTGTGTGTTTTGTGGTTGTTTCAGGTTGAAGGGTAAGTCTAATCTCTGGTACAAGTGGAAGTCTTTGGAATTATACCTTATAATATGAGAAACCGAAGGGAATAGTGATGAGCCAAGGTCCAAGAGATGGTGTTTCTCAGTATTTGCCATAGGCACTCACTGGCATGTGATGTATAGTTTAATGGGGGAAAAGATAGTAGGTCCTATTGGTCCCCACTCCCCTTATTTTCTCATTGTGCACACGAAATTTCAATATATTCCCAAATGTTATGATAAAAGTGTTGAGGTTAAGAGAGATGAAGTTTCCCAAGAGTCACACAGATAGTTAGCTGAAGGAGAACTCAGATGTCTAAAATAAGAGTCTTGTTGCCATGTCATCCCTATGATGGTTAATTCTATGTGTTAACTTGGCTAGACCACAGTACCCAGATATTTGGTCATACTGTACATTATTCTAGACTAGAGGCCTGGTGCACGAAATTTGTGCATGCGGAGGCGGGGGGGGGGGGGGTGTCCCTCAGCCCAGCCTGCAACCTCTCCAATATGGGATCCCTCTCGCAATCCAGGACTACTGGCTCCCAACCGCTCGCCTGCCTGCCTGCCTGCCTGATTGCCCCTAACCGCTTCTGCCTGGCAGCCTGATCACCCCCTAACCACTCCCCTGCCAGCCTGATCAACACCTAACTGCTCCCCTGCCAGCTCGATTGCCCCTAACTGTCCTCCCCTGCAGGCCCGGTCACCCCTAACTGCCCTCCATTGCCAGCCTGGTTGCCCCTAACTGCCCTCCCCAGCTGGCCTGGTCGCCCCCAACTGCCCTCCCCTGTAGCCCCGGTCACCCTAACTGCCCTTCCTTGCCAGCCTGGTCACCCCTCACTGCCCTCCCCTGCCAACCTGGTCACCCCCAACGGTTCTCCCCTGCAGGCCTGGTCCCTCCTAACGGCCCTCCCCTGCAGGCCTGGTCGCCCCCAACTGCCCTCCCCTGCTGGCCTGGTCCCCCCACAACTGCCTTCCCCTGCAGGCCTGGTCCCCCTCAACTGCTCTCCCTTGTAGGCCTGGTCCCCCCCAGCTGCCCTCCCCTGCAGGCCTGGTCCCCCCCAACTGCCCTCCACTGCAGGCCTGGGTCCCCCCCAACTGTCCTCCCTTGCAAGCCTGGTTGCCCCCAACTGCCCTCCCCTGCCGGCCATCTTGTGGCGGACATCTTGTTTCCACATGGGGGTGGCCATCTTGTGTTGGAGTGATGGTCAATTTGCATATTATCTCTTTATTATATAGGATGTTTTTGTGAAGATTTTTTTTTTAAAGATGAGCTTAACATTTAAATCAGTAGACTTTGAATAATACAGGTTATTCTCCATAATGTGAGCAAGCCTTATCCAATCCAGTTGATGGTCTTAATAGAAAAAGACTGATTCCCAGAAGAAGAGGAAATTCTGCCAGGAGACTGCTTCCAAAGTTAAACTCTTAACTCCCTCTGTTTTCAGCCTATTGACCTATTCTGTAGAAAATACTCTTGGACAAAGAATGTTAAATCTCAGAGAACTTAGTAAGCAGGATAATGCATAATGCTAGGTATTTTCTGCATAAATTGGGAGTATTTATTAGGGGATAGTGAAACTCATAATTCTTGAATTTTTGTTCTCATTTTAGAACTTATGGAAAAATTAGTCTAGCCAGACAGGAAAATGCCCCAAGTAACTATAAAATATCAACACATTGACTTTTCACATTTTCTTTTAATATCATTATGCTACCTGTTTGAAAAATATAAACTTTACAAATTTTTCTTCACATTGCTTGGATGGATATTACCACTGAATCTTCTCTTTAATAAAATATAATTATCATACCATAAAGTTCACCCTTTACAAATGTGCAATTCAGTGGTTTTAGTATATTCACAAGGTTGTGCAACCATACTATTAGGTAGTTCCCAAACAATTTTATCATCCCCAAATGAAACCCAATAACAATTAGTAGTCTCTCACCTCTCCTGGGGACTACTTCTCCACAACTCCTGGAAACCATGAATCTTTCTGTCTCTGTTTTGTCTATCATGGACATGATTACATAAATGGAATCATTTAATTCTATTTTTAATCCATCCTATATAATAAACCACAAACCTTTTGTGCCTGTTTTATAAGGTTTTCAAGGTTTATATATGTTTTAGCATATATTGGTACTTCATTTTTATATGACTGAATAATATTCCATTGTACATATATATCAAATTTTGTTTATCCACTCATCAATTGATGGACATTTGGGTTGTTTCCACTTGTTGGCTATTATAAATAATGATGCTTTGAGTGTATGTGTACAAGATTTTCTATGAACATTGATTTTCAAGTCTCTTGGGTATATATCTAAGAGTAGAAATGCTGAGTCATATGGTAATTCTATATTTAATATTTTGAGAATCATATCAGATTATTTACCAAAGAGGCTGGACCATTTATATTTCCAGAAGTGATGTAGAAAGGTTCAATTTCTCTGAATCCTCACCAACACTTTATATTGTCCTTTGTTTTTAGTGGGTGTGAAGTGATGTCTCATTATGGTTTTGCATTTCCCTAATGACTAGTGTTCAGTGTTTTTTCATGTGCTTGTTGGCCATGTGTACATCTTCTTTGGAGAAAGGTCTGTTCAAGTCCTTTGTCCATTTTTTTAGGTGTATTGTTTGTCTTTATGTTGTTGAATTGTAAGTGGTCTTTTTCTTTTTTGGATACTAGAACCTAATCAAATGTATGATTGGCTAATATTTTCTCCTACTCTGTGGGTTGTCTTTTTACTTGACAGTGTCCTTAAAAGCACAAAAGTTTTTAATTCTGACAGTCTAATTATTGTTTTCTTTGATTGCATAAGGTTTGGGTATCATGTCTAAGAAATCATTGTGTAATTCATGGTTACAAAAATGTACCCCTATGTTTTCTTCTAAGAGTTTTACAGTTTTAACTTTTCTATTTAGCTATAGGGTTGATTTTTAGTTAATTTTTATGTATAATGTAAGATAGGGACCCAATCCAATTTTTTTTTTTTTTTTGGCATGTGGGATATCCACTGCTCTGGTACTGTTGTTGAAAGGACTGTTCTTACCCCATTGAATTGTCTTGGTACCCTTGACAAAAACAAATTGATCATAAATGTAAGGTTATATTTATGTACTCTTAATTCTATTCTATTGACCTATATGTCTCTTCTTATACTAACACCATGAATTCTTGCTTTCTAGTATGTTTTGAAATTGAGAATATTTTTCAAGATTATTTTGGCTATTCTGTGTACCTTGAATTTCCATATGAGTTTTATTATCAGTTTGTCAGTTTATCAAAAAAAAAAAAAAAAACCAGCTGAAGTTTTTATAGGAATTAATTAATTAATTTGGAAGATTGTTGATTAATTTGGAAGATTGTAGTCTTTCCTTTCAATTTTTGCTTAGCCTACTATTTTTCCCAACTGTAATTTGTCACCTTGGGCACTTCAAAATTAAACAATTGCCTATAATTGTTTTTGACAAATGCCCCCAAGGAATTTTTTTTTTTTTTGCACTGAGTGAGCTCTGAGTCAGGTTACATAAAGACATCTTTATAAGTGGGGTCTTCCAGGGGACTAACAGACAGGCAAAATAATGACAATTCTTTTGGAATGAAGCTTTAAAAGAGCATCACACCATTCTACTCCCTCTAGTGCTTCCAGGCTGCTGGTTTTCACTGTGATTGTGAGCAGTCAATTTTCAAGGCTGCTGGAGAGCTGGAGAAAGGGAATGGGAACAGGCAAGTTAAAAATGACATAAAACACACTAGTCTTACTAAGATGTAGCTTTTTTTAAAAAAAATTGTTTTTTTAAAAAACCACTATCTAGATTGCTGGGAGCCTTTGGTTAATTTTTAACATTCTGAAAATATTAGTTTTGACTGTATTTGTGAGCTTTCTTTTTGCTTTTATGGAGGGAAAAAATTGTGGTGGTCCTTACTCTGCCATTTTTGCTGACATCCCCTTTCCCACTGAATCTTGATGTATATTAGATATATTTTGAGATCCAATTAGAAGGGCGGTAAACTAAGTGCCAATTCTCCTGATCATACGTAGGAAGGGGAATATTAAGATGTCTCACATATGTTGATGAATTTGTATTCAATCTTTTCTAAAGTTTTCAACTTCTCTTGGTACAAGAATCAGGGCGGAGCAGGGGAAACGAGGAGCAGTTAGTTACTGGGATTCAGCAAGATTATCTTCACATTTCTGTCTATCACAGCCTCCTAAGTAAACCACACTCTTGTGCATTTGTACTTTTGCCTCTCAATCTTCCTCTATAGCTTCTCTGCGGTTAGACTTCCCATGGCAGAGCCTGAATCATTCCCTTGAGAAAGTCTGGCCTGGGAACAGCTGTGTCTGAAAGGCTCTACTTCCACATCCAAAGGGAAAGCTACTTAGAGGCAGGCAGGGTGAGCTTAACTACTGCATCCATGATGACGACAAGTTGATATTCTCTAGAACTTCTGTAAAAACAGTTCCCAGGTGAATAAAAATAAACAGAGCATACGTAATTGCTTTCTTTAATTCTTGTCCCTAATGCTTTCACATACAAGCACACTGTCCCACTACTACCACGTAGCAATAGTCATTTTAGCATACTAGTATATTCAGTCAATAAATTCTGTGATGAGTCCAGTTCACTTAAGTTCATTCTTTCAGAAAGTACATAGTGAGCATCTTCTATGGACTGGATTGTGATTAAATTTTTGCCATCATTCTCCCAGAATTTTCCTGTTCCTTCCATATCATGGAAGTGAACCATGAACTATGGAACTGACTTTATTTTTACTGCCCTGTGATTTTTCCATAAACACAGAACAGAGTGATTCAGATGTCACACAAAATATTAAATATTCTCCTTCTCTCTCTCTCTCTCTCTCTCTCTCTCACACACACACACACACACACACACACACACTAGAAAAGCTCCCTATAAAACCAAGGAATGTTAACTGAAAATAATTGTTTAAGCTCATACCTCTTCCTAGTATGAGACAGGGTGTACTAGAGAATGGTCATCAGCTAGTTTTCTCTTCACTGGCTTTGCTCAACATCCAGAGACATGTTCAGATACTAATTTGAGATACCGAGTTTAAGGGGAAATGCTCCTCTTGAAAGATTTCACCTACATCAAATATTTATAGTGTAGCATTTAAAGACTATTTCATTCACCAAAACCGGTTTGGCTCAGTGGATAGAGTGTCGGCCTGCGGACTGAAAGGTCCCAGGTTCGATTCCGGTCAAGGGCATGTACCTTGGTTGCGGGCACAACCCCGGTAGGGGGTGTGCAGGAGGCAGCTGGTTGATGTTTCTCTCTCATCAATGCTTCTAGCTTTCTATCCCTCTCCCTTCCTCTCTGTAAAAAATCAATAAAATATATATAAAAAATAAATAAATAAAATAAAGACTATTTCATTCAGTTCCCTTTGCAGAATTCAGAATCTCCTGGTTTAGTATTGGAGGTAGAGAGATTGCCAAAGTTTCCCTATTTGCTATCTATCACCTTATTTCCTCTTCGCACATAAGCAGACATATTGTGCATGTGGCTTGGTCCTCCCAGTTATGTGGGGGAGGGTGGGAACTCTGACAGCTGCCAGGACGGCTGCGCTGGTGGACGGCTGGATGCAGGTGCACAGACTGCCTCAATTTGACAGGCTTTAAGGCTTGCATTATCTCTAGTGATATCCAATAGCCTATCCAATAAGGTCCTTAAAAACAAAAGAAGCATCACAGTTATACATATTCACTAGGGCATATAGCTCCATAATGTTCACTCAGATCTACACGGATGCAACATCTGCAATGTGTTAGTTTTGTGATCTGCATGGTCACAGTGTCACAGCAGCTTAGGAATTAAATCATGCACCTGACATTGTGAGACTTTGTAATCTGCATGATTTTATTTTTGCCTGTACTCTGTATGTGACATAAAGATTGGAACTCTTAAGTTTACATAATAGTTTCTTGCCAAGGAGTGCAAGGGGTGGGGAGTAACTGCTGCATGAGTTATGCTGGAAGCTGCAGAATGTCAGTGTGCCTCTCACTTGGAGATTCTCTCTTCAGTGTCTGATGACCTAGAATTAGTCCTACTCCACCACTAGACCATGGACTAATCACTTAACTTTTGAAAATCTCCATTTTCTTTGCTGTAAATGGCGATTAATAACCTTTGCCTGGCTTTGAGAATGAAATGATAAGAATTCATGTGAAAGTTGTTTCGAAATGGCTGTTAGAGGCAGACAAGCGATACAATTTACCTCCCAACCCTGCCAGGTTCTCACCTATAGAGAAGAATCATTAGACAAGAGGGAGTTCAAAGTTTCATCTTTTTAGGAAGACAAGTGGTGAATGAAACTCAGGGCTTGAGAAATCTGGATTAGAGAGTGTGGGTTCTCTAACTGGGTCCCCTCCCTCCCAGCCCAAATACAAGTCCCTGTGTTTGTGGGGGAAGCAGGCCCTCCAAGAGCAGGTTAGTACTCAGGGACGGCAGTGCCGTGCCTCACATCAGAGTAGGACATGGATCTCACTGGAAGGGCACAGGACCCGCAGGCAGATGTTATGTCACAGTGACTTGTCCCTTCCAACAGGGAAGGCAGGCTCCTGCCAAGCAGGAGGAGCAAGTAGTGGGAGGAAGAGACCAAGAGACCAGAGTGTTGGCTTCCTCACTATTCAGAGTGAGAAAGAGATGGGGCGTTTCCTCCTCTGTGGATTTATGGGGGAGAGCAAGAGTCCCCTCTTCTCACTAGCCATGGCAATAAGATAGTCAAATGGACAGTTGGCCTTAGTGAAAAGTCTGAGGAAATAAGGTACAGCAGAGGTCACTTAAAGAGGCCCCTCATTTTACAGGAGGAAGGGCTGAGGGCAGGTTGGGGACTGACTCAACTAGCCGGTGTCAGTCATCTAGCTCTCAGACAGAAAACAGGACAGTCACCAGGGGGTAGGATTTTGGTGGGGGGTCCTGGGCTGCCAGAGAGCAGCATTAAGACCATTGGGCATTCTGGGGGTGTGGGGAAAGCAAAATGAATGTGGAGATGTGGAGGAGATGAAGATCATAATTTGTATAAAGCCATTTTCTTCACATATTAAATTGTAGCTATGATTTATCTATCTATATATCTATATATCTATCTATCATCTATCTATCATCTTCTATCTATCTACTTAAATCCCATATGTGCCCCGACCAGGGATCCAACATGAAACCCAGGTATGTGCCCTAAATTGGAATTGAACAGGCAACCTTTTGGTGCATAGGACAAAGCTTAAACCATTGAGCCACTTTGGCTGGGCAAATTATGGCTATGATTTAGATAATCAAGATAAAAATCAAGTCATTAGCATGAGTTTAATTGTATAAAGAGGAGCAGGTGTTTCCTTCTCACTGCTCTTCAGAGGCTCATTTTCTTCTCTGTAGTATTCATCCTCCAGTCCTTATGATGGAAATGATGCTCAGGGTTCCAGGTGGGAAGCACCGCTTTCAGTCCACATGGTGAACTTGGGGCTAGTGGGTGGTCTGCTGACTCAGACATAGCCGGCCAGGATATTTCTTTTTCCCAACTCCAGAATCTGATTCAGGGAAGGAAGGGTATGTGACCCCTCCAGGCAAATACCTTTCCTGGACCTCTTGGAAATGAAAATCCCCTCTGCTGGAGAGTTTGCAGCTGAGATGGTGTGGTATAAACCTAGGGCTGCTATTGGTCATCTTGTCATCAAGAAGAGAGAGTTGGCTTGAGAATAAAGCCAGCCCAGAGGAAAACAAAGTTGAAATGTGAAGAGAAACATATTCTTGAGCATCTCACTACAATTTCCAAGTACATTTCATACTTTGTTTTTGTTTAAAGCAGTTTAAGTAAGGTTTCCATACTGACATCAAAAGAATTCTGACTAATCTACTTTCTCTTTCTCTTTGGTACCTCTCAAACATGTTACAAGTGAGTAATATTTTCCTTTTTTCCTTTATCTTCTTTAGTCACCTATGTATATCATAACCTGAATAATAAAATAAAAGATTGTATTCTGTTTATTAAGGTCAGGAGAATGTTCTGTTTTTCTACAATATTAAGCTATGTGTTTTTTTCCCAAGCCTGTCTTTAGGTTCATAGTGTGGTGATATCACAGAACAAATTTTTTTATAGCTATATATTATGTATAATCAACTACCCCAAAACTTTATGCTTACAGCAGTGATCATTTTATCATGTCTTCTGATTTTGTCTGTCAGGAATTTAGCTGGGATCAGCTGAATGATTTTTCTTCCCCACATGGCATCAACTTGGTCACTTGGCGATGTTGAACTGATGGTTGACCTGGTCTGAACAGTCCAGGATGATCTATCCCTGGCATCTTGGTGAGGATGGCTGGAATGGAGTCGTTTTCCATTTGGTCTTGGGACTTCTTTACATGTTCTCTCGTGGTGGCTCAGGATTTCATGTGTGATTACTCCAAGAGGTCTTAAGTGTCAGCTGTAAGGCTTATACTAGTACTCATGACTCAGAAACCCAAGAATGTCATTTCTACCTCATTCTGTTGGTCAGGCGAGTTACTAAGGCCCACCCAGATTCAAAGGGAAAAGGAATTAAACAATTAGACTCCATCTTTTAATGAGAAGAGTAGCATGGTATCTGTGGCCATCTTTAATCTCACACAGGATGAGACAACAGTGGGACGAACTTGAGCTTTAGGGTTGAAAAAACTGTCCAAGAAGGGCTTCATCACCCCCTGGCTGTGTCTGTTTAGCCTTTATTTGTAAAATAGCGAATAATAAAATCTCTCTTTTAAACTTTAGAGAATCAAGTGAAATAATGTGTATGAAATGCCTTAGGACAATGCCTGGTACATAGTAGTTGTACTTGAATTTCTTTAGATTTATCTGTTGATGATAGCAGTTCTCTTTCTGCCAAGAATGGAGTCTCTCTAGATTGTGACAGATTATTAAGTGTGCCGAGATTTTGCCTCCATCTGTTCACTTTCACTGTGTGGAGTTATTCGGGGTGGTCAAAAGCAAATTCCTGAACCATAGCTGCCTCTTCGTGGTTCTAGAGCTAACATTCTTGCAGATTGTCGCAGATGATACCAATCTGCTTGGGCCAGAATAATTTACTTTATAGAAGAATAGTGCTTCCCAAGGTAATGCATTCAGTATCCTTGGCAGGACTTGGTTCTCTTTCAGCCTGGGATTTCTCAGCTCTCCATTGCCCTTGCCACAGACTAGACTCAGATCAGGGCGGAGTACAATTCATTGAAGGGCATTAGAAAACCCAGTTGAGAGCTCCATTGTTCATCTGTATAGAAATGTCATTAATAAGATCTGGGATCCCTCCCCTGGATCCGGGTGAGGCTGGGTCCCGGGTCTGGGTGAGGCCGCGCGTACCTGGGTCCAGGTGAGGCCATGCGCCCCCTGGGTCTGGGTGAAGCCGTGCCCCTGGGTCCGGCCGAGACCAAACCAGAGGGAGTCGGACCTGCATTACCACCATTTGTCCACCATCCAGAGCTGAGGGGTCAGTGCCGACATGTACACATAAGGAACTGGTGGACATTGATATTGGGTCTCAAAAGACTGTTGGTCCAGAAAGAAACTCACTACAGACTGATTCATTTGCCTGTCAGCATAACTATTATTGCTCGTCTCACATTCAGTTCTTATAAGTATATCTCTAGTGACACATGATCTCGCTCATCTAGGGGAAATGATGAACAACATAGACTGATGAACAAGAACAGAACCAGAAACAAGGAGGCATCGATCGGACTATCGGGCCTCAGAGGGAGGGTAGGGGGGGTGGGGGGAGCGGGGAGAGATCAACCAAAGGACTTGTGTGCATGCATACGAGCCTAACCAATGGTTAAGGTCAACAGGGGGTTGGGGCATCCGTGGGGAGGGGTGTGGGATGGGAATAGGGGGATGAGGACAAATATGTGACACCTTAATCAATAAAGAAATTTAAAAAAAAAAGATCTGGGATCCCCATCCAATGCAAAGAGGTTGTTCTATATTTGTGAAGCCCCTTAGTCTTGAGCCACAACCTTCCTCCTCCCTTTATATCATCACTAGGGGCCCAGTGCATGAATTTGTGCACCTTGAAAGGAACTGTGGGCCACGAGGCTTCGGTGGGTACAGGGGCGGGTCTCAGCCCATCCTCCTTGCCCCCGTGCAGCCCCTCCCGCCGAAGTCACTGGTCCCCTCCGCTACCACCACCACTCCCACGCACTGAAGGTGCCAAGCAATCGGGACTAACGCCAGGCCTGCCAGCAGTGGGTGCAGGCAGTGGCAGCTGCCCCAATCACCCCTCAGGAGCAGGGGAGGTGAAGAAGCCCTGAGGAGCAATTGGGGCCAGCAGCTGCTGCTCACACCCGCTGACAGTGCCAAGCGATCAGGGCCAGCGCTGGATGCTGGCAGTGGGTGTGAGCAGCGGCTCCGGTGTTGGCAGCAAGTGTGAGCGCCAGGTGGGACCACGGTACACGGGAGCAAAGACTTTTCAGTAACCACCAGAAGCTCTCCCCAATGACAGTGACTGGTGCCCCACCTTGATCTGGTGCCCCCGCTCACCTCCACCATCCCGCCTTAGCCGATGCCCGCCATTTTCCACGCACTCCCCGTGGTGGTCAGCGCACGTCATAGCGACCAGTTGTTCAGTTGTTCTGCAATTCGGTCTATTTGCATATTAGCCTTTTATTATATAGGATAATCATAATAAATTAACTATACTATACGTGCTGGCTGCTTGAGATGGAAACACATTACATGGTTCTAGCATAATGGGAATGAAGAAGAGACATGCATAATATTCATACTTGGAATTACTAAACTCTGGGGTCCATTATTATTATACCCACAGTTGAGTCTGTGGGTTTGCATTTGTATATAAATTTCTAAGTGCTGTTGTTGAAAGTTACGTGCAGGGCTGTTAATGAATTATGAGTCTCCTGTGCCAGAAGACTTAATGCTTTGTTCAGTGTTTTGCATAAGTGTCACAAGTAGTATATGGGTTTTGTCATAGTTCTTCAGTTGTTTGAGAAAAACATTACCTTTGAAAGGCTTCCCATCTTAAGTTTTTGTAAAGTAGTCATCATTTATTTACGCCAATTGTCTCTGAATATATCTGTGTTTTTAGTTCTTTAAGTCATTTCAAGTTGCAATGGTGAGGCAATCTGGAATGTGGGTGTGCAAATTCTGTTCTGAGCAGCAGGCCAGCTGGGAGCCCTGCACAGCTATCATGCCTCACTGCTGTGGGAAAATAGAAACCTCACTCACCACCAATGACCTCTCTAGATTCAATAAATTCAAAGAAAAGAAAGTATTTTAGTAGCAGCTATTAAAAATCTCTGTTTTTTATTGAATATATTTTGAATAAAATATTTAGAAGGAATGAAAGAAAGATGATAAATTATAATAATCTAAAAAATTCACAGTAAGGTCAATTGAGTCAACAATAGATTACTTTAAATAAGGTATTATATATCTCATATGTCTTATTTCAAATTTTAAGATCAACTTAGGTAAGGATATAGCTTTAAGAAGGTATAAGGTTGAAAATTACAGTCACCCATAAGTGACATTATTTTTTCTGATAATTCAGACAATTTCTAGGAAGGAAAAAAATTCCAGGTTTTATTCTACCTCCTTCAGTGCTTCATTGTTACTCTCAAGCCATTTGAACTGTGTTTACTCCAGTAAACTATGAACACAGTAAGACCGCCTGTATTCTCTTACATGGAGATGTTCATTGGATAATATTTGTATGGTGCTTTGAATTCCTCCAAAATATACACATTGTTCCCCAAATTTAAATATATGTGTTAAACAAGTCTCATAAAAGACACAAAATAATTTCCCTTCATAATTACTTTAAAATAATTTTCTAATATATGAGTCACATTAACTAAAATACCTACTCCTTTCCACTTTGTCAACATCCCACTGCCTACCTGTTTTCTCTGTTCAGGTATATTTTATCATGCAGAGTAAGTATTTCTACATTAACAGAAAAACAGTCATACTGAACCAATTAAAGCAAGCAAAGGAAAAATTAGCTGAGAAAACCCGTGGTGCTTTATGGATGAGATGGCATATACAATATTGTTCCTCACATTATCATAACTCACAGACTTCTTACTTTCCTAATGAGTGACAATAGCAAATCTGGAAAACATCTGCCCTGAAAAAGAACACTAACTGCTCTCTGCTTAAAAAATGTTGCTCGCCTATTACTGTATAGCAGCCATGCGTATCATATGGTGGTATGAGATGTCTTGCTTGCAAGAAATTAATATGCTCATGTTTGATTTGAAGTTGTCTAGAACAGAATTCCGGCATAATTCAAATCATTGTAAAGTCCCAGTTGGAATAAAGAACATGATTTACTATTAGCAAATCTTCAACACTGCTCTCAATTCCCAGCAATCATGCTGACTTGGACCAAGGAAATTAGTTAACTATTGCATGATTTTGTGCCATCTAAAAAGAACATATGCAATATACAAAGAAAATCTAAAAATGACCTCTCATTTATATGGCTAACCGTTTTACCTGATAAGCATGTTTTGGCTGCACAAGTAAAATATATTTTTGAAACCTTATGATCACCACGAGTAGCTGCCGTCAGAATAAGTTTATTAACATTCCCACCTGTGTTTCTATCATGGACAGAGTATTCTTCTTTTCCTCTTATTACCAATTGACACATGTTTAGAAATTGAAAGAATGACTTGTAGATGAAGGAACAAGAAACAATTCCAGTACCAATTTGTGCATTGTCTGAGCTCCCTAATTTTTACAAGTTATTGTCAAATAGGTCTGAAAGTTAAAAGTAGTTGTTAATTCATTTTTATTTCTCCTTAAACTGGGAGGTAATATCATAGTAGCTAAACTGCTTTTGCACTTTAAATAGATGTTTTCTTTGTACTAATATTGTGTTGTTAATTTCTAAACTGTTGCAAAAAAACATGGAGTTTGGCAAAATACTAATTACTTCTTTCTTGGCTTAGAAAATAAATTCGGTCATGGAAAAAAATTGTTTCTGGACTCTCTCAGATATTTGTCATTATCTTTCTTTTTTTTCCTTTCAGTAGTGTTGCAGTACTATTACAAAGTGTGAAAATTTTCATTCAAGAGTGACTTTATCCAAGACATTATCTAATAGAACAGCTGGCACTTTTGTTCAGATTGACCCTAAATCATAGAAAAGTTCCCAATTCTCGCAGACCTTTAATTTGCCCTTATCATAAAAATAACAGGGTCTAAATTACTTATATTACCTATTTAGCACATCATCTGTTGTTATGTTTGATGAAATAATTCACATGAACTGAACGTGGAGATTTTCCATATACCAGTTGAGTTTTAAATTACATGATTGATTTAATTTCAAACATTTTTAACTATCCAAAATGCTCTCAAATTTTTTTCAATTTTTTATATCTGTATAGATATATATCTGTTTTTGATAACTCTACTGTTTAGCCCAAAATATAAGCAGATTTGATTTTTTAATCTTACTAATTCCAGAAGACAAACTTAGCAGTGTATGAAGATGGCTGAGCCAAGTTTGATGGTAGCTTGTGAATATTTCTTACCCTGAACAGAATCATACACTGTTTACAGTTATCTTTTGCATGCAGGTGCATTGTGGGAAAGTAACCCACCAATGAAGTCACACAAATCCTTGTGACTTGAGTCTTTTAGTCACATAATAAGAAATTAACAATGCTGTATTTGTTTTCTTTTTAATATTTCTCATATTTCTTATTCTCATCCTGTAGGAATGCATTCTAATCCAAGGACACATTCTCATACATTCATTAATCCTTGTGCTCCAAAACCATTCACATGAAAACTCAAAATCAGATGGTTTCATGTGTTCCAACTTAGCTTTTGTTAAAGCAGGGTCATCCTTGAACTTGTCATCTGCTGAGGTATTGAATTCCCTATTTCACTCAATTATATGATCTTAAGAATGTAGCCATTTGCCATTTCTGTCTCAACTTTGAGCACATGTTTTTGCATCTAACTGTTCGGCTTTAGAAACCCTTCAATTATAAATGACCTATTGAAAAAAGGAGTAAATTACTTAAAGAGCTAGTTAAGTAATACATAAAAATGTTGTGTCTGTTTAAAAATAAAGTATTATTAATGTAGTTTTCCTGGTGATGACAAGTTTTTAGCTCTTTAAAGCATGCTACTGCAACAGCTGAGGTACAATTAATTGTTTAAAGAATAAAACATCTCTTTAGTTGAAGAAGAATTTTATCTATTTAATGAAGTTGCAATCAGGTGATATTTTGAGAGGGAATCAGTTGTCATTTTCTTCTTACTTAAAACAATATCATAATATAAAATAACTTAATTGTAAATTTATTTTCATATGTGTACATAGTTACTGGGTTTTCTTCTAAAAATGAAGTGGACAGATGTTAGTTTCAGATATTTATAATTAAATGATTGAGTCAAATGAAACTCATATTTGCCTTCTCTGCTGGACTAAAAACTCCCTGAGGGCACAGATTGTGTCCAATTCATTCCTCACATGGAGAAATGACTAGAGCAGAGTTTAGCATATAGTAGGTGCTCATGAAATGTTGCTGAACTGATCTGAATGTTTATGTGGTCAGATGTAAGACACTTATTTTATTTTAAACCATACAACCTTCAACTAAAAAATAGAATATAAGCTCATTCTTTGCATTTATCCCATATCTTCTTTTTATCTTTCAGGTAACTTTCTTGTAATTGTATTCTCTGGTGCTTTTTGGGTGGTAGGTCTGATAAGTCTTATCTGTCCATTGTTCTTGTTTGAAATCGAACCCTTAGTTAGTTATGTGGCAGGAACTGGACACTCATTTTTTCTTTTAAGTACTCATAGGCCCTTTTCCATATATTTATTTACTGTTTTTATAAGAAATATGTGGGATGGCCCTAGCTGGTTTGGCTCAGTGGATAGAGTGTCGGCCTGCAAACTGAAGGGTCCTAGGTTTGATTCCAGTCAAGGGCACAGGCCTGGGCTGTGGGCTTGATCCCAAGTAGGGAGCGTGCAGGAGGCAGCAGATCAATGATTCTCTCGTTGATGCTTCTATCTCTCTCTCTCTCTCTCCCTCTCCCTTCCTCTCTAAAATCAATAAAAATATATATTTTTAAAAAAGACATATGGGATGGGTCAAATTGCCTCTTTGTAGGAAAAAACTTCTCATTTCAGCTTGGAGATGAAGAGAGCTAAAAAGACTATAATTTTCTACCCGAACAATAAGGGAGAAAGCTGACAAGCTGGGGATTAATGACTTTTCTTAAACCCACAAGCAAACTGAGATTGCAGGGCAAACAACTACCCTGAACTATGGGGAGAGACACGTGCTTTCAAAGAAAGGTGGTACTGTTTAAGCTCCATATATGCCAAAAAAGAAGATTCAGCTAGAAATTTTGAACGAATTCCCAAAGAGTGAGTGGGAGTGTGAAGTCCTTGAGGGCTTCAGACATGTGTATCTGGGGTTACACCCTCTTGAAGGATTTTACTCTAGGGACTCACAGGGAAGATTGGGGACAGGGCTAGGAACACTTGTGATACAAACTAGAGCAGGGGAGGAAACGGGGCTCACTGCAGAAATACTGCCAGACTTGACTGTATCATTTCAGAGGAACGAAAGCCCTAATATGCAGGGGAAAGGGAACAAAATGTAGATTGAGGCCGCTGGGGGAGGGGTGGGACTCTGTGTAGTGTTACCCCTGGAGAAGGAGCAAGAATACTTGAGACTGTCACAGCCCTAAGACCCAGGTTCACAAGGACTGCCTGAATCTGAGGTTTAATAAGAACATCAGACAACACCTCCTTCCCCCACTCCTCCACCTTCATCACCCTATCAAGTGTCAAATAAAATTAAAGTGGAGTGCAGCTAGGAGAGCTGGAGGGACAGACAGATTCTCTGTCTCCTGCACAAAGGGAACAATCCTAAGCCAAATGGGGAGACCCAAAGCCAAACAGGAAGCAAGCTTCAGAGCCAGCCCATCTTGCCCAGACGGACACGAACCCCTCCCTGCATGAATGGCCCAGCTGAAGGAAAGCTGTGCTCATCTCCAAGTATAACATTTATCTCATTATCTGTTGTCTTGTACAATATGTCCAATTTGCAATGAAAAACAAAAGGAATATGAAGAGGGGAAACAAAAAATAGTTTAAAATGACAAAGGAGTCAACAGAGTCACTTTTTTGAGTTTCTGGTCTCATGCACTGATTTTCAACCTGCATGCACATTAGAGTCACATGGAGGGGACTTTACACACAGTTTAATTTTGTCATCTTCACCCCTGACAATTAAATCAGAATCATTCGGGGGTGGGGGTGGAAGGCGGGAAGGGATATCCAGATATAAGTATTTATTTTAAAAGATGACAGATGAACAGATGATTCTAATACAACTGGGGTTGAGCAACATGTTTCAGTAAAGAAAGGATATATAACACAATTACTTAAAATGAATTTTCTTCCCTACATTTCTATAACAGCTTTCCCACATTATCCAATAGATTTCAAAATATAATAAAACGTGTTAGTATATAATTAGAACCAAAACCAAGGTTCAACTGCCTGCTGCTATGAAAGCCAAACGCATGAGACAGGCGCTGGTGAAGAAGGAAAGAGGTTTATTCCAGTGTTGGCCACCTAAGCAGATGGGGGACTCTTGGCACAAAGCCCATCTCAACATCTCAGTGCAGGTAGAGATTATTATAAGGAAGGAGAGGGAAAACAAAACAAAGAAATCAAAGGAAGGGGGTTGAAAAGTTCTCTACGTGCAGGCCAGCACAGTCTATTCTATTAAAACCTCAAAACTGATCAAGTGATAGTCTGGTGTGTGTCATCCAGGCCTTCATCATCCTGGTTCTACATCATCCTGGTTCTATGGTTGAAGGTCAGCAAATCTCTGGGAACTGGGATGACTGAAGGTCAGAGTCTGTATCTTTTAAAGTTAGTTACTAGAATCTATAATAATAAAAGTGTAATATGCTAATTAGAATGGACATTCTTGAGGATGAAGCCAGGGCTTTGAGGGAAGCCCAGGTCCCAGGTGCCAGAGCGAAGCTGGATCAGGCAGCTGGGGGAAGGAAGGCCTACTCTTGCATGAATTTTGTGCATTGGGCCTCTAGTTCTTATATAAACATTCTGTTTATCTACAAGCTACATATCAGTCAGGTCAGCATGTACAGAAACAATGTCAAAAGAAGGTGGGGTGGATTATAATTCTCCACTGCTACATAATTTTAAGCAAATAAATGCTAAATAGTATGTTTAGGCAAAGAGACAGTATATCATCCCTTAGACTCTTATATATTAAAAAAATTATGTCTTATTGGCTTAAGACAGTATATACATATATGCCTACATATACATGTGTGTGTGCATATATATATAAATATATACATATATCTATATATATAGCATCTATATAATTAAATATAAAGTCAAGGAGAATATTATACCTTGAACATTTATCTGCAGTTCAGAAGAGGCAAAAAAGATAAATCACAAATCACAGATTTTACTGTTTGTTTTAGTGGAAAGTTGTTAAAGAAAATCATTGCTAGAATTTTTTTCTGGACTATATAGTACTTAGAGATTAAGTAGATATACTCCCTGGGCTCTAAACATATGAAATGAAAGGTTTGAACTCAGCTAGGATAAAAGCCAGGGAGGTGACCATCATTATTTTCTCACTCCCTATGGATTTCCTCCTTGGAATTCCTGGCTCTTTGTGTTTTAATTTGGTGTGTAGGTGGGGAGATTATATTTAAACCATAAGGGGATTTTAACTGGAGAAAGGTGAGAGCTGAGAGGTAAATGTTACTGGATGACATGACAATACAAGGTACTATCAAACATTCAGCTTCAACTTAGAGAATCATTTATCTTCTCTGCATGTAGAATGCCAGCCATAGTCATAATCAATTATGTGTTCTTTTTCCTTTTTTTCCTAATAAGTTGGTGTTTGGGGGTGGAGGGAGTAGCTAGAGGCATAAAACCCCCATTAGTCACAGAGAATTATTTGTTGTATAGAATTACTTATTACTGATGGTGAACCGCTTTTATGGGCCATTTACTGAGACTTGGAAATGATTTACCTGGTGTACTAGGGAGAGCGTGGACATTGTACAGACAGGTCTCGTTTTGAATCTCACTTACCACTTATATATTCTTTGGTTAGTTTACCTCTTTAAGTCTCAGGTTCCTTTTCTATGTATGGGGATAATAATACCCATCTTAGTAGACACAGCCAGTCCATTCTCGGTTGGTCCAGGTTGCCCACAGGACCCAATAACAGCTCTTTAGGGCAGAATACACTGCTGTTTCCAGTTGGCTCCCAGCCTATCCCCGGTCGCACAACTCGAAGCTTCAGCCACACACATAGCCATTCCCTAAACATTCCATATTCTTCCCTGCTTCCTGCCTTTCTAAGTGCTGTTTCTTCATTCCGAGGTGCTTTTTTTTTTCTCTCCATACATTTGGTAAGCTTCCACTTCTGTTTTGTGGTCTAGCTAAGATGTCAGACCCTCTGAGAACCTTTCCCTGCTTTTTATAGGCCCCCCAACTTTCATGGTCTGCTGCACAAACCTGTAACTGAAAATTAGTGATCCATTTATCTCACTGTATAGAATTATTATCCTAGAACTGGGGGGGGGGGGGGGAAGAATTTTTGCCACCTGGTTTAATAATGTTTAATAATAGTGTGTGTGTGTGTGTGTGTGTGTGTGTGTAGTGGAAATTTCCATTAAGATAATTTTAAATTCACATGCAGTTATAAGAAATAATAGGGAGATCCCTTTTTACATTGCCCATTTTCCTCCAGAGGTAACATTTGGTAAAACAATAGCATAATATCAAAACCAGGATATTGACATTGATACAACCCACCAATTTATTCATGTTTTTCCAGCTTTGTTTGGACTCATTTGTGTGTGTGTATTAAGATTACATAAAAATGTATCACCTGTGTAGGCTTGTGTATGCACCACAACAATAACAATTCTGAGCTATTCCAACACCACAGGGGCCCCTCCTGGCTCTTTTATAACCACATCTGTCCTTCTACCTCCCCATCTCCCACTGCATCCCTAACCTTAGGCAACCTTTTATCTAAAATCTCATCATTTCAAAAGTGTTGCATAAGTGGGATCATACATTATGTAATCTTTTGGCACTGGCAATTTTAACTCAGTGTAACTCCCTGAGAATTCATCCAAGTTATTTCATATTTAAAAATTTCATTCCTTTTTATTGCTGAGTAGTATTTAATGGCATGTGTATACCACAGTTTGTATAACCATTCACCTGATGAAGGACATTGAGTTGATTCCAGGTTGAGGCTATCCTATATAATAAAGAGATAATATGCAAATTGACCGTCACACCCTCACAAGATGGCTGCCTACGACCAGGCCGGCACGGGGATTAGTGAGGGATGACCAAACGACTAAACAGCAGGCTGCATGGGGCAACCAGGCCGGCAGGGGGTGCTGTGAGGGGCGACCAGGCCGGCAAGGGGTGCTTGGGGGCAACCAGGCAAGAAGGGGGTCAGTTAGGGGCGACCAGGCCAGTGGGGGGGGGCAGTTAGGGGTAACCAGGCCGGCGGGGGGGGGGTGAAGTTGGGGGCGACCAGGCTGACAGGGGGGGCAGTTGGGGGCGATTAGGCTGGCAGGGGGGCAGTGAGGGGCGACTACGCCGGCAGGGGGGGCAGTAAGGGGTGACCAGGCTGGCAGGGGGGCAGTGAGGGGCGACTAGGCTGGCAGGGGCAGTAAGGGGTGACCAGGCTGGCAGTAGGGGGCAGTTAGGAGCTACCAGGCTGGCAGAGAGGGGGCAGTTGGGGGTGACTTGGCTGGCAGCGGGGGGGGGGGCAGTTAGGGGCAATCAGGCTGGCACGCAGAGGCACTTAGGGGTGACCAGGCAGACAGGCAGAGTGAGCGATTAGGAGCCAGCGGTCCAGGATTGTGAGAGGGATGTTCGACTGCCGGTTTAGGCCTGATCCCGGGAATCGGCAGTAGGACATCCCCCAGGGGGTCCCAGATTGGAGAGGGTGCAGTCTGGGCTGAGGGGACCCCTCCCCCCCATGCACGAATTTCGTGCACCGAGCCTCTAGTTATGAATAAAGCTGCTATGAACATTTGTGTTCAGATATTTTGGTGACCTAACATTTCAGTTTCTCTGAGATAAATACCCAGAGTGCCAATGCCGGGTCATATGATAATTGTGTATTTAGGTTTATAAGAAACTGCCAAACAATTTTCCAGAGTGGCTGTGCCATCTGACATTCCTACCAGTAATGTATGGCTGTGCTATTTCTCTGAATCCCAATCAACATTTGATATTGTCATTATTTTTGATTTTGCCATTCTGATATCTCTCTTTGTTTTCCTCCTCCCCTCTTTCCCTCGCTTTTTCCTTTCTTCCCTCCCTCCTTCCATTCTTTCCTTCATTCTGTGAATTATGCCTCCCTCAGTGTGTGCACGCTTCTACTGTGAGGGTGTTTGAAGTAGGGGCCCCCTCCTCCCACAGACATTTATTTTCCCACCTCCTGTGCATAGCCAAGTAGCAGGCGTGGCAGGGAAGGCAGGGCTCTTCTGTTGTGGGGTCGGTGCTGAGCCTGGTCGTGCCATGGCTCCGCCTTTTCCGAACCCATGGTTCTTTCCTATTCCAAAACTTGATTTTCCAAACACCCTTCTAGGGGGCCTTCTTTGCTGTGTTTCTCCAGATGTCTGTTGTTTAATACCTAGAACCCTAGTTGATAACATTGGCTTGTAAAATTTTAAATGATTTTAGTTACCAATTATTCATTGTAGAGTATTTAACATATATTTCGGTGTGTATTCTTAGTGCTTTAACACATGGAGCTACTAGCAATGTGGAATAGTGCTGAGTATAACAAAAGTTATGTAGGCTCAGAGGGAAAACAATTATGTTTACCTGGGTGGGCATGGGCAGAGAAAAAGCTTTGTGGAGGATTCAGAATTTGGTCTTAAAATCAAATGACATTTGGACTCATTATAACCCAAATTGAACATTTGCTGAATGCTGATTTTATGCTTATCCAAATAAAAACCACAGTAATGACCATTGAATGTCTTTTCTGCATTTCCACTACCTATATGTTTACCCATTCTAAATAGGTAGAAAGTAGATCCTGTACTCTAACACAATCGGATTACCTTAGCTTTGTGTAAGTATAACCCCATCTTCCCTGAGAGTGGTGGTGACTGTGGTGAACTAAATGGCCAGGGGCTGGGGAAGAGGATGCAGTCTGACATATTAATACTAGGTGGTGCTTATAGTGTTATTGACAATTGCTGCTTTTTTAAAGTTTTGTTTTCTTTCTAAAAAACGCTGTGTTTTATTCAGTTGTAAAACAAGATGGAGATAGCAAATTTTAAAGTAGACATTTGATTATTCTAGCAGGAATCACAGCGGTAGGGAGACCTACCCACCGCTGCTGGCTTATGGGTGGTAAGCAGCGATACCAAAGAAAGGAGCATAAAATAAACTTGTAAAGAACTTCTTCATGTATTATAGACATAGTTTAGCGTGTTTATTATAACTAGAGAAGCCAGAGAATGGATTACTACATGGAATGTTATGACCTCACTGAATATTATATTTCACTTAGCTCTAGAAGCAATGAAATCTGTATCAAGTCATAAATTATACAAGAGGGGTTAAAGCAACATCTGAAATATAGTTAATAGATCAAAGAGAACTGTATTTTAACTTGTATTAAGGAATTAATTTGTGACATTGTCGAGATGAGTGACATGAATCACAAAACATGATGATGAATTCTGGAAACATCACAACCCACCCATATTTTCTTATTATGACATATGACACTCCTATAGAAGAGTGTAAATAACAGATATGCACGCTTTAGAGAATAGCAAAATAAACAGCCGTTTTCCCAGCACCCGGTTTTAGAAGTAGAATGCTCCCAATATCTTTACAATCCCCACTTTTCTTCAGAATTCCCGTAGCAGTATCCCACTTTGTAGAGCAGAACATAAGGTCTAGGAATGAGGGAGTAATGCTCTTTTTTTCCCCCAATTTTTTTTTATTGATTAAGGTATTACCTGTGTACCTTCTGGGGTCCCTTCCTCTGCCTCCCTCGTGGCGGTAGTTGTGAGCCTGAATTTTATGTTTAACTTTCTCCTGCCTTTCATCATGATTTTATCACATATGTGCATATTATATGCAGTAGATATTTTTAAATTTTGCATACTGCTGAAGCACAGATAAACGGAATCTACTGTATGTGTTCCCCTGTGATTTCCCCTTTTTTCTCTCAATATTTAAGACTTAATCATGTTGCTACTTGAGCTGAAGTTACTCATTTTTACTGCTATATAGTGTTCATTTCTAATAATGTCCCACTGATATTTTTATTTATTCTAATTGTAATGGACATATATTTCGGGGCCCACTCTTAGTGGATGTAAACATATGGAATGTGAAATAATTTACAAGTACTGTTTTTCTATTACAAATGTAAGGTAAGATACAAGAGTTTCTGTACAGTAATATTTTACAAGCTTTTCTGACCATAATATAAATTGGTTTTGCACAATTTTCTCAAAACAATACTTGGATCACAAAGCATGCCTTTTGATGTTTTCTGATCCATTCCACTCCATTTCACTTTATTTTTAAAACTCCTGGTTTTGTTCCTCTAAATTGATTTCTTGACCTATTCATGGGTCATAATCAGTCAGTGAGCAGTTTTAAGAAGGTTGCACCAGCACCAGGAATGGAGTTGCTGGGCTGTGGAACATGCACACCACCAGCCCATCAGACAGCGCCCAGGGGGTGTGGTCAGCGGCACTGGGCTCCTCCCCTACAGCCACAGTGCATGTGCTCTCTTCTACTACAGCTTTATTCACATTTGATACCATCCGGTTCTTACATTTTCTCTTTCACTACATTCTAGGTCTTTAATAGAAGTAATTGAATAGGTATCCAATATTAAAGCTCACCACAGATCATCCAGATTAGAATAATCTACTCAGTCTGTCAGTAAAAATACAAATTCAGAAGAAATCAGAAAGTTTCATTTGGGGGCATTTTCACATATGAGCTTTTTCTTAGGAAAAAAAAAAAAGATGTATGTTAAACATACCAGGTATACACTAAAAAGTGAAGTGGCATCTGAAGTACAGTTCCTAAATTGATTCTCCTGGGGACTCTGATTGTCAGATCAGTAGTCAGCTATGAAAAGCATGAACCTATAGTTGTAAAAAAATCTACTTTGGCTTTTAATCTGAGTCAACAGAAATATTAGCAACACCAGTAAGCAAATGAAATGCATGTTTTGTGTTTTGGGAGCCCAAGGCTACCACAAATTCAAATAATTCCTGGTGTTGTCATTATGCTATTTCTATTTAAACTTAGACAAAAAGAATTCTTTGATTTTTCCGACTGTATTCAATGAAGAGTGATAGGAAGAGATTTGGATAATCTGCTTCTTTCACTCTTCTAAATCCTTGAGATATATTTCTGGTGAACATGTCACTCACTCACTAGTGGAAAATTAGGGGCTTGGGACTTGGGACTTGGACACGGCAACTTGTACTCTGACTGATGCCACTCTCTGGCATGTGGAAGGTCTGGAGGGTAGGATTGCTAAATTTCCGTGCACACAATCCTTCAGAGGTCTGCACCATCCCAGGCCTTCAGCCATTGCCAACGCTGTGGCAAATTAGCAAGACCAAGGAAGTCAGTTAAGTTCTCTTCTGACAGACAGGCAGCTAATTTATTTATGGCAAATTCTTTGGCCCCTTGCCAACACCAAGCATGTTCACATAAAACTGGTTGGGGATGGGAGGCAGAGAAAGGAAGACTGCAAAGCTGCATCCTGGCCCAAAGCATCACTAGGGCTTTCAAAGGGTACCGCCTCCACGGGAGGGCTATTTGGGGAAAGGTTCTGAATCCGGTTTAAAAAGAGAGATGTATTCTATCACCAGCCTATCCCCTGCCTGGAAAGCTGTCTTACAGAATTCCCGTAGCAGTATCCCACTTTGTAGAGCAGAACATAAGGTCTAGGAATGAGGGAGTAATGCTCTTTTTTTCCCCCAATTTTTTTTTATTGATTAAGGTATTACCTGTGTACATATCTTCCCATTACCCCCCCACATCCCACTCCCATACATGCCCTCACCCCCCAGTGTCTTACATCTATTGGTTATGCTTATATGCATGCATACAAGTCCTTCGGTTGATCTCTTATCCCCCGCACCCCCAACTCAAACTTCCCACTGTATTTTGACAGTCTGTTCGATGCTTTACTGCCTCTTTATCTATCTTTTTGTTCATCAGGTTATAATGTTCTTTATTATCCACAAATGAGTGAGATCATGTGGTATTTTTCTTTCATTGACTGGCTTATTTCACTTAGCATAAGGCTCTCCAGTTCCATCCATGCTGCTGCAAATGGTAAGAATTCCTTCTTTTTTATAGCAGCGTAGTATTCCATTGTGTAGATGTACCATTGTTTTCTGATCCAGTCATCTGCTAACGGGCACTTAGAATGTTTCCAAATCTTAGCCATTGTAAATTGTGCTGCTATGAACATAGGGGTGCATATGTCCTTTCTAATTGGTGTTTCTAGTTTCTAGGGATATATTCCTAGAAATGGGATTACTGGGACAAGTGAGAGTTCCATTTTTAGTTTTTTGAGGAAACTCCATACTGTTCTCCACAGTGGCTGCACCAGTCTGCATTCCCACCAGCAGTGCACGAGGGTTCCTTTTTCTCTGCATCCTCACCAGCACTTGTCGTTTGTTGATGATTGCCATTCTGACAGGTGTGAAATAGTACCGCATTGTCATTTTGATTTGCATCTCTCGGATAATTAGTGACTTTGAGCATGTTTTCATATGTCTCTTGGACTTCCTTCTGTCTTCTTTCGAAAAGTTTCCATTTAGGTCTGTTGCCCATTGTTTTTATTGGATCATTTATCTTACTTTTATTAAGTTGTATGAGTTCCCTGTAAATGTTGGAGATTAAACCTTTATCAGTGATAACATTTGCAAATATGTTCTCCCATACAGTAGGCTTTCTTGTTGTTTTGTTGATGGTTTCTTTTGCTGTGCAAATGCTTTTTATTTTGATGTAGTCCCATTTGTTTATTTTTTCTTTAGTTTCCATTGCCCTAGAGGCAGTATCGGTGAAGAAGTTCTTTTGGCATATGTCTGAGATTTTGCTGCCTGCGGATTCCTCTAGTATTTTTATGGTTTCCCGTCTTATGTTTAAGTCCTTTATCCATTTTGAGTTTATTTTTGTGTATTGTGTAAGTTGGTTGTCTAGTTTCATTTTTTTGCATGCATCTGTCCAATTTTCCCAACACCATTTATTGAAGAGACTGTCTTGACTCCATTGTATGTTCATGCCTCCTTTGTCAAATATGAATTGAGTATAGTGGTTTGGGTTGATATCTGGGTTCTCTATTCTATTCCATTGGTCTATATGCCTGTTCTTGTGCCAATACCAGGCTTTTTGAGGACAGTGGCTTTGTAATACAGCTTGAAATCTGGTATTGAGATCCCAACTACTTTGTTCTTCTTTCTCAGGATTGCTGTGGCTATTCAGGGTCTTTTTTTATTCCAGATGAATTTTTGGAGAGTTCTTTCTAGGTCTGTGAAATATGCCGTTGGTATTTTAATGGGGACTGCATTGAATCTATAGATTGCTTTGGATAGTATGGACATTTTAATGATGTTGATTCTACCAATCCATGAATACGGTATGCTCTTCTATCTATTTATGTCTTCCTCTATCTCTTTTTTCAATGTCCTGTAGTTTTCTTAGTAGAGGTCTTTTACCTCCTTAGTTAAGTTTATTCCTAGGTATCTAATAATCTTTTTGATGCGATGGTAAATGGGTTTGCTTTCTTAGTCTCTCTTTCTGTAAGTTCTCTGTTGGTGTATGGAAATGCCATAGATTTCTTGGCATTAAATTTGTGTCCTGCTACATTGCCAAATTCATTTATTAAGTCTAATAATTTTTTGATGGAGTCTTTAGGGTTTTCTATGTATAGTATCATGTCATCTGCGAATATTGACAGTTTTACTTCTTCTTTTCCAATTTGGATGCCCTTTATTTCTTCTTCTTGTCTGATTGCTGTGGCTACCACTTCCAGTACTATGTTGAATAGGAGTGGTGAAAGTGGGCATCCCTGTCTTGTTCCTGTTCTTAGGAGAAATGGTTTTAGTTTTTGCCCATTGAGTATGATGTTGGCTGTGGGTTTGTCATATATGGCTTTTATTATGTTGAGGTATGATCCTTCTATTCCCACCTTGCTGAGAGTTTTTATCAAAAATGGGTGTTGGATTTTGTGAAATGCTTTTTCTGCATCAATTGATATGACTATGTGGTTTTTATCTCTCAATTTGTTTATGTGATGTATCACGTTTATTGATTTGTGGATATTGTACCATCCTTGCATCCCTGGGATAAATCCTACTTGGTCATAGTGTCTGATCTTTCTGATGTACTGCTGGATCTGATTTGCTAGAATTTTGTTGATGATTTTGGCATCTATGTTCATGAGGAATATTGGCCTGTAATTCTCTTTCATTGTGTTTTCTTTATCTGGTTTTGGTATTAGGGTGATGCTGGCTTCATAGAAGGAGCTTGGAAGTGTTCCTTCTTCTTGAATTTTTTGGAATAGTCTGAGGAGGATAGGTTTTAGTTCTTCCTTGAATGTTTGGTAAAACTCCCCTGTGAAGCCCTATGGCCCTGGGCTTTTGTTTGCTGGAAGCTTTTTGATGACTGCTTCAATTTCTTCCATAGTTATCGGCCTATTGAGATGTTTAGATTCTTCCTGATTGAGTTTTGGAAGGTTGTGTTTTTCTAGGAATATGTCCATTTCCTCCAGGTTGTCCAGTTTGTTGGAATAGAGTTGTTCATAATATTTTGTGGGGTCTGTTGTTATTTCTCCTCTTTCATTTCTGATTTTGTTTATTTGGGTCCTCTCTCTTTGCTTCTTGGTGAGCCTGGCAAGAGGTTCATCAATCTTGTTTATCCTTTCAAAGAACCAACTCTTGGTTTTGTTGATTGTTTGTATTGTTTTTTTGGTCTCTATGTCATTTATCTCCTCTCTGATCTTTATTATTTCCTTCCTTCTGCTTACACTGGGCTTTTCTTATTGCTCTCTTTCTAACTCATTGAGTTGTAGGGTTAGATAATTTATTACCATTGTTTTTTGTTTTTTGCAGTAGGCTTGTAGAGCTATGAACTTCCCTCTTAAGACTGCTTTCGCTGTGTCCGATAGATTTTGGATTGTTGTGTTTTCATTGTCATTTGTTGCCATGATGTTTTTTATTTCTTCTTTGATCTCTTTGGTAACCCAGTCATTGTTTAATAGCATGCTATTTAGTGTACAGGTGTTTGATTTTTTTTGGATTATTTTTATTGTAGTTAATTTCCAGTTTTATGCCATTGTGATCTGAGAAGATGCTTGATATGCTTTCTATCTTCTTGAATTTGAAGAGACTTTCCCTGTGTCCTAATAGTGGTCTATCCTTGAAAATGTTTCGTGTGCATTGGAAAAATATGTATATTCTGTAGCTTTCAGGTGAAATGTTCTAAAGATGTCAGTTAAGTCCATCTGATCTAGTGTGTCATTTAGGATTGCTATTTCTTTGCAGATTTTTTGTTTAGTTGATTTATCCAGTGGTGTCAGTGGGGTATTAAAGTCCCCTACTATGACTGTATTGCTATCAATCTCTCCCTTGATATCTTCCAAAAGTTGTTTTATGTATTTGGCTGCTCCTGTATTGGGTGAATATATGTTTACCAGAGTTATATCTTCTTGTTGAATTGCTCCCTTTAGTATTATGTAGTGGCCTTGCTTATCTCTTGTTATGGCCTTTACTTTGAGGTCTATTTTATCAGATATAAGTATCGCAACCCCAGCTTTTTTCTCATTTCCATTTGCCTGAAAAATGTTTTTCCATCCCTTCACCCTCAGTCTGTATGAATCCTTTGCTCTGAGGTGGGTCTCTTGCAGATAGAAAATATATGGGTCATGTTTTCTTATCCATTCAGCTACCCTATGTCTTTTGATGGTGCATTTAATCCATTTATGTTTAATGTTATTATTGATAAGTACATGTTTGTTGTCATATTTTTCCTTAATGTTTGTGTTTCTTCTTGCCTTTCTCTTTCTTCTTTTTACAGCAGTCCCTTTAGCATTTCTTGCATTGCTGGCTTGGTAGTGATAAACTCTCTTAGCCCTTTTTTTTCTGTGAAGCTCCTGATTCCACCTTCAATTTTGAATGATAGCTTTGCTGGGTATAGTATTTTTGGGTTCAGTCCCTTGCTTTGCATCACTATGTAAATTTCATTCCATTCCCTTCTGGCCTGGAGTGTTTCTGTTGAGAAATCCATTGATATTATAATAGGAGAACCCTTGTAGGTAACTTTCTGTCTCTCTCTGGCAGCTTTTAAGATCCTTATTTTGTTGTTGGTGTTTGCCAATTTAATTATGATGTGTCTTGGTGTTGGTCTTTTAGGGTTCATCTTGTTTGGGACTCTATGTGCTTCTTGGACTTGCATGGTTTTTTTCTTGCCAATATCAGGGAAGTTTTCTGTCATTATTTCTTCAAACATGTTTTCTATTCCTTGCTTCTCTTCCTCTCCTTCTGGTACCCCTATTATGCGAATGTTGTTTTGTTTTGTCCCAAAGCTCCCTTAGGCTCTCCTCTTGCTTTTTAAGTCTTCTTTCCAGTTGCTGCTGTGTTTGTGTGTTTTTTCCTACCTTGTCTTCTAATTCGCTGATGTGGTCCTAAGTCTCTTCTAGTCTACTGTTTAAGCCTTCCTTTGTGTTCTTTATTGCAGCTATGTCATTCTTCATCTCCTCTTGGTTCCTTTTCATGTTGGCGACATTCTCATTCAGCTCCTTATAATTCTCATTGAGTTGTGTATATTTGTCATTGAGTTGTGTGTATTTGTCATCCAGCTGTTTGAACATCCTTATAGCCATTACTCTGAATTCTTTCTCAGGTATGTTGCTAGCCTCAATTTCATTTAACTCCCTTTCTGGTGATTCCTCTTTTTCTTTCCTTTGGGGATTGCTTTTTTGTCTTCCCATGCTTTCCTGTAATGTTTTAATTGTAGATCCAATTGCTTTGATACCCAGGTTCCTTTGGGTATGGTGCTACTGATGTGATCTCTCAGGTCTCCTGGGCTTGGTAGTCTAGTGTAGCTGCCTACTTGAGTTATTTGGGTTCTCTTGGTGTAGGCCTGTGAGCTGGAGAGGCGCAACTGCAGTCTCTAGAAGTCAGCAGCCATGGAGGGGGTTGTCCCAATTTTTGCTGTCTTGCACCCTTGATTGACATCGCACGTGCTCAGTGGGAACTCACAGTGGCACCCAGGAACTGTCTGTTGGGGTGATGGGGCTCAGGGGACTTGCGCTCTGGAAAGGCGTGACTATGGTGTCCAGAGTTCTGTAGTTGTGGGGTGGGCAGACTCAGTTTTTGCTGCTGCACCTGTGGTGGATAGGCACTCGCTCCCAGTGGCAGCTCACAGGGGCACCCACAGTACGTTTGCCAGCAAGGCAAGCACTCTGAAGGGCCCTGGCAGTGTAGCCACGTAATTGAGGCATCTGTGGGCAGGTCTCCAGGATGAGTGAATTCAGAATTTCTATTGCGGGGGGCGGGGGGGGGAGGGGCAGTCAGTGCATCCCTGTTTGTCCAAGGTCACACCCAGGGAGAGCTCACAGTGGCTCCCAAGAGCGCCTTGTGGATAGATGGGCTCAGGGTGCCTGCCTGTTGGAAATGCGCATCTGTGGAGGAGTGTTTGCTGGCGCAGAACTCTGATGCACTCTGAGGGGCCCTGGCACTGAGGTTGAGCAGCTGGGGTGGCTGTGGGCAGTTATTCAGGAAGAGGGAATTCAGAATTTCTAATGCAGGGCAGCACGCCCTTATCTGTGCAGAATCACACCCAGCAGAGTCTCACAGCTGCTCCCCCGAGTGCGCTGTGGATAGATGGGCTCAGGGTGCCTGCCTGTTGGAAATGCGCCAATGTGGTCCGGAGTTCTGCCGCTGGGGAGGGGGAAGTTGCACTTACTGCTGCCGGAGTGGTACACCTTTGGAGGTGGAGGTCCCAGGGTCCGCGGGTCTGCTGGTCTACAGGTGGGGCAGCAGGATTTTGGCTGGAGTGGTTGCTGGGTCATGGGGCAGTTCCAAGGCCTGTCTGGTTGGTGGTGCTGATGAGTTTCTAAAAAAGGCTGTTCTCCCCTTCAAGATGGCGTGGGCTCCATGCCAGAGTCCCACAGTCCAGAGAGTGCCCACAGAGGTGCTCCAAAAGAGCCTGGTCTGCCAGCCCCTGCTGCTCCTATGGGGATTTAACTGTTCCTCACTCACTCACACACTCACCACACAGATCCACACACTCTCCTTTCATCTCCTCACTCACTTCCTCTCCCTCACCTCCGTCCTGCCAGCCGCCATCTTCCTCCTCCTAAGAGTAATGCTCTTAGGAGCTTAGAAATTTTTGGTCCTGGCTCTGTTAGCAGTTTGCTGTTGTTGTTTTTTTAAGTTTCATTTCGAACTTGTCAAGAGGTTTTTAGATTCATAAAGCTCCATCTATATTCACAGATTCAAATGCATGCTATAGCACCTTCTGCTATTTAACTCCCAGATTATGTTTCCTTATTTTTTTAAACACTGATCACTAATAGTAGGACTCTTTCCCATCAGTTTGATTTTGAGTTCTTAAAATTTATGGTTTTTATATAATCATTTGTGTCTTCACATTTATATTTTAAAGAAATAGCTTTATGTAAATGTGAGTCAAGAGGCTGAAAAAATCAATTTTAGTTTATAGTTTATGTCTAATACAGATTAATATTCAAGTAATAACATTCATTTATCTTCATTCATTCATTCATTCAATACCAAACCTGAGTTTTGGTTACATTAATAAACTACAGGGAAACAGTTGCCAGGTTTTTCACCCTTTATGCCCCTCCCTGGTGGTGCTAATGGGCACAGATACTCTGGTGATGCAAGGAGGTAAAAGAGAAAAATCAACCATGATTAAAATAAATAATGGAATTTATGTCCCTCTTGAGAAGTCTTAATGGCACATGAGCCTCAGGTTAAGAAAATACTAAATGTGTTTTATCCGCTTAGGGATCTGCATCTTGCTAGAAGATGGGAAGTGATCAAACCCAAAACCTAGATATATGCCCCGACAGGGAATTGAATTGGCAACTTTCGGTGCATGGTACCATACTCCAACCAACTGAGCCATACCAGCCAAGGCAATGCATGTGGTTTTTATGTTTGTACAGTCCTGACCAGGAACATTATTACTTATGCCTCCTGAGAACTCTGAGGATGAACGCATACCTTTAACCTGGTTTCATACTTAAGAAAACTGGCAAAGGCTCATCAGAAGTCACCTCTGTGAACGCTTGGAATGGTGACACTTGGCAAATGGCTGAGTCATTCTGTTCTTTGTGTATGTTTTTAAACATATCCTAAAATGAAAGAGGGAATAGCTTCCTAGTTGTAGTGCCACTACAGTAATATCATATACTGTATATAGGGTTCCTAATTTAAAGTTGCTACAACCTTTTTCTGAATAGAAATTGGCACTGATTGGCAATATGCCTAGAAAAAAAAATCTCTGATATATTCATGTACAATATCCTTTCCAGAAACAATGTTCCAATTCCAAGTAGGTCTAGAAAGAGAAGCACTACCATGGCTTCCTTATCTAACTGGCAGACATTCCCTTAGCAAGGGCTTTTGGTCTGTCATGGAAGCTGGCTGGGAGCAAGACAGATGTGGGACTGTATACGTGTGAAGAGTACGGTAGCAGCTTTTGTATCTGTTACCTGAAGGTAGACTCTTATCTTGACTTCTCTCAGGATGACTTGGCATTTGGCTCAGGGGGAAATGGTTATAGAAATCATGTGTGGCAAGGAAGAAGGTAAAGAGCTAGATTCTTAAATGCTCAGGTACTTCTTGACCTGTGAATGCCAGGAGTCATGATCATGTTGAAACTGTGCATGTTACCTTTGCAAGGGCTCAAAACTGCCCAAAGAGGACTTCAGCGGAATATACTGAAGTCATATTTTTGAGAGAAGGAAGATTTGATAGCTGATTTTAAGGTCTCTCCTTATAATAATGAACTATCAGCAGTTTGAAGATATGTTATTTCTAACTAACAAGTTGCTGTCAGCTCATTAATGCTATATTTATAAGAATCGATGATAGACATCTTTCTAATTATGTACACAGTCTACAAAATACAGAATACTGTAGAAATAAAATTATTGATGTAATTATGCAAGTATGAAGTTAGGGATTTTTTATATCAGATATTGTTATGTTGCAAAAACATTTTTTTAGGGGAATTTGGGCAAAGGGTGGTTTTGATAGAAAAATGTAAGAGCAAATGAACTTTCCATCTCTGGATTCCTCTTTACACTTGGGGTGGATGGTTCATTTTGAGGAACTGGAACTTAACTATGTTTTTGTTTTGTTCCCTTTGTTTTTAAAAGCACATGCCCTTTATCTCTGCGTATCAGAGCAAGCACTTACCATAATGCACTGTTTCTTAAATCTTAGTTAATCCAGGGCCCACTGGGAAAGGGATGTTTGTATTGTGAAATAACTGAAAAATTGGGTTTTCCAATATTTCTGTTGAAGTTGAAATCTATATTGGAAGGGTGGGGAAGTAATCCAGGGAAGGGAGACAGCCAGGAAAGGGTGAGTTTTCAAGGCAGCTACCAGTGTGGACAAGTGGAGCTTAATTCCATGGGGGGAACTCTGGGAAATGGTGCGGACTTCTCGGAATAATTCCCCTGGGGAGGCGAGGAAGTTCGAATCCCTCTACACCAGCTCCCACTATTATTGGCTGAAGGTTGTTCCCAGGGACTGTTAATTCCCTGGCACTTGTCCTTCTGTGCTTTTGGCAGGAGTTCTTGGCATTGAGAGGCAGGTCCCAGCCATTGGAAGTTGCCTGGAGCAACTGAATAGTGGGGTTCAAGGAATACGAGGGGGCACTACAGTACCTGGTACAATGGTCGGTGGAGTTACCTCCAGCGGTCCAAGAATCTGCATGTTGGCATGCAGTGATCATCACCAGGGAGGGGGCCTTTTTCTGATACACAGTTATTTGTATACATGAAAAGTTTGAGAACCACTAATATAGGCTATTGATCAATTAATCCTAGATTATCAAAAGGTTTCTAATGCAATTCTTATTTTGTAGGCAAGGGAACTGAAGGCCAGACAGCTTTAATGACTGGTCAATGTCATAGAACCACTTTTGGCACAAGGGTCTCATGATTCAGTGAATTGTGATGGACAGATAATCTGGTCATTATTAACTTGGTTGTCTAGAAATTTCAAAAAATTAATATATAGGCACAATTGCTCCAAAGTTCTTGGCCTCCACTTTCAGCACCATTTCTCCCGACCCTACGTGCAACCTGCCCACATGTGTGACATTCCATTCTGGGTTCCTGAAAACTATTTTCTTTTGGAAACTTACTTCACTCTATACCCCTCAAAATTTGCTCAGGGAAAGATATTTTAAGTGTGTGGATACTAAGGTATAAATACTAAATTTATATCAAAGTATTTGTTATAAGGGATGAAGTTTTAATATTTTCAGGTGAATGGAAGTGCTCTTTGGGTTCCAAGGCCCTAAGGCTAATTGTAAGTATTAATATAGGGCTGTCATCTACTTTTGGAAAATACTACTGACTTTGTAACCATTAAAGTGCATTATATCACACTAGAGGCCCAATGCACCAAGATTCGTGTAAGAATAGGCCTTCCTTCCCCTGGCTGCTGGCACTGGCTTCCCTCTGGCACCCGGAACCTGGGCCTTCACTCTGGCCGCCACCTTCCGCTTTCGCTCCAGCTCTGCCGCCCTCCGGTAACTCCCTCCACTCCCTACCCCCCCTTATAGCAGGCATCCTGCCCTCCCCTGGCCACTCCGTGACTGCGCACGCGTGCTGCCCAGAGGTCTGGAGCGGCTGGGGAGGAGTGGAAGGCTGGCGTTGTTGCCATGGCGACGAAGCAAGTGTCCTGGCCCAGCTGCCACCCTCTTTGTCGCATCAATTTGCATATTCCCTTCTTATTGGCTGTGGGTGCTGCAATCTTTGTTGCAGAGTGTAGGTCAATTTACATATCCATCTTTATTAGATAGGATAAGCTTTATTTACTCTGGGGAGCAGTGGTGGTCCTTAGGAAACTGAGTGTTTAACAACTCTGAATCCAGTCAGTTGCAATAATATAATTATTATCAGAGTTTTATAATTTAGAAATATCTAGTTTTATTTTTCATCATATTGGGTTAAATACAAATATGAAGTCCATTTTTTAAAAATCCTCACCCTAAGATATGTTGTTATTTTTTAATTGATTTTCAAAGAAAGTAAGGGTGGAGGGGGACAGAGAGAAACATCAATGTGCAAGAGAAACACTGATCCATTGCCTCCCATACTTTCTGGGAATTGAGCCCACAATCTTTTTTTGTGTGTGTGTAAAGGACAATGTTCCAACCAACTGAGCCACCTGGCCAGGGCAGTTTTTAATTATAAACTAACTAGGTGCATGGATTCGTGCAAAGGTGGGGTCCCTTAGCCTGGCCTGCAGGGATTGGGCCGAAACTGGCTCTCCAACATCCCCCGAGGGGTCCTGGATTGCGAGAGGGCAGTTCTTAGGTGACGCATCCAAGAATCAGGCTCCCTCCTCTCTGGTTCTGGGTGCATCACCTGGGAACCGCAGCTGCCAAGTCACCGCAGCTCGGCAGCTCCTGCTTTGAGTGTCTGCCCCCTGGTGGTCAGTGTGTGTCATCACTACCAGTCAGATGATCAAATGGTCACTTAGGCTTTTATATATATATACTAGTAGCCCATTTGCAGGAAGAATCCTGCAAGCGGCTGCTGAGGCCACCTGCGCTGCCTCCGCCGCCGCCGTTATGGCCACCATGACTGCACCCGTGCGCCGCTGCCACCCACCCCACCCCGTCCCGCTCCGCCCCATCCCGCCCCGCCCCGCTCCGCCCCACCTGGGCTTTCCCTCTGGCAGCCACCTTGTTTTCCACTTTTCCTCCCTCTTCCTTCTAAGTTGTCTTCAGTCTTCACTCCTCCCTCCCTCAATGTACGCAAATTAACCACCATCTTTGTTGGGTGATTTGCATACTCGCCCTGATTGGCTGGCGGGCGTGGCTTTGGCTGGCGGGCGTGGCTTGGGCGTGGTAAAGGTGCGGTCAATTTGCATATTACTATTTTATTAGGTAGGATATATATACATATACATATATATATATATATATATATATATATATATATATAGCAACTATTCAGAGAGAGTCAGAAAATATTCAAACTGCAAATTTAAAAATAATTCCCTATTTGGCGTCTAACTACTATAATATTTCCCAAATAATGTTTTGTGTTTTTTCTAGGGTTAAATTTTATTTCATTGTATTGAATATTAATAGCTATCATTTTTGAACCCCTATCAGATCAAATGTTAGGGAATTTACATAGTATAACTCATTTAACTTTACAGTAGCCTTGCATGATAAATATCCTTATTTTTTAGACATAAACTAGTTTCTGTAATTAATTTATGTAATTATGTAATTTATATATTAGACATTTGGTAAATATTTTTGAATGCAGAATGAGTGACAAAGACTTGCCCAAAGACATTGAGCTTCGGAGTGGACAGTGGAGCTGGCCAGAGGGCCCTGCAGCCTTTGGGCTGGGCAGAGGAGGTTTTCGGTAGTGGCACAATTCCCAGAGTGTAACTGTAACATGGCTCTTATTAGGCAGTCTTGGTGGCTAAGAGTAGGTTGCTATTGGTTTTGAAAGGTCTGTGCATGCTCTCCAATAGGGTCTCAACTAAAAATAGAGCCTAGTCCTGGCCAAGTGGCTCAGTTGGGTGGAGCATCGCCTGTACCCCAAAAAAGTTTGTGAGTTCCATTCCTGGTCAGGGCACATACCTAGGTTGTGGGTTTGATCCCCAGTCAGGCATTCTCTCTCTCTTTCTCTCTCTCCCCTCCCATTCCCACTCCCTTTCCTCTCTTTCTAAAAATTGGTAAACATATCCTTGGGGAGGATTTTTAAAAATAGAGCATCATAAAAGTAACAGTTATTATAATTGGAATTTCCCCCCTAAATCAAAGATCCCTTTGTCACAGAATATTTTCTCTGTATCTGGGTTTGTTCATAGACTTTTGGGGAAGGCATTTTTAGTGCTAAGTTTCAGTGCTAAAAGCTAGTCATGGTGTCACGAAATAGTTGTACTGTCCTTTAGAATGTTTTCCAGAACTTCAGATAAAATGTTTTTGCAAAGAACATTTTTTTCCCTTCAAGGATCATGTTAAAAAAAGGTCAGGAAACTCAGTCAAGTAAACAAGCTAGCCACAACTTTCATCCAAAGGGACACGCACCACAGGTGTCGCTCAGTGCTGCTGGAGTTGGTTTAAACACATTGGTTATGGTTATATATAGCACTTAAAGTCCAAACATCCACTCCAGCTCCATCATCACTTACTCAGGTTGTCCCAGCAAATTCCTCTCGGACTCTTTCTTTGCCAAGTTTAAGAAGTAATGGATTCTAAGCTATAACAGAGAAAAATCAACTTACCCATTTTAGAAAAAAGGTAAAATGTTTCCCCTTTCTTCCTTCCTCTACAGAGGAAGCTTTTCACATGCAAACAAGTTTGTAAATAAATATATTTAGTTAATGCAACAATGAAATCAATACACTAGTTTATCTTGGTAGAAGACATTTTTATAAATTAAAAAAAATTATAAGAAAATAATGATATTATTTTGCTTTGAAAAAAAACCCATGGAGGATAAAAATAGGAATGGCAGATTATTGTATCTGTTATGCTTTTGAAGTGAACCTTTCTCTGAGGGAAAATACACATATAAAACACCCAGTTCAGGGGTGTACAGCGAGAAGAGTTTTCACAAACTGAAGGCACCCAGGTGACCAGCACTCAGCTCAGAAGCTAGACCATCATCGGAGCATGATCCTGAGCCCCTCTCCTGTTCTCTGCAGTCAGTGCCACTTCCTACCCTGAAGGGCAAGCAGAACCCTAACATCTAATACCATGCACCTCTTTGGACAGCTTTTTCATTTTGCATCTTGTATAAATAGAATTATGCAGTGCTGTGTGTAATTTTTTGATGTCTGGATAATGAATAGTGCTGGTGGGAACATGGTTATATACTTCTTTTGGAGAACACACATGCATTTGTTTTGGGTATAAACCAAACAGTAGAAATGGTGGGTAATAGAGTAAATACATGTTCAGTTATGATAGATAATGCTGAATTGTTTACATGTTTTCTTTTTATGAATGCCTATGCTAAACTGTAATGCTTGTAAAAACACACTGGACTATTTCAAAACTAACATATACAAATTTTTTAGAATTTTAACTTCTGAAGTATTTTTCATATTAGGTAGATTTCAGCATTATACATCAATCTTATAAAATATAGATGAATATATTTAATCTCATTTGATCCCTTAACAACCATTTAGCAAACCATAAAGTTGATCTCCAGAGGCCAAAGGACCAGCTCACAGTCATGAAGCAGGCTTCCGTGACCTCAGAGCGAGTCAGGCCAAGTCTGGACTCCAGATTGGAGGCCTTTCCACACCCTGTAGCAATGTACACCCACCCCTACGGACAGAGCCGTGACTGGAGACTCCAAGCCCTATAAATTCCCAGCACACTTCCCAGAAGCTGGGGATGGCTAAAAGTCATTTCACAGTGGGAGTGATTTGCAGCCAGAATCAACCAGGCTTTGGCCTCGTTTTTTGTGTGGTTTGGATGATGCTATCATCAAATCTGCCTCTCTATATAAAATGTTTCCTGTTTGAGTTTTCTTTTTCAAGTGAATGGATTTATTATCCAGGAGGAAGACTTGGCCTAACTGTTCTGAGAAGGGCAGGACGAAGGAAAGGTTATAGACCACATGTTTTTCATGTGGCCCTGTCAGCTGAGGATTGGGTTATGTGTGTCGTTTATGGATAGCAGAGGATCGGTGACACACATACAGAATTTATGGAGCCAGGTGTACCAGCACTGGGCAGGTCTAAGGAAACAGATACACACCTCTGTGGAGAGATGGGGCGGGCAGGGCAGGGCAAGGAAGGGGGAGTTAGTTCACATGGACCCTTCTTATCTCACTTGGGAAGTCGAGAGGTATGGGCCAGAACCTTCCATGCAGTGAGTGGAGAAGAAGAGGGAGAACAGTGTTGGATGAAGAGGACTGAGAAGCCTTCATGGAAAAGCTAGAATCTTAGCAGGATTTGGAAACAGCACTGCCTAACAGTTGTTGAATACCTACTTTATTCAACATGATATCACGTAGTCTTCAACATCCATTGAACGAGGTGCTACTGTACTTTATTTTCTATTTTAAAATTCCAGAAGGTGAATTGCCCAAATCACATAGCTAATAAGAGGGAACTGGATTCCAGCCAGATGCTAAAGCACATGCTCTTAACTACACTTCTCTGTGCTGCTCAGACAGGGCAGAGGAGAGGTGCCCAGGCCAGGGAGCAGACAGGGACAGAACAGTCTAGACAAAGGTGGGGAGGTGAGTAGGAGAATGGCAGTGTGTTCTGGGGTCAGTGCAACTGGCCTGATCAGTGGGTGCCCTAAAGTTATGGTTGATAAAACGGAAGGATTGATAAGGTTGGGAAATAATATTATGGAAAATACTATTTTCTTAAGAAGGTGAACTCAGCAGCCAGGTGTAGATGGACAGAAGAGGGAAGGACTGGAGGCTGGGAAGTTATTGAGAAGGTGCTGCAAAGTCGAGAAGATGAGACAATGAAGACATGGACGAGCACAGCAGTTCTCAGACAGTTGGCCTTGGGACCACTGATAAGCCTACAAATGTGGGAGGACCCAAGGGCTTTGGTTTCTGTGGCTTTTATCTAATGTTTTTATATCTGAGAAATTTTTAAATATTTTATTAAATTTTAAAAAAATAACAATAATTAACCTATAATATATTATCATCAAAGCATTTTCATGAAAACTTACGTTTAAAAAAACACACCTGAGAAAGATGATGTTGTTTTACACTTTTACAAATTTCTTAATAGAATCCAGCTGGATTGTCACACATTCAGTTGTCATCTGTGCGATGTGTTATAGCATCACACGACATGTGGCCTCCCAAAACTCCACTGTACACTTGTGAGAGAAAGTGAAACAGGCCCACGACACCCTGAAAGACTCTCGGGGATTCCCAAGGGCCCCTGGCCCACAATTGGAAAGCCATTGGGCTGGGGTGTGGCCCAGGAGATGGAGAAAGACAGAACCACACAGGGACACACAACAGCAGCATCTAGAGGCGGACCAGGGGTAGGGGGAGCTGCAAAGGGAAGTCTCAGATGATTTGAGACATCACACCTGGGTGACGGGCCACTTGTGGTGCTTCTTGCAGAGCAGGGGAAACCCGGGGCGGCAGATTGGTGGGGCAGTTGGTAATTTCTGGTTTTAGTGATTTGAATGTGAAGTGGCAGAGCGATATGACAGTACACATAGAATTAGGTCACAGAAGATCATTTGTTACTAATGAAAGTAAAATTTTCAAAACAATTTAAAAATGAAATTTAAAGAGTTAATTCAAAAATGAAAAGTTAACTAAAAAATTAAATGGGAAGCAAGTACTATAATTTCTATTTAATTCATCACAGAATATTTATTTACTTAAGAGTAGAATATTAGAAGAATTCAACTGTATTTGAAGGATTTTATTTGTTAAGATGGAGAAATATACATATATATATACATATACATATACATATACATATACATATACATATACATATACATATACATACATATATATATATATATATATGCATATATGGCATTTGTACTATTCTTCGCACATGTTATATGTCTGGAATAATTTATAATAAATTTAAAGTTTAACTTTCTCTCTCTCGCTCTCTCTCTCACACACACAATATTTATATTCCTTAGATCAGAGGCCATTTTATTTCCAGATACTAGTGATAGGGATGGGCCATGTAGAGAAAGGAAGAGAGAGACAGAGAGAGAAAGGGAAAGAGAGAGAGGATAAGGGGGAAGAAGAGAGGGAGGAAAAAGAAAGAACCTAAACTGAACTCAAAATCTTGCACCTTCTCTTTAGATACTGAAATGCAGACTATAGAGAAAGGGCTTACCTGCAACACTGGCACAATACAGGGAAAGTATAAGCCAAATAGGAAGACGCAAATATTCACAAGATACCAAAGACCGTATTTATGATGTAGCTTTAGCAATGATTCAGTCAGACCCCAAGTCCCTGTTGGAGTTTATGGCACTTAGTGGGAGAGGTGAATGGGAAACAGAATTCCTGTGCATGAGGTAAGTTTCCAGTGGAGCCGGGCATCGGAAGAAGGAAGGGGCTGACCTCTCTGGGAGGCTGGGTAGCTGAGATCTGCTCTGGAGTCAGAGGTGACCTGGGTGTTGGCACTGACTCAGGCAGGACTAGCTCTCAGAATTTGGGAAAGTCACTCAATTACTTAAGCTTTCATTTTAGAATATTTTTATTTAAAAAAAAATACAGAAATAGTCTGGTTCACAGCAGGATGGGCGCCAGGGAATGTCGGCTCCTCTTTCTGTATACTGGTAGCACCGATCAATAAACCCCCATCTGTCTCAAAAGCATGGGCCTGCATTTCCAGCAGCCTTCACCCATCCTAGAGCGCCTCTGAACATAGCTTATGCTTCCTATCTGTCTGTTTCACAGGCTTTTCATTCTCTGATTCTTCCTTAGCTCTATAATGATTACATATATCCACTGTATCACATACCTTCCTTTGCCTTAGAATTCACTCCACAGTGTGTCCATTTTAGGAATGAAGTGAAAAGAAAATATAAGTTGTTACATTTTTTTTAGGAAAATGATATGATTAAAAACTTACAAAATTATTTTAAGAAACATTTGTGTGTGTACGAGGGCAGGATGAGAGAGGGTGATCATAATAATATCTTAGATCATTAACAAGTAAGTTCATGTGCAGTAGCTAGCTGTAATTTACCTTCAGTGTCTCCTATTGCAGCTATGTGGTGAACTAGCAGTAAGCCAGGTGCTCATGAAGCCAGATGCCTTCTTTCAATGGATGGATGGGTGGATAGATACAGGGTATCCCCAAAAAATGTATACACACTTAACAGCTGACAGCTCAATTGATGTTTCTTTTCAGATTTACCCCATTGGAATTAATAATTACTCAAAGTGTGTGTAAATTTTGGGGACACCCTATCTATACAAAGACTGCTTAGGCAAAAACAATGTCCATACACTGAAACATATGAATTGTACTGTGTTGATAATTTAGCCAAAAAATGAAGTTAAACTTTCTTAACAAACAGCAATTTCATTTTTGGTTTTTGGTTTTGTTTTTTCCACCCAGGGATATAATTCATATAAAGTAGAGATAAATGTTAATTTAATGCCCAGTAGAACATCTTTCTACTAACAATTTTCATAAATACGTGTTCTATAAACTGTCATAACCCTCATCTCTATTTGAAGTTGTTTCATGACCCTTTGCAAACAAATGACAGAATCGCATTTGCCAAGTTCCCTTTAGTGCCCAGTCACTGGAAATGTAAGGAAATAGCAGCTCTGCAGCTGTTCTGAGTTTCAGTTATTTTCCGTCTTATCTTCCAGGCTAGTAACTTGGAACTCTAGGCTGAATTCATTCCCCCTTTAGCAGTGGGAGCATCAGGAGAGTCTTGTTTCCCACATAACTGAGTGGAATAGGAGAACGGGGTCACCCACAAGCCTCAGAACCCCTCTTCCCCCAAGGGCTCAGCAGATCAGCAGGAGCATCTACACTACTGGGAACAATTGGTTTTAATCAGAAGACGTGGCAATAAAAGCAGAAAACGGGGCTGGACCAGAAGGGGTGTAGGAAAGACTCCCTGCATTGTAAAACGTGCCTGTGTAAAATAACGATATGCGTTCTTTGGTGAATCTGAGCATTATTGTGGTGGTTTAGCACCAAAGTGTTGAATCACATTGAATCATAGATTTTTCACAGAGCTTCATTGCATCAAAGGGATGACTTGGATCGATTTCTTTATAGCTGAGGAGCCTGGGGTCCACAGAAGTGGAAGGACTTATCCTCAGTCATACAGCTTGTCCGCGGTGGAGCTGGGAACAGAACACATTTCCTCTTCCCAGTCAGTGCACTTCCCTCCGCCACATCTGCTTCCTCTCCTCCCTGCAGGCCGAGTGCTCCCAGCACAGTCTCCAGGTGGATGCTTTAGACACATCTGTGTCTGGGCACCTCTTGTCCCTAACTTAACAAATGACGTTTTTGTCAAATTATTAGGTTTTGTGTTCAGTTCGAGCACCGATGTTGAGAAGTTACTGTATTTGGACAATATCTAGATACGTAGCTATGTGCCATTGAGTTCAAGTGTGTTTAGAGAATCATGTTGCTGGAAGGAGTTATTTGGATCAAGTAATCTAAGTCTCTGCTTTGCAGATTAGGAAACAAAAGCCTGGAAAATTTAGTGGCCATCAGTTCAATATACAGAAGTCCTAATGTCATGGAATATTCTATCAAAGCAAAGTGTATGCCTTTGAACTTTGACTCTATCAAAGACTTAACAGGAAGTGGGTTTTTACTGCATTCTAAATAAGGTTGTTTGAATTGATTAGATGTTGAGGTGCACTATTATGTTATTCATTGTTTTATTCAATTCTAATAGGAATAGCATGAAACCATTAACCATTAAAAATTATTGGAATGCTGGGGTTGGTGTGTAATAGGAAACCAAATAGTTGAATGTAATGTGAGCAGTAATGGATTTCCATGGTCATCAGTGTTACCATTTTGATTAGATTGACTGTCAGTGTACTTGTCACACTTGTTTCTGCCTGGACCTCGCTGGTTATGCTGTTGCCATCTCACCATCCTACAACTTCACCTGTGAAATCCTCCCTGTCCTTCAAAACGCAGGGCAAGTGCCATTTCCTCCATGAAACTTTCCACAGTTCCTTCACACCTGAGCCCTCTTCTGTCGCTTAGACCACATAAATGCTAGGTCACCCCTATTCTAGGTTTTAAGCTCCATAGAGAAGAGATTATCAATAGTTTTGGTTTCCCTGTGGTATCTTGTATTTTGGAGATGTACAGTATTTGTTGAATGAGTAATAAATATGACAACATTTGGCCGAACACAAAGCATTATATTTTAGAACACTAATGTTAAAAGCACAAATTTGAGAAGTCCTAACTTTTTAAGGTTGTTAGTCAATTGAGAATTTGTTGAGAAACTGAGTGTCCAGAACAAATATCATAAAGAATGTTCCTGTCTGGGATGTCTTTATTCACAGAGGAATCTGGGAAATAACAGTCTGTAAAATACTAAATGATGCCACAAATTGTAAGAGTGGAGTTTTCATAATAGTCAGTCCCCTGCAATTCAAAAAACCACATGGTGGCCTTCCAATAGCTGTGTTTTAGCCAAATCAGGTGCATGACCAGACTCCGGGAACCATCTGCTCGGCCGCTGCCAATTAAGTTTGCTGTGTGCTCCCTGACAGGCGGATGTTCCATTAAAACAAGTGGCTTTTCCAGGAAAAAAAGATCTCAGGATTTTTCTCGGGTCATTAGATAGCTCTACAGCAGATAGGAACATACAGTTTTCTTTGTGTGGGGAAAGAGGAGAACTTTCCTGAAGTTTGACTCATGTTACAAAAATGGGGGGAAAGGGATTTAAGTGCTTATTTCAGTTCCTTTTCCAAACTTGGAAAATTAAATAGTAGCTCAGCCTCAGCCCTTCAGAGGACGATCTCATTGCAAATGTAAACTCTACTACTCACTCACAGTGTTTAATATATTGCAAATACCCTAGACACACGATTCGAACTGCCACATGCAAATCCTAGTTTAAAGTCTAGAAGTGTTAGTGAGGTCAAAAGCAAGAGAATTCTCTATATGTGATTGGGTTCTGATTTCTTTATAACTGTCTACACTACAAAGCCCCATCTTTATCTTTTGAATTGTAAAACAGAGGAGAAAACTAATATCACACTGCTATTAATTGGCCACAGAGCAAATGAGTGGCAGGAATGGAGCACGGCCTTTGCCTGTTAAACTTGCCCAGGTTCATGAGCCCAGATGGCCTCATGCTTGGCTTGGCTACTGCTGCTGAGTGGTGAAGAGGGATGAAACATACCTGACTAGCTTAACCTTTTGCACTCAGATGTCGAGATTAAAATTACTCTTTGAATGTATCAATAATTTGAAATATAAAAAAATCCAAATAAATAAGTTTGTATGAAAAGAAACTCCAGTTTTTTATTCTACTGCCGTGCTATGTAAAATCTGGGGTATTTAAAAAATTAAATCCCGAGTAGAATAAAGGAATCGAGAAAAAAGCAAGAGAGTGCAAAGGGTTAAGTGCTTCTTCTCTAAGGTCGAAAGTTCCACAGGACATATTTCATGAAACAACACACTGGGTCAGAAAACTCTGTAATTCCATCTCTGCAGTGTACTTGACTCTGTGACCTTCATTGTTCCCATTTTGCAAAAGGGGAATACTCACTCACCCAGCATATTTTTAAAATTCATTACGAAAATCAAGGTAGCCTTGAAACTTGTAAAGTCCCACATAAATGTAAGGTATTATTATAACAGAGTGCTACATGTACTCACCTTGTGACCCTTTGATTTTCTTTGCTAGAAACACTGAAACATACTGAAGATCAGATACCTCCTCAGAGTGTTCCTACTGCTCTATCATCACTACCTTGTGGAGGGAATGGGCTCTATCGGGAGAGGAGGGAAGAGGACAGAACATCTTGTTGATTAATTAGCAAAGAAAACGCATATAGGGAGTTTTTCGTCACCTGAGGAAGGGTTTCCTTCTCACTCCCCCCCCCCTTCTCTCTCTCTCTTTCTCTCTCTCTCTCTCCACACACACGCACACACACGCACACACGTGCATGGATATAGACTCATGATTAATTTTTGTTTTTCAAGTCAGTAATGATCCATTACTTTTATTATTTATTTTGATGCTCAAATTAACACAGATTTGGCCATGGGAAGCCCCTTTAGTTGCCTCTGGGACCCACTGACATGTCCCATCCTTCTTTGAGCACTTCCTTATTTATATTTTGCATACAATGTGTTAGGCTTATCTTGTACTTTCCCTTTCCCAGCCCTAGAATCAGCCATTTTCCCAAGAAGTTCTGGTTCCTTTAGCAGAGAATGGAATTTAGAAACCAAGACTTTCATGTTATATGTACTCATTACTGCTGGAGTGTCATTGCTTTAGGTCATTTCAGGGAACAGCGAGAAATAAGGAAAAGGAAGTGGCCAGTCAGAAGTGTGTATCTGTTTTTAGGTGGCATAAGGAGTTTTCCAGGTAGAAAGAACAGCATGTGTAGGTGTGTGTGTGTGTGTGTGTGTGTGTGTGTGTGTGTGTGTGTGTGTGCAATTTTATTTTCTTGGTTTTCATTTCTCTGATTACCAATAATGCTAAGCCCTTTTGCCATGTTCATTTGCCATTGATTTTTATTCCTCTACTAGAGGTCCCTCAGCCCCACCTGTACTCTCTCGAAATCTGAGACCCCCTCAGGGGATGTCGACTGCCGGTTTCGGCCCAATCCTGCAGGCTCTGCTTAAGGCCTGGCCTGTGGGGATCAGGCCGAAACCGGCAGTCCGACATCCCCCGAGAGACGCGGCACCATTCCCGCTCATCCTGGCCTGGCCCCGCTGCGCCTGCTGCTGCTGCTGCTTGGTAGTGCTACTGCGAAGACAGGAGAGGCTCGCGCCACGCAGCTGCGCTTGCCAGCCTTGAGCCCAGCGTCTGGCACCTGTTGGTCAGTTGAACAGTGCTCCCACTGTGGAAGCACACTGACCACCAGGGGGCAGCTCCTGCATTGAGCATCTGTCCCCTGGTGGTCAGTGCACATCACAGCGACCGGTCAAACAGTTGACCAGTCGCTTAGGGTAGCGGTTGCCAACCGGTGGTCCACAGACCACTAGTGGTCTGTGAGGTCTGAAAGGTTGGTGACTGCTGGCTTAGGATTTTATATATATAGACTAGAGGCCCGGTGCATGGATTTGTACACTGATGGGGTCCCTCAGCCTGGCCTGCTCCCTCTCTCAATCTGGGACCCCTTGGGGGATGTCAGACTGCCGGTTTTGGCCCCATCCCTGCAGGCATTGGGTCAAAACCGGCAGTCCAACATCCCCCGAAGGATGTAGTAGTGCGCAAAGTGGCAGGCGGCCGGGAAGGAACCCGAGCCTGGGCAAGGCACCACTCCCACTCATCCTGGCCCCACTGCGCCTGCCACTGCCGCTGCTCGGTAGCACTGCTGCAAAGGCGGGAGAGGCTTGCGCCACCACAACTGTGCTCGCCAGCTGTGAGCCCGGTGTCTGGCGCCTGTGAATCAAGCTGAGTGGTGCTCCCACTATGGGAGTGCACTGACCACCAGGGGGCAGCTCCTGCATTGAGCTCTGCCCCCTGGTGGTCAGTGTGCGTCATAGCAACTGGTCAAACAGTCATTTGGTCATTCGGTCGTTCGGTCACTTAGGCTTTTATGTATACAATGAAAAGAAATGTGTATTTTTTTCCTTTTGCCTAGTTCTCTATTGGGTTACTTGCCACTCTTCTTATGTATTCATATCAGGTTTATTTTTTTAATTTAACTTTAAATTTTTTAATATATACATGTTTGAACTAGGGACTGGGACCGATAGGCGTTTGCATATTACAGATAAGTGTATGAAACATTACTAATGATAGCTAAAATGTGGAAGCAAACCAAGTGTCCACCAACAGATGAATTGATAAACAAATGTAGTATATACATATAATGGAATATTATTCAGCCATTAAAAGAAATGAAGTTCTAATACATGTTACAATGTGAATGAACCTTGAAAACAATATGCTAAGTGAAATAAGCAGACACAAAAGGATAAATATTGTATGATTTCACTTATATAAAATACTGTGGGTCCACGTCTGAGCTCTCCATTCATTTATGTGTCCACCCCTCCACGAGAACCACACTGTCTTGGTGACTGTAGCCATCTATAATAATAGAAGCGTAATGCACTAATTAGACTGGCCAGCCAAACGACCTTCCAGACAATCTTCTGGATGAAGCCAGGGCTGCGAGGGCCGAGTCCCTTGCACGAATTTCGTGCATCGGGCCTCTAGTATAATAAATGAGAGTACATATATAGAAGGACCTAATCTTGAATTTGAGTAAACTGGTTCCTCCCACTTTTCTTTTTGAAAATTATTTTAGCTATTCTAGTTTTCTTGTTTTTCCATATAAATTTTAGAATAATCTCAACTATATCTACAATAAAAATTTCTTGCATTTTAATAGGAATTAGTTAAACCTGCATTGTTATATCTTCTTGATGTAACATTATGTTGTACTTCTTTCTCCCTTGTAATACTTTTTGTTTGTTTCATAGTCTAATGTGCCTTGTATAAAAACTGCCACTCCAGCCGAAACCGGTTTGGCTCAGTGGATAGAGCATCGGCCTGCGGACTCAAGGGTCCCGAGTTCGATTCCGGTCAAGGGCATGTACCTTGGTTGCGGGCACATCCCCAGTAGGGGGTGTGCAAGAGGCAGCTGATCGATGTTTCTCTCTCATCGATGTTTCTAGTTCTCTATCCCTCTCTCTTCCTCTCTGTAAAAAATCAATAAAATATAAAAAACAAACAAACAAAAAAAAACTGCCACTCCAGCTCTCTCATGTTCAGCCTTTGCAGGGCGTATCATTTCTAACCTTTACTTTAGGCTTATCTGTGTCTTTATATTTAATGTTTACTGATAACATATAGTTAGGTTGTTTTTTTAAAATCTAGTTTGATAATCTCTAACTTTTAATTGGTGTGTTTGCACCATTCACATTAAAATAATTATCTATGTTATTGAGTTGAAATGTTTGTTTCTTCCATCATTTTGTCCCCTTCTTTCCTTTATCTCGCCTCTTTTGTATTGATTAAATATTTTTTGTATTTTATTGTCTCCACTATTGCTTGCTATATGTTTTATTTAATTTATTGGTTAATGTTGCTATTCTATCTTTATTATTATTATTATTTTAAATTTATTTTTATTGATTTCAGAGAGGAAAGGAGAGGGAGAGAGAGATAGAAACATCAATGATAAGAGAGAATCAGTGATCGGCTGCCTCCTGCACACCCCCTACTGGGGATGGAGCCTGCAACCCTGGCATGTGCCCTTGACTGAAATCAAACCCAGAACCCTTCAGTCCGCAGGCCAATGCTCCATCCACTGAGCCTAGGATTATCTTTATAGCTGGCTAGGGCTCTCTTTATTTATTTTTTAATCTTTATTGTTGAAAGTATTACATATATTCCCTTTTTTTCTCCCATTGGCCCCTTATAGCCTGCCCCTGCTACTGCTTGATGGTTACAGAATTTCTTTTTGGAGTGATGGAGAAGTTCTAGAAATAGTGGTAACGGTTGCACAGCATGGTAAAAGTAATTAATGCCACTGAATTGCACACTTTAATGGCTAAAATACCAAATTTATTATATATATATATATATATATATATATATATATATATATGTATATATATTTATCACAATAATAGGTAAGTAAATGGACATATTTGTGTGGGTCCACGTCTGAGCTCTCCATTATAAATAACATTATATCCCTTCACTTATAGTAGAAAAACCTTGCAACAGTTTATTTCAGTTCAACTCTGTCCTTCCTGTTATTGTTCCCATGTGTTGACCTCTACATATAAACCCACAAAACATTGTAATTATTTTTGTTTTAGGTGGTCATTTTTCTACCCTCAGAAGTTAAAAAATGAGGACAAATAAGCTCACCTCTTTATTACAAATACTAGTAGCCCTGCACACGAATCCGTGTTCGAGTAGCTTGCTGCCGCTTGCCTCAGCTGGTAGCTCTCTGCTGCTTTTAGCTCACTGCCCCGCCCTCCTGGAGCTTCCCTCCCCCCTCCTCCCTCATAGCTTGCTGCCCTGCCCCCTCCTGTAGCTCTCCGCCCCCTGCTTGTAGCTCGCTGCCCCACCCTCCTGCTGATCCATGATCAGGTCATTAAGCAGTGGGTCATTACGCCTCAGGGCATAACAGATAATTAGCATATTCCTCTCTTATTATATAGGATTAGAGACCATTGGATAGTCACACTCCTCTGTGTATTTAACAATTAGTCTTTCTGTTTCTCTGTGCTTACATTGGAAAACTGTCTATTATTTGTCTTCAGGCTCATTGTTTTCTTTTCCTCCTGTAGAGTCTAATACACTCTTTCTCATCTCCAGTGATTTCATTTTTGTTTCAGACAAATTATCTCAGACATTCCATTAGGTTCTTTTTATATTTTTAATTATTATTATTGAATCATGTTTTATTTTAAATCCATGAGCATATTTAAAGTAGCTTTATAAAGTCCCTGCTGCAAAATATGTCACTTCTTTCATTCCTGTCTGTTTCATCGACTGATTTTAGTTTTGGTTATGGGTCACATTTTTCTGCCTCTTTGCATGGCTAGACTTCTTTAAGCAGAATATAGACATCATACTTATTAGATTATTATGTGCTGCATTTTGCTGTCTTTCCCCAAAGAGTGGTGGACTTGCTTTTGTCATGCAGTTAAATTACATGGATCCATTTGATCCTTATGGGGTTTGTTTATAATCTTTATTAGGGAGAGTTTAGAGTAGCCTTAACTCTGGGGCATGGCCCTGCTGGAGTCTTTCTTAAATGTTCTCAATGTTCAACTAGGATTCTTACTCTGACCAGTCAGAATTTGAACATCACTCAGCCCCATGTGACCTTTGGGAATTGTTCAGTTCCATGGAATTTCAGACTATACACGTGTACATTGGTATTCAGCCAATGATGCAAGATGAATGATGCGGAGAATTCTGGAACTTTTTCTATGAAGCTTCCTCTTCTCTCAAACTCTGATGCTCAGATGCTAGTTGGTTTGTCTCTTGAACTCTAATCTCTGTCTCTTCACCTCAGTGAGACCCATCTGTTCTACTTGGGGTCCCCTCCCTGCACAGTGACCAAAATGTGCCTCAGACTGAATGCTCCAGTTACCACAGGGCTTACTTCATTTATTCACTTTCTTTCCCAAGTGATAGTCCTGTGCCATCTGGTATCAAATGTTTAAATGATTTGTTTCAGATATTTTGTCCATTTTAAAATTGTTGTTTACAGTGAGAGGAAAAAGTATGGTCCCATTTATGCCATCATGGCGTCCTCATTCCATTTTTCCAATTAGCTTTCCTTTTAACTGTGCTTTTCATTGTCATGCTCCTAGATAAAAATGCTCCTATGCTCTTTATGATAATGCTTCCAATTATCCTCTCAAATTGTTGTGACCATCTTTTAAACAGCAGGGCATGTATTATAGTTTTATAGAATTATTTCTCAGGGTTTTTCCCCAAGAGAAAGGCCAAGGCTTAGGTCTACTGCACATCTGAAAAATGAAATCCTAAAGATAATATAGCTGCTGCCTCTTGCACACTCCCTACCAGGGATCTAGCCCGAAACCTGGGCATGTGCCCTGACTAGGAGTTGAACCAACAACCCCTCAGTGCATGGGACAACGCCCAACCAACTGACCCCCAATGGCCAGGGCTTCCCCAGCCCCCTCACCCAAGTACATGCTGAGAGAGCGAGAGAGAAGGAGAAGCATCAATGTGAGAGAGAAACATCAATCTGTTGCCTTCTGTACATGTCCTACCCGGGGATCAAACCCACAACCCAGTATGTGCCCTGACCAGGAATCAAACCAGAAACCTTTCGGTGCACAGGATGACGCTCAACCAACTGAGCTACTCAAGCCGAGCAAGATAGCATTTCTCAGCAGCGTATAATCATTGATGATTAAAATGATGACTTAAATAAGCCAGAAAAGTTTATAACACACTCAGCTCAATTATTTACGAAAGTAGGGAAATGCAAATCGTCACTGAGATTCATATTTTCTTTAATCCAGAGTTTACTGCCCCACAGGGACTTGTCTGCTATATGTAAGTTCTTTTTTCCTCTCTCTTCACGTGGGTTATTTCTGTCATCTTTTGGGTTTTAACTTAATGTTATTTCCTCCAGGAATTCCTCCCTCAGTTTCTGGGCAATGTTAGGTCCTTCTATTATATGTGCTCTCATTGTACACTACACATTTCCTTTATGGCTTATTCAGTCTTAATTATAGAAATTTCTATATTTCTTTTTCAGTATTTATCAATATCAGTAGGCTATGTACTCCATGAATACATTAACCATATTTGTTTTAGTCATTGCTGTGTTGCCCAGTGAACGTGATGTCAGTAAATAATTTTTAAAATAAATAATTGTCAAACTAAAAAACACTCTCAAAGTGTTGCCAATTATCTACAAAACTTTGGTCTTAATACAAATGTGGAGTGCGACTGAGTTTCTTGTGGATGCTTTTATTTCTTCTTGGATGATAACCCAGTGTGCATGATAAATATATGCTGGATGAATGATGGTGTACAACAGTAAATAACTCTCTGGTTCTTTCCCCTGAGAACCAGTGGTTCTTAGCACCCGAGACTTGACAGTAATTAAATATTTGCACATTTTAATTTCAATTTACAATTTTAATTACAAACAGGCAATTTTTAAAAAAATATTGGAAGATTCTAAATCTTGAAAAATGTATCAATTGTACAAATGTAAGACAATGCAACAGTATGTGCTTAAATTAATTAGCCACCTTAAACCCCGAAGTGTGCCCCATTTTACTTTTTTTTTTATTATAAACCCTCCCCAGACTCAAACTGATGCCCCAACAGGAAGCTGGCCTGTTCTATAACTCACGATAGGCATGTGTGGTGCAAGAGACAACACTGTTTCAGTTGGGAGGAAAAACAAAGGTTGTGTTTAAGGTAATGGAAAAGTAGGAATCCGAAACAATTTGCTCATCAATCAAAACACTGGGAATTTTGAAAAAAGGAGACTTCTCGTTAACAGGCTTTTCACCTGGGGCTCATTAGTGGTCAAAGTGGTTCTTTCTCCAGTTTCTAACTAATGTGTGGCTGGGAGTCGGGCCAGGTGTTCCTTCTACTGATTTCCACTTGGAGCAACTTTATCTGGAAACCGCCCTCTTCAGGGCACACAAATGCAACCTGCTCCTGGGTCCATTGGATCAGCTCTGTCTCCATGTGGTCCTAGACCTAGAGGAGCGGCTGGTAACGCAAGCTGAGAACCCTCCATTCTTTTCTTTTCTTTTCTTTTCTTTTCTTTTCTTTTCTTTTCTTTTCTTTTCTTTTCTTTTCTTTTCTTTACTTTTCTTTTCTTTTTTGCCTGTTTGTTTTTTGTTCATGGGACTTGGAGCTATTTGAATTTTTTAAAGTGGGGTTTTTAGGTTGTCTTGCCATTACAAAGGATTAAACAAGAAAATGTTCTCATAGTCATTTTGACACATTTGTTGAGCAATTAGAAAATTAGGATAATATTTTTTAAGTGAAAAATTTTAAGTTTACTGGTACAAACAAGATCCCTCTGTCTTCCACCAGGTTTCAGCGAAAGAACTGTGTGTGGAGGAGGAACTTGCCCAGATCCACTTGACTTCCCTTCTAGAAGGTTCTTCATGGTTTTCCCAAGCTCGAGTAGACTTCTGATCTCCCTTACCTGGTGAGAAATGCCTTGACACGTCCCTTTATTTAGTGGAAGGACTTCCTCCTTAAGTCACTGTATGCTGGGCGCTGGAAGCTAAGGGTGTGGAGCTGACCAGACCCCACTTGTCCAAGCACTTGCGGGGTTTATGACATACCAGATACGTGGGAATCCTCTGGGCTAACGTGCTTGGTGAGCCATTAAGAAAATAGAAGTTTTAATGGTTTGGGGAAATGGGAAACAAGTCCCGAAACTATTGTAAGGGGAAGACAACCTATGAGTCCAGTGTAAAGAAGGAGTCAGAGAAAGGCAGAGTGGAAGAAGTCAAAGCAAGTAATGGCAGAATGAACACAGTGTGGAGGGGGCGGGGCCGTGACTGCCATTTGTCTCTGAATTAGACCAGGAGAGTTTCATTCATGGGACAGAGAATAGTCCTGGATGTTTAGAGGAGGACATGGGCTCCCATCTTCTTGGAGAAAGTGTAAAGGTGGTTCTCAAGATCACTGACTGTACAACTGCAAGGATATTAGTTATCTACTTTATATATTAGATTATATCTAACAGTCTAATTAGATGTTAGACTGACCACATCCTGATACATGTCGGGAGCAAATATATTGATGTGTAATCATTGACCTCCAGTGTCTCCTTTAAAAGAAGGTAACATTTTCACTTGGAAGTGCATGCACCACATTCTGGAAACAGCACCTCTAACTCCTGGTAGCAAGGAGAACCAGCGCCTCAGTTGGTTCGTCTTACTTGCACTGTAGTTTCCAGACAGGAGTGGACAGCCGCCCCAGTGCGGCCTTCTCTGGGATGCTGGCTGACACAGCTGCCCTCATTTCGAGGCAGAGCTGAGAAGGGTCCCCCAGCTATGCTGTGCTCCCTGCTCACCGTCAGGACAGGGCGTGGTTCCATGTCTAAGGTGACTCTGTTCTTCAAAAGGACTTTTCTCTGACGTCACTTTTAATGGGTTCAAAAAACTCTTGGAGAATGGATAGCTACTACCCAGGTAAATCTTTGGACAAGAGAGGTAGAAATCACATATAACTTACATATCTTACATTATATGTGTCACAGCTACGGCACTCACACTGCATGCTCCCTGCTGTTCCCCATGACTCTGTGCCGTGTGCAGTGTCACAGCTATAGCACACAGCTCCCACACACACTCTGCAGGCTCAGAACCAGGTCACCACGGCCTTTCCTGTGGTGTCACTGCTGTTTCTAGTCCTGGAACCCCTGCGTCTCTTTAGCTTCTGTATTTCTCCAGGTTTGGTTTTTGGGGAGAGAGGTGGCTGTGTGTTTAGCATCTTGAAAATAACAAGAAATGGGAAAAGGATTTCTAACCTGTACCTCTGAGGGAGGTCTCTATATGCTGCCCAGTCTCACAGGGACTCTATGTCCTTCTGGCTGCGTAGCTCAAGTCTCCAACAGTGACAGCATCAACATTCCCATGAGCAGCCATTTCTTCTGTAACGCTACTTCCATTCCACCCAAATTTCACTTCTAGCACTGTCACTTTGTGGGTGTTTTATTTTACTTTCATATTTGTTGACCATTTCCCTCTTCTAATTATTCATCTATGTAAATGTCACAGGGTTTCATCACTAGGAGACAAGGAGACAACACAAATACATGCTTCTCTATTCGTGCATGAACTTTGTAACTGATGCACAGTGACCAATCACAACAGCCTTTGAAAGAAACGACATGATTGGTCATTGACCATGATGTGCATCTGTTACTTACGTAGTGATATTTGGACTGAAGAGCTAGCAGCAAAGTCTGTACTGTATGTTACTCACTCACCGTTAATAGAACTTGGAAAGTGAAATTTGAGCCTGTTGTTGGAGGATTGTTGTTATTTAAGTAAATCATGGTAACTGAAATTCATGGACTTTGGAATACTGTAAAATTTAAGTTTACAAGCAATATCCCTCTGAACTTTGTAACTGATGCATAGTGACCAATCACAATAGCCTTTGAAAGAAGCGACACGATTGGTCATTGAGCATGGTGTAATAAAGCCAGTCATTTGACAACTAGATGAGTGTGGTGGCCACTTACATCTCTGCTCGGGGAAGCTTCCCAGGAGCTGCTCCCAGCCAGCGATGGACTGTGGCCCAGGCACGAAGACCCACTCCTGACAGATGGGTGCCTTCGCCTCAAGGACTCCCATTGGCCTTGCTGGCATGTTTTAGAACTGCTCCGTAGTCTGTGGCACTCCTTCCGTCCTCGCTCCTTCATAGCGGTCTCCCCGGCGTCGTGGTCCAAAGGCTCCCCCCACCTCCTGCAGCTCTTTCTCTTGCCGACATTTCCCTCAATAAATCTCTTGCACGTCCAATCTCATTTTGGCATCTGCTTCTCTGAACGAATACAAATAATCCTGAGAGTGAGCCAACAAAAAGGGGTGGTGTGGAGATTTGGGTCTGTCATCACATGCAGGTGAAGAGAATGCCATCATGAGTGGTAGAGTGGTATGCGGGGTACAGATTTCTCAGATGGTGACCTAGAAAAATGTCCCGATGAAATAGCATGTTTACAGATGTGGTGATTTGAGTTAGCGGGTGATTGCTGAGTTGTCCAGGTGCCCACAGAGGGAGGCTGAGAATTCAAGGGCAATTCCTAAGCAGTTGCAGGCTCATGAGGAGAGATCCTCCCTTTCCTGCTGGAAGGCAGAGCAGCTGAGCAGAGACCACTGACCTCCTAGACTCATGGAGACCCGGGCCTGCCTTGTCCAAGTCAGAGCCCCGATTCACAAAACCTGGGACCTAGGTGGTTGCCTCCGAGGATTTGGGCTCTGCAGAACCCCCAAACCTGCAGGGCTTGTGGCAGTGGCCCCCTCCCCTGGTGCAGGTGGCACCCAATGCTGGAAGACACCCGCTCCTCTGGCTGTCAGTGGACAACCAGTCAGCTGTCGACCGCATGGTATTTTCTGTCTAGTAGGAAAGACAGGAAATAATGAGAACACGGGAGCTGTGGAAAGCAAAGGAGGGAAATCCAATTCAGTCTTGACCAGAGGAGGGGCAGAGAGAATGCAGAGACTGCTCAGAGCAGGTCCGGCCTAGAGTGGGGTGTGGACTTTGGGTGGAAGAGGACGATTGGCCTGGGAAAGAGGAGAGAAGAGATACTACCCAGAAGGCACAGCTGAGCAGAGACGTGGCGGAGGCCTTGGAAAACGGCGCCTCCCGGAGCTGCGATCAGCTTAGTGTGTCTGAAGTGTAGGAGCCACAGAGGAGAGGGGAACCTCGTGTGTTATGAAGAGAGGGCAGCTTTTGTGAGACAGGTTGTAAGTGGCCCCAGGAGGGTTGCATCCGGAGAGGAGGGTGAACTATGTGCGTCTGTGTACCCTGGTGGCTGTGTGGGAGATGGACCAAGGGGGTGATGGGTTTGAGATGGGATTATAAGGAAGGCTGGGAGCAGGCGGGGGCAGGGGGGTCTTGGAAGGGAACCATGTGAGAAAAAAATGAAAGTTTGAGCAAACACATGGGCAGGGAGAAGGAGATAAGATGCATTTCAGAAAGTCTTAGAAGTAGAGGAATAGGACCGGGTGTGGACGAGATGAGAAGGGAGAGTAGAATAGAATGGTCCTCAAGCCTCTGTAGTCTGTATTATGTCAGTTTTCACTCATCATTTTGTCCTTGAAGCCTGGCACGTCAGAGTTAATGTTTGTTTTATGAATGACTAAGCTGCAGTTGAATCTTTTTTTTTTTCCCCTAGAATCTTATTACTGATTTATGGACAATAGCTTTGTATAGATTTGGCTTTACAATTAGATTTGGTTATTAGGATAGTCAATTTTTAAAAATAATCATGTTGCTTTCCTGCAGCTGCTGTAACAAATTACCATAAATTGATGACTTGAAATAACAGAAATCTCTCACCTCCTGGAGGCCAGAAGTCCCAAATCAAGCGTCTGCAGGGATGTGGTTCCTCTGAATGCTCCTGGGGAGACTCGGTTCCTTGCCTCTTCCAGCTTCCAGTAGCTGCACGTGTCTCTTGGCTCATGAGGGCATCACTTCTCCTCTGTGCGTCTGGCTCAGGGCCACATCCCTCCAGCCTCTGCCTCTGTCTTCACATGGTCTCCTCCTCTCCTGTCCACTTGTTTCCTCTGCATCTCTCTTATAAGGATAATTGGCACTGGATTTGGGGCCCACCCAGATAACCCAGGGTGACTTCCTCTTAACCTAATCACATCTTCAAAGGTTCTTTTGACAAATAAGGCCACATCCACAGGTCCCCTGGATGTGCCCCAGATGTATCCTTCAGGGGAGGGGCATCATTCAACCCATGAAATAATTGTCTATTCTCAAGGACCAATGTCATTGTAGCATCATATACACCAAAGTAGTTAGCTTTGCTTTATTTTAGTTGGCAGCAGAAATGACATTGTTACTTTTTAATAAAAACACAATGTAAACTTTCTTTCTGTGATTAGATGGAGTTAGAAATGTAAATAGACTTGCCATTTGCCTTCCTAAACTGTTTGTGGACATTGTGTAGGTGGTTTAGAGAATTCAGCCAAGTTGAATTCACTGGATTTCTATCTGAATCCTGGTTCTTAGGATGACATTTTTTAGTAGGAAAGCCAACTTTTAGCTTCTGTTTATAGAAGATCTTTTCCAATCAACGTTTATTGTAATAACTGAAAGAGAATTACTCTAGAAAGCTTCTTGCAGAAGCCAAAGGGAAATAAAAAGTGACAAAACTCATTTAAAATTGTTATAAAAACTTACAGCTGTGGACAAAGGACAGTTTTGTAATAAAGGCTCTTTAAAGACCCAGTGGTGTTATCACTGCCCATGGACAACGCTGAGCTTATTGAACTTGGCTTTAGGAGAACCAGCGCTGACTGAAGGGAACGCCACGGTGTTCTTAGGAATTAGAATCTATACGTTTTGGGCGGACTTGTTTTGTTTTGCTTTCCAGTAGAATTAGGAAGTTGTTCCATAGGAGCTGCATAAAAGATTGAAATTTATTTTCAATACTGTTACAACCATTATTTGATGTTTCAAACTTGGAAGTCCAAAGCACAATAGGAAAGATTTCGTGTGGGAGACGTGGTTTTGGGTATTTGGGACATACGGAGATGGATCAGATCCCTTCCCGAAGTTCCCCCGGGATTGTCTGAGAGTGAGATTAAATCTTTTTATATCTGTATTTTTATTTGTTAATGAGACATGGAAAATAGCATTAACGAGAACTGAAAACGCCATTTAACGATTGGGCGGGATTCGATTGATAATGGAGAAGAGTTTTGTCTTTATCCCAAATGATTCTCTAGGAATTCCGTAGTGAGCCCCATCCAGATGCTTCATAAAAGCCATCGCTATAATGAATTAGATGGAAATCTGAGTCCTTCATCTGGTGTATTTTGACCCCAGCTGGTAGCAGGACGGTGACCCAAGGCAAGAATTTCCAGAAGTACTAAATACAATTGGAATAGCAGCAACAGATATGAGTCTCAGCTGTCACGATATCAGGTTGTCACTCTCCTCCAGCCTGTGCTGCATGAGCAACACACAGCCCTGTGAGATGCTTTTCTAGCTAGGATCCCCAGCATCCAAATTCCTTCTTGCATAACAGAAAAAGAACCTGGAAAATGTGTTGGGAAGTGAGAGTCAGGATGGCAAACCTGCAAACCAGTTCCCCAGGAATTTTTCCGACGTGGGTGGCTAGCAGTGTGGTGCGGACAATGAAGTCAGACCAGCCGCGGGTCACAGAGGGACAGTTAAAAGACACCCAGCAGCTGTTCCCATTTCTCCTGAGGCCAGGGGAGGAAATGGGCTCACCCTGGAGGGGGGATTTAGACTGGCATATGAAAGGATGTCTGGCTGAAGGTAAAGTTTTCTCACAAACAGCACAATCTCATCTCCTGCTCCTGTTGTTTAAAAACATAAAGTCTGGTGTCTTCTGTCAGCCGGTTAGAGACCAGAAGTCCCCCGAGTCCCAGGGACCCACAGATGACTCCTTTTAATATCTCAGAAAGCCTAATTATACAAATTAAACATTTAAGCCCAAGGCATTGAATAGACAAGAAAAATGTCCTTTTAAAAACCTTCTGACTGAAATTATACCAACTGAGTATTATCTCACATTGCTCAGACATACTCATTTGTATTTTTAAATATTTTTTTATTGTTGATAGTATTACAGATATCTCCTAGGCCCTACCCACCCCCAGGTCTTCACTACCCTATTGCCCATGTCCATGGGCTATGCATATAAGTATATAAGTTATTTGGTTTATTTCTTCTCCTCCCCTCAGCCCCACACCCAGGTATATCAGTTTGTTCCATGCCTCCATGCTTTGGATCTTAATTGACCAACTCATTTGTATTTTAATAAATATTTTTTATGTCTAAAAATGGAGAACTACTTGCTATCTAATTTTTATAATTTGTTTCCTGGTCAAAATTATATCAAAACTTGGGTTTAGTGGGAGAGAAAGGAAATATTAAAAAGAGGCTCTTGGTGGCAAAAAGGCAGGATCCATTTCTTTAGAAGGGAAAGCAGGATGTATTAAGAAACTGGATTTAGCGTTCCGATACCTCTGAGTTAGAAGTCTATAACTCTTTACATATTGTCCCCAAGCATTTTCCTAGCCTTGCTAAGCCTTTCCTTTGCTCACTCTAAAATAATAATACTCAGCTTGTAGACTGTGACTATTACATAAGAAAATACATGCAAAACTAGATTTGAAGATCTCTGGTTCTGAGCAAGATGGAAGCATAGAGATAAATTTTCCAGGAAGAATATCAACAAGTACATGGATTCATGCAATGAAAGGAGGAAAAATGTCAAATGGGTTTTAAAATTACAATCATGTCCTGGCTGGCTTGGCTCAGTGGATAGAGCGTCGGCCTGCGGACTAAATGTTCCCAGGTTTGATTCCAGTCAAGGGCACATGCCTGGGTTGCAGGCTTGGTCCCCGGTGTGGGGCATGCAGGAGGCAGCCAATCGATGATTCTCTCTCATCATTGATGTTTCTATCTCTCTCTCCCTCTCCCTTCCTCTCTGAAATCAATAGAAATATAATTGAAAAAATAAAATAAAATAACAGTCATATCACTGCTGACTCTTTAACATGCATGCATGGCTCAGGTTTTCCTCACTACATAAAAGGATGGGATGCATTTGCAAAAACACAAGCAGTAAAATGGAGAGCTTTCCCGAGTGATGGCGATTTTATTTTATTTTATTTTTTTTTTTTTTGGCTGTCTCTGCCTTCTCAGTTATTGGTAATTTTATTATTATTATTTTTTAATCGTCACCCAAGGATATGTCTGTTGAATTTTTTTTTATAGAGAGAAGAAGGGAAAGAGAGAGAAACATCGATCAGTTGCCTCCCATACATGTCCCAACAGGGGATGGCACTCGTAACCTAGGTATGAGCCTTGACTCTTCAGTGCACCACAGATGATGCTCCAACCAACTGAGCCACCCAGCCAGGGCTGGCGATTTTATTAATATATAGGTGTTTTAACACAGTTGATTATATATCCAGCTCATTCATTATTTATAGGATTATGTGTTATTATTCCCTCATTGATTTTTCGAGTCTCAAACATTCTTTAACCCAGTGGAGAATCAGTGATGTAGTTCTTAGGGACTGCTGTTCATGTTTCTCATTTTCTTTGGGCATTGTGCTACCAGCTCCCTCATAGAGGAGAAAGCTGGGCCCCCATGTCTGTGTTAGACCACATCCTTTGATTGCTTTCCTGCCTCTCTTATTCCCGTGCAGGTGATATTTTGCCTTTTCCACTCTGAAGGCTACCCAGGTGCTTTTCTGGCAAGGATGAGTAAGAGTGGAGACCTCAGCTCCAACTAGAAAGGGCACACGGGGGCCACCTATATAGGGCAGCAATTTAGGAGGCTGGGAGAAACCCAGAGCAGACACCTGTGTTGGTAGTGTCAGCCTAGTTTCCAAGGAGCATCTTACCTGGAACCTCTCTTCCTGCTTTCCTACTGGCGATTTACCACCTTAACCATCAGCTGTATATTTAAAATCTTTATTGGATAACTCAAAAGTAGACCCAGATGGTGTCAGTGAGCTGGATACGTGGTAATGATGAATATCAGTCCCTGGCAAGATTAATTTATAGGCTTTTTAAAAAAATTAATAAGAAAAAAACCTCTAATGTTTTGAAGTAATACACACAAAAAAATGTCTAATATGGAATGGCTGAATGCTTCTTTTTTTTTTTTTTAAAAAAAAAAAGCAAATCAGAAAATAATAGTGTGGTTGCATAATGGTGATGAACTTTGGAAGGAATTATCTTTTTGAGGTAAATTTATAAGAAAGGTTGGAGCATTTCTTTGAAAAGAAAGAGTTGCATAGAAATAATGAAGTACGCCATGCCCCTGTATTAGGCAAGAATTCCCGAGGGTCTGAAATGTTCATCCTCAGACGTTTACACTTGAAAGATAAACTCAAGCTGTGTGTTTTCCCTGCGGGCCTGGCTCAGCCATTAGAAGGCCAACCGTGGACTCAAAGGCCAGGACTCCCAGCCTGACCAAAGTTCATCTCCCAAGTTCTATTAGGACTTGCCTTGAAATGCAATTAGGCCGTGGGCAGGCATCTTCCGGTGTATGGTTACGGAGAGTGCGGGCTACGGCAGCAGGAAGCCCCGTGCTGTTTGCTGAACAGGGAAAGGTAGTTGGGCTGGATCACATAGTTAACATTTAAATACACTCAGCCACACACCTCCTAAAGGCCCTCCCAGCCACCTGGGTGGAGACGCCCCCCTGACGTGACATGGCCAGTGCCGGGAACGCCTTCCCAGGCGCCGCACTCTTGATTTGAAGAGCCTCTGTCTTTTTTTTTCTTTCTTTCTTCCTTCTGTTTTTTTCCTCACTTCTGATGTAGATTAAAGTCTGCACTCACAGCTCCCTCCACTAGTTTAAGGATATGTGATCCTTCAGGATTTATCCATTATTGGCTCTGTTTACCCAAGGGAAAATTAAGTGCAGGGCCTCCGAACAGGGAGCGCTTTAATACGCGGATGCACACGCTGATCTCTGACAGATGTTGGTCCTTGGGAACACCAGAAGGGGAGCTACGTCACCCGCTTGGGAAGCTGCTTGTGCAAACCCGCTGAGCCTGCAGGTGCCCGGGCAGCGTGGCCGAGCGGCCGCGGTGCTGAGAAACATGCCTGGCGCAGGGGCCGCTCCCACACACACGGCTTTCTCACACATGCCCAGCCAGCTGGCAGCATTCTGAGCAGCACTGCCTCTAGGAAAAAGAGTGGACCTTCGGGGTTCAGATTTTAGGTATATATTTATTTCTGGGCTTTCGAGTTTAACTTCGTGTTTCCTACAAAATGAAAAATCTTACTTGTATTTGTCACTAGGTAGTTTAAGTCTACCCAGGTATAGACGTTTTCTCAGGCTAAACTGAACATTAGGTGGATAAAATGTAAAGTGACTTTTGTGCATGTAAGATGGGAAGTAGCATGAGAGAGAGAGAGAGAGAGAGAGAGAGAGAGAGAGAGAGAGAGAGTGTGTGTGTGTGTGGTCTTGTGTATATTTGAGATAGAAGAAAGCCCTGCAGGCAGGTTTTGGTAAAAACTCTGTTTCTGATTTAACTTTTTCTGTTTGCTGTTTATAGGAGGCCCTTAGGACTGAGGCGACTGTCGTCTTTGTGACAGTACAGCTTTTCTGTGGTGCTGTGTGAGGTGTGTGTGTGTGTGTGTGTGTGTGCGCGCGCGAAATGTGTGTGTGTGAGATGTGTGTGTGAGGTGTGTATGTGTGTGTGTGAAATGTGTGTGTGTGAGATGTGTGTGTGAGGTGTTCATGCGAGGTGTGCGTGTGAGGTGTGTGTGTGAGGTGTGCATGTGAAATGTATGTGTGTGGTGTGCGTGTGTGTGAGGTGTGTGTGAGGTATGTGTGTGAGGTGTGCATGTGAGATGTGTGTGTGAGGTGTGTGTATATGTGCGTGCGAAATGTGTGCGTGTAAGGTGTGTGTGTGAGGTATGTGTGTGTGAGGTGTGTGAGATGTGTGTGAGAGATGTGTGTGTGAGATGTGTGTGTGAGGTATGCATGTGAGGTGTGCGTGTGAAGTGTGCATGTGAGGTGTGCGTGTGAGGGGTGTGTATGTGTGTGTGTGTGTGAAATGTGTGCGTGTGAGGTGTGCGTGCGAGGTGCAGACTGCCTGAAAGTGCCTTTTGAGGGCCTGGCTCTCTTATCCACCTGGGTGTCCCCTTTACTAGAGTGGTGCCTGTTATACTGAGGTGCCCAGGCTCCCAGAGGGCACACCCCTGCCCCACCCTATGTCATTGTTTCTGTGCATCTTATTCCAAAAGGGGAAGAAACCCTCCATGGGAATCCACGGCCCTGAGACTTTGTACGAGAACTTTAGGAAAACGTGCTTTAGGTTGTGTGTGGACACTCCTGTGTTCTCAACCCATTGCTGAGAGTGTAAATCACCACCCACATCTTATCTGATGCAGGCACCCTCCCGATGACTGCCTTTATAGTCCTGAGCTCTCATCATGAAGAGCAGCAGCCTTGGAACCAGCAGGCCCGGGTTCGAATCCAGACTCTGCCGTTCCCTGGATAACCTTGTAACTTACACTCTCTCTCAATCAGTTGGTGGAGTGGGGATTCAACGTCAATGGGTGTGAAGAACTTGGAGCAGGGCCTGACGTCTATCATGTACTCACTGCATAGTAATTTTCACACCTTAGTACGGAGTTTCCTCCAGTGACTCAGAACGTGGCGCTGTCCTGGGTTGGGGCTCTCTGAGGCCCCAGCTCTCCTCCCTGCCTGCCCAGCCTGGATCTGACTGTCCATCTCACTCCCCTCCCAGCTCTGCTGCTCCACCCTGGCCCCTCTCCCTACTCTCACATCTCCACTCAGATTCCTCCTGGTGCCGATCGCCCACTCCACCTCGGTGGTGTAACTTCAGCGGCTGCCAGGCCGTTTCTACAGTTTTAAGTGAATCAAGTTCCACCCCACTGAGTATCTGTGCCGTGGAAGGCACTGTTCTCAGTACCTGCTCACAACAGTGAACACAACAACATCTCTGTGCTTGTGTAGTTCGTGTCCTAGCGAGAGGAACAGAGAATTATCAGCACGGACATTTACTCGAGTGTCAGGTTTCTGGCTCACCCAGATTTCCTTAGGGTTGTGAGGTAGGCACCACAATAACCTCCATCTAAGGAATGTTCCTCCCTGTATGTCCTCTGATGCCCTAGAACCAGGACCGCATCCTGTTTAAGCAGGAACCGTCATACAGGCTGTGTTCTTCCTTCCAGAAACGTGTCCGCAGTGCATGCAGTGTTACAGGGTTGAGCTGGGCTGGCATAAGGTCCATCCGCTACTCCTAGGACATCGCCTCCCAGCAGCCCAGGAAATCCTGGGGCCGGAGAAGAGGCAGTTCAGCACCATGGCCATAGGCTCAGGCTTTGGAGTCCCACAGAACTGCTTACCAGCAGAACAACCATTGACAAGTTACTTCATCTCTCGCAGCCTCAGTCTTCTCTTCTCCGTAATGGGACACTACAGGATGGGCAAATACAACCGTAAACCTACTTTTACCCATCCCTGAATAAGTATTCAGCTTTGTGAAGATTAAATTAGATTACACAGACTAGATTTGACACAGGACAAAACAAACTAGTGTTTAAAGGGAATGACCTCAGCTAGCTTTTGCAGGGACATTCATGACAGCAATACTGGGACTCCTTTGTGGCTCTTCTTACACTGGGTGGTAAAATTTTCAAATATTTTCTCCTAATAATTGACCAGTGGTATCTCCCACTGCATCATGATAATTAAAGGTCTCCAAGTTTGCCTATATGAAAGCGATGTCATGGTGGGTGGGTTTCTGTTATCACTCCAGTGGCATTCACCAGTATATCACAAGCAGGTGGAGGTCCTTCACCAAAATGTCCCATCCCCTCAGTCCTCAGCATTTTCCCTTAAGCCACATGTGACTGCTGACTTTCCCATCCAGCCCATCCACATCGGTGCCTAAGTTGCAATGTAGCAGTTATAGCTCTTCCCCTGCACCGCACCGCTAGCCCATCCAACCAGCATCTCAGACTGAAAATGAACGTGGCCTTATTGTAGAAATAAACTTGAAGCTCCTCAAATTAATTGCAAAGAGCAATTTCTAAATTCCAGAGCCAAATTATTATTAAGAAATCACTTTTAATAAATTTATATATTATTGTGATTAATTAATAGTTTTAAATTGCTATTCTGATCAAGTTCACCAGTCAGAGATTTGTGTAAATCAAAACAGTTCACATCTGTGGGAGGCAACGTTTTCATAAGTAAGACACAGTGAAGTCTATAATCTGTGAAATCTCTTTAGCCCACCTGGGTCTTTTGTGGCCTTCGTTCATGGAGATTGTGTGAAACAGGGCACACATGTTTCAGTAGTGACTGTAGCCCCACTGGGAAAAGGAGTTGTGTCTGTAAAAAACATTCTTATGCCCGGCTGCGTGGCTCAGTGTTTGAGCATCAGCCTATGAACCAGGAGGTCACAGTTCAACTCCAGTCAGGGCACATGCCCCGGTTTCATATTCGATCCCCAGTAGGGGGCATGCAAGAAGCAATCAGTCAATGATTCTCTCTCATCATTTATGTTTCTATCTCTCTCTACCTCTCCCTTTCTCTCTGAAATAAATAAAAATATTTATTTTTTAAAAGAATCTTCTATATGTGAGGAAAGACGAGAGAGGGTAGACCAGAGGGCATCACTTAACAGAAGATAAGGTAGCACTGTCTTCTCCTGGAACAGTGGAGTGCACTCACCCCTCTTTAATTTGGCCCCAAGAGCAGTTGTGTGCCGTCAGCTTCCCATCCCAGTGTTCTCAAGGAGAAAGGAAGGATGGCCATGGGGATGGGTTTATTCCAGGGCACTCATGCCCAAAATGCCACTTGTTCTGGGCAGAACACTTTGTAGGGTCTTTACCCGAATGTAAGGACCCAGGGGAAGGCAATATTGATGAGTAATCTTGGCAGTTAACTATGAGAAGGTGCAAGTTTTGTTCTGAATGTCAAAGTCAGCTTAGAGGGAGAGAAACGGTGGGATTCCCGAGGGGATGGCAGCTGAGTTGGATTTTGAAGCACCAGCAGGAGTTAGCCAGCATAGCCCGTGGGGGCAGGTATTCTAAACATTGGGCACAGCACGTGTAAATACAGAAACAAAGGTGTCCCACTCCGAAAAGTAGTTCTGAGATGCTGCGACACTGAAAGTGGTTCGGTAGGACTAGAATGTAGGGTGAGGGGATGGGAGGTGAACCTGGAAGAAAGAACTGTACTTAAGTCCCTAAGGACAGTATGATTTACTTAGTGAAGAAACCAATTGAAGATTTTAAGCAGGAAAGTCACATTGTTATGTTTTTGTGATAGAAAGATGACTTTGGGGGAGTGGGAATGCATCTAATTGAAGCTAGACTTGAGAAGACCTCGCAATGCTACTTCCAGGTATACATACCATTGAAAATTCCTCACATGCATGTAATAGACACGGGCAAAGAGATTCATTACAGCCTCCTCTGCAATAGCAAAAAATCAGAAATCATCCAGATACTTAGCATCAAAGGATCAAATCTGTCTAATGCTGCAGAGTCCCATGAAAACACGAATTAGCACAATTATGTGGCATAAATGTGATCTTTTTATGGCAGCATAGACTGACTTTAAAATAATAATGTTGAACAAAAAAAACACTGGAAAAGTAAACATTTTGGTATGGTATCATTTATGTAAATTTATAAAACACTCACAGACACAAGTAACATCTGAATGCATATGTGTGTAAGCTGTAAGTAAAATTTTGAATGAGCTAGACACTCACACACCAATGTCATGGTGATGGTTGCCTGAGGAGAAGGGCTGGGAAAGAAGTGGGGTTGAATAAGGATGGTGAATAAAAGAATTTCCAGCTTTATCTGAAATGCAATATCTCTTTTTGTTTTCAAAGGAGATTATAGGATTATATTACATATGTAATTTTCTTAAGGGCATAGTTAAGAAAAAAAAGAGTCTGATAGCAAATATCACTCACTGTTAATAGGTATTAATTCTGGGTTGTGGGTGTTTGTTAAATTATACTCTACTAGAGGCCTGGTGCACGAAATTCATGCACTGGGGGGGGGCGGTGTCCCTCAGCACAGCCTGTACCCTCTCCAATCTGGGACCCCTCGGGGGATGTCTGATTGCCGGCAGTTGGACAACCCTCACACAATCCGGGACTGCTGGCTCCTAACCACTCGCCTGCCTGCCTGCCTGATTGCCCCTAACTCCTTCTGCCTGCCAGCCTGATTACCCCCTAACCACTCCCCTGCCGGCCTGATTGACACCTAACTGCTCCCCTGTCGGCCGATCACCCCCAACTGCCCTCCCCTGCTGGCCATCTTGTGACAATGTGGGGCGACCATCTTGTGATGATGTCAGGGCAGCCATCTTGTGAGGGTGTGAGGGTCAATTTGCATATCACCTCTTTATTATATAGGATATAAAAGGCTAATATGCAAAGTGTCCCCTTGGGAGTTCGACCGGGAGTCTGGGAGTTCGATTGCTCGCTATGACGTGCACTGACCACCAGAGAGCAGCAGCACAGAACGAAGGAAGGCCCCAGCCAGCAGCCAGCAGCTGGGGAAGGAAGGCCCCAGCCGGCAGCCGGTAGGCCCCGATTGGCCCTGATCGCCAGCCAGGCCTAGGGACCCTACCTGTGCATGAAGTTTGTGCACCAGGCCTCTAGTAAGTAAAATAATAAGTGTAGGATGTGTGTGTGTGTGTGTATGTGCACGCATGTGCGTGCGTGTGTGTGAAAGAGCAGTAGCCAGAGAAGTGTGAGTGCCCTCAGAGTCTGATGACTAAAACCAAGGGACATGAAAGTTCCATAAGAATTGTCAACAAGGTCAAGATTACCACCAGAAGAATTGAGCCACTTTGTAAATTGGCGGGTCCTTGGTGGCCATGGCGGGGTGCTTCCGGCCCAGTGAGGTGAGCAGAAGTTGTGTGGCAGTAATTGAGTGAGTGAAGGTGAAGTAGAGGTGACACAAGTTCCCTGTTTCCAGAAGTTTGACCACGAAAGGGAAGAAACCATTGAACTGGTACCCAGAGAGTATATAGATTTAATGTAGATGGCTGTTACTTTTAAGAGTCGGGAAACTTGATGTTCACCTGAAACAGGAAAAATACAGTAAAGAAGACATGGTGAAGGTGTGGGAGACGAGAGGGCTCTGGATAGAGATTTAATGCACCTGGAGAACTGTGATTGGAGGAAACGGAGGAAGCATGGATTGAGGTCAGACTATAGAAGGCTCAGGGATCTGGGCTTCATTCAGGGAATAGGAGAGATAACTATACACTTTATTTTGCAGAATGACACACAAATACTTTCCATTTCAAATGTTTTATTCTTTCCAAACAAAAATGGAAGGCAAATTTTCTTTGCTCATTTGCCCCTGTATTGGCTAGATCATAAATAGGGAAGTGGCCGCTGACTCGACCACACTCTTGGTTGAGAAAGGTTGTGTAAACCATGGTTGTGTAGGAGCAAGGTGAGTAAGAAAGCTCTGCTCATGGTGATCTGGGGTCTGCAGGTAATGGTGGTGTTCACACCTTACCCATCCTCTTCACACTGACCTGTGAGCTATCCTCACACTTAATAAACGATTTAAAATCAAGAATTCATTTATCTGCCAGCTTATCTGTGCTAAATATAACTAACTGTTCATATTATTGATTATTGCTTTTGACATTTACTCACCAAACCCTTTTATTCTCAAGGAAAAATTTTTTTCTGGTGAGTTTTTCATCATTTTTCCTGTTTCTTGGGTCTCTGAGTAAAGAACCTTCTTGAATTAACAGATGTCATGATGTTACATGATTGGAATCAGATTAAAAATGTAACAATTTGAGGATAAACTCAACAGTGATACCACAGAAAATCATAGATTTTTATTTATGTTTTAGCACAAAGGAAAAGAAGTGAAGCAGAGATTTTTAGGAGACCCATAGAGCTAGCCCTGTCTCTTTGGATGTCCTGTGGAATTTTGCTAATTTGGGTTGCTATTTCGGCTATCTTTCTACCGAAGAGGTTTATTAATTTACTCGTGGCCCAGAGCATGAAATTCGTGGGGGTGTGGGGAGGGGTGTTATCTTAGCCCAGCCTGCACCCTCTCCGATCGGACATCCCTCTCACAATTTGGGACCTCTGGCTTCTAACTGCTCACCTACCTGCCTGCCTGATCACCCCTAACCTCTCTGCCTGCCTGATCACCCCTAACTGCCTCTGCCTGCCTGCCTGCCTGATCACCCCCAACTGCCCTCCCCTGCCAGCCTGATCTCGCCCCCAACTTCCCTCCCCTGCCAGCCTGATCTTGCCCCTAAATGCTCCCCCATGCCAGCCTGATCGCCCCTAACTGCCCTCCCCTGCCGACCTGACCTTGCCCCCAACTGCCCTCCCCTGCTGGCCTGATCTTGCCCCTAGGCAGCCATTGGCTCCTCGCATTTCACCCAGATTTGGTTCTGATTGGTCAATTTCTATGCTAGTCAGTGTCAAAAGCTCCGCCTCCTAGGCAGCCATTGGCTTCTTGCACCCAGATTTGGTTCTGATTGGTTGGTTTCTATGCCAGTCAACATCAAAAGCTCCACCTCCTAGGCAGCCATCTTGTGATGATGTTATGGAGTGAGGGTCAATTTGCATATTACCTCTTTATTATATAGGGTTAGTGAATGATGGAAACTTATACAGAGCTTCAAGGTGTTTGAAGTAGCCTTTTTGTCATAAGATAACCTGATTTGTATATTCTGAGAGCTCCCCATGAAGAAAACTACATGGATGCTGATGACAACAGCACTGCTAAAGAAAGGACTGCGTTCCCATTCTACCTGCTTACCTAACAGCAGTTTCCGTTTGCAAAGCCTTGTATTGCTGCTCCTGAAAAGGAATGAAAGGGGAGGTGGAAGATAGGAGAGCAGCACAATCCTCACTTAGGGGGCTTAACACTGGCCCAATATTTTTAAAAATAATCTGACTCCAGAACTTGAGTGCAAAAAGTAAAAGTAAATCAGTCACATTTCAGTAAAGAAGTTATGCTGAGTTTGTAACTCACAAACTTATGAAGAACTAAGCTTCTGATACATTAATTAGTTTCAGCCAACACCCCTACTAAGCTGTGCACTATTTTCTTTGAGCAGATATATTGGTTTAAAGAAGCAGAAGTTGATAACAAATTACCCTTTTCTTTGGAAAGAGCTTTCATACCACATTATTATAGAGGAGGTCCGGTAGGTTGCATATTAGAAAATTTTTCTGATTGTTTTGATATATTTGATACAGAAATATTTTCTTTTTTTTCGTAAGAAATAAAGTTAATTATTGCAAAAAGTCTAATTAGTTAAGAAGGTTAAGGTATATTTTAATTTCAAATAAATCACTTTTTAGGAGGGATGGAGCAAAGGTGGCAAAGCCAGGAGTTATTATGCACAAAAGCACCATCTTGTGACCAGAGTGAGTAACTGCATGCTATTTTTTAAAAAGAAAAACTTCTCAACCATCCTATATAGTAAAAGCCTAATATGCTAAGTTTCCGGTCGTCCAGTAGGCTGTTCAACCAATCAAAGCATAATATGCTAATGATATGCTAAGGCCGCTCAACCCTTGCTATAATGTGCACTGAACAGCAGGGGGCAGACAGTCTGACTGGTAGGTTAGCTTGCTGCTGGGGTCCAGTAGATTGGGACTGAGCCAGACCAGCCAGACACACCCTGAAGCCCTCCCACAGCTGGCCAATCTCCCTCGTCCCTCCCTGGCTTGATCATGCACCGGTGGGGTCCCTTGGCCTGGTCTGCACCCTCTTGCAATCCAGGATCTGTCAGGATATGTTGGAGAGCCAGTTTCGGCCCGATCCCGCAGGCCAGGCCAGGCCGGAATTTGTGCAATGGGCCTCTAATTTAAAGTAATTAACTGTTCATGACATAACATTTCCTCTGATTGAATGGCACAGTCATTAGAAATCCACTTGGAAACATTCATCCAGGCATGCAATTGCTGGCTATTAGTACTTTTCTACTGCTGAAAAGGGCATTACATATAAAGTAAAACACTACAAAGTTAGGTTGGCATATATGGACATTATGTACTATTTTCTTATTTTTTATTTTATTGTTTTCCTAATCTTTACCCGAGGATATGTTTTTATTGATTTTTTTTTCCAGAGAGGGAGAAGGAGAGAGGGAAAGAGGAAGAGAGAGAGAAAGAGAGAGACAAAAACATAGATGTGTGAGAAAAAAACATGGATTGGTTGCCTCCTGCAAGCTCCTGACCAGGGATTGAACTCACAATCTATGTTTGTTAGGTATGTGCCCTGACTGGGAATTGAACCCACAACCTTTTGGTGTACATGACAACACTCCAGCTAACTGAGCCACCTGGCCAGGGCTATGTACTATTTCTTATGCAATACCATGGTTCTGTGTTGTTGCTTTATATTTCAAATATAGCTTACTAACAGCTAAGAAACAGATATCACCTAAGAGTCCATCTGGCTAAGTGAATTACCATTTTTTTCAGGCCTGATTTTTATTCCCTACCTGCTGTACAATGTGCCTATTCAGCATGTTTCTACACACTTCTGTGGCTTAGAGAAGTGTCATTTTTATCAGTAGGAGACATCCTGCTATTTATTAAGAAAATGGTGTCACAAACTAAATGTCCAACAACAGTGGAGTCTACACTAATAAAAGAGAAACATGCAAATTGACCATACCTCCCCTACACCCATAAGCCATGCCCACCAGCCAATCAGGAGCGAGTATGCAAATTAACCCAACCAAGATGGCTGCAGACATGGAGGCTTGGGTTTCCCCGGCAATGGAAGAAGCCAAGCTTCCCGCCTGCTCTGGTTGGCCCTGCCCTCCGCTCAAGGCTACAAAGTTTCAATTATAGAAGTTAAATAAATCCCAACAAAAATGGCGGTGGCCATGGAGCTGGAGAGAGCAGGAGGCTTGAGTTGCCCCCAGCAATGGAGGAAGCCAAGCTTCCTTGCCAGCCCTGTCCTCTGCTCAAGGCTACAAAGTTTCAATTATAGAAGATAAATAAATCCCAGATACCAGGGCCTCTGCGTGGGTCACTGGGGGGCGTGGCAAGCCTGCAAACCACCACAGGCCCCTTGCCCAGGCCGCCCCACACCCAAAGGGAATCCCACCCTGATCTGGGACACCCTTTAAGGAAAACCAGCCGGCCCCCACCCGTGCACTAGGCCGCTATCCTATCTAATAAAAGAGTAATATGCAAATTGACCATCACTCCAACACACAAGATGGCTGCCCCCATGTGGACACAAGATGGCTGCCACAAGATGGCCAGCAGGGGAGGGCAGTTGGGAGGGACCAGGCCTGCAAGAGAGGGCAGTTGGGGCGATCAAGCCTGCAGGGGAGGGCAGTTAGGGGTGACCAGGCCAGCAGAGGAGGAAAGTTGGGAGCGACCGGGCCTGCAGGGAAGGGCAGTTGGGGGGGACCCAGGCCTGCAGGGGAGGGCAGTTAGGGGGGACCAGGCCTGCAGGGGAGGGCAGTTAGGGGCAATCAGACTGGCAGGGGAGCAGTTAGGCATCAATCAAGCTGGCAGGAGAGTTGTTAGGGGGTGATCAGGCTGGCAGGCAGAAGCGGTTAGGGGCAATCAGGTGAGCAGTTGGGAGCCAGCAGTCCTGGATTGTGAGAGGAATGTTCGACTTCCCAGTTAGGCCCGATCCTACCAGGATCGGGCCTAAACGGGTGGTCAGACATCCCTCGAAAGGTCCCAGATTGGAGAGGGACACACACCCCCTGCACAAATTTTGTGCACCGGGCCTCTAGTGATTAAATAATATATAGCATATCTGTATACTGGACTACAGCATGAAGCAAATTGTCTAAGAATATTTAATGGCACAGAAAAAAAATGCTTCTAGTATAATTTGGTGAAATTTTTTAAACCCTTATTACTATTTTAGTTTGATTTCTACAGAAAAAAATTAAAAAAGAATTTTTATTTTTTTCGTAGAAGAAATACTAGAATGATAAAGTCATTATTAATCATGGTTACTGGTGCGTGGGTGGTGGGGTTAGGGAATAAGTTTTTATTTTCTGTTTATCCTCACCTGTCTTTTCCAAAATTTTAGCTACTATTTTGTAAAATTGTATTACTGCTTTAGTTGTTCCCAGTCTCTGTATTCTTGCACTTCACCATGTGATTTTGTAGCTCTCCCAATACGAAGAAACATTTTGGCCACCCCTTATATTTGGGTTCACTCTTGTAACTTGCTTTGGTCAATGAAATGTTAGCAAGCATGTCGTTGTGAGCAAAGCCATGGACAGTGGCTTTGTGGTTTGGCTTGCCCCCTTGCTCCATGTCCATGAGAAGACTGGCCTAAGCTAGCCTGCTGGAGGAGGGTGATGCAGGCATGGAGCAGGCAAGCCGAGCCCAGCCCAGACCAGCTTGTCTTGGTCTGCGACTGAGATTTTTGAGGTTGATTGTTATGCAGCATTATTGTCGCAGTAGCTACTCACTTCATTATTATCACAAGGAACATGCTATCTGTGCGATTTAAGCCTGTCGTGTCCAGTATAATAGTGGAGTGGGAAAGAGGGACCCGGGGGGAACAGATGTCCCCACAGGGTTAATCTCAGGGCTGCTCCCCACTCTTTTGCATCATCTTCTTAGATAACGAGACCTTAACCACTTTGAAATCCGTAGTCCAGCTGTGGTGATTGCAAGGACTCTGGGTCACCTCAACTCATTTCCGTGCTTTTCCTGGGAACTTTTCCTTTTAGTCATTAGTGGGGAAATTTATCAGGAATATATTCTTTGTCAAAGAAGTCACTGTATTATTTTTCAATTTTCTACGCTCCAGTTTCTACCCCACCCTTCTTTCTCTTTCTTTCCTCTCTCCTCCCATCTCCATGGTTTTATTACAACAGCAAAACACAACACAAAGAGGCAGCAGTTCTAGGGGGTCCTTTTCAAAGACCACTCCTTCGGTCTTTATAGTACAGGGCCATGTAACTACTTTTCCCCCAAAGGTGTTAATCTCATGTGCTGGCCTCTGGGATGGGGACACTAGTGCCTTTACAACCAGAACTTGACTATGTTGGCCAGTCCACTCCACTCACCTCACCCCAAAGCAGGCGGAGTGAGTGCGAAGGACTCAGAACTAAGGCGGTGTATCCAGAGTGGGCTTTGAGGGATCACTTCTCTCGGAGCCAGGTGTTGGGCTGGTCCTGGGTCCTCAGCAATGCACCCCATGCCCTTGATCCACAGAGGCAACTGGGAGCCACTCAGGACGGCACAGAGAAGCCGACACGGGACAGAAAAAGACAGCAAGCTCATCAGGCGCCTTCGGACAGGCTGACACCACCTGGCCTCCTTTTTCCTCTTGCGCACTCGGCCTCAAAGGAGTGGGTGTAGGGAGGAAGTCACCCCCTTCACTCCAGGCCCCTCCAGCCTGTGCTGGTCCCGGGAGGAGAAAAGCTTGAAAAGAATGTGAGGGTCAAGTTTTAAAAAATAAAACAACCAGAGTGCACTTTAAGTACAAAAAACTGTTTTAACAAATTGAAGTGACTTAAGAAGATGGACGTGGACTCACATCATTAAAACTGAAAATCAGCCAGAGTCGAGATTTGACAGAGCAAATGCTAGAAAACTAAAACCATTTCATGTTCAAACTCCAAGCCAGGTGAGGGAGCTTACTAACCCAGCTTCCCCATCTTACTAAACAGAGGACTTGGGTGGGAGGAAGAGGAGAAACACAGAGGGCGAGCTTTCTTTGACTGCCCTTGGCAAGATGGCGGGCCCCTACTCTTCCCTGCCCCTCCATCTCTGTCCAGCCCCTTTCTGCACACCCTAGTCAGGACTTTGCTGGGTTTGTGGACCAGTTGCTTTCAGACAAGAGAGTCTCCAGTCAGGCGTCTTGTAGGAAGAATTCTCGGCCAGGTGGCTGAGTCCGTTGGGAAGAGGTGGTTGATGGCACAGCTGTGTTCCCAGTAAGGCCTCCTTCCCTCCTCTGGGCCCTCCTCTTGTAGGAATGTGTGTACGGAGTGGGGGACGGAGGTGGGGGTGGGAGGGTTTGTCCCAGTTCCCTCTGGGCCCTCCTCTTGTAGGAATGTGTGTATGGAGTGGGGGACGGAGGTGGGGGTGGTAGGGTTTGTCCCAGTTCTCCTAAAATGGTACCTTGGCATTCTGTAAACATGGAACCGGCGGTACTAAGCCCCTGTGTCCTCCTCAGTGGGCAGTAGTAGTTATTTCCAGGGGAACAAGGAGCACTTCCTCCATCCCTCACACTGGCCTGTGTGAACATGTAATTCCTATGAGTATAGCTCACCCACACTGCCTCTCGTTTGTCCAACCAGACACATAATTGACCTACCACCTTGGACTTTTAAAAAAAAAAATTAATTTGAGAGAGAGGAAGGGGGTGGGGAAGAGAGAGACAGAGAGAGAGACATGGACTTGTTGTTCCGCTCATTTATATATTCATTGGTTGACTTTCCTATGTGCCCTGACAAGGGATCTAACCTGCAGCCTTGACATACTGGGATGATGCTCTAACCAGCTGAGCTACCCTACCTGCCAGGGCTCATCTTGGACTTTTATTCCTACTGCTGCGGCCACTATGATAATGTTGTTTCTAAAATACCACCAGAGTGCCTACTCTGTACCCCGTCATTTAAGTCTCACTACAACACACGTTTATTGTCCATTTGACAGAGAAGGAATCTTTGGTTTTGAGCACCTCTCTCCTCTCCAACGTCAGAGCTCTAATGTTTCTCTTCTGACCTTGTGCCCTCTGAGGCAAGCTAGGGCCATCACAGCCACCCCGCCCAGGAACCCAGGGCCTCCACTGACTCTACCTGCCTCACTTGCCAGAGAAATGACAGACAGGAAGTGATTTTCCAGAACCAGTGAAACCCCTCCCAACAAAGACTCTGCATCTTCTGTTGACAACAGCACGCAGACTACTTCTTCAGCGCAGACAAGATTGACTCCCTACTGTGCGGACAAGAGGTCTTCCATTTTGGTGCTTTGCCTCCCCTGCCTCTGTTAACCTAGGACCCCTCTGATGGGACCCCTCCTCTGCAGCTTTCTCCATGCATTGCCTCGCTTCCCTCCTGTGGCTCACCGTCCTGGTTGGTCCCCACTTCGGGTGACAATCAGAGAGGCCTTGGAACTGCTGGATGAGACCATGTGAAGTAGCCATGTTTGCAGGTCAAATGTCAAATGTCAGCTTGTTGGTCTGTGTTCACCCAGCCTCTCGCACTTACCAAACCCAAGCACAGGTTTGTGTTGTGTGAAATCAGCCACTAGGCATTTACTCAGAACTGTGTTAGAAGACTTAATATGTTACTGAACCCGATGAAAATCTTTTTATCACTTTGTTTCTTCAAGTTTCATTGCAACATACGAGTGTGCACCTGTGGCCCGTCTTTGTTTGGCACACTGGGTTTTCTGTTTTGTTTCTTTCTTTTTTTTTTTGCTGAAGTCAAGCATAGCAGTGTCTGTTTAGCGGGGCTAAAGCTAAACTCGTATATCACATGAAATATGATTGCATGTCAAGTTGAAACATCAATAAAAGAAATAACATTAAAATGTCTTAAATAAATGCTAAGCCCAAGAAACTAAGCCAGGAAAGTACTCGTGGACTCACTTGAAAAACAGTTAGAACCATTGTTCAGAGAGAGCCACTCTAACTTGCTTCAGGTGTTCTCAATTCTCAGCAATTAGTGCTGGATGTGCGAGAGAGGAGGTTCGCCTTTCAGGGCCGGCGGGTTCCCTGGAACTGGATAGTTCTCGTTCAAGGTCACTTAGCTGCTCGCTCCTCTCCAGTCTAACGTGAAACATTTAGAAAGGTCCTTTTCCTTGTTGCTCAAGTCACACATCCTAAAATCCTGCAGCTGTTCCCCCAAGATTGCCAGCAAGATAACGGCTATAAAACTCCAACCGCAAGATGCAAATTCTTGCCCATTTTCTCAGTTCTAGCCCAGCATCAACATCCCGCCGCCTCCCCTGCTTCCTAAGCGCGGTTGCTCTGTGGGGCTTTCTGACTGTTCACAGGGAAAGGAGAAGGGTCTGGTCTGCAGACCTGTTGGGCTGCCCTGTGTCTCCCTGTCTCTAGGACCCCCAGTTTGCCCAGGGGGACGTCATTCAGAAACGCTGTGTTTGTTTCAAAGGACAGCACACGCAGGAAGGGCCATCTCTGAAGTGAATGGACACGGACCACCCTTCCGCTTTTGCCAGCGAACAAAAGGACAAGCTTTCTGGTGCTAACGGTTTGGGCTAATACAGTGTGAACACCTAAATATAGAATACTTTTGTTAAAATCAGATTAGACTAATTCTATATGAAGTGCTTTAATGAAAAATGTTTAATGGTGGAAATACTATACCTCTGGCGTTAAAGTGCAGGTGCAAGAACGATATTCTACACTCCCCGGAGAACCAACGAGAACACACTGTGAAATAGCAATTAAAGTTTATAGTTGCCTGCATTGGCTAAATGTCTTTTTCATGGGAAATTTTCATTGTCTTATGCAATGATCATTTTGGGTTAAAATATGTGCTGAATTATGTGGGCATTCCAAGTTATTAAGAAATGGATTTACTTTACAAGCAAACTGTAAGCATTCTTTGCTGTTTTTATGAGGTCATCGCCATGACTTTTAAATGGGGCTCTAGGCCAACTCTGATTCTCACATCAGTTCATTAATTCACACAGCTGTCTCTGAAAACTACAAGCATAATATATACTGCAGACAGAGGGCCAGGGAGGGGGTGGGGTGAGATTTCAAGGCCGTATTTCAGTCCGGAGATCCTGCTGACATCATAAACTATGAGAAGACAGCTTAAGCTGTTTGGGGAACCGCAGTAGCCCCCCCGATGGAAATATGGCCAGTTTAATTGATTCTTTTGCGTTTCAGAATATACAGAGTGGGGACACCCAGTCGTTTTTATTCTGAGCAAAGTCAGAACATGAAAGGCGGGCACCGCGGGAACGCATTAGCGGAGAAACCCAAGCAGCAGCCCAAGGTGTGGGGACGGATTTGATTGTGCTAATGATATATGAGCAGCCGCGCTGACATGTGAAGGGCATTGGCAGGGTTTACTGCACAGTGATCGTGTTTTATAGGTGATTGTGAACTCACCCTCCCAATGAAGACTTTTCCAAATGCGATGTGACAGGGATGATAGGACTGTGGTGTGCGTGAGGGGCCGGGAGAACTCTGAAGAAGGTTCCTCGCCGCCTCTCCACTTCCTGATTGTAACCAACATCCACTGCGAAGGGCTGACACCTGTGGCGGGGCCTCTGACAGCTTTTCCCGCTTGGTCAGGAAGAGGCATTGCCAATATCTGTATTAAAAACTCACTCTGGTGTGTATGAGCCCACAAACTGAATTCGGAGGCCGCTCAGGCAAAGCTAATGTTTACGAGACTGTCCCGGTTCCCAATGCCTCCCTCCGCGTTCATACGATCTTTTTAAAGAGGATATCTGCAGTTTCATATCCTTTAAATTCCGAATTTGTTTTGGTTGCCATGGGAAGGTGAGCCAAGTCTCTCTGAGAGTAATTTCAGTTTTACAAATAAATCCAGCCACATTTTTACGTCTTTAGATGGGGGAAAGTTTCGTGAAATGTGACATTTTAAGTGTGCTCTTCAGTAACTCTCCATTAAAACACTGACACCTGTGTCCATGTGGGTGTTGAGATTTGCTTGCCTTTATCTCATTTGTATACACAAATGTCTTTTTGTACATGTGACCTGAAGTTTTGCATGAGAAACAGATGTGTCCTTAAGGACTATACATAAGACTGTTAACCCAGAAGCAAGAGTGAAAAAAAGTCAAATTCACTTAAGAGTTTGGGGTTGAAACTCCTCTAGGCTCTCCCTAGATGCTTTTCATCCCCCTCCTATGCTTAATTATTTTCTGTATAAATGCTATGGACTTTTCTCTTAGAATCATGAGAAGATGTAAAACTTGGCATGTTGAACAGGATTGTCTTAGTCTGGTCGGGCTGCTATAACAAAATCCCAGAGACTGGGCGGCTTATAAACAACAGGCATTTATTTCTCAATGTCCTGAAGACTAGGAAGCCCAAGATCATAACTCCCAAAGGTTTTGTGCCTGCTGACAGACCACTTCCTCATACAAGGCCTTCTTGCTGTAACCTCACAAGGGGCAGGAGGGATCTCTCTGGGGTCCCTTTTATAAGGGCACTAACTATATTCGTGAGAGCTCCACCCTCAAGACCTAGTACCCCCAACAGCTCCCCTCCTGATATCATCGCCTTGGAAATTAGGATTTCAACATATGAATTTGAGGGAGACACAAACATTCGATCTATAGATGGAGCCTGGACTAACAGGTGGCAGTCCCAAGCATTACCTGAGAGACTTTCCACCACTGAGCCTCACCAGCTTGGCCATAATTATTTCTTATTATATAAAAAAGTGACACTAAAAATATGTGATTAGTGTGACATTTACCAAATTAAATTAGGATAATAAGTTTTTACTTTTCATTAGTACACTAACATATTTTCCATGTTAACCTGAAAACCTTTACTAACATGACTCTGTGAAAGTATATTGTCAGAAATTGTTCAATAAGTCCAGGAAATACGTATTTCAGCATTAGAGTCTAAACTGATACAGAAACCATGGAAGCTCTTTCTCTGGAAGGCTTCAAATCACAATGATTCAGAGTCCTTCCAAATATATTTTTCTAGAATTATTTATTCTGTCTACTTTTACCTAAATCCTGTGAGTAACATTTCAAAACTTCTTATGGGCATATGGAAAAGTTTTTATTTTATTTGCATTCTGTGCTGGGCACTCAATTCTTCTTCCTCTTCATTTACAAGAAAGTAAACTACAAGTAGAGCCTATAGTAATGAAATTTAACTTTTATCTAGACATGCCGATTGATTTCCTAAAAACCAAAGCTGAGTTTCCAACGTTCTTCATTGTGTTGGGCTGGAACTTTGCTGGTGTTACACTTTCCCTTTCAACATATTATGCTTACGTAAGGACGATGCATAACTGGAAATGGGGGGCAAAATTTGAAATCCATTTCCAAATGTTCTGACTTTAGCCTAGCAGGTTGTAATGAAATATTGATCTTATTCTTAATATTTAGTTACTACCTAACAACATTAGTTTTTATTAATGACTACATAAAATAAAGTATGATGAAATGCTTTATATTTCTTTCACAATAGGACAGATTTCTTTATCTCATTATTATGAGGAATTTGATAATTTTTATAATATTCAAGTTGATTTTTTTTAAATGCCAATGTACAAAAATACTTTTATTTGCTTATTTTCACAACTAGAATTGTTTCTAAATGGGATTATTTATAGCATAGCTCACACAAATAAATGCTTTGGAATTGAATTAGTTTATATAAACACTCATTTAAGTTGGTTTTGCTTCATTTATGATTCTATATAGTGCTGTTACTTTTCTCCTCACTTTTAAAATGAAATGCTTACAGTAGAAATGTTATTATGATATAACAAAAAAGAATCCAAATGAAAGTCACTTTATATGAAATTTGCCCCTCGCCTTATAAAATTAGTGACTATAAAGTTTATGATGCTGACGGTATATGAGGTGTTGGCTGTGGAAATGGCTGGGTGTTTTCACAGGTAGACGAATGTACGTATAGAATGAGTGTAACTTGATCTAGATGGAATTTCACACTGAAAGAAGTAATTTATTGCATATTTGGCCCATTAGATCTGATAGAGGAAAAGTAGTCCAGAAAAAAATGTAGTACCTCCTAGGAAGAATTTCTTAGATGAATGTTCTGTGCTATTTTGACTTTGAACAAACTGTTTTTTCTTAGGTTCTTGTCAAATAAACTAATTCTCTGTCTGACTAAAGTGAAATGGCATATTTTAAAGTTTAATTGAAGATGAACTTACTTTGGTCAAATATGGAAGCTTATTTTGGAATGTACATGCACGTTATATACTTGAATGTGAACAATAGTGTCTATGATCAAAATTCTCTTTCAAAATTAACTCAGATTGTGGAGTTTGACACAAATCATCCTCCATATTGTTGGATTGACTTCTTGAATTGGCACAGTTGCCATTAATTTGAAAGGAGACACTAAATGGTCTCAGGGAAACTGTCTGCCCGAATCTGCCTCCCATTCTAGTTGCCACAGCGATGGGGTCTGTCATTATGGGTCTTTCTCGTTACTTTAGGTTAGTGGTCGGGAAACTGCGGCTCGCGAGCTGCGGTTTGCCGCTCTGTTGACTAATGAGTTTGCGGACCACTGCCTTAGGGAAAAACACTTAAAAAACATTTTAATAATGTACTAATGTCTTTAACCTGAAGTCAAAACTTCTGGGTAAGGGTAATGCCTTACGCAGTGGTCAGCAAACTCATTAGTCAACTGAGCGGCAAACCGCGGCTCGTGAGCCGCATGTGGCTCACGAGCCGCAGATTGCCGACCACTGCTTTAGGTGATGCCTTGCCTTAGTGAGACAGGCGACTCCCTACCTCGCCTCCCTCGCTGGAAATTTGTGTATCCTCCTCTCCTCTCTTTTCCTTACCCTCATCACACTCAACTGATCACAAATTCCTCTCTCAAAGTCTGTCCTTCTCTTCTCTTCGGGCCCTTTTCTGGGGCCTCTGAGAATCACATCTCCACCCCAGCTCTCCTTCATCTCCTTGGTCACTGGTCACAGGTCTTTTGCTTCAGGCACACTCAGTTTTTACTTTCCCTGAAACACTTCTGGCCCTTTTTTTTTTTTTTTTAAATATATTTTATTGATTTTTTACAGAGAGGAAGAGAGAGGGATAGAGAGTTAGAAACATCGATGAGAGAGAAACATCGATCAGCTGCCCCGCAACCAAGGTACATGCCCTTGACCAGAATCGAACCTGGGACCCTTGAGTCCGCAGGCCGACGCTCTATCCACTGAGCCAAACCGGTTTCGGCACTTCTGGCCCTTTTACAACCCCGTGATTCCCTCTTTCTGGCTGTGCTTTTATTCTGCTTAGCCTAGAAAAAAACAAACAAACAAACAAACAAAAATGACTCAACAGTCAATATTCATCTCAAATGCCACCACCTCTGTGAAGCCTTCCTGGTTGGCCCTTCTGTGTCCCTGCAACATATTTCTTAGAGCATGCAGCATGTTGTACTATAATGTATCATTAATGACACCCTCCCTCCAATAGGCCAAGCTGCCTGTGAGCATTGATGATGGGTCACTGACACGCTGCATTATGCGGCGTCCCTGTGCCTTCGCACACATGTACCTGGCATGCAGTAGGTGCTCAAGACATGTTTGCCAAATAAATGGTAGAACCAAAACTCCAACATTTGGGAGTAAAACATCAAGCCGCTGCCTCCTGTGTTTACCAGGTCCATTTCTCTGGCCCTGAGTAGCAAGCGAACATGGGGAGTTTGGGGACCCTGAAGGGGCTGAGGAGGCCATCAGTCACACTTCACCTGGCTCATAGTGGGGCCAGGACCAGGCCTGGCCAATGAGATCAATACCAGGCGCTTCAAATAGTGAAAAATGGCCAAAGGAAGGGGAAAGGGACAAGGGAAGGAAGGGTGGGGCATTGCTAGATACGCCGATCACTTAGGTGACTGCTCTGTGGAGAAATACGTTTTAAAACCATCATCTGTTGAGGTGAAATTCACATAATATAAAGCAACTGTTTTAAAGTGAAAGATCCTGGACATTTAGTATATTCACAGTGTTGCATAGCCAGGAGTGATGGAGATGTTCTGGAACTAGATAAGTACCTAGTTTTAATCCCTCACCCCGGCCACCATTTTACAGTGTCCGACAGTAAATGACACGCATGGCTATCCTCACTCTCAATCTTGAAGCAAATGTGCAGCCCCAGTGTGAGAAATGCATCCAAACGCCTGCATGATTTGAATTCCACCTGGACTCATCCTAGTGTCATTGTGTGATGCAGAGAGAGGAGTGGGAAATGCAGGTCACAGGGCAACACTAAACCCAGACCGAAGCCCACACTTCTGCTCTGAAGTTGGGACAGGAAAGACATTTATTGTGGCTATTTTCTCTTTGATTTCAGATAAGATGACACTCAAGGGAATTCCCTTATTTAAGTGAGCACACAGCATGGCAATAGTGTAACATTGTGCCAGGTTAACCTCCACCTGCCCTAGGCAAGTGAGTGTATGTTTGTGTGTGTGTGTGTGTGTGTGTGTGTGTGTGTGTGTGTGTGAATGTATAGCAATGTGCTCTCTTCAGATATTCGTAAACATGTAGTTATGATTCTTCCTCCTCCATGTTCTCTAATTGTTCAAATATCCCATAGAGTGCCATGCTGAGTAATACTGGCTAGGGCGAATATAACATACACAATTACAGTCTAGAAATCGAAATGTCTGAAATGTGATGAGCACAATCGAAGACTATGTTTCTCTACAAACTACTGAGACCACGTGACTGTGGGTCTGTATGCGTTGGTGAGTTATGAGTGCAGTGAATGGTGTAATAGAAGGCATGTCACATCTGCATAGTACAACCGGCTCCCTGTGCCAATGCATCTTATTATTTGGGATTTCTTAGCTTTAGTTTTAGATAATACTTCTCCTACAGGAAATTTCTTTCTTGGCCATTGTGCATTCTGACACATGGAAATACCTCTCAAACTACTATGACCATCCATCCTGTCACCAAGCGAAGACTGTCCTCCCATTGCTCACAAATGCTTGGCTCAGGATAATTTCAAGTGACAACAGGGAACAGGCTGCAGTCACCCTCGTAGACAGCCTCCGCTGCGATGCAACTAATGGGCTGCGGGGAGATTTATCCTGATCCCCAATATGTGGTTTCCTTCCAATAACACCGTTTGGCGCTTGCCCGTTCGGAGGCCTGACTTCAGCGATGATGCCGAGAAACCGAACCACACACTCCAGCTCCTGGAAGAATTCAGTGCCTCTGAGTATTAGCTTTGTTTTCACAGTGACATCAGTTTGCTTGAACATTCCCATCAGGGAGTCTGTTGTGCGAGGAGACATAAATTAGGCTTTACCTTATTTATTCGGAGTTTCTCATGAGCAGAATTTTGATGATAATAATCTTTGGAAATCCAAAAGACCCTACGCACCATGGTAGCATAATCCAGCTTCTCCCTCACTATCCCATCTGACATCCTTCTGGAAAAAAAAATTTAAAAGGAAAGGATATTTTAGACAGGAGACAAACACAAGGGAAAGAAGGAGTGTGGGGGTGAAATTGGGGACAGATGAGAACCCCAGAGCTGCGGGGAAATGGATCTGCTCGCTCGCTCGGTGCACGGACCGAGTCTCAGTCTTCAGTTTCCTCCGCTTTTCCACCCCATTTGCCTCCCCCTCCAGCAAGGTCAGCTGCTCCAAGGAGCAATTTATAAACTTGCAGTTCATATTGTGGTTGCAGTTCCCGGACTGACATGAAATTAAATCAGTCTTGAGTGCTGTAGGATGCAAACGCTACCTTTCGAGCTTACTGAGCCTCCGGACTCCTAATAAATCTTGGGAAGGTAGCATTCCACCAGCGATGGCCCATTTCTCCCCTCTCGAAAGGACCTCGACGTGGAAGCAACGACGTTTTCTTCAAGGCCACGTTTCATCCCTCGGAGAGAAAGACTTGCAGGGGAGGCGCATTTTTAAGCCCCTTTTCCAGCTCTGGGGCAGGCGCTTGTGAGACTGTGTTAAAGGAGCCAGAACTGCCTCCTCCTCCATCCCAGGCCTGGCCATGTGGCATGAAGACACCCAGAAAAGTTGACTGCACCCCAAAGTGTTTCTGTTGTTTTTAAGACTCTAGTAACTTGCCTTTGTTCCCAGTGACCCAGAGGTTTATTGGTGAAGGCTCCTCAGAGGCCAAGAAGGAATCAGTCGGAAGGCGATGTTGACAGATGTTCAACCCTGAATTATACCCGATGGTGTCTCATGTTTTCTGCTGTTTTACAATTTAATCTTAAATCTTTAGTCGAATCTGTGGAAAACCTTGGGACACAAAGCCAGTGACGTGGTCCTGTGCAAAGTGTTTCATGGGCATGAACATCTAATGTTCCCCAAACCCCTCTGAGCCAGGCATCACTAGGGTCCCCTGTGATGGTTCATTGCATGTGTCAGCTCGGTTAGGCCATGGTACCCAGGGGACCCCGTTTCGGCCAAACACCATTCTAGAGGTTGCTGGGAATGTATGTTTTAGATGAGATTAGGCTTTGAATCAGTTGACGTTGAGTAAAGCAGGTCACCTTCCATAAAGGGTTGGGCCTCAGCCAATCAGTTGAAGGCCTTAAGAAAATAATTTGTGAGCAAGAGGGAATTCTGACTCCAGACTGCTTTTGGCCTCGGGCTCCAGCATCAGCTCTTCACCTGGGTCTCCACCCGCAGGTCTGTCCTGCCGATTTCAGACTGGCCGGCCCCCATGATCACACGTACCAACTCCTTAAAATCAATCGCTCTCCCCACCCGACCCCCGAGATTTCTCTGGACAACCCTGACTAATACCTCTCCATGTTACGGATGGCGAAGCGGTCTCAGAGAGAAGACAACCTGCCACAGGCCATGCAGCTGGTTAGTGGCAGGGCAGGGTGCAGGCTGCTCTTTCCCACAGGGCCATCCCCTTTCCAGTCAAACTCGAGCCCCTGTTCCTTCCCAGCCCGTGGCCAGCAACCACGCGAGGGGCACGTGAGGAATGGGTTGTGTCTAATCCTGTCATCGGTTTATTGCAAAGCTTTTCAGTGCAGCCCGCGTGAAGGAAACCGATTTGCTGGGACGAATGTGGCCACCAATGTGTTATTTCCCTTCATCTAAACAGAGCCTCAGGCACACTTCATTGATCATGCCTCTGAGCTGAAAGGTTGCCTTAGTGCTGGCCAGCAAATATTATGTTTCTCAGGCAGCCCTGTGCTGTCAGCCACATTTCCTGATGTACTCTGATTAGATATATAAACAGCTTCAGTCAAACAGAGCCGCGCTTTGCTGTTAGAAATATAAGATAAGGCTTCCATAAAGATTCATCAACAGCAGCGATGCTGTCTAAGTTAGGCCTGCGCCCTCAGAGCTCACAGCCGTGTGTGTGTGTGTGTGTGTGTGTGTGTGTGTGTGTGTGTGTGTGTGTATGAAGGGTCAGTGAGCAAAGAACCATGATTTATAATCATCTTTTAATAGTGGCTGGTGCATGGCTAGGGGACACCTTGGGGAGAAGGGTTAAGAGGATTGAGCAGGGTCACAGACAGGTGGCCTTGCATGAACGACCCAGCATGTGGTGGCATAAAAGTAACGGTCGGTTTGTATCTGCTATGAAGTGTCACCTGTCCCAGCTGAGAACAGGGAAGTGGGCTGCTGCCTGCAAGGTGCAGAGGCTTAGGAAGGAAGAACCCAGACTCCCCTGAAACGCAAATGAGTGGGTCAGTTAGGAAAATGAAGCCATCAAAAGCAAACGTGTTATACCTGCATACCTTCATACCTCCCACGTGCCTGTTTCCCATACATCTCGTACTATAAACAAGTCCAAGTTGGGAAAAGTTTAGGAATTTTATTATAGACGTGTGTTTAATTGGCATACATTTCAAAATACTCTTCTAACATTTGTGCCGAGGATGGACTAAGTGACCTAAAGGATTTTTCCAGCTCCGGGTTTCTTTGAACAAGAACATATACCTTCTTTTTTTTTTCTTTTTCTTTTTTAAATATATTTTTATTGATTTCAGAGAGGAAGGGAGAGAGAGAGAGAGAAACATCAATGATGAGAGAGAATCATTGATTGGCTGCCTCCTGCATGCCCCACTGGGGATCTAGCCCACAACCTGGGCATGTGCCCTGACAGGGAATAGAACCCTGACCTCCTGGTTCATAGGTCAGTGCTCAACCACTGAGCCACACAGGCCAGGCAGCCTTTTCTAGATAAATGTAGGTATTTTTTTATCAGAAAGATAAAAATGGTTATCAACATCAATGTTTAGGAAGGAAAAGTGAGGTGAGAGTAAGAGGACTATCCACAGTTGCTTGGTGGGGAAATATAAGAAGTTAACATATTGGATGAAGTTTTAATGTGCTTTGATATGTATATGTAATTTCTAAAGGATATTTTGCTCCCATACAGAGTGGGTTACTCCCACTTTAATGATCATTTATGAATTTCCTAAATTAACCAATACAATTTCTACTCAATACTAAAAGTAATCGCTAACATTCGTTGAGCATTTACTGTGTACCCAGCACTGTTCTAAGCACTTTATAAAAATTAGTTAAGAACATTTTTTTCCGCAACCAAAGAGCCTTAATCTTAGTCCATAGAATTATACATGCTAAATGCAAACCCTTCTTGAATTAAAATAATATTCTCCCAGGTTGACGCTTGGTTTGGGTTAACATCAAATATAAATATCTTTTATTCTCCAGAGATGGTAGCTTTATTTTCTTGGAGTTATGGTAACTAGTGGTTCCTATGTCTCTGAGCATGAAAATCAGGTGAAGAACTTTCCCAAACTGCCTGTTCCTGGGCCAGACCCCCCACTGCTGATTCTCTGAGGGCGGGACTAGGCGTCTGTGTTCTAACAAGGAAGATGCTATTTTTAATCCCTATCTCAGAAGAAGTAACTGAGTCACAGTTAAATAACAGCCTGAAGTTGCACTGGCAGTAAGTGGTATTGCTGAACGCGAACACTGGATGTGTAGGTTTTAAAAAAATTGTTCTTTAGCTGGTCTTCGTGCCATTTGTGCTTCTATGACAAGCAGCATCTTTTCTTTGTACAGGAACTCATACTAAAAGCGAAAGTGTTATGAGGGTGCACGGAAGATACATTGGGGAACGTGGGCCACCTCTCAGGCTTCCAGAGAAATGCGTGCCTCTGGACTGTCCTCCATTCTTTCCTTTAGATCCAATACCCTTAGGCTTGGTTTATTGGAATAACTGAAAGGGCCCCTCAGACTGAGGTGGGTCCATGTGGGTCTATGAACACAGCTGTAGGCTGTAGAGAGGTCTGGGACCAGTCCTGTTAGGGCAGGAAAGACAAGCCGGAACCTAGAATCAGAAGCCCAGGGTGCCAGTCCTGGCCCAGTCACGGGTCCCTTCCTGTCTGCACAGCCGTGAGCAAATCTCAGGGCCTCTCTGAGATCACGTCTAGCTGTGGCCTTGGACATTTCAGGGGCCCCGTGAAGGACAGACAGTACACCGGGCATTGTCTGATGAGGTCCACAGCTTCCCCAAACGAAGGTTCTGAGCAGAGGTTTGGGGCAAGGATTTCATGAGCCCATTTGGGAATAAATGCTAATTTGTCAAGAGGGACAAAAAGTGAGTCTCTGACAAAACCCCGGCATGGGGAGCCTTGGAAAAGGGTCTCACCTTCAGTTCCAATCGGCTTGTTTGACACGACACTGCCGCTCCGAGCCGTGCGTGTTGGGGCAGGACAGGGTGCGCTGCAGAACCAACACTTGGTTCTGCGTGTCATTTTTAAAGTTCCCACAACACAGTTTCCCACATTTTCTCAGAAAAGGAATTTCATGTTATAAACATTATGCTCAAGGCCTTTACTGTAACAGTAAGTCATTTCCTTAATTTTGTCTTAATTCCCAAGTACACAGTGCAGCGATAAACAGGCCTGGCCTTTGACCGTTTGAAGCTCTGGAGTATTTATGTACAGATCCAGGAGCACTGCCGGCGGAGTGCACAGGGCACAGGAGGTCAGGTTCCCGCGTGTTACAGCGCCTCCTGTGGTGGCCGCCTCCTGTTTGTTCAAGGTAAAGAAGGGCCATGCTACCACAGACTGGAATCAGACGTAGCCCCTTGCAGCCACGAGAGCTGACATTAAAGGGCCATCTCTGTTTTTCAAACAAGCTGTGTTTACTCTGGCCTCTCCAGGGGCTAGCCCAGCCCATTTCCTCGTCATGTTTATGCAGCATTGCTCCGTTTACATACTTCTTCCCAAACCCTGATGGCAGCTCCACACATGGTGACTTTTCACCTCCATGAGGTAACACCTTTTCCTTCCATGTCACATCCCACACTGATGGAAGAGCATAGTAATCGCCAAATGCCTTCTCTTCTGCTGCTGTCTGTTGATTACCTGGTAACATCTGAAATAAAAGTGAAGTAGGCGACGGTTTCATGGATAAAGAAATAGGGCAATTTTCTGCATCCCCACCTTTACAACATGCAGTTCATCCCACCCTCCCGGTTAGGGTTAGGCCTCTGCGCCCTACTTCTTACTATGGTGTCTTTCAAAATGCAACTGCAAGTGGTGAGTAAGCCTTTTGCCCTCAAATCAAGTACCTAAGAAATGCTCATTTTTGGTTTCTGACTCATCTTCCTATTTCCAGATGCAGTGCTAGGTGGTCTTACAGAAATGCAAAGTCAGGAGGTGGTTCAAGAATTAGCAGAAGTCCCTTAATGAGAAAATTGGTCTAGCCTTGAGGGACATCCATGGGGGTAGCTAGAACACATTTTGTGAGGGTATCTTATAATTTTGTGACTAGACCTGTGAATGAGCCATGCACAGTAACAGGAGATAAATAGACCAGGTCTTCTGGAAATTCTAGAGAACAGGTAAGCAATGACCCTTTTCAGTCTCTGTTTCTATTGTGATGCAGTTTTAACTCCTGAAACGTCTTTAAGACTTTTACATAGCCCCTATTGCTCCTCTCCTCCAGGCTCATCAACCTTGGGCTATGACATCGGGGGAGCAATTCTTTGTGGTGGGAGCTGTCCTGTACGTTGTAGGATGTTGAGCACTATACTCATCAGATGCAAATAGCATTTCACCACCAAAATGTCCCTGTCCCCCATGCTCTGCCCTCCATTGGGTACCACCACTTTCATCTTACACTTCTCACGTCATGGAGGGCAGAGTAGGGAGCAGGCTGCATCTCACCAAATGGGTAAAGGTAGGTACTTCTTATTGGCCACATGTGGACCTTAGAGAAGGGAGTCAGTCACCACCCATTTTGTATAGGACCCCTTCCTGGAGAATGAGGCACCTCAGCCAAAAATGGCTGGATATAGGACATTGCATATAGAAAGGGAGGGGTGAGAGACAGCAGCCAGCAGGAGCAGAGACATAACCCACACCAGGGAAGTGCAGTGAGAGGTCCCCAGTAGATGTTCAAGAACTCACAGTAGCATCCCATGGAAGAGTCCACTTTGGATGTCTACCATACCCACAGGGTACTGATGTTTGAGCTGCACTAATCAATGAAAACTTTCCCCCTCCCCTCCTTATAGGAGCCAGAGGAGAGGTTGATGATAAAAGAGAGGAGGGGCCGAGGATGACACATCCTCTCCACACTGCAGCCTTCTCGGGCCAGCCGGGGTAGGCCAGGGCAATCAGGTTAAATTAGGTGAGAGCCTTTGGTTTTCAGAGTGAACTTTTTATTACCTAAAAGTGACTGGACAGTTTTCACCAAGGAGGCAAAAGAAATGAGTCCTCAGTGTGCATTTGTAGGGTCAGACTTAGAGTGGATTACCTGCAGTTTGTAATTTGCCCGGTCTTCAACACTATCACAGGCATATTCCCAACTCTGAGATCCTCAAAGTAAGTAGAAACAATGCACATCCTGCATTAAGTTGCCATTATGAGATGGAGCAGACATTCAATAGGAAAATAAAATGCCCTAAAGAAGAAAAATATTGGCTTGTGTTCACAGACGGCCTGAAGGTTGTCCCGGCCCCACCCATTTTGGCTTCCTCTCCTGTAAACCATTGACTTTCCCAGGTATTATGTTCTTGCTTCTTACATTTCCTTTAATGTCTCCTCCCCGTATCTTTTCTTACAAAACCTTTGTGGATATTTGTTCATTTCAGAGACCAGATTGAGCAAAGTTCTCTCTGCCACGTAGCTAGGACTTACCCTCAGTAGTTACAACTGGAGATGAACAAGACATTGAATTTTTTATGAAAACTTGGTTTAGCTACCTTAGGGGTTGGCACCTGACTTAAAGCACCATCAAATCTCACAAGTTTATTTATTACAGGTCTTATCAGAGCCTTTATTAAGCCAGTGTGCATTGTGAACCAGGAGTGGGGGTGTTAGAGTAGGTAGCATTTCCATATTTGACCAGAGGTTTATTATTTTTTTTAAATATATTTTTATTGATTTCAGAGAGGAAAGGAGGAGAGAGAGATAGAAATATCAATGATGAGAGAGAATCATTAATTGGCTGCCTCCTGCACGCCCCACACTAGGGGTCGAGTCTGCAACCTGGGCATGTGCCCTGACCGGTATCAAACTATGACCTTCGGTTCATAGGTATATGCTCAACCACTGAGCCATGCTGGCCAGGCAGACTAGAGGTTTTTAAATTATGTATCCAGTGGTAATAGTGTGAAGTCTTCAGGAGAGCAGTGCTGCTCAGCCTGTGATGTGCATGGAAACCACTGGGGCGCCTGCAGGTTCTGCTTTTCTGAGAGTCTGCATTCCTAACAAGCCCTGGGGATGCTTGTGCTACCGGCCCACTTTGAATAGCGAGGCACTAGGACACACTAGGGTCGAGAAGAAATATTTGCCATCCCAGTAAGAGGGCAAATGACTCCACTGAAGCACATTCTTCTCCCCGTGAGGACCACTGTTTAAACAAGGATGCTGTCCAGAGGGAACAAGATAATGTGGGGCAAACCCACACGAAGAACAAGTTCTGGAGGGAGCAGAGGGCAAGACAAAATGTGAAGGACGAGCGTATGCAGGGCAGGTCTCATTCAGCTGAAGTTCAGGTGGTGAGTTTGTTGGGGAAGGGGCATGGAGTGGTCAAATAGCCCCTCAATTGGCATATGGACTAAGGTAGCTTCATTTTTTTGTCATTTAAAGCTAGGTGAGGGGGAAAGAAAGCCAGACCCAGTATTGGTTCAGATCTAGTTACTATTATCTCTCTTTACCCACAAACTCAAGTTGCATGGGTTATGAATTGTTTTAACTATTTAATTTATTATTCAAAATGGGATATTAATATCAGACATTGGAAGGGGAAAAGTAGGCAGGCATAAAAATAGGTTAAGCGGGGTCAGGTGAGGAAATCACGCTACAAAACAGTCAGAGAGTTAAAGCGTTCATAAACCCTTCTCTCTCCTGCAGACAGAGCCATCTTTCTGACCAGGCCCTGTGCTCGCCTGGGAACCTCGGCTTGGCCCCCGCGTTACTGCAGCGGCTGCTGCTCTCTGCTGGCTGCCTTGCCTAGGAGGCTCTTCTCTCCGGTCCCTTGGCAACTGTGTTTTAATAAACTGTGGGTCACACATTTCATAAATGTAGAGCTAGGATTAGCCTAATGGAGGTGTGTTAAGGTTCTCCCACAGCGTCTACCAACGATTCATTTCTACCAGTTATAGCTTGACATATTTTGATAACTTATTTGAAACAAAAACTTTAGTAACTCACAACTTCCTAATAGATCAAAACCTAAATCAGGGGTAAAGCACTATTTTTGCCTAGGTTTCATTTCCCTTAAGTTGTTTGTGTTAAGTTCGTTTTGTCACTCCTGTTGTTTACATTTTAGATTTTTCTTTGCTCATCTTTCTATAATGCTAGTTTAGATTATTCTCTAGGAATTAAAATTTTAAACCCAAATGGAGAGTATTTTGCCTTCAGTGATTTTTAAGTTTGTGGTCAGGATTTATAGGTTTTATTTGTAGTCTTGTTTATGCTTTTGGATTTTTGTGGGTCTTGATTCTTTTCCTTTTTTAAAGCTTATTTTTATATTGCTTGTTTATTTCTTTTTTTAGTGTACTGATATATATTTATTCTATTTAAATTGTGTTTATGGTTACAATTTTTAAAAGGAATTATCTAACCTATGCTTCAAATGTCAGGTATGAAACAGTGTCTTTAACTTTGATTTGAATTGACTCCTTGCTGAGAAGAATGGGTGATTTAGAATATTTACCATCCCCTGCTCAGCGCCCACACCCCTGCTCCACCCCCCGAGGGGCTGTGAAATGCAAACACTTGGTTTTTGTAGTTTAAGAGCCTTTGTTGCTCAATGCTGAAGGCATACTCTGCAGTTACACAGCGCTTGGTCTTTGAAATGTATGCGTTAGTCATCGCCCCATAAACGTGTGTGCTGTGTCACGCATATCACGCTAGTGTTCCATCTCTGGGAACTTTTGTTAATTAGTGATAATTCGTAGGGGTCTCTTCTTCCAAAGGTTAGGCTCAGGCATGATCAATTAAAAATAAGTTTTAAAATCTCACAAAACAACCATCCAATGCCCAGCCTTGGATGGAAACACTCTTTCACGTTTCTTCCCTGCGTTTTATTGCTCTTGTCTTATCTGGTGGAACTGTCACATGTCAAATGGTGCTCCTCATTATGGTGAAAAATGAAATAAAAGGTGCCTCCCCCCCATTACCTTCTGTCCTGAAACAGCCAAAAAATGCACACAGGGCAGCAGAAGGACAGTTTGCCTTTTTCTAACTTGTTTGAAAAGCACAGTGCAGGCAGGCTGAGTCCAGCTGGGAATTCCCTGGGTCCCCGGTGTCATTAGCAGTGCAGGGCCGAGGCCACCCCGAGCTGACTTTTTGGAATATTTACATGGTAAGGTTAAGTTGGAGGTGTATTTTTGTTTGTGTTGCCTTAAGTTTTCTCCTTTTAAGGTTATGATAGCTGCTTAGAGACTAGGTGGTTGTTTTTTCTTTATCAGTGATGCATTTTGTCTTTCATTCGAAAGCGTCTGATACTTCTTGCCTTAATCAAAAATTGTAATTACACATAGAAAACTATGTATGCTAACATAACTGTTATTGGAGAATTGTGTTGATTTCCCTTCTCGTTTGCTAGTGGGAGTGGGGTTTTGGGATGCCGCTAGAATAAGAATTTCCAGAGGCCCCCAAGGGAGGATGCGATGTAGTAGAAAGCTTTATTTACATGGAATTACATCCCTGGGTTTCAAAAGCCCCATTTCCCTTAAACCAGTCCTGGAAAATGTACAGCTGGGGATCCAGCAGAGCTTAAAAGCAAAGCCAGTGTCCAGAGTGTCCGTTCCATGGGGGAGCTGAGTCTGGCACAGCATCAGGCTAGTAGTCCATCAGTCCAGTGTGTGGGGGTCCACATGACTGTGGGCCATGTGGGCAAGTGTGAGCACTACACAAGCCAAGAGTCAGGCAAAAGCAGCAAGAGAGCAAGAGAGAGAGACAGGGAGAGCGCCAAGAGAAGGGGAGGAACTCCTTTGTTCAGGAGCTTGTGCGGGGTGCACACAATGATAGTGGGCAGTTGTTGGAAACCCTGTACTAGATGGACAGAAAGTGACATGGTCATAGCTTGTAGACATAATGTCCATTGTAAAGAGGTAAGATAGAGAACAAGAACCATAGCATGGCAGCACCTCTATAAATAAAAACACACCCCAAACAACACTGTTCAACATAACACAAGGATACATACATGGCCAAAGTGATTCACGAAAGTGGGTGTCTCCTGGCGAATAAACATGAGAATTGATGCAAAGAGGAAAATAAATTAGGAGCAGCATCTTGAGTGGGATGAATGTAGGATACACCACTTCCCCATTCCCTTATTCATGGATCAGTGCTCTATCTGCCTTTTGTCTAAAGTCAGTTTCATACATTTTGTCCAGTAGTTGTATGATGGGGAGGTAAATTAGTCCAAAGTCCATTATTTATCATAGCGAGAGAAAGAAATGCCTTTTACCCTTTTAAAATTACTTTAATAAGTTTGCATTTTTATTTTCTTCTTCTATTTCTATTGCAGTGTTTTAGTTTTATCATTTTTACACATGGCTTATAAATGGCAGACAAGGGTCATGATCACAGAGAATGGTAAATACCTTTTTCAAATAACTTATATCTTATTTGTCATTTACTACAGCCCGGATGTTTGTGTTCCCCCAAAATTCATATGTTAAAATCCTAACCCCCGAAGGTGATTGTATTAAGAGGTGGGGTGTTTGGGAAGTACTTAGGTCAGGAAGGCAGAGCCCTCCTGTGTGAGATTAATGCTCTTATCCAAGAGGTTCCAGAAAGATCCTTCCTTCTTTTCACCATTTGAGAATAAAGCAAGTCTGTGACCCTGATGAGGGCCCTCACCCAACTATGCTGACACCCTCATCCAGGACTCCTAGCCTCCAGAACTGTTGTTTATTTTTTTAAAAAGAGAGAAGCACCTTGAAAAGATGAATGAAGAAGCATGTGACTGACACTGGACATCAAAAGAGAAAAGGGCGTATGTGATGGAGGCATTTTTACAAATCTCAAAAAAACTAAATGCAATGAACATCTCACAATAATTACTGAGGTGACTATATAGGTTTTACATTTATTATGAGCAATAAGAAACAAAAAATACAGAAATAACTCATGCTATCTGTAGTAAAAGTCATGCATATCACAAGGCCTGTGGATTTGAGCCTCAACTCAGAGTGGCATCAGGTGTGCTGGGCGCTGAAGGGTGGGGCCATTTATTACGATCAGAACAGAGCACATGGGGTTCCACCCACAGGATCTTCCAACACAAAAGAGTATGCCAAATGGAAGCAGCCAAGGCGACTCTTCACTGTCTAATGCATTACATATTATATAATTATCATAATTATCGAGCAAGACTCTAGTATTGACATTTGCATTCTAGCTCAACAGTTACATTTATTACTCCTTATCATCAAAAATGCATGTTCTAGCAAATCACTTTCTACCCATTCAAATAGTGAGAGGTAAAGTCCAACTTGAACATATCAGCAAGGATATTCCCAATGCAGAGGGACTGGCAGGAAATGTGATTAGAAATAGATAGTTTACTTCTACACAGGATGCGGTTTCAGAGGGAGAAAAACAGAATCAGCTTTCTGCTTTATCCTCTCTCTCCACACTGGAGATCAGTGTGTGTATCTGTGCATGTGTGTTAACATGCAGGCGATGCACACGCAGGAAGCCCACTGCTAAGGGTGACTCCTGCTAAGGGTTCTGCGTGCGGGCCCTCACTGCTTTCAGCACAGAATTCCACTTGCTATTCCTTTGCTCCAGCTGCTCTCTCTTATACCGGTCTTGGAAAGAACTATGGTTATCTTCATCCTCTGTCTCCGAGATGATTTCCATCTTCTGAATGATGAGTTTAATAAGCTCGTGCTGTTTTTCCAGAAGAGAAGTCACGTCCTTCAGCCTAAAGGGACACACAGGTTTCATGAGTTTATTTCAGCCCTCCACGTGCACAAGGCCTGGGGACCAGAAGTGCTAACAGGTATCGGGTTACCTGTGCTCAGGTTACAGCCTCTTGGACGGTCAGAATCCTGGTCAGGAACACATATTTTCAAAGTATAAGAGATTTTACTACGGTTATACTCTTGGTTCACGGCTGGTTTATTTCGGTTTCCATTTTAAAGATTAAAATACTGTTGCACAGAAAGGTTAAGTGCCTTGAACTTGGGTAAATGAACCCTAAAGTCCTCCCATTTAAGCACTGTACACTATGCATCTGCTCCTGGGAGCCTCACAGTCTTTCAGAGCTTTGATGTGTGACTGGAGATGCTCAGGAGGGATGCATGCAGCTCAGGATACTGTTGAGTGAGTAGCAGCAAATAAGTAGTTGGGGGTTTAGAAACTCTCTCATGATTCCCAATCCCCTGGCAGCATCAGTGAGTTAAAGCATGCCTTAATACAGAACATAAACACAGATATACAGTGTAACCCTTTACCATGCATCATTATTTAAGACTTTTGAGTTTCTCAAATACAGATAAAAGAAGAAATATGTACCGGTATTTCTGCTTCAATATTTCTACTTCTAAAGCTGTATCCGCATTTGGTATTTCTTGTCTGTCTTCTTGGGTGCCAAAAATTTGATGAAATATGCACTGTGGGATAAAAGATGAATAGTTACTCACATTAAACTCAATTCAGGAACTATTTCTTGAACATGTGCCATAATTCAGCTTCTGAACCAGGGCACGCTAGCACGGATATCTAACGAGAGCCATGCCCTCAAGGAGCTCACAGTCTGTTGAGAGAAAGAGACATGCAAAGAGCTGTATAACAAAATTATACACATCACAGAGCAAAGTACATGACATATAAATAATCCAAAAGGAGGGGTAAACTGGAGTGGAGGATTGTTTAGGAAAAGGTTTAAGTGAATCATTTTCATGAGGAAATTCTCATGAAAAATGTCCATCATAAGTGGCGGTATTTCATCCTGGCCTGTGTTGCTCAGTGATTGGAACGGTGTGTGCACTGAAGGGTCTTGGGTTCAATTCCAGGTCGAGGGCACAGCCTGGGTTGCAGGTTACATCAGAGCTACCAGGGCATGTGCAAGAGGCTACGGGGCTATGTGTCTCTCTCAAATTGGTGTTTCTCTCTCTCTCTTTCTCTCCCCCTCTCTCTCTGCCTCCCACTCCCTCTGAAAAGCAATAGAGAAAATATCCTCAGGTGAGGATTAACAACAACAACAAAATAAGTGGTGTTATTTCACACAATATAAGCTATTTCTCTCAAACTGCTCAGCATCGTATGTGACACAACTGAATTTCACATGGGGACATTTCTGAAATGCTATTTTAATATTTTTAAAATTTAGGATCTTTAAATGATTGGTGAACTAGAGAGGATCGAGGGCAGATGTGAAATGACCAGGAGTGAGGTAATTCTAGGAGTCCAGGCAAGAGGAGACCACCCAGGAAGTCTGATGGCCTAAACCTGTGATTGACTGACGTGAGGGGATAGGAAGAGGGAGGGGCAATGTCAAGGTTGCCATCTGCACAGGCAAATGGTGTGGATGTCAATTGACAAAAGGAACTTTGGAGAAGGATGGGCTTTTCCACCCTTTCCGTGTAGGGGATGTTGAGAGGGAGTGATTCGTGGGAAGAGTGAAACGCATGAGCTTGTTTTGCAAGAGTTTGTTTTGAACATGCTGAATTTCAGGGACCTCAGACACACCAGGGAAAATGTCAAGTCAACAGCTGGATACAGGGGCCCAGAATGCACAGAAGAGCTGTAGGCTAGAGAAATCAATCACTGAGCGCCTGTGTTAGGTGGTAATTGCAACCATAGATGTGAGTGAAATCAGATAGGACAATAGTGTAGAGTCAGAATAAAGCACAGGCTGACACACTTAGGTTCCCTTTATCATGTTATGACTACACAATGGACACTTAACCTACAAAGAACTCAGAAAGAATATTCATAGAGAGGGAGCCCAGGGATGGTTAAGATTAGCATCCAGTACTTCTGACTCTTAGTATAGTCCCTTTCCCATTATAATACAAGGGCCTGGCTTAATCTCTGTGTATTTTCTATGTGTATACTCCATGGGTGTGTATCTGTGAATATGTACACATGTGTTCTATATAGGGCACACAGATACACACATACATACATACATCTGCACATATATGTAAGTGATAAGTGATTAGGAAAAACAGCACACCTGCAATGTAAAAAGGATACTTAAACAGAACACCCACCAAGTGTTCTCATAGGGACGTGGCCCATGTTTAACACTGAAGCTGTAGCTGAGCCACCTGGAGAGAGGCCACTGCACTGCCCATCACTTTCTCATCCTGGCTTCATCCTGCACTGTTTTTTTTGTTTTTTTTAAAACAAGCTTATTTGTCTCCCACAGGCAGAGTGACTCAAGGTGTGTAAAAAGACACCCTTTGGGCCTGGCTGATGTGGTTCAGTGGTTGAGCATAGACCTATGAACCAGGAGGTCATGGTTTGATTCCCAGCCAGGGCACATGCCCAGGTAGTGGGCTCGATCTCCAGTAGGGAGTGTGCAGGAGGCAGCTGATGGATGATTCTCTCTGATCATTGACATTTCTCTCTCTCTCTCTCCTTCTTCTTTCCTCTCTGAAATACATAAACATATATTAAAATAAGTAAATAAATAAAAATGAAAAGGCACCCTTTGGGATACACAACAAAGCAGTGTCGCACTGTCTATGCCATGTTTGTTCCATGTACTTACTAGTAACCCTCGGCTGTATCTGGCTCTGTTGGGATAGACGACGATGGATTTCTGATCCACTTTGCGTAAGAACCAGAGAGGCAGCTTCTTCTCTAAGTTGGTATGGAGTTCCACCTAAAGCACATATTGGATTTATCGATAGGGATCATTCATTAGTAGCTGGAATTCTCACACTGCACAGACGAAAGCGTTAGCATATCAACTGAACACTGACTGCTGTGTCACTGACTGCTGGGCGGGTCTGTTTCCTTGGCCCCTGGCAGCCGATCACCTGCCCCTGCCTTTCACCACATCCACCAGCGCGACAGCGGCTAGCTGCCTGGTTGGCCCCATGTTGACCTCGAGAGAGGCTTAGGCAATTTCTCAATTCCTCTGCCAAGATTGTTGTAGATTTTTTTTTTTTTCATTTTTATTCTCTGACGACCACAGGTGCACCAGAGAACATGCACAGCAGGCACGGTACTCAGAAAATGCTTGTTCTCAGGACTCAGCTATGCCTGCACGTGAACGGTTCGCGTGGTGCTGATGACACTCACCTGCATGGCAATCCTCTTCAGCAGGGCGTGCTTCTGGACCTCGGCAATGTCCCCGACTGCCAAACCAATCTGAAGCACAACACGGCATTGAATCACGACCAGCGTAACGGCTCACGTCAAAATGCACTTACGATCTCCCTGGATGCTGTCAGAGTGGCATGGAATTCACCAGCAGGGCCCTTGAACACTTTGCTCCCACACCCCACGGAGAGCTGCGAAGCCTGTATAAGTATTAACAGCGATGGCCACGGTGGTGGGTCCAGTATTGCAAGTGTTATCGTGAAAAGTTAAGACATAAAAATTAATCTGAAATTCATTTTAATTTCAAGCAAAAATATGTTCTTTTGGGGGAGGACGGGAGTGATGTGATATCAAATGCCGTTGGCAATAGCCATGCACCATGCCTGGAAACTACAGGAGTTTAGCATCTAAAATGAACAACATAGAAAAGTTAAAACATCAAAATGAGGGAATGAAGAGATTTATATATTATATATGTTTGGCAGGAAAAGGGACACTTTAGGGGTGGGTGAGGCCCTGGTAAAAACAAATCCTCCTAGAAATCCATGGCTGGGTAGAATTAGGTGAGGGGAAGTTATCAGCTCAGTTCTACTGAGTCCAAATTAACTCACTCTTCCACTGTGAGACACTCAGGACCTGTCTCTGCTGACCCCGCCCCCTGCTTGCTGAGGCCCGAGAGGCTCACAGTCAAGTAAACTCCAGCAGAGAAGGGCTCTGTCTGTCCGTCCAGGTTACCACTATATGCCCATTGCTTAGAATGGTGCAGGACACATAGTAGGCACACAAAAAAAGCTGCTGAATGAATTAGCAGTGAAAGCATATTCCAGGATGTACAAATACAGTCAGCAAATAGCTTTTATCTGGCAGGATAATGTTTTCTGTTTTTAATTTGCAAGTCCCGTGATGGGCAGTCTCTCTGGCTTAGATCCTACATCAGAGGTGCTTGCCTGGCTCTGAAGACATCTGAGCCTGAGTCTGCTGAGCTGTGCATCCCATAATTTATTAATACAAGTTATAAGCTTGTAAGCCTCATAATTTACTAATTAAAATAAGCAATACATTAATATTAAATGTTAATCAAATACTATTAATATTTAATAGTAGCTAACATTTATTGAATGCATATATGTTTTCAATTCTTCATATTAGCTCATTTCAGTCTCACAATAACTTAGGAAGTAGGTTTTATTATTATCTTCCTCCGATTTGTGTCCTCAAAACTATGGTAACAGACTCCGGTGATCGGGTGGGGTAGCTGGCTAAGAAAGTCTGCCCAGCAGAGATGATGCTTGGCCTGAACACTGAAAGCTTAGAAAGAGTTAACCAAGGTGGGGGCTTTTCCAGGAAACGGAGGAGCAGAGCCCAGGAGGCAGGAGGAAAGCCTGGCACACCCAGTGACCGTGCGTGCTGCGTGTCTGGGTAACACCTGCGGACAGTGGGGAGTTGGGTGAAATCCGGGTTGGATCCGGATCATGAGGACGCTGTGTGCTGTGCTCATGGACTGAAGCTTTAGAAGAGTCATAGAAATACACTTGAAAGAGACACTGACGGGCCCAGTGTTTCATGGTCAGGGCCTCACTGTGGTGATCATTTGCAGGAAGGATTAGACACAGAAATGAGATGAGATAGAGGAACTCTTCAGTCTTCTGCAGCAGTGGGGATGAGGCACCATGAGGGCGCGAGCTAAGAGGAAGTAGGTGGGAGAGGCAAAGGTTTATTTTATCGGCAGAAGTGAGGAAAAGGGGGCTGGGTGGGTGGAGAATATCGGAGTCAGCCTGAGGAAGGAGAACAGTGTCAGTCTTGGCCCTGTTGGGTCTGATTTTGCTCCGGGACAAGCAGGTAGTGAAGCTCACTGGGTGCTGTCCGAGCAGATCTGAGGGTGGCACCGGCCTGTACTACTGCTAACCCAAGTTCTCCTCTGGAGAATGGTCTTCCAAACGGAAGTGAGTCCGAGAGACGAATGTGGGCTGCTTTATTATTCTTAGTTGCCATCTTTTATTTTTCTGTGTCACCAAAATAAAACTGGAGTTGTACCAAGTAAGTGAATCAAAACATTAAGTAGTCTGTATTATTATTTTTTCTTTCTGGAAATACTGCCCAGCACGGTTCCTGGTGCATAGTCAGGCTCCAAAAACGTGTGTGGACTATGTGCACATTTGAGTAAACGATAAGGAAAAAATGTGCCCTGTAATGCCGGCTCGAACTCTCCATGGACCTGGGATGCATTCCTGCCTGCATCAGCCAGGATGCTCAGGGCTGGACAGGTTCTCTGTGGAAGGGCAAGGACATGTCCATATCTGCTGGGGTAGCCAGCCTCTGACTTTTTAGAGGGAGCACCTGAATGTCGCAAATACCTCTCACCCTCCCCCGCCTTAAATCTCTGGTCCATGAGAGATTCAAGAGATGAGTTCTTCCTCCTTCACTCCATGAAGGTCTCTGCCTAACCTTTGCCTTATCCTGCTCCCGGCAACCCCAAAGCAGCACCCACCATTCATCTTTATATCCTTATTCTGCCTTGTGGTTCTTCATAGCATTTATCACCCCCAAGACATCATGCTGCATACTTATCTGTTTACTGCTTAACTTCATGACTAGTTTGTAATCATGTAGGGGCTGGGTATTCATCTGTCTTGTTACCACTGTGTCCCAGCACCTGGGTGAGTGTCTGAGTCACTTAGGATAGTGGTCGGCAAATTCATTAGTCAACAGAGCCAAATATCAACAGTACAACGATTGAAATTTCTTTTGAGAGCCAAATTTTTTAAACTTAAACTTCTTCTAACGCCACTTCTTCAAAATAGACTCACCCAGGCCGTGGTATTTTGTGGAAGAGCCACATTCAAGGGGCCAAAGAGCTGCATGTGGCCCGCGAGCCGCAGTTTGCCGACCAAGGACTTAGGAGATCCTTGATAAGCATTTGCTAAGTGAATGCATCTTTGCATCCCTTGGGCCCCACGTTGTGCCTGGCACACACAGGCCTAAGTGAAAGGATGGATTTCACAGGTGTCCCTTTTTCCCTTCTTGGAGGGAGATGGAGGAGGCTCCGAACAATTATTGTGAAATGCCTCAAATGATCAGCAAACAGGAAATACAGGGATACATTACTTACAAGTAAATTCATGAGGACGATTGGGACAAACATTGTGAAGGTAATGAGCTGTATAAAGGACAGAAGTGGATATGCCAGTTCATTTCTCAGAAACGGCTCTAGGAAGGCATCGCGATAATTAATGTCTCCTAGCATCATGCTGAAGGTCTGGATTATGGAAAGCAATGGAGTGCTGAAAGCATCCTGAGGAGAGATGGGAAGGGAACCATGAAATGCAAAATGCATATAATGAAAAACGGTTCCTGGAGAGTAAAATGATAAAAATCGTATTTAAAATATTTTTAAAGTCATAGGACTGCAGCTACTAAGATACAGGGATAAAAACTACCAATAAACTGGTGGCAAAGTCATCAAAATGATCTTTTCTGCACACAAATCATTGTGCATTACACATAAATGTTTTGACAGTGGAAAAAAAGTCATGTAATAAAGCTATATTTCTCCTTCAGTGAAAATCATTTGAATGCCAATATATCAGATAAAATGAAAGTACCCAAATATTGTTGTGTTATTATTGATTTTATACACCATTGAGACTTCAGTATAAATATATATTCCCAATATTTACAGCAACGAAATGAACCACAGGCACAGCTCCTTACCTGTATATTCAAGAGGACGTAAAAGCTGAGTCCAAAGGCCAAAAGGAGGAAGATAAACACGACTGTGGATCTTAACAAAGTCTTCATAATTACCTCCAACATAACGATGAAAATCCCACAGTTCTCAAATCTAGGAAGATTTGAAAAAATAAAATATTTATTCACTTTTTGTTTCAAATGGAATTCCCATTTGACCCAATAATCCCACTTCTAGGAATATATCCCAAGAAATCAGAAACACCAATCAGAAAGAATATATGCACCCCTATGTTCATAGCAGCACAATTTACCATAGCTAAGATTTGGAAACAGCCTAAGTGCCCATCAGCAGATGAGTAGATTAAAAAACTGTGGTACAGCTACACAATGGAATACTAAGCTGCTGTAAAAAGGAAGGAACTACTACTATTTGCAATAGCATGGATGGCTTAGAGAGCATTATGCTAAGTGAAATAAACCAGTTGGAGAAAGATAAATATCACATGATCTCATTCATTTGTGGAATATAATGAACAACATAAACTGATGAACAAAAACAGATCCAGAGACAGTGAAGCATCGAACAGACCGTCAAACCTCAGAGGGAAGGCAGGGGAGAATTGGGGGAGGGGTAGGGATCAACCAAAGGACTTGCATGCATGCATATAAGCATAACCAATGGACACAGACAGTAGGGGGGTGAGGGTATGTGCTGGGGGGAGGGGCAAATGGGGTATTACACAGACATATGTAATACCTTAATCAATAAAGAAAAAAATAAAAATAAAAATAAACCTTGCAGGAAAAAAATACATTTACCACTTTTCTGGCCCAGTGTATTTCATTCGGGGTCAATATTTATCATGCATTAGGCACTAGTTTCCACAGATGAGATAACTGAGGCCAGTTACTTTCCAAAATGAGACATGAGAATTCATGAAGAGTCAAGTCTTATTTTCAATCCGCTCACACTATCTGCCTTTTTTCTTTTCCCTTCTTGTTAATGTTTATCTTTCGTTGTTTTACCACTTGACCAAATTAGGAGAGAGAAATCATAGCTTCCCAGTATCCAAGATGCTGCTACCAGTTGATGAGGGGATGAGAGAGACAAGTTGTGTGGTGCCTTGGTGGGGGGTGATGAAATGAGCTCATGCTCCTGGAGGCACCATTGCAGGCACATACCCATGCTTCACTCTCCCATCCTTGCAGCTCCCTACACTTTCCTGGGTCTCCCCAGCAACCTACATTGTGAAATGTCTGGGTAGATAATGGGTGTCTTCTGACCACTAACTTGTACTTTCCCTTTGACAAGACACCCTGTTAAAAGGGGAGTCACAAGATTTTAAAGCTGAAAGGGACATCAGAGGACGTAGAAGCTCAGTTCCCAGAGACATCCAGGACCTTGCTCAGGTCACTAATAGTGACAAAGCCAAAAGAGTGGCACTGCCTGGACCTGTCTTGATGCCTCTTGCCTTCCAGGTCAGCGCTCTTCCCACCAGAGCCTGTCCTTCTGGGGGGCGGGGCTCAGCCCCACTGCACTGTGCTCAGGACAGCAATGCAGACCTATGCATTGGACCGACTTTGGTAAAATGCCAACATCTGACTTACCAGCTGAGATCTTGGGCAAGTTACTAACTCAGTGCCTCAGCTGCTTCTTTTATAGACTGTGAGCAATAATATTTACCTCTTGTTATTGTAAAGATTGTGTGAAATAACATTTTTAAAAATCCTCACCTGAGGACATGTTTAGAGAGAGACAGAGAGAAAGAGAGAGATAAACATTGATGTGAGAAGAAACATATGTGGGATCAAACCAGAAACCTAGGCATGTGCCCAGAAACCTAGGCATGTGCCCTGAATCAAACCAGCAACCTTTTGGTGTACAGGACGATGCTGCAAAGAACTGAGCCACCTGGCCAGGGCTTAAATTATACATTTAACTCAACATTAGCAAGTGTGGGAGGTGGGGGGGCCTGCTCATTCTTTCCCCTCTAGAATTAAGAGTTTTGGGGTTGACATTTTTCCCTCCTATCACTATTACTCCCCATACCCAACACTTCCTTTTAATTGTTTTAATCTAAAGTAAGTAATTATCAAATAATACCAGGCAAAACAAGAATAGCCAATACTTTTATACCCATTTACTCCCACATTTAATCTAGATTTGACTAGACTGGTGGTTCTGGATTCAAGGTGATTTTTCTACCCAGAGAATAACTGGCAATTATCTAGAGAAATTTTTTATTGTCACACAGGTGGGGGAAGGTTACTACTGGTATCTAGGGGAGAGAGGCCAGGGATGTTACTAAACATCCTACAGTGTACAGGACAGAGCTCCACAACAAAAATTATCTGGTCCCAAATTCCAGTAGTGCCAAGGTTGAGAGAAACCTGGTCTGCACTCTAAGCTTCAAACCTCCCTCCCCTTTTCCTTAATATAAAAGATATCTTCACAGTTTACAACATTGGAAAAGGAATAAGCCAGTTATATATTTATGGGACTTATAATAGCTCTTTTTTATATTAAACATGCCTAAAGGATGTTTAAAGGATATAGAAATCATTGAAGCCAGTTTTACCTCTGAAGATACATTAAGAAGTTCATCCAATAGCAGTAAATGGCAATTGCTCCACATTGCCACTGCACATGAGCTGGTATTCCAATGAACAAGGGTGACACGAAAATGATGCTCGTTGTGTAGATAACCCATTCAGTTCCATTGCTCTGATCCAATAAGTAATTCCTTTTCTGGGGTTGAAAAGAATGAAGAATTACCCCATGTAGAGATCAAGACCTGAGATCTTAGGGATGGATATATATTTGTAATGATTACAAGAGTTTTTTGTTGTTGCAGCTGGGAATTAGGACCAAGGAGCCAGCGCCTGCCATCCTGGACTGAACTGCGCTCCGGGTTCGTATCATTGTTGGAGGTGGCCCAGCCTCTTCTAGTGACCTGGCACCTAGGCAGCCTGATGCCTCTACAAGTTTCTGGGCTTTCCCCATAGAGTCCACTCCATCTTAAGGAAAACTCTGGGGGTGGAGGGACTGCAGGTTGGCTTCGTAATTCCTTTCTGCCTGTATATAGACACGCATGTGGAATTCCCAGGATACACAGCAACTAATTCTGCTTCTAAGGAGGTTTGAGACCTGTGCTAAGACTAAATTACCATGCTGATTTGGTGTATTTTCTATTCTTAAAGGTGTCATGTAGAATAGGCCATTATCAATAAGAAAATGTGGAGACCAAATCTGTAGTTCTCATGTTTGAAAATGACAAGAGATATTACATAATATGCCCTAAATAATTTAGCATACAATAGAACAATACAGTCTAACTCTCAGAATTGTGACTATTTACTGAAACTATATACATACTAGAAGCCCGGTGCATGAAATTCATGCACGGCGGGGGGTTGTCCCTCAGCCCAGCCTGTACCCTCTCCAATCTGGGACTCCTGGAGGGATGTCCGACTGCCCGTTTAGGCCCGATCCAGGATAGGGCCTAAACGGGCAGTCGGACATCCCTCCTGGATCGGGCCTAAACGGGCAGTCGGACATCCCTCTCACAATCCAGGACTGCTGGCTCCCAACTGCTTGCCTGCCTGCCTTCCTGATTGCCCCTAACCGCTTCTGCCTGCCAGCCTGATCACCGGCTAACCACTCTGCTGCCAGCCTGTTTGCCCCCAACTTCCCTCCTCTGCTGGCCTGGTCACCCCTAACTGCCCTCTCCTGCAGGGTTGATCACCTCCAACTGCCCTCCCTTGCAGGCTTGGTCCCTCTCAACTGCCCTCCCTTGCAGGCCGGGTGCCTCCCAACTGCCCTCCCCTGCTGGCCATCTTGTAGTGGCCATCTTGTGTCCACATGGGGGCAGGATCTTTGACCACATGGGGGCAGCTATATTGTGTGTTGCAGTGATGATCAATCTGTATATTATTCTTTTATTAGATAGGATAGAGGCCTGGTGCACGGGTGGGGGCCAGCTGGTTTGCCCTGAAGGGTGTCACAGATAAGGGTGGGGGTTCCCTTGGGGTGTGGGGCGGCCTGAGAGAGGGGCCTGTGGTGGTTTGCAGGCCGGCCACGCCCCCTGGCAACCCAAGGGGAGGCCCTGGTATCTGGAATTTATTTTCCTTCTACAATTGAAACTTTGTAGCCTGGAGCAGAGCCAAGCCTGGAGCTCCGGCAGCCATCTCCGTGGCAGTTAATTCACCTTCTACAATTGAAACTTTGTAGCCTTAAGCGGGTGAGCCCGGCCAGGGTGTGTGGAAAGCTTTGCTTCCCCTGTTGCCGCCGACAACCCTGGCCTGCTCTCTCAAGCTCCATTCTGCCGCCATTTGTTTGAATTTGTTTACCTTCTATAATTGAAACTTTGTAGCTTGAGTGGAGGCTTAGGCCTGCAACGGCTATGGAAAGCTTGGCTTACTCTGTTACCTGGGAAACCTTGCTCTCTGTGGCTGTAGCCATCTTGGATTGGAGTTAATTTGCATACTCGCCCTGATTGGCTGGTGGGTGTGGCTTGGCTGGTGGGCGTGGCTTATGTAGCGGAGTGATGGTTAATTTGCATATTACCATTTTATTAGAGAGGATAAAAGTACTCGGCAATATATATATATAAAACAAATGCAAAGCACTTTTATCATCATGCAAATACCCATGTGCTCATATTATGTAGTGAGGTACATTTCCATAGAAAATGAGGTATTGTGTAAAAGATATAAAACATAGAAAGTAACATGCCCAAAAAGTATACCCCAAAAATGAATAGAAGACTGATGCCATTTATCAACCCAAGCAAGGACCTACAGGTAGTTTACATAATCCTTGTGTCTGATCTGAACTTGGTTCATCCATTTTAAAAAGTAGAGTAGAAAGTAAAAAGTATCTTAAAAAGTTCCCAATTTTACTATAACTTAAAATTTTATGCAATAAATAAAGTATTCTTTTTAGAAGAGGAATAAAAAAACAAAACACATTTGCAATGGAGTCTAGGCCCAAGTAAGTTCTTTATAAACAATTACATTCAAAATTATAAAATTCAAAATCTAACTTTTATGTCAGCAAAATATTAAGTCGCTATCAGAGAAAACACAGAAAAGTCATGTAGCCAGACAGACCCACATGGACTTGTCAGTCTGGACCAATTCGGCTTCGGGTGTGTCAACAGACACCATGCAGGGCAGGGCGTGTATCTAACACCCCGCAATTTCTACATCTGGAGAAGTTTATGCTTGGTATTACCAATCTATACATTTGTCCAGGTATGTGATTTTATTCTGACATTAAAATATTTATTCTGCATATTAAAATATTTACTAAATTAATTTGCATTCTGCATATTAAAATATTTCCAATTTTAGAGATACAAAATGTATTGTTTACCTGTTGGAAAATTTGGACCAGTTCTTTGCAATATCCAAATAAGCTTGATAAAAAAACTAAAATCATACAAACTTTTATAGAATATGAATCCTGAAATAAAAAATAATAATATAAGCACTTACAAGGGTATACATTAAAACAACACAAATTTCTTAATAATTTCCACTATTACATACTTATTTTGTTATCCTTTTGCTTCATTTCTATGTACTGTCCATATTTGCTTTAAACTGAAAATTACTGTGGTGCCAATATAAAGAAGACACATACTCATTTTATAATGTCCTAAGACAGGTTCAGAAATTGCCAATGAAATTCCAAAGGAATATGAATCTATGCAAAAAAAATATTTTACTCTGGTAAAATGTACATAATATAAAATTTATCATTTCAAAAGTTTTACATTTCATCTGTACATTTACATTTTAAAATGTACACTTCTGTGGTATTAAGTACATTCAGTGTTACACACCATCATCACCATCTAGTTCCATAACTTTTTCATCACCCCAAATGGAAACCCTGTACCCACTAAGCATCACTCCCCTCTTCCCACAATCCCTGGCAGCCACAAATCTGCTTTCTTGGACACCAATTTTAAAGTTTTCTATTTCAGCATTGAAGCTAGCATCTCATACATGTCAATTCCTTTAAATTAATTTACAAACTCATTTACTGACCCACTTATTTATATTCCTTCTCACTTCACAAAGGACTTTAGGAGAAACTGTTAGCATATATGAATCCTATAGGCTATCTATAATAATAAAAGCGTAATATGCTAATTAGACCGGACAACCTTCCAGATGAAGCCGGGGCTGCGAGGGAAGCCCAGGTCCCAAGTGCCAGAGAGAAGCCAGTGCCGGCAGCCGGGGGAAGGAAGTCCTACTCTTGCACGAATTTCATGCATCAGGCCCCTAGTTTATAATAATAAAAGTCCTGGTATTTCAAACTTCTAATGGGACTAATATTCTTAAGGAAAAAACACACTTTTTAATAATCTTTTCTTTTAAAAGGTTGGAATATAAACATAAATGGAAAAATACCTTGGTGTCTAATATTTCTAAACGATCACTAGTTTCATTGATGATTCCAGTTGAGTTGAAAGCCATACCTGGCTTTATATTGACAACAAGAAAGGTCATAGGCAGGAGACCAAGGCAATAAGATCCTAGGTTCATAATATGGGCTCTAAACCCATAAGCCAACCTACCAAAAAAAAAAAAATGTAAACCATAATTGAGGAATTGCAACAAAAATATTTCCTTAAGATACTGTGGAAAAAGTAGTTATGATCTCTCTCAGAAATGTATTTGGTAAATTCACTGAACTTTAGAACCAAGAAGACCTTCAAATTCATTTTTTAATTTTCAAAAAAGGAATCACAACTTCCCAGTAAGCCATGAGTTACTTAAAAATCTCTCACCAAGTAATGGAAGAGCAGCGACATTATCCCATATCTACTGATTCCACGTTGGCTCAGGAACACACCTCTCACTTCATTCATGTCCACTAAACTGCAGGGCCCAGGAATGCCTCTCATTGTCTTATATAGTGACTTCCCCCTACCCCAAAATATGTCATTTAATGTAAAAAATAAACATCATCATCATTTTAATACCAAAATACGCCTTCAACACATTTTTTTCAAACATGAAAATACCATTTAAACATAATTATTTAAAAGACTTTTAATAAAATTAATGGAGATAATATTAAAAAGAAATACTACCTAATACCCACCATTTCATAAGTAAATATTCTTTGCACACAGGATGGTTGAGAAGCTCTATGCGGTTATGGTGTACCATTGTCTGATAAATAAGAAAAGAACCATAAAAATACAACCATATGAAGCAATCAAGAATAAACTAAGCTTCTTGTTTGCTGATTTTATAAATTTATCTGATATTACAAAAGTAACAACTATTTGTTTTAGAAAATTTCAGACACCAAAGTTCTATCAAGAATATATTTAAAACACACACACACACACACACACACACACACACACACAAGCTAGAAAGAACCATTTTATACAGGTGCAAGTATTTGATTCAGTTTGTCTATTTCAGTTTCTCACTAGTTGAAGAAATCAGCTTTTCAATCTTATACAAGTTACAACTGGAAAGGACATTTAAGATAAATAAGCAAAAGCTATACCCTTGGTCTTTCCTTGAAGAAACCCAGGCTTATCTTTCTGGAAGCATTTTAAATAGTAAAGTACACATAGCAGTGGTTAAATCAGCCTGTATTTTATAAGTTTTCATGAGTTATTGGAACTACTAATATCTATCTCAAAATTAATTTTTAATTGTTCAGTGAATTCATAGAGGAAGTGATGTTAGCAAGATGATGGAGGAGGAAGCCCCAGAGCCTCCTTCACCCGCTGAGACAGGAGCCAGCAATTTAAACAACACACGGACCAACAGTGAGTAGCCATGTCCTTTCACACCAGGATCTCATCACGTATCTGTCACCTGCTTCCTGTGCAGTTACCTGAGTCTGAGACCCTGGTTTAGACTGAAGTAGATCAGCCTCATGGCTTTTATTACCTCATCTGCTAGAAATGTGCAAGAACTCTTTGGACTAAGAACTGGTTTAGAACAAGTCTCTCGGGAAATTTGGGTCCACACTGAGCATTTAGGGCTTGCTCTCTGATTGCATTTACTCTTCCAGAAGGATCTAAGAGCTTCTGAAAGTCGGAATTTACCATGGGGCCAGTGGTCAGCTGAACTTGGAAGCTATGACTGTTAAATGTCAAGCCCCACATTTTCCTCTGATTTACACTGGAGCAAACTCATAAATATGTGTGTCTGTATGTAGGTGGACAGCCCGTGTTGTCCCTGGTGTATTGGATTCTGGGTTGGGACAGGTTTAACATGACCATGAGGATGAAAGTGATCAAGAGTGTGGAACTTTAAGGAGACCAAATTATAGCAATTGTGAAAAGTTACTGCTTTTTTGTTGTTGTTGTTGTTAACTAAAAATAAAGGTTGGCCCCACATGACAGACATACATAAAACTATAATTCTGGAATTCTCTCCAGGTCCCTTCCTGAACATTGCAGAGCCCATGTAGAAATTACCTGGATAATGAAAACACTGGACTTACATTGATGGTTGTGAGAGGCTCATATGTAACATCCTGTGCATTTTTCTTCGTGAATTCTAATGGACATTGAAGATATTTGAAATTATACTCGATCTGTAGGAGATATAATTTTTAAATTATATAGACCCACAACTGTTCTTGACAAATCACAAGCCTACAATTCTGCTGAAAATTAAGTGATTCAAATAAAACTTGAGTTACTTCATCTGGACGAAAGTAAATTAATTTACTGCATATTACTTTCAAAAAATACATATCCTAGGAAGCTGTTATTTGATTGATTTTTAACACATAGTCATTGATTTTTAACTCATAGTCATAGTCACTTACATCCTTTAGAATTGAATTCTTCAGGCAATACTATACAAGAAAATAGAAGACTAGAAGTAACTCTAAATAATGCTATTAAAAACAATTAAAATATTAGGGGGAAACTGAGGGCCTAAGAGGTAAATTATCTCATAAGTAGGTAATAGAGTAACCTGACAAATGAAGATAATAATTACCACCTTTTGAAATTGGGGAACTCTACTAATACTTTTAATATTCTTTAAAGAATTATAATAAAATAAACTTCAAATTGTAACGGTAAAATAAGCTTACATGGTAGTCTCTGCAGGACTTGTCTTCTGTGGAGGGCATCATGCAGCAATCTAAAAGCACCTTTGGGAGGAAAAGTGGCTAAGATATTGGATAGGAGAGTAGACAGGAGACAGGATTTGATCCCATTTCTAAAACAATACCTGAGACATCCCTTCCCTTCTTTTGCTTCTTGCACCTTCAAGATAAACTATAACCCATGTCATTCAGGAACAAAGTTTAAAAAATAAAATATTATATTAACCACTGCACAACTCAGAAATAAAAGTGATTCAGTAAAATACCATCCACTTTGAGAAGCAAAGTACATTTACTAAAATGAAAGAAATCCTCCACTGGTTTTGCCTAAGATTTGGCATCTTTCTGAGCTTCTAGAGAATATGTGATACTTAAGGATTCCTTTGCCCAGTGCCTTGTAGAGATCATTTCTTGTCCCTCATCAGCTTCCAGCGGAGCCCTGGGGTCTTTCTTTGGCCGAGGTCCCATCTGCATTGCTGGAGCCTGATACTGTGTTTGCTTCTGTACCTCCCTTGCTAAGCACTGGACTGACACGGTCTTCTAGAGCAGCATGGCCAGGGCAGGGGCAATAAAGTTACAAGGAGAAATACTGCAGGCCCTCCAGATGCTTCTTTTTTACTCTTCACAGTTTGGATAGAAGTATATACTAGTATAGAGAAATATAACTCTACTACCAGGGAAGCAATTGCACAAGGACAATACAGGGCAACTAACACTGGGCATTAGAACTGAATATACAAAAGGAGGAGGTGGGAGTGAGAGGCAGGAGGGTGCTTGCCCCACCCAAAGGAGCAGCTGCTACACTGGCCCAGCAATTCCTGCCTTGTGTGCAGGGCAGACCAGTCACCAGATCTTCTGATTTTTACAGGAAGCCAGATATCTAGATCTTTAAGGGGCGGGGGGGGGGGGGGGGCTCCTAGTTTTAAATGTTAGCCACTAATGCAAATTTGAAACAGTAGCATGCATTCCATTAAAAACATCTAGAGGATTTGTTCAGCCAGCAATCGCCATTAGTAATCTCTGCTCTAGACTTGGATTATTTGAATAAAAAAATCTATTGCCCATATATTCTGTATTCCACATAACAACTAATAGGATTCTTTAATTCAAATAGGTCCTTCCTAAATATTTGTTGGCTAACTTCCCTTATGCACTATGGGAAACTAGAAACTTTTTTAAAGATGGAAATTGCTACTATTTAGGTTGTGATTACAACAGTAAATCCTCACATTATATTATATGCCAAGCATATACCCAGGAGTTTAGTTTGGAGAGCTTACTTTCATGCATTCGGGGAGGTATTCTACCATTTCCATGACTGGACATTTGTTGCTTGGAGAATTATGACTAAAAACCCTAAGACATTCTTCCCATCTGTAAAACAAAATAAAAAACACGTCTTAATTCTTTTGTTCAGCACAACCACAAAGCTACCAATTGATACTCAAGCCTGTATCTTTATGAGAAACCTGAATTGATTCCAATGGAACCAATATTTGAACCAAGATGAATCCATGAATAGGGTCCTTGTCCATGAATGGGAATTGGAAATGTGGGCAAATTCCAGGATGGTTGTTATCATCGTTTTTCTCTTTCTCTAAATGCCTTCTAGAGAAGGTAGGCTTTTGCCTTCTTTCCCTCCTGAGATCATAAGCTGGTCATGTTGGGTAGAGACATTCACACTTTCACATACATGGGATAGCAACAAGAGTACTGGGCACAGGATATTTAGCATCTAATCCATTTATTCATCATGTATTGAATTAAACTACAAAGTAACATGGGCCAAGGATATTAACAAGCACAGGTCCTGCCAGAACACTGCAGAGTCTGTCCCTTTCTTCATTTCCATCCAGTTAGACGGGATAAGATATTTACGATACCAAAAAGGAAATAGATCTACAACAGGAAGTAAAGAAGAGCCCATAAGTTACCTCCCAGAGCCAATCTATGTCATAGGAGACTAGTTCTAAAAACTACTCAGACAGATTTTCTGTTAACCCTATCAGCAACTCCATCTAGACTCTAGATTCTAGAGTATCTGCACCATCAGTAGAAAACTTCAAGTTGCACACTTGCGTTGATGGGTGCTTCAGAAGAATGATCAGCCAGGGATCTTGAGGATGTCCCATGCTCACGAACACAGGCCTTATCTGCCTGGAACATGAGATGATTCACCTCTGTGTCCACTACTGGGTGACACTGGCCCTTGTGATTATATAGAAAAACTTTGGCACCAGAAGTGGGACAACCACTCTCCAACTTCATCATAAAAACTCCTGGGAATCTGGTTCAAAAACCCGCCGCCACAACAGACCATGAGTTAAGGGAGATTCATTTGATGGCACTAGTCACAACAACTTGGAGAATATTTTCACCAACATCCAGTTTTTGGGGGTTCTGTTGGCAGGAGAGTGTCGGGGAAGTTCAGATAGGGCAGGGCAGAGTCTACTTGACAGTGACCATGGTGCCAGACACTATAATGCCTGAACCCCCAAGTCTCCCAACACAGCCACGAAGGCAGTCCAAGCTCCAGAGAGGTCAAACAAAATGTCTGCTGTCACCCAAAGAGTTCATTAAACGTTTTCTGCAAATGGCCGATGTTCTCAGTGGTTAAAGCAGAGGGTCTGCAGGGTATATAAGGCCCACAAAATCCTTTGGTGTGGCCCTGTCAAGATGTTAGCAGCAAGTTAATTAAATGATGGATAATTTTGTATGGCCTGAGAATGATATTATAAACATCTAAATGACCATTAGCAGAAAAAAGGTTCCCCACCCCTGGGTTAGAGCGTTAGCCTGAGCACCAAAGAGTCATGGGTTTGATTTCTGATCAAGGGCACGTACCCGGATTGCAGGTTTGATACCCGGCCGGGTCAGGGCTGTCATGCGGGAGGCAACCAATCAATGAATCTCTCTCACATCTATGTTTCTTTCTCTCTTCTCCCCCTCCCTCCCTCCCTTCCACTCTCTCTAAAAATCAATGGAAAAATATCCTCAGGTAAGGATTAACAACAATAACAAAAAAATTTTGATTAACAGCTGAAACTTATTCTCTTTCTGTTTCCTCTCAGGCTGTGAACTATCCCTCATGCCGGAGACACTCAAGGCCATGGACAGGAAGACAGCACACCTTCTGTTCCTGATGGTCATAAGAACCACCTCCTTCCTCTTGTTGTGAATGGCCAGGTGCAGAAAGGAGGCCTGCTGCCGGTTCAGGAGGATGTCCGCGTCGTAGCTCAGGAGGAGGGCGGCAGCCTTGGCGTGGCCTTCCCTTGCAGCCAAGTGCAGCGCTGTGTTCTTTTAGAGGAAATAGAACGGAAATGCAGTGACAATGGCTCACCGTCCCTTGGCTATTTTACTGCCATGTTTCATTGTTGAGCTGCTTAAAAGAAATTAGTAACAAAACTAACCATTCAATACCAAAAAATACATACAATTTAAAACTGGTGTTCAGAATCAAGCCTCAAGATAACGAGTTTATAGTTCAAGCATGGCGCGTGTGTGGGGAGAAGGGGGTGTGTGTGTACGTGAATTCCAAGTGGTTGTTTTGCCTTGTTTTGTTTTTTTGCAGTGGAATAACTCCAGGAGGATCGAGGACAAGCTATTGGGGTAAGGATGCTGCAATGAACACAGAAGAAAATACTTCTGAGAGATTTATCATTTCGTAGAGCAGCGGTTCCCAGATTTTGGGCTTTCACAGGCTTGTACATTTTTTTTTAAGTCAGAGCTTCTATAAGAGTACCAATATTTTGTTTTGCCACATAAAGACATTTTTAGAAAGCAATGACAATTTTCTATCATTTCATGAAAGAATTTAGATCCAATACTTGCCCCCACAAAAAGGAGGAAGAACATCATAGTAGAATAAAGTATAGTCCTTCAAATCAAATACACTTAGTTTTATGAAGACTTACCCCTCTCCTCGCCTCTTCATTTTTCTCAGTTCATCAGAGTGGTGGAAATTTTATCATCAGTCCACACAAACCCTCGAGCCAGTTTCTGCGAGACTGAAGAGGTGTCCTCCACACGCACCCACCCCTTAGCATTCTCCATATTCTGTTCCCCTTTCACACGTTCCTCTCTAAGGGTCAGCATAGTAAGAGCCCAATAAAAGGCTATGAACAGGGCAAGAAAAGGAAGAGGGTGGCTAAGAAGACTTCCTTACCATTTTTGAAGTTTCTTATATGCCAAGATTTTGGGTAGGTATGAAGAACACAGTACGTACCCCATCTTCATCCACCTGATCGGTTGTGCACCTCAAATTAGTGTCAAGAATGACCTTCATGGTCTGAGTGTACCCGCCCAAGGAAGCGTGATGCAAAGCAGTCCAGCCACTGTAGTCACTGTTTGAAGAGATAAGAAAAGACGTGGGCCTTCCCCTGACAGCTGAAATGTGGGACGGCATGCCACCCATTTGAAAGGTAGGTCTTATCACAAAAAAAGCAATCTAAGTTCTAGAAACTAAGTATGACATATTTATAACAAATGAGCTCATTTCAAGCCTAATGAATGGTATTAAATGATCTACCTGTAATGTGATTCACACATGTTTTTTAATTTAGCAGATTAAAGTATATAAACAGCCCTAACCGGTTGGGCTCAGTGGATAGAGCATCAGCCTGTGGACTCAAGGGTCCCAGGTTCGATTCCGGTCAAGGGCATGTACCTTGGTTGCGGGCACATCCCCAGTAGGGGGTGCGCAGGAGGCAGCTGATTGATGTTTCTCTCTCATTGATGTTTCTAACTCTCTCTTCCTCTCCCTTCCTCTCTGTAAAAAATCAATAAAATATATATTTTTTAAAAGTATATAAACATAATATCAGAAACTTTGGGCGGGTGAAACTAGAGTTAGTATGTCTGTATCATACATAGTTATCCCAAGGCTGTAATGTACTTATACACATGATTTTAAATCTTGTTTCTTATTTCATTGAGCATTATATAAAAAATCTCCATGATGGTGGTATGAGTCTTCATGACCACTACTTATTACTACTACTAACAATAATAATAACATCATCTTATAATACATGACTATAAGATACTTAACTTAGTGCCACTTAGTTTACTAAGCGTTCTGGTTCAAAGGGATCTTTCCTCTGTGCTCTTAAAGATGCTTACTTAATCCCTTTGTTGTTTTTTATGTGTGTGTGTGTTTAAATTTATTTTTATTGATTACAGAGAGAGGAATTGAGAGGGAGAGAGAGATAGAAACATCAATGATGAGAGAAAATCATGGATTGGCTGCCTCCTGCACGTGCCCTCCCCCCCCCCCCCCCCAACTGGGGATCGAGCCTACAACCCAGGCATGTGCCCTGACCAGGAATTGCACCGTGACCTCCTGGTTCATAGGTCGACGCTCAACCACTGAGACACGCTGGCTGGGCCTTACATAATCTCTTTGGAAAATGTTTGTCTTTTCTCAGAAATTTAGTATTAAGTATAATTAAGGCTTGACATTTTTCCAAATTATATATAGAAAAAAAAGTGAGATCCTGATATAATTTAATTTCAATTCCAGTGAGCAACTGTGTGAGGGTGCAAGAGCCACTTCGCTATTTCAGTGATGATGTAATTAAGTAACCAGTCTCTGGCCAGGCCCACTGGGGTCCCCTCTGCAGGTTGCTGCCTGGTGTTCCCATGGAAGCAGAAAGGAACTGAGCAGAGCATGCAGTTCCCAGCTGCATCATGACGTTGCTGGGATTGAGAGTCTGATAAAGAAATCGAGTTTTGAACATTAGCTTAATGAGCTCTTTGCTCATTCACCTGGGTGACATTAGCAGCTAGCTCATCATAAGTCTATAAAACTTTTCTGGGTTTTTTTTTCCTTTTACAAAGATGTCATTTAATTATGCTACTCTTTATGATGCGTAATTATTTTAATTTGGTTTTGCTCCTTGTGTGAGAGTTAAGTATAATGAAATTCAGGGGTATTTTATATCTCACTAGAGGCCAGGTGCACAAAATTCGTGCACGGGGGTGTGTGTCCCTCAGCCCAGCCTGCACCCTCTCCAATCTGGGACTCCTCGAGGGATGTCTGACTGCCCGTTTAGTCGGACATTCCCCTCACAATCCAGGACTGCTGGCTCCCAACTGCTCGCCTGCCTGCCTTCCTGATTGCCACTAACCACTTCTGCCTGCCAGCCTGATCACCCCCTAACCACTCCCCTGCCAGCATGATTGCCCCTAACTGCCCTCCCCTGCAGGCCTGGTCACCCCAAACTGCCCTCCCCTGCAGGCCTGGTCACCCCAAACTGCCCTCCTCTGCAGGCCTGGTCACCCCTAACTGCCCTCTCCTGCAGGCCTGGGTCTCCCCCAACTGCTCTTCCCTGCAGGCCCAGTCGCCCCCAACTTCCCTCCTCTGCCAGCCTGGTCACCCCTAACTGCCCTCCCCTGCAGGCCTGGTCACCCCAAACTGCCCTCCCCTGCAGGCCTGGTCACCCCAAACTGCCCTCCCCTGCAGGCCTGGTCACCCCTAACTGCCCTCCCCTGCAGGCCTGGGTCTCCCCCAACTGCTCTTCCCTGCAGGCCCAGTCGCCCCCAACTTCCCTCCTCTGCCAGCCTGGTCACCCCTAACTGCCCTCCCCTGAAGGCCTGATAGCCCCCAACTGCCCTTCCTTGCAGGCCTGGTCCCTTCCAACTGCCCTCCCCTGCTGACCATCTTGTGGCGGCCATATTGTGTCCACATGAGGACAGCCATCTTTGACCACATGGGGGCAGCCATCTTGTGTTGGAGTGATGGTCAATTTGCATATTACTCTTTTATTAGATAGGATGTTGTGGTTTAAAGGGCACTTTTTATGCATACCATTCATCAGATGGAATGAAAAGTATGGGGTATGCGTACATGTACACACACAGTTTTGTACCTGCATTAAAAGATGGTAGTGTGATAATGAAGTAAAATATGAGGAACTGTATTAAAAAGCTCCTGGGAGCTACTCTGCACAAAGCCATTTATTCTGTGACCCTGAACTTCAACTCTGTAAATCTCAGTATCTTGATTCAACAGTTGGCAATGCCATTGACTTCTCTTTCAATATTTCAGAGGTTGCATAGTTTCAAGGAGTAAATTAGATAAAAGTTCATAGGGAGATAGAAAGTTAGGTACCATAATTAAAAATAAAACAGAAAAACAGCCTGGAAATGGCTAACTAGTTTAAAAGAATACTATGTAAATATTCTAATCATATATCCTCACCTGAGAAATAAGGCACCTTTTTTCAGAAGAAGTTGGACAACTTTATCATGCCCATTTTTTGCAGCCAGGTGGAGAGGAGTCATTCCATGAAGGTCACCTTCATTCAGAAGCCTTGTATCGCTCATGTCTCGCAGGAGCCTCTGACAGGTATTGATACGCCCATAACTTGAAAAAATTAGGTTTCATATGTTCAAAGTAAATATCACACAGAAAGATGACAGGCTCATATGTCACATCAACTGACCCTTACCTGGCTGCAAAATGTAGGGGTGATTGTTTATCTTTGCTTTTGGAATTAATGGACACATTAAAGCCAAGTAGGTTATTTACAGAGACAGGGACCCCCTGTCTACATGCATAATGTAGAGGAGTACACCCATCGTTGTCTTCATCCATTACCAGCTCTTTAATGTGTTGCATCTATGGGAAAAAATTAATATTCTAAACATAACTCTGCTATCATGCTAATTATAGTGTTTTTCAAACTATACTATAGCATAGTATTTTCCAACAAGGGTCAATATGTATCCCTTGAGGACAAAAAATATTAATAACCTGAAGGGTGATAGAGTAAGATAAATGTGGATGACGGTGCATGCTGTCTCCCTACAGTGCACATTACTGTGATGTACAAAGGCCCTGGAAATCCTGAGAGTGAGAAATGTACTTAACATCTTTAACCTAACATTTTCCAAACATATAAGACCACGGACCATCCTCTACACCCTCTCTTCCCTCTCCCTCCCCCGCAAATAACAATTTAAGAACTTAATATTAAAGTGCTCTTTTAGGAGAAAGGGATGAAATATTAAAATAAGGTTTACTTTATCTTTTGTTATGGATGTTAAATTTAAAATGGATGCCCAATGAGCAGCTTAAACCAATCAATAACAAACATTTTTATTTAGAATATTCAAATACGTACATTTTTATTCTTCATTAAAGATATTGGCAATGCTGAAAAATATAATGTACTTCAGATACACCTAATAGTCACTCAGCAAATATTAGTCAGTGAATATAAATGTGGAGATAATGTTTTCAACATGTCAACAAGTCAAGTATGATGAGCAATTTTTCTTAATTGATGATAGCATACTGCTAACCCACACACGAACTTGGCCTTTTTATGATACCCAATTCATAATGGTCAAAGAGTGAAGAAAAGCTTACTCAATATAGATAGATGGGGATATACAGGAACCCTCTGTAACTTAGAAAATTCAGTCCCAGTGTAATTTATTATCATCATCATAATCATCACCACTATGTTGTAAATAAATATTTAAATACAGAATTTTTATTTTAAAGTAATTTTTAAATTCCAGAATCAGCCTTCATAATAATAAAAATCATAATAAGCAAAATCACTTTACTCTCTGCTGAACCCAACTCAATTTCTGGGAATCCATACATAAAAGATATATTACCTGCATAAACTCAGGTTGCAAATTTCTTAACCCATAAGGTTGCTGTACAGTCAAATGCAAGAAATTACGTCCAAGATTATCTTTTATGTCTACTTGGGCACCTGAAAAAGTACAATATAAATATTACTTATGTTCATTTATTTAAATCATGGCCTATGGTGGAGTTTTAATTTAAGAAAAGAAAAAAAAATTTATTTAAATCTCTTCCAACCTTGAACTTAAACTAAATATAGTTAAAAATGGGTTTACCTGACTGTGTGTACTGTGTGTAAAGGGGGAGAGAATATATGATTTATTACATTAATTAATATATGAGGTCTTACCTTTGAAAGCATAAACTATAAAGATGAAGAGATTAGAGATCAAGAAAGGTCAGGGGAAGATACCTCTGTTCTTTGTTATCATCACATCAGGTTAGTAACTAAAATGGGAACAGTTGCCGAAACCGGTTTGGCTCAGTGGATAGAGCGTCGGCCTGCAGACTAAAGGGTCCCAGGTTCAATTCCGGTCAAGGGCATGTACCTTGGTTGCGGGCACATCCCCAGTAGGGGGTGTGCAGGAGGCAGCTGACTCTCTATACCTCTCCCTTCCTCTCTGTAAAAAATCAATGAAATATATTTAATAAATAAATAAATAATAAAATGGGAACAGTTACAGTACTTCTACTGCATAAAATTTAACCATTGAGAGAATATAGATAAAATGTTCAGCAAAATGCCTGGGACATGATAATTGCTGTATAACTATTATCTATGAGTGTTCTGAAATTATCTTTTTAAGTATTGATCCCTGACTGCACTGAATATTATTCTAGACATGGGAAATATTCTATTTATCTTGTATTCAAGCATCTGGCCCAATGCCTAGCCCACACTAAACATTTAACCCAAATGAGTGGCAGTTCTAAAGGTTTGGCCTGGTCCCTTGTGGTACCTTTAGAGAGGAGCAGATTTACAATATTCCAAGATGCCGAAGCCGTTGCTAGTAACAGGGGAGAGCGTCCTTCAGAATCAGTGCTATTAACATCTGCTCCCTAAAATAAGTCATTCAACAAAAAGCTTATGCACAGATAAGTCAGCTTACATTACAACCTGTAAGTAATATTCATTCATCAGTTAGAGTCCCCACAATATGGCCAGCACCCAAGCATATACCTGACTACAAAACTGTTTGAAAATTTTCTATAATTCATATGTTGTAACATCAGAAATCAAAGAATTTTTTTTATCATTTCAGCAACAAAAATTACCCTCACATGTTAATCTATTAACTGATATCTGTGTTAGATCTATGTTAATACCTACACCGCAAAAATAAAATCCTTTTACCTTTAGCAATAGTGGAGTTCTCACTTTAAGATTTTTAAATGTCCGTAACAAAAACAATCTTCCACATTTATTGCATACATGATTTAAAAACAGAAAGTGTTCACTTTTTAAAAAGTCTCCTTCATCTGAAATAGATGTAACTATCACCATATCTAGAGTTGCTATTGACAACAAATACATGTTAAATACTACAAAGGAAACTATATTCGTTGCTGATATGGTAGGACTTAAATAAATACATCATATATTCATCTGTTAAAATTTAACCCACAGTTAATTCCCCAGTTTTTCATTACCCGAAAGGCCGCCCTGAGGCAGCTGGGGTGGAAGCTTACAGCGAGTGGTGAAGTGGCCAGGGCTGCCACCCCGCCCCTCCGAAGACTCCCAACCTGAAGAAGGGTCAGCAGAGTGGCCCTGTAGCCACCCACTCCCCACACTAAACACACTGACACTGGCATCAGAATACCCTCGGGTTCTTCTAACTTCATGGTAGTGACATTTGACTGTTATGTATTCATGCGTAATACACTCTGTCTGCACATGTGTCAATCATCTTTTTGTAAACTTCTTTGCTGATAGGCAAGAAATTAAAATTTGGTTTATTTTTTTAAATTCATACTATGTAATTCTATGATTTTCAACTGTAAATAGTAATACAAGTGTCAACTAAGTACTTACCACTGAAATTAAGTACTCTGCTAGTTCATGGTGATCAAATAATGAGGCCCTGCAAAAGGAGAATTATAAGCATACCCCACTACTATCGACACAAAATAAAGCTACTATATTCAGAAAGTCATTGTAAATGATCATTTTATAACATGATAAAATGCTAGAAAATTTAAGAAACTTCCAAAATCTATAATTGGTTCTGATTAGGATACTATTTTCAATGTAATAGTAATAGAGCAACATCAAATACATCACAAGATTTTCTTCCTCATCTTTTCATAAACCTATGTTCTCCATGTAAAATCATCATGAAGGTGTTCTGAAGTGAGTGGTGACATCTGTCCTAAGAGCTTAAAGCAGGCATCCTCAAACTACGGCCTGCGGGCCACATGCGGGTGTTTTTGCCGTTTTGTTTTTTTACTTCAAAATAAAATATGTGCAGTGTGCATAGGAATTGGTTCATAGTTTTTTTTTTAAACTATAGTCCGGCCCTCCAACGGTCTGAGGGACAGTGACCTGGCCGCCTGTTTAAAAAGTTTGAGGACCCCTGGCTTAAAGTAAAAGAACTGGTTGTTACCACTGTTGACCCTGGAGAATAACAAGAGTTCATGCACCTAAAATTCATCTGCAGGATTCAAAATGCCCCCTCTTCGGCAAAAGTTAACAAGGCAGGGTTAGCTATCCTGAGGTTTTATGAAGCCAAAATAATTACGGCAAGACTTGAAATCATTTTGGTATTGTAAGGATAATATTAATAAAGCAAATACAAGTTTTCACTCTATATCAAAGCACCATAACAAATGTTAATGACTTAAAACTTTGTTTCCTATGGCAAAGCTTATTTCCTTGTTCCTGTTCAAGATTACCTTAGCAATACTTAGTCTGTTGTATATAAGTCTCAGAATCCGTTTGCTAATTTTAACCCAAAATTTACAAGAGGTTGTATTATATCTTAATTATATTAAATGCATTTAGTAATTTTAATAAATAATTAACAACATCAAGGCCCTATTTTGTTTGTTCTTCTGTCTCCCCAGTCCACAGCATTGCTATTCCAAGTGTGGGCTGCAGACCAGCAATATTGGGTGCACCCGAGAGTCCATTAGAAACGAAAATTCCCACTAGATCTGGATACTGAGGCTTCGAGAGGTCAAATGACTTGCCAAAGGTTACATAGCCAGGTGGGCTGGAACCCCATTCCCCTGACTCCAAAGCTCACTGTTTCGGCCAGAACAAGGCACTGCCTTTGCACCATAGAAGTAATAAAATGCTAAAAAATTTTAAGAGCCTTTCAAAATCTATAATTGATTCTGATTAGGGCATTTTCTGTTATTTTAACCTATTTATTTTGACATAACTGATTATTCCTTTAAATTTCTGAAAATCTTAAGTAACATTATTTTCAGATTACCATATAATTTCTATTTCCTTGGAAGTAGTCTTTTGTTGTATTTTATAAGTTTTATTTTATGCTGGGGAATTTTAGTTAACAAACTCTTCCTAAGTGAGAGTTCCTTTCTATCCAGACCGACCCCACTGTGCCTGGTGGTTTTGCTAATGTACATTCATCCCCCTGCCCAGTTTAGAAACAAATCTTATTTTGGTAGGTAAAGTTTCTATTTCCCTGAGATGTACTGTAGATTTACAATATGTATATCTCAGCTCTCTTCTGCCATTCCAGGCTTCCAGCATGCTCACACTTGTGTGTGTGTGTGTGTGTGTGTGTGTGTGTGTGTGTGTGTATGAGAGAGAGAGAGAGAGAGAGAGAGAGGGGCAGAGACACAGAGACAGATAAGGCTCATCTCAACCACCTCTTGCACTTACTAGGAAGCATGAAGTCCTTGTCTTCCTGAAGGAATTGAACTCAGCCTACATGCCTGTTCCCTGTCCTAGCATCTAGTACTCCTATAGCTTTAGATGCGTTTCTCTGATGTGTATTTCTGTTAAACTCTACAGAAATATTTATCTTGTTTGGAGCTTGGCTATCATTTCCTAAAATGATGTTTTGAAAACTTTATCATTTTGGGGGTGGGAGGAAAGGGGAACAGGGAGGAAAAATGGAACACCTATATGTATCTGCTCCATTATTTTCACTAAAAATGAGGATAAGACATTGGTGGAACCAGAACAGATGATAAAGCCTGTGGAAAGCCACATATGTTGACCTTCTGAGCATATAGAAAATTAGTCTTGAATCTATATTTACTAAATTAAGAATTGATACAGGCTATGCCACTGGTGATTTTTATTCTTCCAAAATCTATTTAAAGTTCTACTTTGATTCCAGAGGAGCATGCAGTTTCCATTGAGGCCCAGGATTTTTGAACCATGGACCCTCTGATGTGGGAGTGCTTACTTCTCCCTGCAGGGTGTAACTTCGCACCTGAAGACTGAGAGCCTGTACACAGAATGTGAGTAGGAAACTTGCCTGTGCAGCGGCGTCTCCTGGTTTCCGTCCACTGCGTTGACAATATCGCTGCTACCAGAGTAGGAGTTTATCATCAGTTTTACAATCTCAGTGGCCCCCTGGGTGGCAGCAAAATGAAGGGCTGTGCACTTCCCGTTCTGTAAGTTGTGACACCAGAATCAATGTCTAAGTCCCAGTTGAAGGATATACCCTAAATTCAGCCGGGAGATTGTTTACTTTTTCTTCCCAGGTCAACAAAATCATGGAAATGGAATTTAAGAGGATGAGTAATAATCAGTTTCATCTATTGAAAAGCATAGTATAAAAATCATAGCTGGCAATTTTGCTTCCTTGCAACCTGACAGCTCGGACAATATTTCCATCAACAGTATCGTTGTCATTACTGGATCTATAATTGTGTTTGCAGTTGTTTTGGGTAGCTCTCAAAATTCATTACATAGATTGAAATTTGGGAGGTTCTCTTGTGCTGCTTCTACACAAACAGCAGGAAATACCTGTATCAATCTAGTCAACTGTCAAAGAGCTAGGAAGCATTTTGGAAAATAATGTATGACAGTTCTAAAAGAAGAGTCTCGTGTAGAATATGAACAGTTACCTCCATCAGCTCTACCTGGGCACCGTTGTCTAGGCACATTTTAATCATGCCCAAGTCACCACTCTGAACGGCCATGTGGAGAGGGCTGGCTTTCCCATTATTCACAAAGTTAATATGTGACTGTCTGTTATATCCATTTTCTTCGCCTTTAGAAGAAAATAAAATTCAAGATAACAAATCCTATATAATAAAAGGGTAATATGCAAATCGACCGAATGGCTGAATGACTGGTTGCTATGATGTGCACTGACCACCAGGGGGCAGACGCTCAATGCAGTAGAAGGAGCAGAGGGAGCGCTGCTCAGTCAGAAGCCCAGAAGCCCAGAAGCAGTGGCGGGAGCCTCTCCCGCCTCCACAGCAGTGCTAAGGATGTCCGACCCTGAGGGCTCCTGGACTGCGAGAGGGCAGGGGCCAGGCTGAGGGCCCCGCCCCCAAGTGCACAAATCTCATGCACTGGACCTCTAGTATTATAAATAAACTAGTGGCCTGGTGCATGGATTCATACACATTGAAAGGAAATTAATTAGAATAAATATTTTAATATTGCTATTCGCCCTTTCTCTATAATAGAAGTGTCAACCAAATTCACGACTGACAATGACAGATCAAAACACACACGTGTGATTGGCACCAGTGAGAGCTTTATCTGTATTGCGCATGCGTGAGTCCATGTTTATTTTTAAATTGCCAGTGCATGTCATATGTACTGGCCAGTTGGCCGGTCAGCCAGTCGGCCGGACAAATGGTCAGTCACTTAGCCTTTTATATATATAGACTAGAGGCCCAGTGCACAAGATTCATGCACTCGGGGGGTCCCTCAGCCTGGCCTGCGCCCTCGCACAGTCTGGGACCTCTTGGGGGGATGTCGGCCTGCCAGCTTAGGCCCAATCCCCCTGCTAAGCCAGCAGTCAGACATCCCTCTCGCAGTCTGGGACCCCTCACTCCTTACTGCCCACCTGCAGAGGAAGCGAGAGAGGCTCCCGCCACCGCCACTGCACTCGCCAGCTGTGAACCCGGCTTCTGACTGAGCAGCGATCCCCCTGTGGGAGCGCACTGACCACCAGGGGGCAGCTCTTGAGTTGAGCATCTGCCCCCTGGTGGTCAGTGCGTGCCATAGCGACCGGTCATTCTGCCATTCAGTCGATTTGCATATTAGGCTTTTATTATATAGGATAAAGGCAATTTTTAAAAAGAAAAGACATTAAGTACTTAAAAGCCCATGTGTAGATTCTATTAACCCTTTGCACTCACTTGCTTTTTTCTCGATTCCTTTATTCTAATGCTAACCGTGTCGAGTCACACTCGACATCCGAGTGCAAAAGGTTAAATATTTTTCAAATTATTAGCATCCACCAATATAGGCTTCTTTGTAATAGTATATAATGTAGAAAAGCTTCTACTCACCAAACTTTAATATTATTTCCATGCATTTTTTGGCTCCTGAAAAGGCAGCCTGGTGAATAGGAAAACATCCCCATTTATTTGATTTACATGGTTTAGCTCCATTTCTTAACTGGAGGAAAAGAAAGAACAACAGCAAAAAGTCAAATGTCACAACTTAGACCCCACGTGGCAAGGATGAACAAGGAGTTACATCACTTTCCAAAACTATTTCATTATTCTGTAACTATGTAAAACTATACAGAAGAGCTTCAAATGATATGAAATCTAGATAAGAAGGTAACTTTGGAACTAGGCTAAGATTCTGAAATAGAGACACTATATTTTCCAAAGATAAGGTGATAATGTAGACACAAACCATCAATCTCGATAGCCCAGAAAACTAAAGTGAACACATTTTTCAATGGGATTAATGAGATATTTTTAAACATTAACATGACTCTTCCTACACCCATTCTCAATTCCTTGTACAAATAGGGTGATATATTTTCCAGATTCTTCCCCTTTGTTATGTATGTAAAATTAAATAATTAGACCAGCATTCTTGTTCACTATAAAAATCAGGTATTTTCACTAATGGAAATTCTCCACCAAAAAATATATTAGAAGTACTGAATCATATATTACCTTGACATCAGAGTCAATAATTTTCAGTGGTCATTTTCTATAGATCATTGGATTTTGGTTGCATTGTAAGTACCTTTTATTTTCATAAAAGAAAATATTTTGAAAAAGCAGTAAAGTGTGACGAAGCAAATATTTATCTGTAATCTCATCTTCTAGGGGTTACATTTTAGAGACAATATATTTTTTGTCTTATTTGCAAAGGTAATTTTTATGTATATACTTGGTAGTCATACTGTTCAGAAAAGTATTTGCTTACTAGTATTCACACCCACAGTGAATGAAATTCTCCAACTCATGAAAATTTCTCTAGCACTGTATATCAACAAAGTTTTTTTCATCTTTGATTATTAGAGAAATTAATTAAACTTGATGTGACCCCTTGTCAGTTTCCCATGGAGTGTTGTTGTTGTTTTTTTAATTGATTTGTAAGAATACTTTATAGGTTAAGGTATGTCCATTTAAAATTAAACATATAATCATATGCTTTGTCTGCTCAGGCCAATTGATGTGTTATAATCCAGCACTGAACTATCCGTACATGCTCTGCATAAGGCCAACATGTATTTCCTGTTACTCTTAAATATTTTGATGAATTAATTGCTAGTACTTTAAAGATTTTACATCTACATTTACTTTTATGGTGCAATTCATAAAAGCCTTATCTGGCATTGGCCTACTAGAGGACTTTTCTCTTGCAGCGAGACTATGTGATAAAACTAGAATGTACTTCAAATTAAATTGTTTAAAAAGAATTTATTAAAACAAGCTGTTTCCTAAATACCTTGACTCTTTTTAAAAAGCACACAACCTCCTACCAGAGTCTCCTGTTAATAGAATGTGTGCTGACGTGTCAGCAAATGAATTAAGCTTACTAAATTGTTCCCCAAAGCAAATGGAACAGATTTTAGTTCCTAACAACATATAGAGACATTACTGATGGATGAAGAGAACACAAGCTTCACTCGATGGACTTAGGCACTTTCCTAGCAAATGGTAGAGCAAAAGGTAATATTAGCTCGCTCCAGAGCTTTGTAATGCACGTTTTAAAAATGGTTTATGGTTCCCTACAGGTCTTTACCTTTTTAGTTAATTTTGAAAAATTAATTATTTTCACTATTAATCCATTAAAAGGGGATTTATAATTTTTTTAGAATTATGCATATTGATCTTTTGTCATTTAAAAATTACCATCAGATCCAGGTAAAACCCTTTCTTATTTCTAATTTTATTTACTCATCTGTGCTTTATCTTCTCCTGTTTAAGTTAGACTTGCCAATCTTTCTCTATTTGATTATCTTTTTCAAAGAAATGACTCTTGATTTATCAAATAATTTCAAAATCATTATTATTTTTTGTTCAAATTTACTATTTAGTCCAATTTTCTTTTGGTTTATTTGAGGCTCTTTTCTAAAGTCTTGGTTTGAGTGTTATGTAATTTATTTTTATTCTTTTTGGTCTAATCATGATAGCTTAAAAGAATATGAATTTTTCTCCATGACATACAGTAAATATGTTACAACATATTTGTGGAATTAAATACTAGGAAGATATTTTTAAATTATTTTTTTAATAATGATTAAGGAATCTTGGGAAGAAAGCTCTTTACTGGAATTCTAGTGCCACACTGGAAGGGGCACTGAGGGAAGCAGGAGTCCGTCAGATGGCGTGCCCAGTTTCCATGGACCCCAGAGAGAAGGCGGCTCCCTTCAGGGCTGCGGCCGAGGGTTAGCCATTCCTGTCACACAGGGCTCCCTTTGTGAGAACACATGGCAGCAATTTTTCTCGTCTTGGTAACATGAAGGGCTGTGTCTCTCTTGGCTTTTATTTCATGGGCCCAACAATAAGTCTGCAATGACTATATTTACCTTTCCTTTGACTATTCAGAAGTTCAGAATCAACAGTATGAGCCACTGTAATTAACACACAGGCTATTATACTTTGTGTTTCATATTCTAGCCTGACCACCAGCTTCATCTTAATTTTCCCTGTCTATACTTTCCTTCACTTTGATCTTCTCACAATTTCTTTAATGCCTTCCTGTTAGTCTTCGGAATCCATTTAAGATTCAAGGTGGGAGTTCATAGATAAAAACCCACAGAACTATTTTTATGACATATTTTCCGTACTCCATATTTTGCCTAAAAAGAGAAACTGGGAGCTGTTGTGAGTAACAATAATTCATATTGTACTAATGAAAAGGGAAAGAAAACAGAAAAAATAAGGTTAAAATACAAACCAACATCTGCAGAGCCTCACTGTTATCTCTGGAGCACGCGATTATCACAGCTGTGTTTCCATTTTCTCCTTCCAAATTAATATTCGTACCACTGTGCTCAATCAAGACCTGTGTGAGAGAGGGAACAACTGTCAAGATTTAAGCTGCAGGTTTCCAAACAGGGTATTTATAATAATAAAAGGATAATATGCTAATTAGACCAGACGTCTTCCGGATGTCGTTCCGGACATCCTTCCTGATGAAGCTGGGGCCGGTGGGAAGCCAGCCTGAGTCCCTGGTGCCTGCCTGCAGCTGGGGGAAGGAAGGCCTACTCTTGCATGAATTTTCGTGCATCGGGCATCTGGTTAGAGTATAAACTCTCTGATGCCTGGGACCATGTCCTTATTCACTGCTTTTCATCCCTCTCCCACACAATCTGGTATAAAACCTTGCACATAGTGGGTGCTACATAGATTGCTTTTTAAAATTTTTTTTAAATGTTTTTGTTGATTTCAGAGAGGAAGGGAGAGAGATAGAAACATCAATGACAAGAGACAATCATTGATTGGCTGTCTCCTGCACGCCCTCTACTTGGGATCAAACCCGAAACCCAGGCATGGGCCCTTGACTGGAATTGAACCCGGGACCCTTCAGTCTGCAGGTCGTCGCTCTATCCACTGAGCCAAACCAGCTAGGGCTTACATTTAATTCTTCCATCACCATTTATCCCCTCTATGCTCTCTTCCACCTGCACCCATCCCTATGCAATAACCATACCGTTGTCCATGTCTATGAGTTCTCTCTTTTTTTTCTTTTTTGCTCAATTCCTTCAAGCTCCCAAACCCACCCCCACCCAGAACTGTCTGCCTATTCTCTATCTATGAGTCTGTCTCATTTTGCTTCATAGTTCAGTTTGTTCATTAGCTACATAGATTTCTCAATCAGATGACTGGTGGCAATCTCTACATCATATCCACTGAAGCAATTGTGGAACTGGACATATAGTAAGAACTGTAGTTATTAGTTAACACAGTTCACTTCATATTTCTCACTTGTATTAAGTGAACTATGTTAACTAAAGTCTTCAAGAAAGTAAATCTGTTGAAATGTATGGATTGGGGAGGAGGAAAAGAAAGATGCAGAAAGGGATGGCAGGAGAGGGAAGGAGAGAGGGAAGGAGAAGAAATGTGTGTTTTTTCCCTCTAGTCATATTTCTTTTACAGAGATTGCAAGTATTTTGGGAAATGTCAATTAAAACTCCATTGTCTTCAATAGAGAAAAGAAAGTTTCATGTAACACTCGTATAGCTTAACTCAATTAATTCAGAGTTAGCCTGGAATAGAAACTTTCTCTATGATGTAAGAAATTAGCATTCTTGACAAAATGGTTAAGCAATTTTTCTAATGGAATTTGTCTGAAGACCTGTTACCCCCTCACCTGGTTGGCTTCCAGCTGATCACTGGCCAAGCATCTACAGATATTTAACCAGTCTTTATATTACATTAAACCTAACAATACTTATCTCACATAAGTGATTCTCCCAAGAGAGAAGTCTGGGATTGGCCTACTAGAGGACGTTTCTCTTGTGGCGAGACTATAAAACTATTATGTACTTCAAATTAAATTGTTTAAAAAGAATTTATTAAAACAAGCTGTTTCCTAAATACCTCGACTCTTTTTAAAAAGCACACAATCTCCTACCAGAGCCCCCTATTAATAGAATGTGTGCTGACATGTCAGCAAATGAATTAAGCTTACTAAATTGTTCCCCAAAGCAAATGGAACAGATTTTAGTTCCTAACAACTAAATATAGAGAAATTACTGATGGATGAAGGAAAATGAGAACACAAGCTGGACTTAGGCACTTTCCTAGTAAATGGTAAAGTCACATGCAAACCTACCCACGTCTGTAAGAGGAGATTTCCCCCTCTTTATTGTCTTAGACCCATTGGCCATAGACCTGCGGCATGTAGGGTGTTCTTGTATTGCCATAAGCACAATCTTTCATAAAGCTGTGTCTAATTATAGGTTCAGGGGCCCAGGGAGAGCAACTAAACTGTGCACCCACTTGAGATTCACTCATGTCCAGGTACGTCTGGAGGTTCTCAGGTGAGGCCTCCAGGTGTCCCTTCGATGAGAAAACAAGAAGCCTCCTGGGAGGGTCAAGCCACTGGATACTTTGAAGTTAAGCCCCAAGGACTAAGGCCAGCAAGCAACTGAGAAACAAGACCCCCAGGCACACTATGCACTGGGCCAGTGTGCCCCGGGAAACACTATGCATGCCAACAGAGTCTGCAAGAACTAGAGGTGACCGTGGGTAACAATTTTTCAGTTTACAACCATATGGACCATGGTGGCAGGTTTGGGGAAAGGCGGGCAGACCAGACAATGGAAGAGCATTCTAAACTGGCCAGAACCAGTGGGGTCCAGGCCTGTCCCGGGGAGAAGAAGGTGGGAGACCATTTGCCAGCACATGAGACACTTTAAAATTCCTCCTCCTTCTTTTATTCTCTTCATCTTGGGTGAAACACAGGGGTTTGAAGATAGTATTTAGAGGAAGTTATGGCTGGTAAGGGCAAGTAAAGGAGAGTTGATGTCTTTCTCTTACAATCCCACTTCTCTTCTCGTCCTGGTGTATCCCAGGAAAATTTGTTATAGCCGCCATTCTAATTTATAAATCACTTATGGGCTTATTTATAAACTTTCTTTTCCATTTCTGAGTGGTACCCACCTTTCTGTATTTGTTGGCCAGAAGAGTTCTCATTTCTATTTATCAGCCTTTCAACTGTTACTGCCTTTGAATTCCCAACTCACACTTTCAGAGCCCAGACTAATTAAGTCAATGGGCATTTGTTTCTGACAAGAGCCTTCAGAGGAAGCCCAGGAGTTCCTTGGGGAAACACGATGAGACATCTCTGGGGGTGGCAGGTGGGGTCCCTGCAGTCACTAGCAGCCCAATTCAGATGGTTCGTGAATGATGCAGACATTTAAAGAACAAACAGGCCACTGGCAGAGGCCTTCCCAATAACTTCCTCAAGGGGCTGCCCTGCCTCCTCTTCTTAGGGGCTGATACCTAAACTCTCCCTTTTTTGCTTCAGCCAGAACCCCAATTTACGCATTCATCCATCCATGCATTCATTTAAGAGTCATCCTTATCAGCAGTGCCAGTGCCCAGGACTATTAAGATGAGTCACACACAGCCCCTCCTTCAAGAATAACCAGCCAGAGGGGGAGAGAAAGCCACAAACCTGTGATTACAATACCCTGCGCCAAGAATCAGGACAGACAATGGGAAAGTGGAAAGGGGGCTCCCCTCACGCCCTCTCTGCCTGGAGCACAGGGATCCGGGACTCAGGGGGCTGAGAGGACAGTGTTTGGGCTAAAGGGAGCATAGAGCTCATAGACACCCATGTTTTCTGTCTTCACTGTGTTGTCTTTGGTGATTTATAGACAAAGTAAGTTGTGGTGCGGTGTGAGGGAACAAATGTTTTTGTCCCTCAAAATTGAAATCCTATTTCCCAACGTGATGGTCTTAGGAGGTGGGGCCTTTGGTAGCTGGTTAAGTCCTGGGAGCAGAGCTCTCTTGAAGGGGATTCGTGTCCCTGTAAAGAGACCCAGAGAGCTCCCTTGCCTCCTCCTACATGTGAGGACACAGCAAGACAACAGCCATCTATGAACCAGGACGCGGGTCCTCACCAGACATAGCATCAGCCTGCCCCTGGCTCTTGGGACTTGCAGCCTCAGGAACTGTGAGAGATAGCTGTTCGCTGTGTAAGCCACCCAGCCCATGGTACTGTGTCACAGCAGCTCAGCACTGACCAAGCTGGCTTAGCGCAATAGCCACGTCACTTGAAATATTGCTTCTACAGGGAAATTTATTGTCAGTTCCAAATTGCCTACCTTAGAAACAAATTTCTGGAATACGATCCACTTGTAAACTGCATTCCTCTTTAAGTAAGCATGTGAGTTTCCCAGCATATCTGTGAGACTCAGATGTGTTTGAAAGCCAGGCCTAAACCTTTCCTTTAGGCACTTACCAGGGTTTCCTCTGTTTGACCTAACTTACTCTCAAAAAAGAAAGAAAGCCTTGAAAAATATTAATTTCCCTATAGTATCGAGTGTCTTCTGCTAAGATGATCACATGCTGTCCACTTGAACCAAAATAGTAAATTATCATTATGTTTTCTGTCTTCACTGAGGCACGTGTCACCTTCCGCCTTTGAATCATTAAATCAGTCAGGAAAAAGCGGTAAAGAATCAACTTGCCAACATCAAGATCAGAACAGAATTCCTAATTCTTGCTTTCACCAGTTATCTGACATTAGGCAAGTGATTTAATTCTCCTTGCCTCAGTCTCCTCAGCTATGAAATGGGAATAATAACAGTCTTCATAGTTTGTTAAAATGCGGATTTAAAGAACTAAAACATATAAAGTCCTTAGAAAAATGCTTGGTAAATGCTTTATTTGATAAAGACCATATCATCATCACCACTAGCAAGGTCATTAGTTGGTCAGAAGTAAAGCCAACCTTATAATAGGTACATTTGCCCTGGCAGCTGAGGTTGGCCATTCTGGCCCAGGCAGAGACACCTGGCCAAGGGTCCCAGCCCAGGCTTACCTGCACCACCTCGTTGTGCATGCCCTGCACAGCCAGGTGGAGTGGTGCCATCATGCTGTTGTTCTGGAGGTTTGGATTGGCTCCTTTGCTGAGAAGAAATCTAACACTTTCAACCTGGTTTTTTTCTGCAGCCCGGTGCAGAGGGGTGTTTCCATCATCGTCCATCACATTGAGCACTAGGAAAAGAAAGCAATATGTGGGTTAGGCTTTGCTTGGACAGGACTGAATGCCTGTTGCATCCCTATTCACTTCAAAGCTCAGTGCCAGGTGCTACTGTGACAGGCTTCACCTTCGTTACACAAATAAAAATACAGCTTCTGGTCTCAAGAAACAGCTGATGGACACCTGGAGGGGAGGCATAGAATGAGGACACTGACTTTGTCAAATGAGTGAGGCGTCCGTCTATGACATCGGTAAGAAGACAGATCTTCCGATTGCTACATGCGTTTATCTGTGGTATGAATTTGGGGACTGTTACTAGTATAACATATTGTGCTCAATAAAAGCAATAATTACCATATATGCCAGGCACTCTACTAGGTTCCATATAACCATTATTTCATTGAACCCTCCAACAGCCCGCAAGGAACCATGGCCTTTTTTCATAAAGATGAAGATGCTGAGGCCCCGAGTGGCTCAATATCTTGGCAACATTACACCGCTAGTAAAAAGAGTTTGGGAAGTTGCCTTACTTCCTTTAACCTGTTTTCTCATATTCAAATTTGATTACAAAAAAGAAATATATATATGATGTCTTCATGCACAGTGTTTGGCCCATAGCAATGCTGAGAGACCACAGGGCTGGAATTAGAGCTTGAGCCTCCAGTGACACACATGGCTACAATATGACATACCACGCTGTTTATTCTGTGAGCTCAGCACAGCAATGGGCAGCATCTTATATCTGTTCTAAGACAGACATGACTGTCTGCTTTATCAACTATTTTAATTAGTGGCAGTATGTCTGTATGTCTGAGGAGGGAAAAATACTCACTTTTGAAAATGATTTGGGGACCATCTACAATGCCTAGACCCATGTTGTAGCCATGTCTGTTTTGTTTTGTTTTTAAATTATCTCTGTACTATTTCCTTTCACTCATCCAAAAGCCTCATTCTTTTTTTTTAAATATATTTTATTGATTTTTTTAGAGAGAGGAAGAGAGAGGGACAGAGAGTCAGACACATCAATGAGAGAGAAACATAGATCAGCCGCCTCCTGCACACCTCCCACCAGGGAGGTGCCCGCAATCAAGGTACATGCCCCTGACTGGAATTGAACCTGGGACCCTTCAGTCCACAGGCCGATGCTCTATCCACTGAGCCAAACGAGTTAGGGCCAAAAGCCTCATTCTGAAATATATACACATATACACACATGCACTCACAGACACACACACACACACACACACACACACACACACACACACACATCTCTTAACCATTCTGTATGATCAAGACTGAGCACTTTATTGAGCACTTCAATCAGCACCAAACTTGGTTAAACCAGGGCCTAAACTTACATACTTCCAATCACTAATTAAATAACTTGAATATGGCTTTTGTCTCCGCCACTTTTCAGAAATCATTTCTACAGAGGTCCCGAGTCTTTCTAATGTGAGGGTGTGCTGTGAGCTTCCTCCCTTGTTGGGTGTATCTTCACTCCCTTTCCCATCACTCTCTTCACCACCCTGCTCCTGGCTTTTCTTCTGACCCTTAATGTCGGTGCTCTCCTCTTCGCTGCATTTATGGGCAATTCTCTGGTCTCCTAAAGGTTCTCCAGGCATCCCCACCATCCCAGCTACTTCCTTTACAACAGTGGCTTTGTAGGGCTGGTGCCTTTCCTTCTATATTTCTAGTTGTCTACTGGGGATTTCCCAGTGCATATCCCCGGGCCTTTTAAACTCAGTAGGACCAAACCAAAGTCATTACCCCATCACATGTCAGACACACTTTTCTTGTATTTTCTTCTATGCCTCCTTTTCTTTGCGGTTATACTATCAGCCTCATCTCTTTTCAGAGTCACTTCTTGCCACTTCCTCCTTACATCCAATCTTTTATCACACACTGTTGACTCCATGTGCAAAATAGCTCTCGAATCTCTTCCTTTCTCCTATTCCAACTTCAAAACCCTGGTTGACTCTTTACACTAAAATAGCTTTCTAATTGGGATTCCACTTCCAATGCCTCTTCCACAACATTGACAGAATTATCTCAACTTATAAAAGCCTTATCCTTCCACCTCACTGCTGAGGTCTCTGTGGCATCCACCTTCCCTGACTACAGTTGAGTTTCTAAAATGAGGCTGGTGTACATGGGAGAGTATGTTACATCTTCTTAGAGTGTCCGTTTTATTCACTGATGAGCAACTTAAGTGTAGAATAACCTCAACAGAAATAGTATAGAAGGATACATACAATGTATATGAATTTTATGACCGATCAGAAAGATTTGAAGTGCTTGCCACGCAGTGTCCCAGGTCTCTGCACTGTCCTTGGCAGTGTTTCAGTGGGGAACATTGAGGACCACTGGCTTATAGGGAAATTCACACTCTGAGTGAGCTTGTCAGGCTCTTTAAACCAATCTACCTTCAGAGTAACTTCTCAGCACGTTTTTCAATGAACCTAATGGGATAATGGATAGGGAGCAATCACTGTAACATTTTGTTACCTTCACTAGAGGAGTCATTGATGATCATCTCCATCAGCCCAATGTCACCTTCTTCTGCGGCATAATGCAAAGGGGAGGCGTTCACATCATCATATTTGGGTAGTTTCTTTGGTTTCTTCAGACAGCTTTGTAATTCATTTGCATTTCCTTCAAAAACCACCTAGAAGTATATTAAAAATTTTCACTTCAAACAAGCATAGGTAAAATTTATTCATATAAGTTCATCGTTAAAAGTTATTGTCATCCAAAACTATTTATCATGCTTATAATACAAAATGTTCACAGACATAAAGAAAGTGCAAGCAAATGCCTAAACATTGATAAGTACCTTAAGAAACTGATTTCATTTTCAGATTATAAATGTGTATATACTATAGAAATAAAGATCTCGAGAAAAGTTTTAAAGGGCATGTACCTTGGTTGCGGGCACATCCCCAGTAGGGGGTGTGCAGGAGGCAGCTGATCAATGTTTCTCTCTCATCGATGTTTCTAACTCTCTATCCCTCTCCCTTCCCCTCTGTAAAAAAATCAATAAAATATATTTTTTAAAAAAGTAAATAAATTCTTAAAAATCATTGTATTCAGCCCTAACCAGTTTGGCTCAGTGGATAGAGCGTCGGTCTGTGGACTGAATGGTCCCAGGTTGGATTCCGGTCAAGGGCATGTACTTTGGTTGCGGGCACATCCCCAGTAGGGGCTGTGCAGGAGGCAGCTGATCGATGTTTCTCTCTCATCGATGTTTCTAACTCTCTATCCCTCTCCCTTCCCCTCTGTAAAAAAATCAATAAAATATATATTTTTAAAAATCATTGTATTCAATGTTAGTAATGTTACTATAGCAATTACAATTTTAAAACAGCTTTCATATCATAAACTTGCATCTATGAGGCTGCCTTGCATTATAATTTAAATTTATATATATGAGCAAAGAGTATATTATGTTCTTCCTGAAATTAATGCATCCTTTATTAATATCTACATTAACTGACAATCTATTTCTCTATTTAACTCTCTGAAAATTCTTAATATCTGTTGACGCCAAAAAAAAATTTTGTCGCGGAGGTATGGTTAATTTGCATACTACTCTGTTATTAGATAGGATGTAAATAATTTTTCTAGAAAAAGGGAGGAAGAAGGAAAACACATCAGGTGAGGCCATGTGGACTGTTAGAGACACACTGGGCTACTTGGTGAATTTCAATTCCCTAGAGACTTAAAAAACCAATGGGAAAATTAATCGAACCTCCTTCCTGTCCTGTGACAATATAGAGACTAAGATTTTTTCTCAGTGTTCCTTCAAGCTTTGGAAATATGTGCCCAAGCAATACATTTGTCTGAATTTTTTCCAAAGCAATTTCTTAGCAAATATTTCATCACATGGACCAAAAGCAAAATGTTCTACAAGACAGTAGCTTTTCATGGAACCCACTATAAAATGACTATTTTCTAAAAATGCAGAAACCTCCCAAACAAATGATCCAGGCAGGCACTTGCTTTAATTCTACTTTTGATTGTTACAGGTCACATTTGACACATGGCGATATATGTGTCAAAACCCATGATTCGTTATCTTACAGATAACCAGAACATTTCCCACTATTCAAATTAAAAACTATCATGAACTAAAATAAAGTCTTAATGTGCTTAATGTATTTTTTAATACAGTTAACAAAGAATTGAGCACTTAGAATTCATATAATAAATATCAGGTTGAAATATATAAAATGAAATCTCACCTGGCCGGTGTGGCTCAGTGGTTGAGTGTTGACCTCTGAACTAGGAGATTAGGGTTCGATTCCCAGTCAGGGCACATGCCCAGGTTGCGGGCTTGATCCCCAGTGTGAGGTGTGTAGGAGGCAGCCAATCAATGATTATCTCTTATCATTGATTTCTATCTCTCCCTCCCTCTCCCTTCCTCTCTGAAATCAATCTATATATATAAAAGTCTAAGCAACCGTCCAACCAGCCAGTAGCTATGACACGCACTGACCACTAGGGGGCAGATACTCAACGCAGGAGCTGCTGAGCTGCAGTCACTTGGCAGCAGTGGTTCTCGGGTGATGCACCCCAGAACCAGAGAGGAGGGAGCCCAATTCTGGGGTGCATCACCGAAGAACCACCCTCTTGCAATCCGGGACCCCTTGGGGGATGTTGGAGAGCCAGTTTCGGCAGGCCAGGGGACCCCACTTGCCAGAGGACCTCAGGGGACCCCAGGCCAGGGGACCCCACTCACTCTGCAGATGCCCTTTGAGCTGCGCACCACCCCAGGTGCAGCTGGCTGGGGAGGGACCACAGGAGGTTGGCTTAGGGTGTGTCTGGCCCACCTCACCCAGTCCTGCCCCACCAGCCACCTTCTAATTAATTTCCTTTCAATGTGCATGAATCCGTGCACCAGGGCACTAGTAAAAATATATGAAAAAAATAAAAATAAAAATCTCGACCTTTGATTTTTGCTCCGTTAACACAGAATAGTACCTAAGGAGTCACTCTTCCATGGTAGGCCCTTAAATGGAGATGTGTCACTGAATTTTCAATTACACATTTCTACATAAGCTTCATATACCTTTAGTGGATGCATATGACAAGGGGTATCCAACCGTGTCCAAGTTTACACATATTCAGAACTAAGTTTAAAAATGGATTTCTCACAGAAATAAGTATTCTCAAGGTCTTACCCTATCAAGCAAGTGTTTGCCTAAGTCCATCTGGAAGTATTTTAGCACCTGAGTTTGATATGTCCTTTCACTGATAATAAAGGGATCATATTGCTCACCCCACAGAGCCAGAAAGAGCCATTTATAGGTCTGTTCAGCGATCAATCCAGTTAAACACTCTTGGGAACAAGTATGTGGTTCAGATGCTCCCAAGGAACAGCTGAGTTCACAATGGCACAAGCACATCAAAATACTTTATACATGCTCATCAGAGGCACTGAATAGTCAGTCTGAACACAGTACATGATAAGTCAGCCTTGGAAGGATTTCTTAAAGCAAGTTCTAGAATAAGCCAAAATTGTGATTTAGACCAATTATTATATAACCATTCAGTGTAGGTTTGCATGTCACATTATATAACTACACACAGAACATTAACAGACTAAATCACCTTTAAAGCAGTGAGTTCTTTAAAACAGAGAGATCAAAGACATCTGTTTCAGGTCACTTTAATGGAATGCATATAAGTGGGACAAAAATAGGGAAGCTAAGGTGAGAGATTATAACAAATGGATGGTCAAATGCTAAAATATTAACTCTTTTTAAAAATATACATTTTATTGGTTTCAGAGAGGAAAGGAGAGGGAGAGAGAGATAGAAATAGCAATGATGAGAGGGAATCATTGATTGGCTGCCTACTACATGCCCCCTACCGGGGATCATGTGCTCTTGACCGGAACCAAACCCCAGACTCTGAAGCTAGGGCTTTATCCATTGAGCCAAAGCAGCTAGGGCAAATATTAATTCTTGAAGAAAAGTCATCGGGAAAGGAAAAGGGTATAAATCAGATGGTTTTATCCACATTCCTCAGCTTCTGAGGTTTCTGCCATCCTTCAGTTTTGTTAGTATTCCTGAGACAGTGTGTGTGCTGGAGAAAATATTGTACACAGTATCTTTTTAATCAGGAAATCCTTAGAGTTCAGAACTATGAGGAGTGTTATATGTATTGGTCTTTAATTCTTCTCACCATTGAGATTTCTACGGAATGATCTGGAATTGCTGCAGGCCATAAAATAAAATATATTAAGCCCTCCCTCCCTCTGTAAGCTTTAATGTGGCTTCTAAAACCACACAAATGGCTCTACTGCACTTAGGTAGGCAAAGGAAGTATTTCTGGTGTGATTTTACAAATTTTTATAATTTTTTCCTGTCCCGTAAAATTAATTCCAGAGACACTATTCTAATGCTGGAAATTCGTTCATGATTTCAGTAGTAGGGATGAAGCCAAAAGGCCATGAAGCAAAAATCAAAGATCAAAATTTTAAGAGATTTTGTTTTATTTCAACCTAACGTTTATTATATGAATCCTAAATGCTCAATTCTTCATTAACTATATTAAACACATTAAGACCTGTTAACATTGAGGAGGAAAATAGTATTCCGTGCAGATGTGCCAACAGACTCACTCAGCTTGGGAGGCCTGGTTTGTGGGGTTATGTGATTTACTCCACGTGTCTGGCTCACACACATGAGTATCAATTGGTAAGTATCAATTCCTGCCTCCTGTTTAGAGGGCTTTTTGCCAATTTAATTTATAGCAAAATGAAAGTTATACATACCTCTTGATCCTGCTAGGACTTTAACATACAAACATGCCCACTAAGGTACCAGTGGACAGACAGACAAAGCCACATCTCCCTTCGCAGATACATTCAATCATATGAAATAACAAAACAAAACAAACCAGACACAGCCCAAGTGTCTATGGGTGCAGAACTGGCTAAATACATCATGACGCACTCAGAGAAGGGAATACTATAAAGCTGCTAAAAATCGTGAGGCACCTCTCCAGGTGCTGATTTGAAAAGCATTCTGAAATACATTTTGTGAGGAAATAGAAGTGCAAACCTCTGTGACATCCCACTTTTGTAACATGTGTATCTGAATAAGCACCCCCCCACCCCCCCAATGCATAGGAACTGTTAATTCCATTGTGGAAAGGGATTTGTGGTGAGGGTTTGAGAGGCATTTGTAAAGATATATTGACGTCTGAAAAGAGACCCTTCCCCCTGCTGACAACCTGAGGAAACCCGGGGGTGGGTTTCTGAGCGCTTAGAGCCTGAGCCCTCAGACCGCGCCATCAGGGGGTGGCAGTAGCTCATGCTGCCTTCAGAGCAGAAGCCACGAACAGCTTAAGAAACAGAAGCCCCACCTAGTCCTTGGGACCCCACGGACCACCTCCCCATCTTCAAAGGGCCTTCCTCTCCGCGGAGCCTGTCCCGACAACCCCCTACCCCCCATCCCCACCCCCCGCCCCAGGATTCTCTACTCTAAGATTCCTGTAAAGCTTCCCTCAGGTGCTGGTTTCCGTTGTTTCACTCCACGGGACAAGAATGCTTCCCACCGCCAAGGCACTTCTGGAAACCCGGCTGCCAGGTATCGCCATTTAGCTCTTCAGTCTGAAATAAACCTACAACAAAGGGCTAGCGACAGGGCACACGCTCCCGCCCGCCGATCGCCCAGGGTACCTTAAAGGAGTCCTTGGAGTCGCCCATGTCGTCCTCCACGCCCTGGTAGACCACGCCCTGGGGCTCCTTCTTCCCCGCAGTGCGCAGCATCCTCTTCAGGCTGCACCTCATGGTCCCCACCCCGGACGCCACCTGCGGCAGCTCCTGCGCGCGGGCACCTGGGGCGACAGAGCGCGGCGGGTCGCGGGGAGGCGGGTCCGCCCCGGCAGTCCCCGGACCGTGGAAAACTTGCTCTGCGCGAGCCCGGGAACTTCTGCGAGGAGCTCTCGGGCCTCAGCTACTTGTAGCGCAGGAAGGAGAAGGGGTGCGGGGTGGTGGCAGGACGCAGACCTCGTGGCCCCGCGCGCAGAGTCGGGAGGGGGGGGCGCAACGAATGTCCCAAGGGCTCACTCACCACTTTAGGCGGAAAGCGCCTATTTCCTGTCCCTCCCCTCCCCACCTCCACCCCCACCCTAGTCTAGGTGTCAGGTCTGGGTGGATCTAGCTAATAACAACACTAAGCCCCCCCCCCCCCCCCACACACACACACACACACGCCCTACCCAACAACCTTGGGGGTGGGGGCGGGCGGAGAATGAGATAATAACTGGGTACATTGGGAAGATTTCTATTTTTTAGAATGCATTGTTTCTAAAAGCCACTGGGCCTGTTTTTCCCTTGTCCATTTCAATTTAAAAGCCTCTTTGGAGATAGAGATTTTAGAAAAACTCCTATTTTCTAATAGAAGGCCCCACTTCCTCTGGGTACATTTCCTGTGGATAACAATACTAAGCCACTTAAGGTCTGGTTTTTCGGAATGGCTAATAAAATGACTGTATTTGTCAAGTTGACTGCTGTTTACCATCGGCGCTGTTTGAAAGGCCTAGCTCGGTGGGCCTGCACTGCCTGTATAATCACCCGCGTAGGTGCCGGTTGCAGAGTGGAAGGCGTGTCCTCTCCGTTGGAGAGGTTAGTTCTGCATTTAGGTGCGGACAGTGGGACCTCTGAAACTGTTGGCCACTGTGTTTAGGTCACGAGGTTAGGAAGCAACAGACTTCCAAAGCTTGTTGCACTTCGCACAGAAGAAAACTTGGCCAGTCTTTTATTTGGACACACTGCACCCCTTTGAGACCCCGGGTTGTCATATCCAGGTGGTGCTCTCCAGCACCTGACACAAGTCTGCATGGATGCAGGCTCTGGCATAGAGCCAGCACTAAATACAAGTATGTAGACTGCCAGACTTAGGGGCTACCCGGAGCTGAACTCGAGGTTAGTAGCGTGGTCATGATGCTATTGAGGCACTATGGGAAGGTTCCCGCAATTCTTCCAATTAGATATGACAGGTTGCCATCAATTCCACCCCCTGGTCTGGAATTCCTTAGAAGGTGAATACTGAGGTTATCTCCAGTCATCAACCCACGTGGCCTGCTGGAAGATTGGTGGAGGATACCGCATTCAGCTTTGCCACCTGCAGTTTTCCATCAGCATCTGTACTCAGGGAGTACAGTACCAGGCATCAGCTGCATCCCTGGCTGTTATCAGGTTGGAGTGGGTAATGTATTTAGAAAAAAAAAAATCTAAAAAAAAAGATTCAGAGGGATGGGGAAAGAATAACTTGGGGTCACTGTTATCTGCTGGCATTTTACATCTATTAGTTCCTCATTTTAAAAAGGAAATGCCTCAGAGGAATATTAAGGTTTTCTATTTGTTATCGTCAATTTACTTTGATCAATCGCTTTTCTCCTAACACTTAGCTGAAAAGGGTCACCAGGGCAAAAAGAGAATAAAGAGGGTTCTGAAAGGGGTCCTTCTGGAAGCCTGGCAGAGGGTGTGTCCTAGTGGCAAGCATCATTTGGCTTGGAGAGAGGACCTTGGGGGGCAGGGAACTTCAGTCTTAGAGGGGTGCAGGCAGGAGGGTCCCCGGACGCCTACTCCCTCCTTCCTCCTAGCCTGTCTGTGGCTGCTCCTCAGTTAACACTTGCAGACCATCTCTGTATCCTGTGGTCACTGGTTCCCCCATCATTCTTCCCATCTCAGTATTGCTTTGCCTATATTTAACTGGAGTTTTCCTTTATTTTTATATATCTCTGTAAATCTGGTCCTGTCTGCCTTCCATTTTTCCAGAAATCTTTAACATTTCTAGACTGCTGGTGCATTATTATGTTTATCCTCCTTAGTTTGACTTTATTCTTTACTACAAAAACTTATATATATTTTTTGCCATTTCACAGGATTGCAGATGGGAAGGAAAATAGGTGTGTGTACTCAGACAATGATCTTAATCAGATCGCTTTATTTCCTAGGTGATTTTTAAAAATTCTACCCTGTTTATGCCAAATTGCATGGAAAGGGAAATTTTTTTTATACAGCACATCTTAACATATTTAAGTTACATTACAAAAGGATTGAGTCAGGAGGAAGGGAGGAAACTGATGTTCATGAAGCTCTATTGCTCACCAGGCCACGTTGCCAGTTTGGTGACACGTAGTCCCAGATGGAACATTCTGGTTAATATGGACAAATTGTGAGATGATTACACACACACACATTTTACTGTGAAATGCTTTTTTCTACCAGGGGACCAGAGAAACTCAGTGTACTTTGTTACAGAGAAACCTGAAGCAGGTTCTGTCCTGTCTGCCTCCCACAAGACCAGCGGATACACAGCACCATTCCCAGGGCCCTTGGCAACCATGGTCTAGAGAGATTATCAGAGTCATTAATAAAATGCAAATCTGATAAGATTATTTAAAATGTCAGATATTTAAAAAGCTAATTAAGTTGGCCTCCTAGGTAAGGAAAACCTGCTAAATGTTCATTGTGTCATGGCGAATAGAATTCCAAATTTTAGGATAAAGTAAGGTATATATATATATATACATATATATATATATATATATATATATATATATATACTTACTTTATTTGTATTATGTGCTTATAAACCAGTACATATTTTATGCCTTAACTGAATCAGATGATGGAATTAACCTTTATGTTGTAAATTTCTATTTCTAACTATTTTACCTGAAGCAACAGCCAAAATTTTATGATAGAATTAATCTTTACATTGTGAATTTTTTATTTCTAATTATTTAACTAGAAGCAATGGTCAAAATTTTAAATTTGTTTCTATGCTATCTGCCAAGCCTCTCAGTGAACTCTGAATAACCATAGCTCAAACAGTTCAAACAGAATTAGATGTAAAATGAAGTTTTGTTTCATCCAATTCATGATGAGATCCAAGTTACACTAAAACTCAATCACATCAAATATAAAATGACAATCTACATTCCTTACAGTGGTAACCCAAACTGGCATTTCAGATATATAATTTTTATTATAATTAAACTAATTCCTAATGTCAGAAACCTTGACTCATCTAACATCTGAAATACATGTATTATTCTTTAAAATGTGAAAGTTATAGGATATTGAATAAAAATTATGCTTACCTTCGCTCGTGAAATTTGACATCTTGTTTCAGAAGTTACACAGGCAAAAATACCCAAGCAGAGAACTGTTCCTTTTCTCACAGTCAGTAGGTGGCACCCACTTTTATAGTCCCATATAATTATATAAGGGGTGGGTCATTCTAAGAGTCAATATTATGCCTTTTTATTAGATTACCTAATATAAATGATGGATGAGCATTAAGTTTTCATAACTCGAGCTTTAGAATTTGATTATTGGTTACTGAAAAGGAATCACCTAATTTAATTATTGCTTATAAGTTTATCTCAGCTGTATGGCCTCTTGATAATCCAGTGCCACAAATCAAAATAGTTAATAGGTAACCTTCAGAGAATTACCTAGCTTTTGCAGAAAACTAAGTACTGTACCATCCTTGTACTGAATAAAAGGCAGAATACCAAGAAAAGTAAATGAAGGATTGAAACATTGTCATTTACTTGTTTAAATCTGTTATATACCAGTAAATTGGAGACAAAATTGAGTTACCCAATAGAAAATTATCATGACAAATGCCTCATACCATAAGCATGTATCTGTGTCTACCACAGCTAAGATGGAAGAGGAAAAAGCCCGGAGCAGCTGGAGGGGTATTGTTTGGGGCCAGCAAGGGGGGCCGGGAAATGTAGTGCTTGGGAGGAAGAGGAGGCGTGTTTATTGATAGTCCCTTCTGCAGCTGCTGTGGGACCACAACTATGGGTCCGGGGAGGCTCCCTGAAGGGAGCAAAGCTCATCTAATCTGATGAGTAGTAGCTAACCGGGAGCAAATTGGGGTGGTGAAGGAAGATGAATGCGAACAAATCATCACAGACAGAAGAAAGAGCATGGGCAAATCATGGAAGTGAGAGAGGATGGTGACGTTAAGGAATTGCAACAACATGGGTTCTCCTGAGGGAGCAGAAGGAAAGAACTGTGGATGCTTTTATAATTGGGTAGTCCGTATTATAGGGTTTAAAACTCCTCTTTTTTTTTTTTTTTAAGCTCTCTCCAACAGCATTGTAGGGGATGAACCAAGTAGGCCAAGAGTGGAGTCAATAAAATCAATAAAGATGGCATAATGATCATGAAGTCAGAAAGGATAAAGTCCTGAACCATGGCAGTGGAAATCAAGAGGGAGGGAGGATTTAGTGGACCTCCAACACATAGGCACCACAGAAGTTGGAGGACAATTGGAGGGCGAGATGAGTAAAAGTAGTCTAGAATGACTTCCAGGCTTCTGATTTCCTGGGGAGGAGAGAAGAGGATGATAAAGGTGGGGTGTGCACAGATAGGAAGGAAGAAGAAAAGATTCCATCACCCAGAAAGCCATGAAATGAGAGTTTCAAAATGGTAAAAATTTGAACTTTTCTGCAAAATCTGCAAAAATGATAAAGAAAATGGGGACCAAAAATATCCTTTCAATATGGAAACTAGAATCTCACTAGTGACCTTGCTAAGAGCAGTGTGAGAATTTAAATCTATAATAATAAGCATTTCAATATAAATAGTATGTTTATTATGATACATAATAGTACAGTTTAGTGTTTAAGTGATTTAATTATAGATAGAAGGGACTTTGATGGTTGTCATAATTATATTGGGCAAAGTTTAAAATCTGACTACATTCCGAATACAAAAAAAAGATCTCTAGTTCATAACTACTGAAGCTCCAACCCTGATATTTCTCCATGTGAGGACTTTCATCTCTGCCTAAATTTGTTCAGAAATTTGTTGATGATAATGCACATGATTAGTATTTGTTGCAGTTTGCCATGTTTTCAATAATTCAATATTAAAATGATAGAAAATAATGCTATAAGTGAGAGTGATGACGTGGAGTTTATAACAACAAAGTTTTAAGGTCTGCTGAATATGAAAGTATTTTTCAAACCCTCATCCTGAGTAATAACATGCTTAAGTTATTATTTGGTTGTCAAAAATGAACATTTTAATGACATTTCATGTGCAGAACAATATCCCTGAAGGAAAAGGAACAGCTTATAGAAAATTAGCAAAACTGGAATTGGTAGAATAGAAAATTGTGGTTTTACTAAGAAAACAAACTCTCAAAAATTAAAGTGTAATACTATATTATCTGCAATAAAAAAATTCCCAAAAAATAAAAGTGATTCAGAAACTCAACTAAGAAAGATATTTGGTTATAGAATCATTTATATACTTAAAAACTGAAAGGTTGTTCTGTTTTTCACGAAACATCCTATGAGAAGCTCAAAAGCTTAAGTGGAGAATGACCTGCATTTATTTTAAATGTATACTATGGTGGGTTATTACAAAGAAAAAGAAAAGAAGTAACCTGTCTTTTTAACCTTCGTTTGCTTTGTTTGTTTTTTGTGTGTGTTTTTTGGGTTCGCCAGGGTTGAAGTAAATACAATAGTCCCCTATTACAAAACAAATATAGACCAATATAGAGAACACTCCAAAAACTGGTCTACTCCCCCAGTAAGAAATCTGCAAAACCACTTCCAAATTACCATCTAGCCACAGAAGATTTCACAGATGCTCAGCTGAACCAGATTTTTCCAAACTAAGAGAACAAAAAGTCAGGCAGTGACATGGAACTTGAAATAAGAGGACCAACGTTTGAGTCCCTACCTGCCACCTGGCAATTTTGTAACCTTAGGCTGGTCATTTAATTACTCCAACTTTCTGATCTCTTGGACACTAATTAGAAATAATAAACCAGCCTCATTAGGGTGATACTAGGAGCAAATTAGACAATGTAAGAAAAAAATGCTATTGAACCGTAAAGCGTAATCATCTGGGTTTTACCAGCAGCCTTACCAAATGCTTCTTTATTATGCGGATGACCATTTCAGTAACAGGAGAAAGCATTAGGAGCGCAGAACAAAACAGAACGCTCAGGGACCTTTCAGGTGGCGGAACATTGAAGCTTGGGCTTTTCTAAAGTCAAAGGTGCTTCATTGTGGTTCTCGGGAGTAAGATAAGCCTTTGGGGAAAGAACTATGGAGTAATTTTTTAATTGAGTCACTGTAATAAAAGGCAAATAATGCTTCCTCTTCATTCCAGAGTCACGATGCTTCCAGTAATTACTGGACATTGTTTATTATATTGATGGCTAACACTTACTAATAATCACAAGGGCCAGATTTCGTACTTATTATCTCATTTAAGTGCTTTGCATTTATTATCTCATTGAATTTACATGGCAACTTAGGACGTAGGCCCTTCATTTCCCTCATTTGTAAAATGAGGACATTCAGGCTACCTTGGTAGAGAAACGTTCCCAGTCAGTATAGCGGCTTTGCTTTCTGTGGTTTCAGTTGCTCGCAGTCAACTGCAGTCTGAAAACACAAGATGGAAAATTCCAGAAATAAACAATGATAAGTTTTCATCTGCAGGACCTTCTGCGTAGCAGGCGTCCTCAAACTACGGCCCGCGGGCCACATGCGGGTGTTTTTGCCGTTTTGTTTTTTTACTTCAAAATAAGATATGTGCAGTGTGCATAGGAATTTGTTCATAGTTGTTTTTTTTTAACTATAGTCCGGCCCTCCAATGGTCTGGGGGACAGTGAACTGGCCCCCTGTTTAAAAAGTTTGAGGACCCCTGGTAGGGTGATAAAGTCTCGCGTTATCTTGCTTCCCCGCCCCCCCGCCACGTGACACATCCCTTTAGCCGGCGTCGCCTCGCTGCAGACGCTCCGCCGTCTTGGTTACCGAAAGGCCTGTCGGGATCGGGATCCAAGTGCTCGTGTTGGAGTCACCCCCACAGGACCCGAAGGCTCTGTCGCCATGCCTACGTCACCCACCTTACTTCATCTCATCACGCCGGCATTTTACCATCTAGCGTCGTCACAAAAAGGGTGAGTACAGCATAATGAGATACTTTCGAGGGAGAGATGACATGCTCACAACTTTCCTTACAGTATACTGCTGTATTGTTTTATTAGCTATCATTCTTAATATCTTATTGTGCCTAATTTAGCAATTACACCTTATCATAGGTGGGTAGGTGTAGAAGAGAGCATGGTGTATGTGGGGTTCGGTACTATCTGTGGTTTCAGGCATCCAGGGGGTATCCCGGAGGATAAGGGGTGATGACTGTGTGTGGCTTTCAAGGACTGTTAAGAGATTCCGTAGCATCTTGGTTGTCAATTCTAACGTTTCCTCATCTCCGTGCATCAGCAAGTTGCTCACCTACTCCTGTCATTGCTCTACCCATGTAAACATTCTCTTCTCCTGTAAACACTGAGTCTTCATAGTCTGATTCATTCTGACTGTGCTCAACAGACACTTCCAGACAGATTGCCTGCCCGAGAGGAATCCTTCAGATATAAATTTCCTGTGTTGTAGTTAAAGAAAACAAAAACAAATTATAATTGCTTGATTGCTCAGTAAGGTACTAAATTAATGCAAATTAAGGTTAATATTGGACAGATCGGTTATCATCCCCATTGGGAGGTAATCCAAACAAAGGGAGACAACCAGTTAATCTTTAATCAAGGCCAAATTGAGAGCCAGCGTGAACATAATCATCCTTTTTTTTGCCGGGGGGGGGGGGGGTTATAGTAAAAGGTGGCAATTTATTGAGAAACTAGTACAGACTCCCACGTGGTGAGGGGGAAAGAGTCCCCATAATCACCCTTTCTTTAAAATTTGTTTCACTACTACTGAAAATATCAAGGGAAATATCAGATGTTGTGTGTGTATGTGTTTTATATTTAACAACATTTAAAATAAATCTTAATGTACATATTGAGATAAAATTAAATACTTGACCAAGTATATCAGGCTAATTTTTCAGTTGATAATTTTGTGTGGTCTGCGAACGATGTTATGAATATCCAAATGGCCTTTGGCAGGAAAAAGGTTCCTTACCCCTGTTTTACAGGGAAAAGCCCTTAAGTGTAATTTCAGGAGTTGAGGGATGTGGAGCAGGCATTTGAGGCAGTAAAAAAAGCAGAAAAGGCTTAAGGGCCTGAAAATCTGATGGAACTTTTTGATGCCCTTGTGGGGCATCAAACTGATTAGGTGAGTGGCTGCATAGTAGGGCAGTGAGATTGTCAAAGGCTTTATCTCTCATTTTGTAGGTTTTGTGAGAAACCAAAAAGGTGGAGCAATATTCAGTTTGCTGCTTAGAAAAATTAGTCTGGTGCCGGTGTGAGGAATGGGTTGAAGGCACAAAACCTAAAAACAAGGAGACGATTAGGCAGGTGATGATGATAAGGGTCTGAGTGGGGGTGGCCCCTTAAGCAGAAAAAGGCCTGGTGAAAGGAGTCAGAAACAGCAGGAATTGGGAGGGATTCATGTGGGTACATGAATGGGGAATTCTGTCTGAGATTATTATTTCTGGGTGGTGGGTAGTTCAAGAGAGAGGTCTGAACTTTAAGTCCTGTTGAGACCACTGGAGTAAATGAAATAAACCAAAATGAATAAGCAGGGCAAAGATTGCAAGGCAGACTACAGTCATAAAGGACTAGGGCTGGTGGAGAAAGAAAAAATACTGTGCACGTAACACAATGAGTGGCCCACCTGGGAGCCTATGTCCTGCCCAAAGCTTACTCAAAGTGTGTCCATGGACTGTCAACATTGACATTCCCTGGAAGCTTGTTAGAAATGCAGAATTTCAGGCCCAGCTGCTGTAGCCAAGTAGTTATTTTAACACTAACGTTTGTGAAGCACTGGTCTAAAAGATGTAATTGATTTTCGGCTCTAGGTAATTGTTTTGATGTGGGAATATGGGCCTGGTATTGTCAAGTCTTCTGATTTTTCAAGAGGCAATTTCCCAATTTTAGGAATCTTCCACTACGATCAACATACTAGTATTAGGTGTTTATATTGCCAAATGTCTGATTTTTCTATCAAGTTGCCTCATCACTATTTGAGTGTTGTTTCCTAGTCACAAGGGTGGGTAGCTGTATGAAAAATTTAAAGCATCGGGAAAACTGTCTTAGCAAATGCAATAAATATTTGGGGAGAAGATAAACTCAGATGTGTTTGTTTCGGAATAGTAATCACCATGTAATCTACATCTTCATCTGTTGATTTTATGTTCTTTTGGTGGACTTTCGTGCTATATTTTGGGATGCTTTGATACATTTTCCAGTGTTATTTGGTTTGAGGAAGATCACTTGGTGATCTGGTATATAAAGATGAAATAGCATCGGAAGTGCATATGCTTTTAATGATTTTTGTGTCGTGGCGATGAACTTGCATTCAATTATTCACAGTCCTTTCTACTGATTCCTTATGGAGTTATTGTAGGATTGAAAATATCTGCTCAGCCGAAACCGGTTTGGCTCAGTGGATAGAGCGTCGGCCTGCGGACTCAAGGGTCCCGGGTTCGATTCCGGTCAAGGGCATGTGCCTTGGTTGCGGGCGCATCCCCAGTGGGGGGTGTGCAGGAGGCGGCTGATCGATGTTTCTCTCTCATTGATGTTTCTAGCTCTCTGTCCCTCTCTCTTCCTCTCTGTAAAAAATCAATAAAATATATTTAAAAAAAGAAAAGAAAATATCTGCTCAAATATTATCCTCATTTCAATTTATTAATTTAGCTAGAGCAAGTTTAGTATAGTGACCTGACTTATGAGCCTTCTGTTAAAAATAGATATTTAACATATATATGTATATATGTATATAGGACATGTCTATGCCCCAGAAGTATTAAGAAATAAATTATTTTTCTTGCTTTTCATGTTGATATCTGTTAACCTATATCTGGCCAGCTTCCATATAACACATTAGAGAATGCAGTGTTGGAAAACTCATGTGAGAACTTTTGTTGAAAATGGTGGGTAGCAGACAACCACTGTGAAAACCAGGACAGATGTTGTTCCTTACCTACCTGACACCTGTTCCATTGTTTTCTTGGATAACAACTCGGTTTTGCCTGATAAGCCCCAGGAACTAAGCCATAGTAGGTAAACTAGTCATGGTTATCCTATTCCACTTTGCCAGGGATTGGTTTGCATATGAACACCTAGAATTTGAGACATTGGGGACTTTGGCTGGGGAGCCGTGGGCTTCTGAGAATAATTTTTCTCCTTGATTAAAGGAAAAAAACCATCTGATGAAAGGCCCTTTTCTACCTGTATACCTACTTTATATTTTTATTTTTTTAACTTAAATCTCTATTGTTGAAAGTATTACATATGTCCCCTTTTCCCGCCCATTGATCCCTTCTAACCTGCCCCCACTGCTTGCCTCAGGCCTCCCCCACTCTATTGTCAATGCCCATGGGTTATGTATATATGTATACAAGTTCTTTGATCTCTTCCCACGAATCTACCCTCCCCTACCTTCCCTCTGAGATTTGGGAGTCTGTTCTCTGCTTCTGTCTCTGGATCTATTTTGATCATCAGTTTATTTTGTTCATTAGATTCCACATATGAGTGAGATCATGTGATACTTATCTTTCTCTGACTGTTTTATTTCGCGTAGCATAATACTCAACTAAATTTTTCAACTTATTAATTCAAGAGAGTAGAGAGAGAAATTGATTTGTTCTACCTTTTCATTTATTTGGTTGCTTCTTGTATGTGCTGACTGCAAATGGGACCTGCAACCTTGGTGTATTGGGATGACGCTCTAACCAACTCAGCTACCCAGCCAGGGCTCTGCATACTTCTTTTTTTCATTTTTGGACATTGTCGAGTGAAGACTTAATGCCTGGATCTGCAGCAACTATTTTGTGACAAGAGGCAAGCAGCATGAGAATGGGAGCTGGTATGCTAAGGGTGGCACAGAAAGAGGAGCAGAACCTGTCTGTGACACTGCTGTTGAGCTTTTGAACCAGCTCTGGAACTACTTTACTCTGTACTTTTTGTTAATAAAATAATTAAGGCTTTTGTTTCCTTTGCAGTTAAAAGCATTCCTTCTCTTTAGGGGCTGGGACCCCATAGTAATGTGTGTATTGAAAGAGGTTTCCCACTTCCAACAAACAAGTCTTCTCATTTCTGACTGAGAGATAGCATCAGATTCCACCAATTAAGGGCTTAATCCCACAAGACTGCCCCCTCCCTCTTCAGACATCAGTAGAAAGTCCAAGCTGTTACCCATACTTCAGACCAATTGGCTATAAATCAGAGGTGTCTACCACCTCCTCCTTGGGTTTAATTAATTTGCTAGAGTGGCTCAGATCTCAGGGAAACATTTTCCTTACTAGATTACCAGTTCATTATAAAAGGATAGAACTGAGGAACATAGGGCAAGGTATGGGGGAAGGGCACGGAGCTTCCATGCACAGGCTCATCAATCGCCTCTAAATTTCCATGTGTTCACCAGCCTAGAAGCTCTCTAAACCCAGTCCTTTTTTTTTTTTTAATGGAGGCTTTATTACAGAGGCATGACTGATCAAATCATTGACCATTGGGAATTGAACTCAATCACTGAGCCTTCAGCCCCTCTGCCCTCCCAGGAGGTCAGAGAGTGAGACTGAAAGTTCCAACCCTCTAATCACAAGGTTGGCTCCACCGGCAAAGAGCCTCCATCTTTAGGTGAACACAACATCAACCTGACGTTAACATTTCATTAATATAGCATTATTGTTATGATAACAATATGAACATTATGTTAAATCAATATAAACAAAGATAACTTTAAAGCTCTCTCCACTTAAGAAATTTCAATGGTTTTAGGAGCTCTGTGCCAGAAAGGGGGATGAGGACCATACACATGTTCCTTACTGTAAATCACAACATCACACCTTCTGATACATAGCCTCTCTCAATTTCTCATTGAAATGCCAGTGATGACACAGGGAAAGTACCAGTAACTCATTCTAAAAATGAAACAACTGCAACAAAAAGCCTTTACCTCTACCCTTTTCCTTTATTAAAAATGGCACAAATTTGGAAGATGTCTCTTGGGAGTTGGAAGAAGAGAAAAATCAATCAAAATCAAGCAGAGATGAGCTCTCCCAATTTTGGCTTTATTGGTCACAGTACCATTCATTAACCATATTTTCAAGCCTAAACAATTAGCTGGAGTTTCTTCCATGTCCTGTTTATCTGTTGCTGAGACCACTTAAGGTGCAGGAAGGATCAGTATTGGTAGCTTTGCCATCACCATAAATGTTTATTCATTGAAATTTTTCCAGAAAAACACCATCCTACTGCAAGTGCTTAGGCCAACTTCCTCAGTGATGACTCAAGGCTCCTAACATCAACACAAGTTGAGTAAATATAGGTCAGGGTGATGTAAATTCCTTTATCCATCATAAAAGAGCGTATCCTGGGTTTAAACATCCTGTGCTCAAAAAGCACCGTAATTCCTTCATATAAATATCCAAACCACAATGATAAACATGGCCAGTGTATTATTATATGTCACTGGAATTCACAAAGCTATAATTTATTGCAGAAAGCTAAATTTCCATTTTCTGCCACTTGAATTACGGTGTCTTAAGAGCCTTCTTATAATTGTAAATTAAAATATCAAATTTTAAAAGCAATTTTATCAACTGTCTTTACTCATATGTATCATTCCAAAAATAGAATATTGTAAAAAAATTTTTACAAAACTAGAAAACTTGATCATAGACATTCATAAGAAAGGAGGACATTTTATACATAGATTTAAGAGTGTGACTGTGTGTATGTGTGTGTGTGTGTGTGTAACATTCAGGGAATATTGTCATTCATTAAACAAATCATTAGTAACTAAGTAAACTTGCTTGTAGATGTTTAACAGATGAAAAAATAAGTCAGGAAACAATAAAAACAATACAGGAATTAGATCCCATATTGAATGAACTTATCTTGCATTCAAAAACATTTTTAAAATATAATATTAAGGGATTGTTACCAATTTTTAGGATAATGTTATTATGGCTATGTTCTTAAAAGAGTCTTTATCATTTAGAGATTCTGACTAAAATATTTACACATGAAATGAGTGAGATGATGTCTGGAATTTGCTTCAAAACAATATGGGAAGTGTAGTAATAAATTGATCATTGTAGCTGAGTATTGTTACATGGATACATGGTGGTTCATTTTAGTATTTTGTGTACATTTTAAACAACTTTGTAAGGGAAATCTCAACTACTTTTTACAAATAGAACACACATGTGTAAATGGTACCCAGATGAAAACAAAATATTACTAGAACCTCAGAAGACCCACTTTTGCTTCTTGTCGTAATACCTCTACTTTCCCGAGGATGATCACCATCCTGGCTTCTCACATCAGATCTTTGCCTACTTATGTAATCTATATAAATGTAACACTCCTTTGTAGCTTGGGTTTTTATTCATTATTAGAATGAGATATTTTGGAATTGTTTTATGTAATTGTAAATCATTCATTCTCACTGATGCATATATTCCAATGTGCGAATCTACCACCATTCACCTGTCCGTTCCACTATTGATTGACATTTGGAATTCTCAGGTTTTTTGCTTCACAAACAGTGCCACTGTGAAAATTCTATTTCATGTCCATTGGCAAATGTATGTTTGTGTTTTTTGTTGTTGTTGTTGCTATTGTTGACTATATAACTAGAATTATTGGATCATGGGGTATGTATATGTGCAGTTACAATAGATGCTACTAAACTAATTTCTAAATGGGTTATACCAATTTATATTCACACCTGTATTGTATTAAGTGTTCCAGTTTATCCATATCTTGGCCAACACTTGACATTTCCCATCTTTTTTTATTTATGGCAGGAGTATTGGGGTATCATGTTGTGGTTTAAATGTACAATTCCCTGATAACAATGAACACTTATTACAGATTTACTGACTATTTGAATACCCACTTTGGTGATGTATATGTTAAAATATTTTATCAAAGTATTTCAGATGTTGATGTTTTTCAATGGATTGGTAAAAGTTCTTTCTATCTTCTAGAGAAGAGTCTTTTTTCAGTATATGTAAGAGAATGCCTTTCATCCTGAGTTGTTTTTATTCTCTCTCAGTGGCGTCTTTTTTAAAAATCTTTATTGTTGAAAGTATTACATATGTCCCTTATTTCCCCCATTAACCCCTCCAGCTCACCCCCACCTCCCTCCCCAGGCTTTCACCACAAATTGTCCTTGTCCATGGGTTATGCATACCGTATATAGTGGCATCTTTTGATATACAGATGTTCTTAATTTTAACATACTCTTCTTTGTCAACCACTTTCTTTATTTTCAGTGCAACTGTTGGAGACCGGGTGTAAGCTGACAGAGTCCTTGCACCCAGTCTCCAAATGTATCCTATGTTAAGTATTGTAAACCGTTTCTGCCTATTTCAAGTCACAAAGATGACTTCTTACATTTCTTACTAAAAGCTTTGGTATTTCATCAGTCCCATATAGATAGATCTACAGCCTATATGGAATTGATTTTTATATGTGGTGTGAAGTGGCGAGTCAAAGTACACTTGTCCCTCATATGAACATGTAATTAAAAACCCAGCACCATTATTAAAAAGCTGTTTTCATCTAGTGTACTTTCCAGGTCAGCTTGGTCATAATGCAGGTGTCTAAATATCTGTAGGTTTGTTTCTGGAATATCGATTCAATCCCTATGCTCAGTTTGCTTACTGTTGCACTGGTGAAACAATATCTTATTGCTGTTGATGGATTTTTAATAAACTTGCCTATTAACCACAATACCTAGATCATTCATGAGTCTGTTCTCCGTCTAGAAATTGTTGATTATGTGTGGGACAAAAATGCTGTAAAGAATCATACGGACTCTAATTGAAAGAGCCATAAAGGCTGTAGTTGATGTAATTTCTCACCAGAGGTTTTCATGTTTCCTTTCTTAGGAAGAGAGGGAGAAAAAAGGAACAATTCAGTTCATTATGCTGAGTCAGGGGCTGGGTTGAAGTTTTAATGGGATTTATTCTAGGTCTGATTCAGATGTATTTTAATTGGAACTTTCATTGAGATGTTTTGAGGCTTGCCTGCTTAGTCTTGAAACATTGTAGATTTTTTTTTTTTTTTTTTGCCTTTGGAGGTTCTCAGGTGATCTTTTTAGATCCTTACCCCAGCATATACATAGCTTTACATCCTGGCAAGGATCTTGAGGAATACTGGCTGTGCTTTTAGGCAGTGAAACAGCCCAGGATCCCACTCTGCCCTTTAGAAATGTTTTATATTCTTCCTCAGCTTCCTCTGCAGACCTGGGACTCAGAAAATGGCCCATGGGGAAATTTACCATGCACTGAAACCCCTTAAGTCTCCAATTTATTATTATAGCCCCATATAACCACGAAAAGCTTTGCCTGTCTCTCCTTTCTCATGTAAAATCCCTCTGTGTCTTCTAAAGTCTATCCTCAGCCATGTTCAGAATTTTCAGATACTCCCAGAAGAAAAACATCTGTCATCAGTTTACTTTGGAAGGGTGTCACCTCTCTATAACTTCCTATCCTATTGCCTCCATTATTATACAATTTGAAGAGTTAATGCCCCATGGATTCATGGGACCAAAATAGATGTCAGAGAGTCTGAAAATCAACAAAAATAGTATTGTTTTATTCATGTATATATAATTTTTCCCTTGGGAAATATAGATTTTATCAGGTTCTCAGAGGAGTTCACGACTCAAGTGAAATTCAAAATTACCACTTTAGCCATTGTTCAGTAAATGTCTTTGGTATATATATATATTTTAAATATATTTTATTGTTTTTTTACAGAGAGGAAGAGAGAGGTCTAGAGAGCCAGAAACATCGATGAGAGAGAAACATCGATCAGCTGCCTCCTGCACAACCCCCACCGGGGATGTGCCCGCAACCAAGGCACATGCCCCTGACTGGAATCAAACCTGGGACCTTTGAGTCCGCAGGCCAACGCTCTATCCACTGAGCCAAACCGGTTTCGGCTCTTTGGTATATTTTGAGGTGGACATTTGTGATTATCTTTCTGACCATCCATCCTCCCCCTTTTCAGGAATAGCCACATTTTTTATTTGAGGATCCATTTTCCACTATTCTTCATGCCTGAAACAGTTTCACCTTTGGTGAGAGCCAGTATATTGCCTTTTTGCTTAAGATAATTTAGTTTGTAATTTCTGCAACCTGCAACCAAAACCCTGCAATGCCTAACTCACTTTATCATACATTCTTTATCTTCAATTACTTGACTTTGCTTTTTGCAGACAAGACCAAATGTTGGCTGTAGACAAAACCCAAGGTTGGCCAATAGAAGTTGCTGTCATTCACTGGAACAGATTATGGTATGGGGAAACACCAACCTTGTGCTAGGTTTGAGTCTTTATCAGTCGATTTTGTTATCAGCACTTCCCTTATTTTTGCTATTATCATAACTTACTTTTCCTGCCACTGCTTCCTGCCCTCAGTTGTCATGCTTGCTTACATGCTATTGCTCACTTAACATTCCTCCTTCCTGGAGAGTAGGAGAGGTCACTTTTTGTCTTCTTTAATAGCACATTCTTCTAGGTACCATCATTCTTTTATTTTCTGGCTGCTTGCCCTAGGAAGGGAAGATTCTTAAATTCAACTTTTGCTCTACAGACTGTTGTGTTTTTCCCAATTACTGCTAACATACAATATTAATTTCAGGCATACAGCATAGTAATTAGACATCCTAATATATAAATACCCAGGGTCCGTAACATCCAAAACGACCGAAGGCTCGACCAACCAGAAGTCAGTACTGGGTTGCTGTGGCACTGACTGCTGAGGGGACTGCGGATCAGGCCCGGAGAGAAGCCCTGGGAGAGAGATGTAGGGTCTGATCCGTAGCCTCTGTGGCAGCTGTTGATCAGCACTTGCCTCTCTCTTTTGCTCCGGGCCTGGCCAGCAGCCATGCCTCTCTTTCTCTCAGGCCTCCACTGGGGCTGCTGATCAGCTCCGCCTCTCTGATCAGGCTAATTGATAGGCCCAGAGACGCTGACTGGCATAGAAGCCAACAATCAGAACCAAATCTGGGTGAAGTGTGAGGAGCCAATGGCTGCCTAGGAGGTGGAGCTTTTGACGCTGACTGGCATAGAAACCGACCAGTCAGAACCCAATCTGTGTGAACTGCGAAGGCAGAACCTAAGGTGGGGGCTGAGGAGGGGTTTTAAGGGCAACAGCTGTTTGGTGTAAGGTGTAAGAAAGCAGTTCAAATTTTTAATGACCAGTTTGGCAGTATAGTGCATATGGCTGGCTATCAGTCCAGATATAGGGATTATGTATTTTTGTTTGCCAAGAGCATTTCCTCCTGCTGAAAAAGGCTTTTCCCCACTATTTAAGCAATCCTAACCTATGTAATCTATCTATACTACTAAAAGGGTAATATGCTATTTAGACCGGGTCGACCGGCCATCTTCCGGATGTCCGACTTCACATCTGACTTCCTTCCGGACAAAACCATGGTAGTGGGGGCCGAGGCAGAGGCCATTAGGGGCGATCAGGCCTGCAGGGGAGGGCAGTTGGGGGCGAGATCAGGCCGGCAGGGGAGGGCAGTTAGGGGCAATCAGGCAGGCAGAGGCAGTTAGGGGCAATCAGGCTGGCAGGGGAGAGCAGTTGGGGACAAGATCAGGCCGGCAGGGGAGGGCTGTTGGGGGTGAGATGGCAGGGGAGGGCTGTTGGGGGTGAGATCAGGCCGGCAGGGCAGGGCAGGGCAATTAGGGGTGATCAGGCAGGTAGAGGCAGTTAGGGGTAATCAGGCCAGCAGGGGAGAGCAGTTAGGGTCGAGATCAGGTTGGCAGGGGAGGGCAGTTGGGGACAATCAGGCCGGCAGGGGAGGGGAGTTGGGGGCGAGATCAGGCTGGCAGGAGTGGGCAGTTAGGAGCAATCAGGAAGTCAGGAAGAGGGGTTAGGGGCAATCAGGCAGGCAGGCAGGCATAGGCAGTTAGGGGCAACCAGGCAGGCAGGCAGGCAGGCAGGTGAGCGGTTGGGAGCCAGCGGTCCCAGATTGCGAGAGGGATGTCCAATTGGAGAGGGTGCAGGCTGGGCTGAGGGAAACCCCCCTACCCCCCGTGCATGAATTTCATGCACCAGGCCACTAGTTTATATATACCTTATGAAGCAGACTGGTTCTTCGTTATTGCTTCTTGGGAGATGCAGAGAATGTCGTAATTAAATACTGAAGCACATTATTTAAAACTCCACTGTGAGAATACTCCTAACCTAGATGGAATCAGTCCAACTCTTCTGTAGACACTTTTTCTTTTTATACTTTCTTATGGGAAGTTGTACACACTGAAAAGTAGATGGACAAAGCACGTGGTTATATAGCATAACAGCACTTACCCTCCTACTGAAACAGCCAGAAAAAGTCAGATAAATCAATCAAACTAGATTTTTAAAGGTAGCAATGAGGATGTTTCTTTTAACTTTTCAATGCTCATATTTCTTTTAGGCAGTGCTGGATTTGAGTTACAGGTTGGTAACTAAACATAGTTGAAATGAAGATTTCTAATTATGTTGAGCTGGTTATTTAACTTCCTTAGAACTTCAAATGAAGAGGTATAACACCGGTGATCTTGATCCAGAATCTAGAAGGGTTCAGCAATCTGGAGAAGGAGCTGTGCATAAATTAAATAAGAGTCCAGAGGCAAAACATAATTTTGAAAGGCATTTAGGGAGTCAGAGGAGCTCAGCTAAAGGAACTAAGTTCTCCTTGTCTCAGAACTCCTTGCTTTTTATTAACACAATTTGCCCTAAGGCAAGATGGAGATATACACTTCAAAGGCCAGGGTTTGGTACAGAATCCATTGTCAGAATGGGGGAATTTGCCTACGGCTGTTCAGGTGTTTGGCCAGTAGGAGGCAATAACTTGTAGATTGAAATGCCCTGAGCTGTCTGGCAGCAAACAATCATTTTATGCATTCTTTTCAGGTTTGGGGAAATGCCTTTTAGCCATTCCCAGATGATTCAGCCCTGCTGACATGCTGGAATTGGCTTCCGGCAGAGGTTGAGTGAAATGTTATAAATAGGTTGAAGCCAGTTTAGTATTGCATAAATCTTAGGTCCTCTGTGGTGGATAACAGCAGTCATAGAAAAGACTGCAAAGGTTTGGCCACTCCTCCATAATCTTTTTACCAGGTATAATACAAACAAGTATCAGATCAAATTCTGTCTACAGATACTCATCATCAAATTCTTTAATCTCTATAAAATCTAGCTCTGTCACCATCCTCCTAATGAATGGTTGGCCATGGGGACATTTAAGATTCAGTCCTTGAAAATTCTCACCTAGAGTGCAGGGCACAGGCTTTGCTAGATTCTCATCTCCTGTTCATGCAAGGATAGAAAATGTTTCTCAAACACTTTAGCCAAACCACATACTTTGGATACTTTTTACCAATGAGATGTTACTTTTAATACACAAGCCACAAATTTCACCAGTAAAAACTGTTTCTTGTGTTTCCTAAACTACCTAATACAGCCTCAGCTGTTGTTTAAGATGCAGGCAATAGAAGTGCTTATCGAAGCCACTTGTGAGGTGTAGCTTTTTTTAATGTGACCCAGTTTAACTCTGATAAGATGTCTTGTCAGTGCAGAGAGAAGTGATGCCACTCTCTCCCTTGTTCTGAAAACAAGGAAAATCACCTGCAATACCTTTAATGTGGTAAATGGGTCCTTATGCATTTGATGTTCAACAGATGTGTAAAGGTAAGAACGAAACGGAAGTTATTTATTGGGGATTCCCCTGCCCCTCCTTCCACTAAGCCTGTGTAGCAGCCAAGTGTGCATCTATGACACTTAGAGAGGTAACATAACAACCTAACACCCTTAAACACATCCCTTCTGCTTAAATTAGGTTGAATGAATTCTGTTGTCTGCAACTGAGAACATGTACAGATACAAGGTCCAAGGGCAGTATTCTGCAGCACTCTGCTAAGATCTCCATCAGCCCATCTATGTGCCTTCACAGGGCACATGTCACAAATCAGTTCCTAGTGCACTTAAGCAATAAAATATGTAATATTATAATATACTATTATCACATTGATCTTGTACTTTGGGGATACCATAGTCTGGGGAGGAAGGATTAACCCCAGTGAACTGTCATAGAGTTCCCAGGATGTGCCTTGAGTTGGTGATGGGCTGGGTCATTCCCTGAGGCTCCAAGGTGTCAACCTTGACCCGCAACTGGAAACCTAGGAATCTGGAACTGGTTGGCAGGGGCCTGAGGGTGTCTTAGAAGTTTGAACCAGGAGAGTTTGATTATTTTGTTTTATTGGATTTGAGCTCTAAATGGGAATTTTTTAATAGTTTCCAAGAAAAGGACAAGATGGAAAGAGAAACAAAATCCCATTAAGTGGCAATATAATGACACAAATAAGAACTATTCTGGGAACCAGGAATCCAAAGTGAGGATTCTATGTTGGTTATGCTTGCCTTGGCCTTGCATAGAAATATCTCATGCAAAGATACATATTCTTAAATATGCCTTTTCCCCCAGCCTCTTTTAAGTAATACTCTTTGTGAAAAGGTTAGACTCCTTTAATGGACTTTGGAGGGGGAAAAATAGAAAGGGTTTGGTGTTCTGGGGCCTAGTAATTTAAAGAAGGGACAGGGAATTTTAAGAAGCCAGGCCAGGAGACAGTCTCTTGGGATTGGTATGAAAAAGACAAAGGCCAGGAGGCGGGGTCTGCAGCTCTGACAGTCATATTCCAGGGATCTCTCCAGTGACCGGGCCTGTTCACACTACAAGAGTCATTGTATTTCACCTGCGTAAGGAATGTCCTTATTCTACACCATTGAAGAGTGCTTTTTCATTAAAGTAAATATACTTTCTTCTAAGACATTGGAAGATAATTTAATATATCAAGAAGGTACTTTTTCTTTTAGGGTCTTAGAAGATCTGATTTGCTTCAAATGACAAAATGTACCAACAGCAGCTCACAGTGCTATAATTGCTGCTGTTCTTGGGATTAGTCAAACAACTTCTGAGGATCCCGTTCTCGTCTCAGCTGACCTTGAGAGAAATCTCTTCTCTCTCCTAAATTATTGCTGTTGAACTCTGTAAGGTGAACCCTTTCCTATGTCTCTGAGGTATCAGCTTCCAATTACTGTTGCTGCCCCCACTCCAGGTTTCACATTATTCTAACTCAACAGGGCTGAGGTTTCTTCAGCACTTTTCTGAACAAGAAACTTCAAGTCACTGTGAGAAGCTTAATAATATTAAAATTGTACTCTCAGAGAGCACTTTCCATCTTTCAGCTGCTTAATGCTGCCCCTCAGGTTACTCACTGGATGAAGATGATGCGGCTTTTAAAACCCATTAGCTTTCCCAGAGCATCCCCCTTCCTTCCTTGGATCCAGATCATTTTCAGGCTGATTTCTTCTGGGAATGTGGCACCAGGAACAATTAAGCCCATTAGAAAGTGTTGTCTAAGTCCACCTTGATCTCAGATCCAACTCTTTATTGAAATCTCAACTTAAGCTTTTCTCAGATACAAATTCTTATCAAATTTTAGATAGAAAGACTCCTCATTCAGACATCCAGTCATGTAAATTAGATTACATTAGGAAAAATTGAGAATAAAAGGTTTTCCCCCTTTTTTGCAGAAGTTTAAAGCTATGTTCTTAGGACAGGGTTCAGGAATATCATAATTAAGAAAATAGATTATTTTTAAAGATCATAACTAAAAAAATCTTTATCAAATCTGAGTTAAATATTTTTTGTGACATCCACATGTCTTCCATATTCATGTGTTATGCTGCTACTTGTGTAGAGCGGTCATAGTGTCATGCTAAATAACTGAGGCAATAACACATATTAAACGGACCAGGAAGGTGCTCTAGGAAAATGAACTACACCCAGCTCATGTTACGGTGACTCTATCACATGTAAAGAATTCTAAGATTCTTTTTTTTAAGATTTCCAACTTTTTGGAATATTTCCAACTTTAATGCCCAAGTAAGAGTATTAATCAAAACAACTATCAGCATGTCTTCGTGAAACAATGTTTAGCACCAAAATTGAAGGGAGTCATACTTGTAGATAATAGAGTGGAATAGATTTTGTTTTATAATATGTTTAATCCTCACCCAAGGACATGCTTAGATATAGAAAGGGAGAGAATGAGAGCATTGATGTGAGAGAGAAATACTGATCAGTTGCCTTCTGTACATGCCCTGTCTGGGGATCGAACCTGCAATCCAGATATGTGCCCTGACTGGGAATTGAACCTGCAGCCTCTCAGTACACATGACAATGCTTAACCAGCTGAGCCACACTGGTCAGGGCTGTTTTATGATTTTTTTAACACCCTGATTATATAGGGTCCTCTTTTCGTTTTGCTGAGGACGGGTGAAAACTTCATTATAGCCCATCAGGGTTGTTGTTTAGAATCTACTGAGCTTTCGTGGACATTACTATACCTTTTGAAACTGAGCACCATAAAAGCTACAGAGAAATTGTGAGGAGAGAATGGAGAAGTAAGAGAAATTTTCAACAAAACACTGATGGGAAGAAATTTGGAGACCTTTGAAGAAGGCTCTGAGCAAAAGCAGAATTAATTGAAAAGGATTATATCGTACATCCATGTTTATGTCCATAGCAGCATTATTCACAATAGCTAAGAGGTGAAAACAACCCAAGTGTTTATTGACAGATGACTGTTGAATCAAAATGTGGTGTATACATACAATGGAATATTATTAAACCTTCAAAAACAAGGACATTCTGACACATCCTATATAATAAAAGCCTAATATGCAAATTGCCCCCTTGACCAGGAGTTCAACTGGGAGTTGGATCGCTTGCTATGATGTACGCTGACCACCAGGGGGCACTAGGCCTCTAGTTTATAATATTGACTAACCTTGCAGACAGGATATTAACTTAAATAAGCCAGTCACAAAGATACCAATTGTATAATTCCACTTATATGAGGTACCTAGAATAATCAAATTCATAGAGATAGAAAGTAGAATGGTGGGCTCAGGGAGGAGGTTTGGGGAGTTGTTTCATGGGTGCACTGTTTCAGTTTTGCAAAATGAAAGTTCAGGAGATTGGTTGCACCACAATGTGAATGCACTTATTACTGAGCTGTAAATGTAAAAATGGTTAAGGTGGGAAATTTTATATAATGTGTATTTTACCACAATTTTTAAAAGTGAAATAAATGGATTATAATATTAAGAAAATCTTAGGTGTGAGACAATGTTTTGTTTATTATTTTTCATATTAGTTTCTCTAGAGTGCTAAAGATATATGTAATATCATATAGCAGGGCAGAAACCAGATGACTTGACATTTCTGTCCTGGGTGAGTATATAACGAGGTTGTTTCTTTTGGTTGTTAGCACTTATTGAGGCCCCTGAGAAATATTAAATGTTCCCTTGGCTCGGCCATGGGATTTACTCATTAAGTCTCTCTAGTGCAGTGATGGCGAACCTATGACACGCGTGTCAGCACTGACACGCGTAGCCATTTCTGATGACACGCGGCCGCATGCCGACGATGAAACATTTGCTGCTCCTGAGGATGAAACATTTGCGACTAGAGTCTTGGAGTTAGTTTTTTTCCTCAAAGTGACACACTACTCGTGTTATGCTCAGTTTTTTGGCGAAGTTTGACACACCAAGCTCAAAAGGTTGCCCATCACTGCTCTAGTGGGTAATTGTATTACTCAACAAGCCTTCCAGCATGCATGCAGAGTCCATCAGCTGTTTATTGTTCTACTTTTCTATATCAGTGGACAGCCAAGAACCACCAAGAAAATATTCTAAATTGAAAGATAGAAGGAAAAGGAACAAGTAGGGAAAAAAAGTAAGGCATGAGATAAGAGAGAGGGAAGAAAATGTTTTTTTTTAAAGAAAGAAAAGACTAACATTAATATCATAAAGACAGAAGGGAAGATATCACATCCTTGGAAAAAAGAATATTTAGAGAAAAAAATCTTAGAATAATATATAAAAGATAATTTCAGAAATGTTCAAAATTAAATACAAATTTAGAAAATAATATTGAAAAAAATATTACAGAGAGTAGGGAAAACAGAGAAGTAGATGGAAAATAGCAAGAAGATAAGGTAACTAGAGACATCCAGATATTTGGATTTCTATAAAAAGGAACAGAGATAATGCAAGGGAGGAAATAATTCAAGAAAATTTCAAGATATGAGTTTGCAGATAAAAGGATTTACCAGGTGCCCAGCATAATATGTAAAAGTGCAGCAACACTGCAGAAAAACAAACTTCTAAATGAGAAAAGAAATCAAAATGATGTTTATAAAAAGAAAGATGATTTTTAAAAATTAATATAGACTTCTCAACAGCAACATTGGAAGATAGAAGATAACGGATTAACACCTTCAAAATTATGAAAGTTTACCACCAAACTAAAATTTTATACCCAGAACAACTATCTAAGAAGTGTTCAGAGGGAATAGAAAGCTCTTAACCCCCATGCTTTCTGTTTAACAAAGCTAAAAGAGGACGTGTCATGTCATATCAAGCGATTAGAGAGAAAAAGAAGGCATGGAACTCAGGATGCAAGAGATTCAGGTCAGGAGGAGAGATGAAGGTAACCACCAAGATGATGGTGGAAAGAGATTTCTTTCCTGCTGTACAACCAAGGAAAAACCATCCAGACTAAAGCAGGTCAGAAGCCTCTGAGAGAGAGTCTTATTCATGAAGATAAAAATGGTAGAATCTCTATAAGTGTTTGAACATACTGAGAGGAGATTTACATAACTAAAGGGGGTTAAATAAGTAATAAATACATAGAAAAATAGACAACTGTTCATTCCAGTGAAAATAAAACATATAGAACAGGAAAAATGGTTGCTGTATATTAAAATGTTCAGCTTTCAAGAGCATTTACATCATAATACTAGTGTAAAATAATGACAAAGTTTTAGGAAGTGTGCTTGTGTGTACATGATAGTAAGAAAGTGAGAAACAGCTGATGCCTATCTTCTATTTTCAGTGGAGGACTAAAATAGAAACATTAATAATACAAACCAAGAACAATATTATTTTTTGAGATATAGAGATAAGTATCAAAATAATTAGATTAAAATTGTTGCCTTTGTGGGATAGAAAATAGTGGTAGTATGTATAAGACTATTTTTAATATCTTTTTCTTTATTTCAGAGAGAGAGGAAGGGAAAGTGAGAAAGAGAAAGGTTGATATGAGAGGGATACATCAGTCAGTTGCCTCTTGTTGAACTCACAACCTAGGCATGTGCCCTGACCAGGAATTGAACCAGTGTCCTTTTGGTGCATGGACAGTTCTCAACCAAATGAGCCACACTGGCCAGGACAAGACTATTTTTTAAGGCATTCAAAACTATTTTATTTGTTTAAAACATGTACAACTTTGATAATTTTTTTTAAAACGTTAGGATATTATAACTAGAGGCCCGGTGCACGAAATTCGTGCACTGGGGAGGGTGTCCCTCAGCCCAGCTTGCACCCTCTCTAATATGGGACCCCTCGGGGGATGTCCAATGGCAGGTTTAGGCCCGATCCCTGTGGAATCGGGCCTAAACCTGCAGTTGGACATCCCTCTCACAGTCCGGGACCACTGGCTCCTAACCGCTCATCTACCTGCCTGATTGCCCCCTAACTGCTCCCTTGCTGGCCTGATTGCCCCCTAACTGCCCCTCTGCAGGCCTGATTGCCCCCAAATACCCTCCCCTGCTGGCCTGATCACCCCCAAGGCTTTTATTAGTATAGATATGACCCTGCACAGAAAATTTTACTAACCCTGCTTTACAATAAGGGCTTGACGATTGAATCATTAGGACCAGACACCAAGATTTCCTTTCTTTGAATAGTGGAGGGAATACTTATCTTGTCTTTAAGTTGCCCGGAAATTAAAATGAGATAATGACTTAGAAAAGTATAAAAGCACCATATAAAGACAACTGTCTTTTTAATGAAGTGGCAAAATGAAAAACACTTTTTATTCTCCCCTTCCTTCCTTTACAGCTTTTATTTAAACTTTGAAATTTATAAAAATTTCACTCCAATTTTCATTTCTTTACATTCAACATTATTTTGTATTGGTTTCAGGTTTTATGTTAGTTACAGAATAGTGGTTAGACAATCATATACTTTACAAAGTGTTCTCCGATATTTCTAGTACCCACCTGGCATCATACCATCATTACAACACTATTGACTATATTCCCTATTTAAGTGACAATGGGTTTACAGGTTCCTTTCAGTCTTTCTTTTGTTTTGCTTCTCCTTCCTTTTCTTTCTCATTTCTTCCCTCATTTTCTTTATATAGTATCTCAATTGGCCATCAAAGCTCAGTGAAGGCACTGGGACACGCTTCATCCATTTTACAGACCAGGAAACTGAGGCCAATTCCAGTTGGCTGTGGAACTTGACTCAGCACACAGGAAGCCCTCAGAGCCATGCTCTTTGCGCTTCCTAAGGGGCAGCGGCCCAGCAAACAGAACAAACCTTCCAGTCAGGCTTCCGAGCCTCTTTCTCAAGCACCTCTTCATTGCGGATGCTCCACATTCTTTCCTCTCCCCCCATTCTTTACTGCCCCCCCTTCTCCAAAGCAGGTGGAAGGCTTCCCACTCACTGCCTAGGCATGCTCTGCCATGGGGCAGGGTGTAGCGAGCTTGCTTTTGGGTCAAGGCAGGAGCAGGAGTCACTGCCTCTGAAGTGTGAAGGCCGCCTGAGCGAGGCCCATTAGCACTGGGAGCTTCTCTGAATCACATCAGTCAGTCCAGTACCCTGCAGTGCAGCACCCCTCCACTGAGGTGGCACCACCCCTCAACCCCCGCCTCAGACCCCCGGGAGCGGCTGGATGCGCCCGGCCACGCCCCCCCGGGGTGCCGATTGCCCCAGGCACCCCCGGGAGCGGCTGCATGGGCCCGGCCACGCCCCCCCGGGGTGCCGATCGCCCCAGGCACCCCCGGGAGCAGCTGCATGGGCCCGGCCACGCCCCCCCAGGTTGCCGATTGCCCCAGGGACCCCCGGAACTAAGAAGACTGGGCACCGCCATCTTGATCTTCTCAACGGCCAGATAGGCCACCCGGAGTCCCGTCCCCCAGCCTCCCGCCGGCCCAATCGTGGGCATAGCAGAGGTGCGGTCAATTTGCATGTTTCTCTATTATAAGGTAGGATACACTATTGACCTCTGCCAAAATGGCGGCCCTCTTACAGTAATTAATGTGGTTCTTACTTCCCATCTGAAAACAGATGCCTCCACCAACTTCTGGAGCCAGTGATGGTTGCCACCCAACTGACTTCTAAATCCTCTGTCTCTCTTCATAGCAATTTTTTTTTATATAAGAAGACGGGAAATAGTAAACATGGATAATTGAAATAGAAGTAATATAATAACCCGTATATACTAAAGGTAATCACCAAGTGCTAACTGACATTTCCTGAGAAATTTAAACACCCAAGAACATACATCACAGATCTTGTCCTGACAAATTGAGAAAATTCAATCAACACTCCACATAATTGTTAAATTTCCATGTCAAAAACATTTCCATTACGTAGGAAGGGAAAGAGGAATAAAATAAATAATAGCTAAGCCTTGAGCTGTGCACAGTGATAAGTTTTATGCCTGCATAAACTGATATTTATAAATATGAAGAAATTAGAGCTATGCGGAACCTGAGACACTACCTAGTATAAAGCATTGTGGCTTTTTAGCTCTGATGTATGGAAGTATTCTAAAACCCAGAGTAATTAGTTGACTGGCCTGCATTGACTTGATTAAAGACTAATTTTAAAATAAAGCACATTTATTTTCTTATAGTGGGCTATTTATACAGACATACATTTTACAGAGTATGTATGAAACTACAAGTAAGCTTTTATTTTGGCTCCTGGCCTCCCAGAACCCAATTGTAAGAAGAGGGAGAATTCCTGGGCAAAGGGGAAGAAATGGATTCTCGGCCAGTTTCACTGCATCCCAATAGAGGAGAAAGGGATGGTAGTAGATATAGGGAAGCCAAATGTCCCCCCAAAATACAGGTTCTTGAAACATCCAGTTATTTTATCTGGCCAGAAGGAGGCCAGAACTTTCTTAGAGGGACAGGGCAAGGGGAATAGCTGCATGAGCCTCCGAGTCCCAGTGATCTGGCTCTTGGGCCCCTCTTACAGACCCACCAGGCCATCGTCCCACCTCCTACCTGCAATGCCTGGCCACCAAGAGGAGGACCAGGTTTTCAGGAAAGGCTACCCAACAAGATAAAGGGAGACCAGACAATTAAAGTCTTGAGCACTCTGAGGAAAAATAATCCTTTAAAACAACCACAGCACATATTTTAAACATATATCAAGAGCTAAAAGTTCACAGTGCTCTATTGTGAAATTTCATCAGTTAACTTGGTATCTCAAAGTTAACGTCTCAGAATCAGCCAAAGAATGTTTTCTTGCAAAGTGATTTTGGTGTGAAAGGGCAAATGACTCGGAAGGGTTGTATCCCAGAAACTCCACTCCAAGACATTGCCAGAAGTCAGTCAAGTCAGGATTCAAATCCAGACCTTCTGATTCCAGATTATTTGCCCTTTCCACTTGATCAATTTAGGTATTCTTTACAGAAGACATTTGCATATCCCAGAAGTATGAAACAGACTCAATTCCTGGTGATGGTATAGTTCCTACTAATTGTAACATTTATCACAGACACCTAGCATACAGTGCCACAAAACCTGTTTCTGTCCTTTCAGATGAGGTGGTGACTGGTTGATTCACGTGTCTTTTAACCTCAACCTGTCTCTCCAGCCACAGCTTCCACTTCTCACCACCCCCCTTATCCCCAGGGCACAGAGAACCACTTCTACATCCTTTGGCTTCTCTCCACCTCGGGCACCCCTGTGTCCCCTTCCATGTCTGGCCACCCCAATCATCACTCAGGATAAGGTGGATCATCCTCCTGAAGCCTTCTTTTCCCAACCAGCTCCACCCATCCCTTCCCCCACTCCAAGCCCACTCAGGCTAAAGATTCTGTTTTCTCTGTGTCTATAGAATTCTTTCGACCTTTATTATCTCACTTTATTCAAGGATTGTAACCCCTTTGAGAGCAAGGAATAGATAATCTTTCAACACTATGCAGAATGAGCGCCTGGCCTTGAGGTCATAAATTGGGACCTATAGTCTATACCAGTGATGGCGAACCTATGACACGCGTGTCAGCACTGACACGCGTAGCCATTTCTGATGACACGTGGCCACTGAGGCGGCCGCATGCCGAGGATGAAACATTTGCTGCTCCTGAGGATGAAACATTTGCGAAATAATGTTTTTTCCTCAAAGTGACACACTGAGTTATGCTCAGTTTTTTTGGTGAAGTTTGACACACCAAGCTCAAAAGGTTGCCCATCACTGGTCTGTACTTAGCCCACAAAAGTGTGTGGTTCAACTTGCACAGGTGTACAATTTAACATCAAAAGCAGGACACCCACCTGGGCCAGCATTCCTGCATGGTGATGACCCCAAGCCACAGGCAGCTAGCTGTAGAGTCTGCAGCTCACCACAGTCCTCACACTCTATTGGCTCCCAATGCTTCCTGTTGGGTAGCATGTTTCTTTGACTTACTTGTCCACCATCTTTTCTGGCTGTAAGATTTACTGGCTACTATGGCATTTGACTTGAATCCATGCTAAATGAGCAATAAATGTGTTTGGAATTAATAAAGACATTTATAGATTAGAATAAATGACTGAAAAAGAGGGCTCTACAAAAGAGAAGAGGATTTGTGCTCTTTAATGGGAAGAGGGTGTGATAAAGTGGATTTTTAAAATTCTAGTTACTGCATTCCAAGCCAAGTCAATTATTCTCATGATTTCAAATGTCTCCAAGTAGTTCTCTACTTTTTTCAAGGCAACAGTAGTCACTGTGTTCATATGAGTCACTCCATGTCCATCTCAAATCCGTCCCATGAATGTATAGTAACTAAATTTATCTTGTTGAAGAAATCAGAACTGTCACAGGTGCCAAGGTTATGTTTTAAAGTTTATACAAAGCAAATTCCAGATACCTCCCAATAAGAGGCTCTCGTTAATTTGAAAAGATTCTATGGTAACCCATTTATAACAAAACCCTGTATTCTCAAGAAAGGACTCAGACTTAATAATAATCTCTTCATCAGAATCTTAGTTATATTAGCTCATGACTGCTATTTGGCATCTCTTCCCATCCTATCCACAAAGCAAATTATTTCCTGAAGTAGTTTTTGTTGGCATATAAGTCAGGAAGCCACTTCTAATTGCAGTGAAACAATGGTGTTTAAAAAGCCACCATCTTGGCCCCGGCTGGAGTGACTCAATTGGTTGAGCATCATCCCCATGCACTGAAGGGTTGCAGGTTGGATTCCCGGTTGGGCCACATACCCAGGTTGCGGTTCCATCCCCAGTAGGTAGGCAACCTGTCATCTCTCTGTCATCTCTCTCTCTCTCTCTCTCTCTCTCTCTCTCTCTCTCTCTCTCTCCCTTTCTCTCCCTTTCTCTCTTTCTCCCTCTCTTTCTTCCTCTACCTTCCACTCTAAAAAAATAATTAAAAACAAACAGACTGTCAAATTACAAGGGGAAGGTTAGGGAGAGGTGGGGGAGATAAGAGATCAATCAAAGGACTTGTATGCATGCATATAAGCATAACCAATGGATGCAAAACTCTGGGGGGTGGGGGCATATATGGGAGTGGGGTGTGTGGGGGGGGCAATGGTAAGATATGTACACATATAATACCTTAATAAAAAAATTGAAAAAAAAACATATTTAAAATAATAATAAAGCCACCATCTTCATCCTGGAACAGAGAGGTAAGTCCCTTTTTTTCCAACAAGGTCCAAGCAGCACACGGGGGAAGTTTTTATGATCCATGTGCTTCTTGAACACAAGAGAGTGGATATGGCGTTTAAAGTGTTCAGTAAAACGTCTTTCAGAAAGTCAGTGAAAAAATAGAAGCAGGTAAGTAGGGAAAAAATTATTGACTATTTATAAATAAAATTATCCCAGGATACATAAATATTTTTCCACAACATACGTAGTGTTAAGCAGTACAGTAGTCCCCCCTTATCCACAAGGGGTATGCTCCAAGACCTCCAGTAAATGCTTGAAACCAAGGATAGCACTGAACCCCGTATAATGTTTTACTACACATACGTACACTTTCCAGCATCTCTTTGGCATATCTGACTTGGCAGCATCACTATTCTTGCTCTTTGGGGCCATTATTAAAATAAGGATGAACTGGACACAAGCATTGGGTGACCAGGAGAATTGATCTGATGACCGAGCGGCTACTAAGTGACTAGCGGTAGGGGAGCATCTATAGTATGGAGATGCTGGACAAAGGGATGTCACATCTTGGGTGGGACAGAGCAGGTTGGCTCAAGATTTCATCACACTACTCAGGACAGCATGCAGTTTTAAACTTATGTTTATTTCTGGAATTTTCCATTTAGTATTTTCAGACCTTAGTTGATCTCAGGTAACTAAAACCTTGGAAAGGGAAACCATGGTAAGCGAGAGGGGGAGGGAGCGTGCTACTGTACACATTTGAGAGATTATGAGAAAATTACCCCTTAGAAATTGAAGAAGTATATGTAAATGATTAATTGTGATCAGACAATGATAAATATATTTGTGTTTCCAGGTAACAGGACTTCACTCTGTGAATGTTCTGGAGTAGGGCCTCTGTATGAGGAGGCAGGAACCTGGCATTAAGCTCTGACAGACTTTGAGGCATGACACCCATCATACAATCAAGGGAGTCCTGTGATTTGGGTCTACAATCCAGGGTCTTTTCTGTCCAGGATATTATTAATGAAAAGCTACAAACATGATATGTTGATATACATATTCCTGTTAATGTTATTATTCATGTTATTAGTTAACTAGAGGCCCGGTGCATGAAATTCATGCACAGGGGTGTGTGTCCCTCAGCCCAGCCTGTACCCTCTCCAATCTGGGACCACTCGAGGGATGTCTGACTGCCCGTTTAGGCCCAATCCCTTTTAGGCCTGCCCACAACTGCCCTCCCTTGCTGGCCTGGTCCCTCCCAACTGTCCTCCCCTGCTGGCCATCTTGTGATGGCCATCTTGTGTCCACATGGGGGCAGGATCTTTGACCACATAGGGGCAGCCATCTTGTGTGTTGGAGTGACAGTCAATTTGCATATTACTCTTTTATTAGATAGGATAGAGGCCTGGTGCATGGGTGGGGGCCAGCTGGTTTGCACTGAAGGGTGTCCCGGATCAGGGTGGGGGTTCCTTTGGGGCGTTGGGTGGCCTGGGCGAGGGGACTGTGGTGGTTTGCAGGCTGGCCACGTCCCCTGGCTACCCAAGTGGAGGCCCTGGTATCTGGGATTTATTTATCTTCTATAATTGAAACTTTTTAGCCTTGAGCGGAGGCCTGGGCCCGCCAGAGTGTGCAGAAAGCTTGGCTTCCTCCATTGCTGGGGGCAACTCAAGCTTCCTGCTCTCTCCAGCTCCGTGGCTGCCGCCAATTTTGTTGGGATTTATTTATCTTCTATAATTGAAACTTTGTAGCTTTGAGTGGAGGCCTGGGCTCGCAAGGGTGTGTGGAAAGCTTGGCTTCCTACATTGCCAGGGAAACCCAAGCCTCCTGCTTGCTCCGTGGCCACAGCCATCTTGGTTGGGGTTAATTTGCATACTCGCTCCTGCTTGGCTGGTGGGCGTGGCTTTTGGGTATAGTGGAGTGATGGTCAATTTGCATATTACTCTTTTATTAGATAGGATTATTTCTGTATCATCCCCAAAAGTCTCACACTGAGCCCTGTACAAAGTTGTTGCTCAAGAAAGAATTATGTCCTGAATCTGACTGTGGCGCTCCATGCAGGAGTGTGGCTGAAGCGCCACTTCATGAGAGGCACTGTTTAATTGGTCTGGAATGCCAGTCTCTCTAATGTGCTTAGAACTTGCTACAGTAACAGCAACAAGCTGAGAATGACTGGCCCCTGAATGGAATGAGATTAATGGGCAGTTTTCTGTGTAGTTAACCAATTTATAGAGGGAGACCAGGTACTTAGGTAGGCACATATGTGTAGAAAGAAAACAACTAGAATTAATTAAAACCTATGTATTTCTTTTCCCTTCTCTCCATCTATCTAGTCATCTGTTATGTGAATACTAGAGGCCCGGTGCACGAAATTCGTGCACGGAGGGGGGTTGTCCCTCAGCCCAGCCTGTACCCTCTCCAATATGGGACCCCTTGAGGGATGAGACCCCAGTGGGATCGGGCCTAAATGGGCAGTCGGACATCCCTCTCACAATCCAGGACTGCTGGCTCCCAACTGCTTGCCTGCCTGCCTTCCTGATTGCCCCTAACCACTTCTGCCTGCCAGCCTGATCACCCCCTAACCACTCTGCTGCCAGCCTGCTTGCCCCAACTTCCCTCCTCTGCCGGCCTGGTCACCCCTAACTGCCCTCTCCTGCAGGGTTGATCACCTCCAACTGCCCTCCCTTGCAGGCCTGGTCCTTCTCAACTGCCCTCCCTTGCAGGCCTGGTGCCTCCCAACTGCCCTCTCCTGCTGGCCATCTTGTGGTGGCCATCTTGTGTCCACATGGGGGCAGGATCTTTACCACATGGGGGCAGTAATATTGTGTGTTGCAGTGATGGTCAATCTGCATAGTACTCTTTTATTAGATAGGATAGAGGCCTGGTACAGGGGTGGGGGCCAGCTGGTTTGCCCTGAAGGGTGTCCCGGATCAGGTGGGGGTTCCCTTGGGGCCTGGGGCGGCCTGAGCGAGGGGCCTGTGGTGGTTTGCAGGCTGGCCACGCCCCCTGGCAACCCAAGTGCAGGCCCTGGTATCTGGAATTTATTTTCCTTCTACAATTGAAACTTTGTAGCCTGGAGCGGAGCCAAGCCTGGGGCTCTCTCCGAGGCCGGCAGCCATTTGTGTTGGGGTTATAATTGAAACTTTGTTGCCTTAAGCTGGTGGGCCCGGCCAGGGTGTGTGGAAAGCTTTGCTTGCTCTCTAAAGCTCCATCCTGCCGCCATTTGTTTGAATTTGTTTACTTTCTATAATTGAAACTTTGTAGCTTGAGTGGAGGCTTAGGCCTGGCAAGGGCAGGCGGAAAGCTTGGCTTCCTCTGTTACCTAGGAAACGTTGCTCTCTGTGGCTGTAGCCATCTTGGTTTGGGCTAATTTGCATACTCACTCTGATTGGATGGTGGGCGTGGCTTGTGGGTATGGCGGAGGTATGGCCAATTTGCATATTTGTCTATTATTAGGTAGGAAAATTACAAATGCTATATACATAATGGTTTTCTGTAGTTAATTTTTTATTCTTCCCAAGGAACTGATTTAATAGTGTATTAATCGGCTAGGGCTGCCATAACAAAGTGCCACAAACTGGGCAGCTTAGGTAACAAAAATTTATATCATCTCAGTTTTGGAGGCTGGAAGTCCAAGATCAAGGTGTCAGCAGAGCTGGTTCCCTCTGAAGATTGTGAGGGAGAATCTGCTCATGCCTCTCCCCTGGATTCTGGTGGTTTGCTGGCCATCTTTGGCATTCCTTATCTTGTAGATAACCTCACCCTGACCTCTGCCTTCCTTGTCACCTGGTGGTCTCCCCGTGTGCATCTGTCTCTGGGTCTAAATTTCCCCCTTATGAAGAAAGTCATTGAATTAGAGGCTCACCCTACTCCATTGTGACCTCATCTTGACCATGTCTGCAGGGACCCTACTTCCAAATAAGGCCACATTCTGAAGGGTGGATGTTGAGACTTAAACATATGAGGTTTTTTATGGGGGAGGGAGAAAAAGGGAAGGGATGCAATCAACCCATAACACCAGGGATGCTTAAGAGAAGTGTCTGTGTTCTCCTTTCCTGTGCTTCCAGATCCCATCCACCCGTCTCCATTTGTCCACTATTCTTGTTTTGTGTAAAGGACCCTTGCATGGTTGCTGCTCTGTGTCAGATGTCAGAGACCTTGCTGCACATGGCAGTTCTTAGCCAGGTTTTAAGAACAGTTTTCGTCGGCTCTGGGTACAGGTGGCTGTTCCTCAGCTCCGAGGTCTCAGCTATGTGTTGGGTGGGCTGGCTGCTCTGGGTGGTTTTGCGCTTTAGAACCTACTCACTTGCCGTCTGCCTCCACTCTGCTGTCTAATGTCCAGCAGGGTAGTGCCCTGCCCAGAGAGTCAGTGCCACACTGAGCTGGCAGGGCTCCTTAGCTGCCCAGAAACATGCTGACAGGCATCCCGCCTACAATCATTGATCTGCCCCCATGGACTTTATCACCTGACAGCTTCACACCCACAACCATATGGTCTGCATGGATGTTACTCAGTGAAACTTCCAGGTTTAGCTATTCAAAAATAAGTTCCTCATTCACTGCCCAGAGGTTTCGTCTTTGCCAGCTGGTCTCTATGAATGCAAATAGAAAGAGAAGTCAGAAGATTTTACCAAAATGAGGTTAAAATATGTCACTAGCTTTCCCATTATTTTTGCAGTATATATCCTGTCACAATTAAAAGTAACATTTCTTCTATTGCACATTCTTCCCTAAAGGTTAGACTAGCTAACCCTAGCTGATTTGGCTCAGTGGATAGAGCGTCGGCCTATGGACTGAAGGGTTCTGGGTTCGATTCTGGTCAAGGGCACATATTTTGGTTGCAGGCCTGACCAGGGCCGGGGTGTGTGCGGGAGGCAGCCAATCGATGTCCATCGATGTTTCTCTGCCTCTCCCTCTCCCTTCCACTCTGTCTAAAAAAATTTTTTTTAAAAAAGCAACCTCGCACTGAGGCCTTGCTACATGCTAAGGTTAGACTAGCTAGAGGCAATGGCAGTTTATTTTACATTAGTCATTTAGGTAATAATCTATTGAGCATTATTAAGTTAACACTGAGAAAGTTAATCATTAGAAAGCAGAATTTCAGTTATCTAGAACCCTTGGAGGTTAAATCAATCTAAAGAACCGAATTTTTTCCCTCACTAAAATCTGATTTGCTTCTTACCTTAAAAGCTGTTTATCTTGGAATTCTGTTAAAAAAATGTTCATTAGTTTGGAAATAAATTACTGTTCTGAAATTTATTATAGCCATTACCCCAGAATCAATAGAAAAATAGATGACTATTTGTTTCTACACTAAATCACCCAAAATTGCTCTTTGAAATCTTACATTAGCTTCTGACTCTTTTTCTGCCCTTACTTTAGATGTTGGGCCTTTGTGTATAGCGTTATTAATGCTCTTGATTCGTATCTACTTTTATAACCCTTTTACTGCTTCTAATCTACCGTGGAAACCAAGTCCTGTTAGATTTCTACGCAAAGAAAGCAGAAATGCATTTGAATTTGGCACCACATGAGGCATTTATGAACGTTAGTGTTTGCATACTATGATAGCAGGGAGTGAAGCCAGTAGGAACAAAAGCACAGAAAGGAGAAAAGACTTGGTGTGTGCTGGGAAACACTGCATTTCGGGGCTGCTGGAGTGTTAAGTCTGAGGCATTGCTAGTGAAAGCCAGTCAGGGAGGGCCGTGTGCCTCCTATGGCCTGATCAGGAACTGAACTCTATCCTAAGTGACAGGTTTTACCATAGAAGAGATGGTAAGATTTGAGGTTGGGCAAATTTCTCTTTTGGCTGTCCAGAGGATGTATTTGAGTCACAAGAATGGGAAATAGATTAGGCTGGGTTGAAGAGTGAATGAAAGATGAGAAAGTAGAAATAAGAAAGTATTGCCCTGGCCGGTGTGGCTCAGTTGGATGAGCATTGTCCCATGCACCAAGAGGTCACTGGTTCTATTCTAGGTCAGGACATACAGGCTTCATCCACAGTAGTCAAGGACTGGGTCCCCAGTAGGGGTGTGCAGGAGGCAGCTGAGTGATGTTTCTCCTTTCTTTTCTCTCTAAAAAACATATTTTAATTAAAAAAAAAAAGAAAGTATTGGTAGTGATTTCAAGAAGTTTGGATTGTGAGAAGAGGAGTAAAAAATGGATGGTGGCCGTTGGTAGCCAAGGTGGAGAGAGGTTTGGAGCTTTTTGCTTTTTAGGATGGAAACATATTTCTCTTCTTACCTGCTGATAGAAAAAAGAAACTTTAAGTGAAAGGGAAGACGGGGGATGAGTTTGAACAAGGTCCTTCCTGGAAGAAGCCGAAGGTTTTGAGTCAAGGTCATGGGTGGAGTCAAAGGCACAAGTGGAAGGGTTGGTCTTGGACAGGAGTAGAGGCCTCTCATTTGCTGAGTCTGGGGTGGGGGTTGGGGGGCAGAGGGAGTGCCAGAATCTTCCTCCATACATTGTCAGCTCTCTGAGGGCTGAGGCTCTGAATTACTGCAGCTGGTAAACTGCATTTCTTGTTGATGAATGAATGAAGGAGTGGGATGAAGGTAATGCAGGTAGGGGCGAATGATATTGAGGGTGATCACTAGCCTCAATTTCCTTAATATAAAAGTATGTGGGTTCCTATCAGCCAAGGGCATTTGTATACATTAATTTTGTTCAACATCCCTTATTTCGTCAGTGGAAGCATCTTGAACTTTCTTTACCCTGGGACTCCACACTTTCACTGCAGCCTTCTGTTCATTCTTGTCTATGAATCAGGTGTTTATCAGAACCTAGTCCTTCTTCTCCAAAGTGTGGCCTGGGAGCCCCATCCCTCATGACCAGCTGAGGATGCCCTGGGCAGGGGCTGCTCAAGAAATCTTAAATAACCTCACCCCACTTAAATAACCTTTATATCATTTAATCTCCAGGATAAAATCAATGTTAGTGTGTCTACGATGCTCAGAACTGGCCTTGGTCCCCATTCAACCTCCTCACCCGCGCAGCAATGGTTTCCTGCCTCTCGGCAGCACACTGCTCACAAATTTACAAGGTCTGGCTGTGTAGCTGTTGATTGTCAGGCCTCAGTCCTATTTACTTGTTTTCACTCAATGCTTAAAGCAGTGCTCAGCATGATGTGATTGAATCAACCAGTAATTGAATGAATGAATGAATGAATGATCAACCTTATTTTTTAAAATACCTCCCCTAAATACCACCTGACCAGCCTGAATGCTCCTGCCTGCTTCCTGCCTGGCCCCAGGCCTCCCTCCAACTATTTCTTCGATTTTCACCCCAAGCCACTGGTTCTTAACCTTGCCTACACTTTGGTATTACCTGGTGATTTAAAAACATGGTCCTACTTCTAGAGCCTTGGATTTGATTGGTCTGACGTTTTAAACAGCTCAGGGGATGCTATTGTGCAGCCAGAGTTGAGAACGAATGTCTTGCTTACAGTGACTGAGCAGCATCAGCTCCAGATCTGATGAACCTGTTTCAGCACCTACATCCCTGTAGTCCATCTGCTGTTCATCTCCCATCCTCCAGCACTTGTCAGTCTGGCCCCAAAACAGGCCTAAGGTAAGTGCCCATGTGTGCATTAGTGACATGCACCAATAGCGAAGGGTTCACTCGAGTCCACTCCCTTTGGCTGAGATACAGCTTCCAAATCGCGGCGTATAGGGTTTCATGAAGCCTCAGAAACAGGGAGCTGTTCTTTTTTGTTTGCTTTATTTTTTTTAAGGAGTATATTAAAATGTGCATATTTAGGTAATGAGCATATTTTGTTTTCTCATTCCTTTTATGCAATTTATTAAACGCATTTTAAAATGAGCTAATCCTGCAATAATTTGATTTACATGGAATAAAATAAATATTTTTTTAAATGTACAATTTTTATTTCACGAAGTCACATGTTGCTCTTTAAATAGGGAGCTGCTTTCCCCAGATGGCCTCTGCTTGAGTGATAAGTACCATCTACTTATCTCATGTTTAGACTGTTCTTATCTGGTCCCCACCCCACACCATGTTCAACACCTTTGAAGCTGATGCTACAAAGAAGCTTTCTGTAAATTATGTTTAAAATCAGTCATTCCCAGGATGAAAGCAGATTTCTCCTGAAGACAGAGATATTTAGGTTGTGCTTCTGGCTTGCTGTCTTAAAGAAAGATAGTTAAGATTGATCACAAATGACTCTTGAGTTGGATTTAGTATAACAAGCATGGAGCATGCCCAGGTTAGCTGCAGCACCACTGCCACCTGCTGGACATCCTCAGAATCAGGCTTTTAGCACCACTTTCATATTTCTTAGGCAACAAGACTAATTATTTGGTCTCTCAGTCTCTCTCTCTCTCTCTCTCTCTCTCTCTCTCTACATATATATATATATATTATATATATATATATATATATATATATATATATATATATATATATATAATCTTCTCTCCCCTCATTATATCTCAAAAGGACAATTGGCCATTTGTACTTTTCTGTCTGTTAAGCAGGCCTTCAGTATCTATGGGCAATGCACCACACACAGTCAACCAGACGGGCCAGCATCCTCCACTTGGCAGTATCTCCTGGGTAACCATGTTTAATTATTTAAAAAAGTATTAATACCATAGCAAGTGACCTATTTAGTGAATTCCTGCCTTTATCCTCTAAGTCATTTCCATGATAGATATTAATTTCAATGTTTTATTGTTATTACTGATGATTGCTTACTATTCTCCAATATGAAGAATAATTTACTATAAGGAAGCACACATTTAAGGAGATATGTTAACTTTTTAACCTATTTTTTCACAGTAAAGCAATATTGTAAGGCCCTTTGACCTCTTACTTTATAACATTGAATAATTTAAGTAGTTTACACCATTTGTTTGAATTATATATGGTGAAAGATTTTTTCCCCTAAAAGCAAAGTGTCCCTGGATACACAAAAGGCATCTGCTGTTTTATGTCATTTGGCAGATTTGGGGAAAGTAAATGCAAACGTCAAATGCTTAGACTTAGTTCCATTTTTCTAATCGCCCAGATGATGGCAGCATTTCCAAATTTTATTGAATCTGAACACATAAAAGAATTCACCTCTACTTATTCAGTATTGCTAAGTACTACTTTCCTATAATTAGCTCCATGTAACTGTGCCATCTTCAGAAACTTCTAATACCAATAATGCAATGTTTTATATTTTGAAGTGTTGTAGGACTGCATAATTACTGTGACTACATCTATAATTTTCCTACTGATGAACTGCATTTTGGTTAGCTCATGGCTCCTTTATTGGACAATGACAGGCCAATCAATTATTTTGTAGATAAATACTGCCCAATAGAACTTTATATTTATTATATCTGTGCTATCCAATAGTAGCCACTAGCCACAAGCAACATGGCTACTATCGTTCATAGTGCTACTAGAACATCTAGGGCTGCTGAGGAACGGAGTTCTTACCTTTATTAACTTTGAATCAATGTCCATGTCCACAGCTGTGTGTGGTAGTAGTTACTATAGTAGGGAATACAGTTCTGGATGGTACATGTGACTTGGCTGACAGGTGAGAATGTTTCTCCTCATATTAGACTGACTAATGTTGCCCTGTGGGTTAAAGCTCACTCAGCTACTTCCAAGTTTATCTGCTCACAGAAGGCTGTCTCCGAATTAAACTTTCAACAGGAGTGCCCAGTCTCTTTCCTGGTCAAACTCTCCATCAGATTCTCTCTGATCACTCTGGTTCTTTATAAAGCTCCCTGTCCCTCAGCCGACCTCCACTCCCAACCTTACCCTTCCTTTTTACCAGTGATTCTTTTTTTGTTCTTTATGAGCTTCTTGTTCATTTGCTGCTTCTGACCATTGACCTCTGTATTCTTTACGTTCTCCCATTCGCCCCATGGTTTGAATTCCTATTTATGCTGGTGATTTCCTAATCTGTAGCAGCAGCCTGACCTTGGCTATGCCCCTCAGAACATATCCAATTGCCTAGTGGGTATCTCCACCTAGGGAGCTCCAACATAAAATCCCCATAACTAAAGTTTCTCTAAGTCTGCTCCTCCTATAAGCTATGTTTTCATGACAGCTAGTCAGTTACCTACCACGCCCTGAATGTCACCATTTCAACTTTTCCTCCTTCACCCAACCCATGCAATCAGTCACCACATTCTACTACTTTTAGCTCCTGATAGTTCTGGAAGGAGGAACAGGATGCACTTTGCTCAGCTTCATCCTTGTTCCTGTGGGAGCAGAGGGGCGTCAGTCCCTCTCATTCCCCTGTGCTCTCCCAAGGGTCAGCATTGCCCTTGCACCGGGCTTCCCTTCGCCATACATTTGGCCCCCAAACTAAGCTACATTCTCCAACTCGACCTTCGTTGTAACGTTTTATGCCTTACTTAGTGTGTTATTTCTCAGCTTATTCAGCTCTTGAGCTGAGATAAAGTCTGTTTTTATTGTGGGTCTTATCCTCGGTTACTCCCAATACCTGCCTGGTACGTGAAACAAAAAAAAAAACATTGAAACCCGTAAAACAAGAGGCGAATCTGGGAAACAAAGGTTGTTAGCGGAGGAGGGGTTTTATGGCTTTGGACTTCAGCCGGCAGTGCTTAAGCAGGTATTTGACCTTCACAGTTCCTACGGGCTCAGCTCAGGCCAGATGGGCTTTTAGAACTGTGCAGCTGACTGTGGAGAAGTTTGATCATACTGGGAACCTCCATTTATGACAGCATTATGTGCAAAAGCAAATATTTGTATAGAAGTGGGACTGCACTTTGTGGATTCAAGAAAATGGTGCTCAGACCTTGCTGCCCTGGCCAAGCTGGGGAGGGGGATGGACTTGGCTGGGACTCCAGCTTCATCACAAGCCTCCGCAGGTGCAGGAACTCGGGGTATCGGCCATAGCATCTCACTGCACAGGGGAGTCTCTGAAGCAGTCACTGCCCAGGTGAAGGTGCAACTAGAGAGAAAAGAAGCTTTCTCTGTTCGGGACGTTTTAGGCTGGGGAGGGAACACTTCGTACTGGTTTCACTGTCTTTTTAGCTGGGTCCGCTGAGGCAGTTCAGTGATACACGTGCCATAGATGCAACCTTCACCTGGTCAGCACAGGCACGTAGGTGGAAAGGGCTAAACTAGGTGCCCCAAATCCCATCTGCAAGCAGGGCCGAGTTGAAAACTAGGAAGACTATCTTAGAATTCAGTTACCTTATTCACAGACTCCAGAGTTTAGAAATGTCAATCCCTGGCCAGGTGGTTCATTTGGTTGAAGCGTCATCCCATACACCAAAAAAAAAAAAAAAAGATTGCAGGTTTGATTTCCAGTCAGGGCATGAATAGGAGGCAACCGATGAATGTTTCTCTTACATAGATGTTTCTTTCTCCCCTTCTCTCTCAACCTCCCTTCCTCCCTCCCTCCTTCCCTCACTCCCTTCCTCTCTCTCTCTTAAAATCAGTGAACATATAAGGATTTGCGTTTTTAAGAAATATAGTTTATATTTCCTGTTTTTCAAGTTTTAGAAAGTGACTTACCTTTAAAAATGTTTTTTGTTTCTTTTGTTCAACATTGCCATAATATTCATTTATGAGGTGGCATGAAGTTGCAGTTTATTTATTTTCTTTGCTATTTAGTACTTTATTGTATAAATATTTCATAATTTATCCATTTTGTTTTCTATGATTTTGATGTTCCCAGCGAGCAGATATATAGCAGGGGAATAACATGATAAAAGTCAACAGTGTGTCCGATGGGTTGGAGAGAAGACAAAGACCACAAACATTGAGTTCTTTCATATGCTGGGCACAGTGAGAAGCGCCATCACTTACAAGCAGGGGCAGAGTCAAAGGCTGGACTCTGCTGATGGTGCAGCGGGCTCTGTCCAGGGCTTGGACTTGAGTTTATTTCACTCGGCTATCGCTCACAGGTGCAGACCCCGAGACTGCAGTCACCGAGCCCTGGGTTCCAGGACTCGCTCTGCCACTTTGGTGCTGAACATCAAATGAGTTGGGTAATAGCACCCTTCCTGGATTGTTGTGGCAGTAAATGAGACCAGGTTTTCAGGAGTTGGTTATTTCATCTGCATTCTGTAAGTGAGAGAACTTGGAAAAGTTAAGCACTTTTATTCAGTGTCTTCTCTGAGCCCCCTATCACCATTCCTCTGTCCAATTATAATTCCTGAAACTCCTACCCTTGAAATATCAAAAGAACCAAATTTTGTGCAAAATTATAGTGGAGCACAAGATAAATAAAGCTCCTGACACAACTCTCAAGAAAACCATGTCATTGCAAATTATACATCTTTATAGTCGTTACTTCCTACTATAGACACACATTTAGGATTACCAGGTTGTAGATTTTATACACCTCTCCATCTCTCTTTGAGCCCTGAGTGCACAGTTTGGCTAAAGATACAAATTATCTTCTTTGACTTTAAAGTTTTTCTCCAAGATGACAACCCATTAGCATACAGGGTGGGCAAAAATAAGATTACAGTTGTGAATACTTGAAAACAGAATTTATTCTTGTACTACCACTTACTAGTATTTACTAACAAGAGGCTTGATGCACAAAATTTGTGCAAGAGTAGGCCTTCGCAGCCCCAGCTTCATCAGGAAGGTCGTCCAGACAATTGTTCGGTCATTTGGTCGATTTGCATACTATGCTTTTATTATTGTAGATTATTATATTATTTTTATTATTAGTCTACTTTTGCCCACCCTTGTACAATAAAATCAATTGAAATGTCACTGAATAACTTTGAACCATGGAGCAATGCTCTTTAAAATGTTATGTACCATCACTGGACTCTCCAATATTTAAATTAGGACCAAGTCACAGAGATGGTGGCCTTTTTAGAAGAAAGTTAGCACAGGAATTCCAGTTAGAGGATGTAAATGAATTGTGCCAGTCACCATCAGCAATTTTTTTGACAAGTATAGGCCTGGCCCATTTCTAATCAGAAGGAACCTTAATTTGGTAAGCAATGAGTTCATCTCAGTATAACGCTGTTCATTTATAATGTTCACATATTTGTTAGATAGTCCTAGGTCAGTGAACAGACCAGAATACTAGGAAGATGGCTCCAATGCTGCTACCTATAAACTTAGCTGTGAACCCAGTAGCGGGGGAGACCCCTGTGCCTATTTTGATATGATAACATATACATGCTATAACATGGCTGTTCAAAATCTGAAGTTCTTGGATGCATTTTGCCTGACCCAAACAAAATCTTCAGTCTTACAGAAAAATTTAGCATTCTAGGCTTCACCCTTTCAATCTTAAAGAGTTAATACATCTTACTAGGTTACCTGGTTTATAAGAGAATGAGGCTTTCAGAAACTATGCTTTATCCTGTACAACAAGAAATAAATGTGTGAGTCCTAGACCAGTCCTTTTCACATGCAGGAATATCAAAAGAAGGAAAAAAAATGAGTAACGCAACATTTTGCTTAAATTAGGGCTGATTTCTAAATCATAGCAGATGGTAAACTAAGGAGAAGAGATGACTCACCGTATCTATTTAGAGGAAACCAGTGAACAGACTGTTATCCATCCTCTTAGGAGTTTGTTTGCCTGTGAACTAGCCTAAGACATTTACTAAATTTATTAAAACGTCCCATTGTAAAATTGGCTTTGTACAAAAAAGTGCAGGAAATCATGGTGGACCAGTCTTTATAGAATAGAGAAACATGCACCCACCAAACTAAAGCCCAAGAAGGAACATGTTCCCAAGTTGGTTCTTTTCCATGGTACCAGTTGCCCACATGTGCTTACGTGACTCAGTTGTCTGTAGTGCCCTCATGCACAAAGGCTGATGACTTCAGCCCCATGACAAGCAACACAAACTCCACCTCTATCAGTTTCTATGACAACTCAAGCACACTAAGCATTTTGTGAGATTTGTCAGACTGCAGAGCCCGCTGCCTCAAAATTCCTTAGACCTCTCTCTCCCCCAGTTCCTCACTTCTCGTGCAGTTTGTACCACAGACCACCTCCCTCTGGGTGGTGGGTTCTAGCCTACCTTGCATTCCTCCTTACCGCGTCACAGTTCTCAGGCAGTTACGTTGCAAAGCAGTTTATCTGTCCCAAGTTCTGCTTCAAACCTATGAGCCATCACCCACCAAGGCAGTTAGCACTCAGAGTTTTCCAGACATCGTACACATTTTAAATTCCAAAATATTTTTTTAAATCCCCCAACACTTTGATGACGTTTACTCCAAAGGAGTTCCAGTTGTAGAATGTTGAAAAATTGTCACTTGGAATACAAGAATCCATTTTCTGTTTCCCCCTGTTTTCCTATACCCAAGAGGAGTCTGAAATACGTATTCTCTATTCTATGCTAACTAGATATTTATTGGAATATAAGAGAATAAATCTCAACCCAGTCTCCTCCAATTGCCTTGTATTTTATTTTTATAGTTCTGTTGATTATAAGTCAGAACTTAAAAGAGGGAGAGAGAAGCCGAACAAGGTTGTATGTCAATTAGAAGTTGTTTTTGTTCTGCATTTGTAACTCCCTTGGCACCACTATCTTTATATCTATTTTCCTAACGTAACAGGCTGATCTCAGCCCTCTTTACAGCTTCAGTGTCTGCTGGCACACAGTAGGTGCTCAATAATGATTTTTGATTGCAGTAAGTTGGTTTTTTAACTACATGGGGGTTAAGGGCACTGACCCCACACACAGTTAAAAATCTACATGTAACTTTTGATTCCCCCAAAACTTAACTGCTATAGCCTGATGTTGACCAGAAGCCTTACCAATAATAAACAGTCAATTTACACATATTTCATACGTTGTAGATGTTATGTACTGTATTCTTACAACAAAGTAAGCTAGAGAAAAGAAAATGTTACTAAGAAAATCATAAGAAAAAGAAAATACATTTAGAGTATTTACTGAAAAAAAACACCTGTTTATAAGTGTACCCATGCTGTTCGAAATTATAGCTGACCCTTGTTGTCCAAGGGTCAGCTATAATTTTTAGCATAATAATAAGAATTACACTTGTCAATGCCTTATAAAAATAAAAGCAATCAAACATGGGTATAGACTTGACTTGCCTGCCACTATTACACTATTTTGAATCGTTCTTGTTTTGTGTCTGTGGGCTTCAGTGGGCTTCGTTTGTGTGTTTGCAGAGAAGGTATACTAGTACACCCTCCCTCCCCCAGTTTGCCCCAGCTACCTAGATAGTTGTATTTTTACACTAATGTTCCCGTCTCATTGGGAGGGATTGAGTTTACTTGCCAGTGTGTGGGCTCATCCACATGACACCCCTGCAGAAAAAGATGAAGCAGATTGTTCTGTTTTTAACAGTGTTTGAGATGAGCTTATCTTTCTCTTCTCTTTTTCAATTCCTTGAACACTTCCATTAATCCTGAATTAGCACTCTATGTAATATACAATTTCCAAGATCTCAGAGGTAGTCCTGTTCACCTTATGGCCTCTGTCTCAGCTTCTTTACATGAATGTGGGGACCCATGAGTGTGGGGACCCATAGGGCTCCTTCTTAAAGTTGATTCAGTGGAATCATCAGCTTGAGCAGGTGAGTGTTTTCTGTGTCTATAGTTTAGAGAGTAAACACATTATAAAGAAATTTGAAATATATTTAGGTTGAAGAATGGAATGTGAAAGATAACTTTTATCATTGTGAAATTTCTTTTTATTTTATTTTATTTTTCCATCACCATTTATCCCCTCTATGCTCTCTTCCACCTCCCCCTACTTGCCTCCCCCCAGCAATCACCACAAGAATTTTGAGCTAGGTACTGTAACAAATCAAAGATCAGGGAGGAGAGAACATATTGACTTAAGAAAGATGAAAACCATAGAAAAACATCAAAGAGAGAGCCAACATAAAGAAGATACTAACACAATTCTTACCAAAGACGCTCTCTGTAAAAGTGAAAAGTGTGTTTCTAATTATGCTGGTCAACACTCTCCACCATGCAGTGATTAGATAAACATTATTTCTGTTCACTTATAAATCTTGATCCTGTCAGGTGTCACGTCATTGGTGACTATGCATAAAAATTATATATATTTGTGAGTATTTATTTGTCTAATATTTTTCAAATAAACTCAGATATCTATAGCACATCAGCTAGTTCAAACTTAAGTAGCACTTATAAGAATTGCATATGCACCCAAGCATTTATTCATCCACAGAGTTTTAAGAACTGTAGAAATGGTTGAAGCTTGGATTATAACTCTGGAGAAACACAGAAGAGAGACTAATGAGACTTTAGAGATATTGGTCCTGAGCAGCAGGACCAAAATGAGCCTGTAAGAACCTCTCTGGATCTTCCCTAGAGAACCTGAAGAACAGATGAAAACTTGGAAATAGGAAGAGTAAATGTAATAATATAGAATTTGCAGTAAAAAATAATCATCTAACTGTAATAAATATGGAAGAATATAAAAGAAACACATTATACAGCCATGAGTACGCAATGGAAGCATGAAACACATCAACCTAACCAGTTATAATACCTGTATACATGGATCAAGATTTATACAATGGTAATGTTTTAAATGATTTAGTTTTTGTTTAATTAAATATTATAAAGGATTTCATTTTGGTGGTTTGTAATTACAAAAATTTGATTATGTGTATAACACTAGTTATTGGGGAGAATGGTCTTCCTTCTATTGAATGAAATGCCATATTCTCCCAGCTGATGGCAACCATGGTTCAAAAACCAAAGGAATATTTAAAAGAGTGCCTTCCAGTGTCAAAAGTCTCAAAGGATAAGTGCAAAGCAAGCACTGAACAGATAACTACTAACCTACAGCAAATTGGTTTTGTAACCTGTGATACCAAATGTGTCATTTCATGAAACTATATAGTATGTAGAAATGAAGAATAAAAGTATTTATTTTGTCTTATGTTTTATTGACAATACTGATTATTTTTTCTTAAGTTAGAGTGAAAAAAAACATTTAAAATAGTATACAAATGGATTAACTACCATCAAATATGCAAATAAGGAAGATTCCAAGGCATTTTCTCTAGAGCCAAATTTTAAATTAATAATTTGTTTCGAACTACTTTAAAATAAGAATAATGTCATATTCATCTTGGTATACCCTATCCCCCAAACATTGGCTGGTACATATAGCTATTCAGTAAGTATTTACTCAACCAAAACAAACTGAAGATATATTCAGTTTTATGTGGACATGCAAATTATGTAAAATTCCAATCATCTCTGTCTTTCCAACTTTGCAATTGTGTTAAAGGAATGTTAGCATCTATTCACTCAACAAGACTATTAAGGACACAGTGCTGTGGGAGAAGAGAAAAGGGGATAATAAATTCTAACAAGGGGCAGGTGTTAAAGAGTTTTTCATAAAAACAATACCATTGAGCTGTTTTGCAACCTGTTCACCTAACCATCAAAATACATGGATCTCTCAGCAACTTGAAATGTCAGAACCATGGCATGCAGCAGGAAAAATATTGAATTAGAGGTCATCTAGCTCCTGTTAAAATCCAGGCTAACAAAAGTGAGATTCAAAGAAGAGATTCTAAGTGTGTGGAAGACATTATCTGTTTATTCGGAAATGGAACAGATGTGTGCCAGGTGCAGAATGTGTTTCTGCCTCACACACCCCTCTAAACCCTGCTGAAGAGCTGCATGAGTAGGGTGCCCGTCATCCCACAAGGGTCCTTAAGAAGAGTCCCCCTCTGAGCCCTTGTGGAAGCTGTTCCTCCGCAGGGGTCCTCTGCTTCCCTCCTGAATCAAGGCTTCTGCTGAAGAGCTCTTACAGGGCATCCCCATCCTGTCATCACTCCTGGATCTAGGAGACTCCCACCTCTCAGTTCCCCTCTGCGGTGTGTACAGAGAGTTGGTGGGATGGAGAGTTAGGGATGGTCTTTACCTCTTCTCTAAGCCAGAGTTCAGTTCTCTGACACACAGATTTCCATGGCTTGATGTCTGTGAATGCTGCCTTCCCTCTGACACTTCCTTTGTTTATTTAGTTTTGTTGGTAAATACTAGAGCACACTCTCACAGTCATTCCCCCAGACTTAGAACTGTCAGCTACTGGAAGCTAAAAATAAGACACACTCACAGACATTTAAACAAATGCTTGACATTTAAACAGAATCTCTCTTCTTTTATTCTAAAAATTCAAAAATAAGGCCCAGGCAATTATTTTTCACACAGTTAAGTATATACTTCAGCTAAAAATAGTATGATGTTTTAATATCTGTAACTTAGGGTTCTCATCCCAGCAAAAATGTTCTGACTTCTTGTGGCCCCAGTGTGATAAACATCCCTTAGGGAGATTGATCCATAGATATGTCAGTAATTTATTTTAAATGTGGATCCTCCTAATGCAAAACATATTTTTATTGGCCAATAAAATTCTCTCACGCCCTCAATGATTTACCCTCTCCGATGTAAGTCCTTATTAGGAAATGTGGAAGGGAACGGACATTATTTGTTCTCTGTTATGTTATGGCTGCCTGACAAGCAATTTCCACACACTTCCTCCTCCAGGCCTTATAACAAACATCTTAGAGAGACATTAATTATCTCCATTTCCCTGAGGAGAAAACAGACTTGGGGGACTAGAAAATATTTCAAGATCCCATAACAGGAAAAGTGTGAGTGCTGAGATTTGAGCCCTGGCTGATCTAATTTTAAAGCTCAACTTCTAGATTTGTAAAATTCATTCTTGATATGTGTATGGAACAGTGGAGTCTCTTCCTCTAGCCCTGATTTGACAGAAAGGGTTGGAGTAATGAGGTAATTTTCTACAGTGTGCAAGACCATGTATGCACAACACTGCATCAATAATGAAATGTTTTGGTGCAGGTGAGACTCACAATTCAATAGCCAGCCACATTGAGAATGAATTCATATTTAAATTATAAATTCTGGCTTGTACACCTTATCTTCTTTATTTTCGCCAAATATTGAGAAACAAAACCACTGCTGTGTAAAGTGGCTAAATGACGAACTAAAGGCATGTTCTATAGTTCTCGTGTGTGTTTGGGTTTTCCTGGTATTCCAATTTTGCTGTAGACCAGATGATTACACCCACCCCAAAACCCAGCAGGCAGATGTTAATTTTTACCTTCTCTTATCTTTAAGTTACCTGCCAATCAAGAAGATGGCCAATGGCCTTTTTTTCTTCAGATAAGAGGGTAAACCTTTCCTGGTTCAATAACTTCTCTGTGTTGACATTGAGGCTTTGATGGCTCTGTGTCACATATTACGGACTTGGTTGTGGCTTAAGGTCATCATCCTTTGATGTGTAAGAACCACTCACTGGCGAGTGGAAGAGACCTGCCATGATTGACTTAGGCCAGCCAACTGGCTGGAGTGAACATTAGGAAATCAACTTCATACTCACATCTGGTAAATTTTCCCCAAACATGTTATGGATAATGATCACTAGTATACTCTTTTGTTGTGTGCATATTGTCTTGATGTTAGTCTGTTGAAAACAAATCCTATCTAATAAAGAGGGAATATACTAATTGACCCTCATGCCATCGCAAAGATGGTGGCGCCCACAGCCAGTAAGGAGGGAATATGCTAATTGACTTCCCCACCCTCAAAGATGGCGACACCCACAGCCAATAAAGAGGGAACATGCTAATTGACTGGTCCACCCTCAAAGATGGCGGCACCCACAGCCAATTAGGAGGTAATATGCTAATTGACTACCAAACCCTCAAAGATGGTGGTGCCCACAGCCACAAGATGGCAGCACCCAGTCCCCTCAGCCCCGCCAGGGCGGCAGGTGTGCAGCAAGGCCAGGCTTGCCCCTAGGCCGGCCTGGCCGCTCCGCACACCTGCCTCCGTAGTCCCCCAGTTCCCTCAGCCCCCCAGCTGTCCAGGGCCAGCCCAAGACCCAGGCAAGCCTTGGATAACAGCTGCTCAGCTGTCCAGGGCCGGCCCGAGGTGAAGGCAAGCCTCAGATGTCGGCTGCCCAGCCACCCAGGGCCACCCGAGGCTCAGGTAATGAGGGCCAGCCAAAGCTTGCACTGCCAGCAGTGGCAGCCACAGAGGTGTAATGGGGCGTCACCTTCCCCTGATTACTGGGTTGCCTGCTGCCTCTGAGGGCTCCTGGACTGTGAGAGGGGGCAGGCCGGGCTGAGGGACTCCCCCTCCAATGCATAAATTTTCATGCACCGGGCCTCTAGTATTTTATATAGTATAGTGTTGTTATACTACTAGAGGCCTGATGCACGAAGATTCGTGCAAGAATGGGCCTTCCTTCCCCTGGCTGCCAGCACTGCCTTTGCTCCGCACCTGAGCCACCTTTCTGCCTTTGCTCTGGCCCAGAGCCGCCTTTCCGCCTTCCCACACTGCCCAGAGGCCCAGAGTGGCTGGGGCGGTGCGGAATGCCTGCGTCATCACCATGGTCACAACACAGGCGTCCCACCCTGCCCCCAGCTGCTTGGTGCCTGCGTATGCAAACTAACCCGTCATCTTTGTTGGGTTAATTTGCATACTCACTCCTGATTGGTGGGCATCACAAAGGTATGGTCAATTTACATCTTTCTCTTTTATTAGTGTAGATTATTACTGGCTCAGAACTGTACAATATGTTTAGTGCAATGTTCCTGTTACCTTTACAGGTCCTTCCACGTGCTAGAGTTCTCTAATAATAAGCAAAGAAATGTACCCAAAGCTAAAATCTGAATGAATTGTATTATATATGTCACCCTCATAGGACAAAAATGCATCTTTAAAAATTAAGAATTTGTGGTTCTTCTTACTGCTGCCTAATTTTAGCAGAGGCCCCAGGGGCTGAAAAAATATTTAGAAATTAGTCTGGCTCTGCGGGACTTGCTGACACTGTGATACTGATTTTCCCAGCAAAAGTGAATCCTGCACCTCCATAACACCTAAAAGAAGGAATTTGAAGAAACTAGGAGTTATATTTGATAAGGGTTGTCATTGAGTGTGTGTTCCCTTCCCTTGCTATGGGTGAGTAGAGATGGGTGCTTACTCCAGTGAAAGGAGCTGCAATAGTACCACTCAGAGAGCTTGGCATATGCCCATTAGTATTTGGAGGAGGTAGAGACTGATACCTGATGAACACCTGAAAAGGTATAAGGCAAAGCACTCTGAATGCAGAGCAAGAGGAGATTAATACAATAAGAGGGGGCAACTTCCCCACCAGAGCAAGGGTGAGATGTGTGTGTCCCATGATGACCAAAGCCCACAGGAGAAAGATGGTCTTGAATCCTCTTCAGAGTGATCTGAGTAGTCTTAAGCTATAGGACTGTGAGGAAAATCAGCCTAATACAACAGAGTAGAAGCCAAAGAAAGAGCATGGTCAGCAATAGCAAACATTTCTAAGATATTGAGTGGCCATTGGATTTCGCATAAAGCTCATTGGCAATTTTGGTGGTGAAGGAACAAGCCAGGCTATAGCAGGTTGCATTTTCATGGTGGTCAGTTAGAGGTTTGGTGGAGAGGAATTGGGGGAATTTCCATCTGCATTTATTACTTATTGCTGCATTAATAAATTACTACAAATTTAGAAACTTAACATGATACTAATTTATTCTCTCTCAGTTCTATAGATCATAATCTGGAGGGCTTGACTCTGTTTTGGGCCTCCAAAGCTATCATCAAGGTATCATCCATGCTGGGCACTTATTTGGAATATTTGGGAGAAAATCCATTTTCAAGCTCATTCAGGTTGTTGGAAGAATCCAGTTCCTTGTGGTTGTAGGACGGGGGTCTGTATTTCCTTGCCAACCATCAGTTAGAGGCTGGTCTTTGCTCTTAGAAGCTGCCTGGATTCCTCTACATGTGGTCCCTTCTATCCACAAAGCCAGCAATGGCGTGGTGAATTCTTCCCATGCTTCAAGTCTCTCTTACTTTTTGTTTTTGCCACCAGCCAGAGAAAGCTCATTGTTCCTAAGGATTTATGTAATTAGATTAGACACATCCAGATAATCTCTATTTTGAGCTTGACAGTGGCATATAACATAATCATAAGAGTGTTACCTTTTTACATTCATAGGTTCTGGGGATTAAAGCATAACATCTTTTGTGGTCCCTCTTAGAAATTCTGCCTATCTCAGGCACTTTCATTCATCAAGTGTGTAGCCGAGAAAGCAGGACAGCCTGCCAGCAAGATGCTGGTCACAATGCCATTCTTTGCAAGTTTTTCTGATGGGCATTCATGGGCTCAAGGAGATTTTTCTACCTGAGGTCCACAGATTCACATTCACATGCATGTTTATTTTAGGGGAAAATAACCAAAAAGTTAGTTAATATGATAGTGCAATTAAAATGTAAAATTACTACTAAAAATTCAAGGCATAATCAGATAAATGTTTAGGGTTAAAACTATTCAGCTAATATTGAGTTGACAACTTGTAATCTGATTTCAAAGTTTTTGTTAGGATTCTCCAACCTTGAACAATTTGAATAACTGTGTACGGAGCAAAGCTATTGAAAGAAAATAGCATTCAATAAGCAGATGACTACTATGTGATTTTATAACTCTTATGTACATTGCTAGGCAGCAGGATGTTGTTCTGACCTTAGACAAGTTATTTAACCTCTCTGAGCCCTAGTTTCTTTTTTTAAAAATATATTGATTTCAGAGAGAGGAGGGGAGATGGAGAGACAGATAGAAACATCAATGTGAGAGAGTAATACATAGGCTGCCTCCTGCACGCCCCCTACTGGGGATCGAGCCCACAAACCAAACATGTGCCCTGACCCAGAATCGAACTGTGACCTCTTGGTTCATGGGTTGACACTCAACCACTGAGCCACACCAGCTGTGAGCCCTAGTTTCTTTATCTGAAAAATTGGAACAATAATATATCTCTCACAGATTAATTATAAGTGCAGTATTTAATGAGACAACTCATGTATTAAGGACACAGTAAGCAATATATACATATTTGTTATAAATGCATTTTTAGTAACTCAGTTTACTCTAAAAAGAATTATTAATTTAAATTTTGTCATTCTAAACTAAATCATTGTAAAATCAAATCAAAGCCCAAGGTCTATTCTAGACCCAAGAACTAAAATCAGAATCTTGGATTTTTTTCTAGTTGGGAGGGGAGTCTAAAATCAACTGCAAAACATTTTTTATTATAGACACTTTATCTTAATTTTCCCCTTGTTCAAAAGGCTGACTTACAATCACTTATTGTGTTCTGATGTTGGCAAAGAGCCCAATTATTTCTCTAATGGAATTGACCTATAAATGTGCATACTTTGAAAGCCTTAGTAAATAAATATTAATAAAAGAATCTCACAAACTATGAATGAAAAGTGTATATATGAGTTCAACTAAGAAATGAATATAATCAGACTGCTATTCAATTTTGATATTAGAGAACAAAGAAAGTAAATGGCTAATTTAATAGCAAATGGGAATTTACCTGTTGCCAAAATATAATGGATGGTTTGTTGTAGTCTCAAAACAATATGTATGATATTAATTGCATTTTAATTATATTGGCCTTTCCAGTGGCCTTTTCAGTTCACATAAAACTTACATTTGTAATTCAGAACTGGAATTTAAAAAGAAGTGGTGTATTGTAATTTAATATCTTTGGTTTTTAATACATCAATCCATCACTGATAATAAAGGAATATATGCTTCTAGATACTTATATCACAAGCGATATTTATTACCTCAAACTACTTTAACAATACATATACAAAAATTAAAGGCTGAAGTGATCATTTAAAATTTTCAATCACTATTGATAGCTTGATCCTATTTGTTTGGAAAGGACTGGCCAGCTTGGCTTAGTAGTTGAGCATCGACCTATGAACCAGGAAATCCCAGTTCGATTCCCAGTCAGGGCACATGCCTGGGTTGCAGGCTTGATCCACAGAATGGGGCATGCAGGAGGCAGCCGATCAATGATTCTTTCTCATCATTAATGTTTCTCTCTCTCTCCCCCTCTCCCTTCCTCTCTGAAATAAATAAAAATATTTTTTAAAAAAGAAAGCAACATTTACTTCCAACATTCAGTTCTCACAGTGTGATTTATTTGGATGAATTAGAACCATTAGATATAACATGTAACTATCAAGGCCAACAGCAAACACAAAATCTCTCTCTCTCTCTCTCACTCTCTTTCTCTCTCTCTCTCTCTCTCTCTCTCTCTCTCTCTCTCTCTCTCTCTTTCTTACACACACACACACACACACACACACACACCTTTGCTGTGGTACATGTATTTAGTGCCTATATACTACTCATTCATTAATTCAATGAGCAAAGGTAATGGTGACAGGCATGTTCTGTAGATATAGTATTAAGAATGATTTGGTCACTACCCTAAAAATAAAAGCTCACAGGTGAGAGAATAAAACAGGCAGGCAATCATCATACCCTGTCAGAAGTGTTCCAAATAGTAAAAAGTACTATGGGTTCTTATAGGAAGTCCAACTTATATTCCCTTATCCCAACCAGTGGACCTTTTCCAAGTAGCACTCTTCAGGGAGAGACAAAAAAATATGGATGACTTTGTACATAGGCACAGGTGCCCCTTGATAATCTAGTCAATGAGCCCCACTAACTGTGGGCTTCTAGTCATCACTATATTTGAATTACAACACTTTTTGTTCAGATATTTAGTTTGCTGTAGAAATATCCAGTTTCACCCATATCCTATCACTTTAATTTTTTTTCCAGAGAGCATCATGGCTATACTTATATGAATAATATGTAAATAAAATGCAACTGGAAGAATTTACATTAACTCTTAATTTCTTTCTTGGTGTTGAAAGTTAAGGGAATGTTACCTTGTTCATCATATATTACTGTATCTTTGAATTTGTAAATATACATGTATTACTTCCATGATCAGAAAACAATAAGGATAAATATATTCACTGTTTTACTGACTTCAAGGACTTTCCTGGTTATACCTTCTTTCTCTTTCACTTCACGCACTTAAAGAATATTCTGTAACCTGTTCAATGAGCAAACTTTTCAGTTCTTCCCCCCAATTCTTCCACAAACCAGTGAAGTCTTTCTTTTCCTACTTTCACTCACCCTATGGTGAGAACAACAACAAAAGAATATTTCACCTCTTTTATTTTTGATGTAAAATCAAATGAACACTTTCCAGGCTTTATCTTACTCTCTTCGGTCTTGAGGCACCGCACCCAGTCATTTATTTTCATCTCTCCTGCCACATGCTCTTTCCTTTATTGACTCCTTTTCTGCTTTGATGTTTTGGGACACAGTGAAACATGTGTGCCTATTCCCACTTTTTATATTAACGTCTACTTTGTCTGTTGACGAGCCATACCAGCTCTCTTAGGATTGCCATTTATCTTCTTCCACCCTTTCAATCTATATGTGTATCTTTGAAGCTAAACTGTCTCCTGTAGACTAAATATTTTAAAATTCCTCACTCAAGGACATGTTTATTGATTTTAAAGAGAGAGGGAGGGAGGGAAGAGAGGAGGGAGGGAGGGAGGGAGAAAGAGAGGAGAGAGAGAAACATTGATTAGCTGTCTCCTGCACCTGCTTCGACTGGGCATTGAACCTGCAACCTAGGTATGTGCCCTCACTAGGAATCAAACCCGCAACCATTTGTGTGCTATTATTGTTACATATACTGTATCTGTGTTAAAAGATAAACAACCCATTGCTATAATTTTATTTTATATTCTTAATTTTAAAGAAGCTGGGGGAATAAAAGAAATAAGTATGAATTTATAAAGTTTATTTTATTAAACTTTTTATTTACCATTTCTGTTTCTTTTCATTTCTTCCTGTGAGTTTGAGCTACCATTTGATGTCATTTCTGAACTCAAATACAGCTATGTTCTCACCTGCCTCCTTTGTGCTGCTATTGTCAAATATAGAAAGTACTAGAGGCCCGGTGCACGAAATTCGTGCATGGAGGGGCGGTTGTCCCTCAGCCCAGCCTGCACCCTCTCCAATCTGGGACCCCTCGAGGGATGTCCGACTGCCTGTTTAGGCCCGATACCACTGGGATCGGGCCTAAACGGGCAGTTGGACATCCCTCTCACAATCCAGGACTGCTGGCTCCCAACTGCTCGCCTGCCTGCCTTCCTGATTGCCCCTAAATCGCTTCTGCCTGCCAGCCTGATCACCCCCTAACCACTCCCATGCCAGCCTGATTGATGTCTAACTGCTCCCCTGCCAGCCTGTTTGCCCCCAACTTCCCTCCTCTGCCAGCCTGGTCACCCCTAACTGCCATCCCCTGCAGGGTTGATTGCCTCCAACTGCCCTCCCTTACAGGCCTGGTGCCTCTCAACTGCCCTCCCTTGCAGGCCTGGTGCCTCCCAACTGCCCTCCCCTGCTGGCCATCTTGTGGTGGCCATCTTGTGTCCACATGGGGGCAGGATCTTTGACCACATGGGGGAAGCCATATTGTGTGTTGGATTGATGGTCAATCTGCATATTACTCTTTTATTAGATAGGAGGATAGAGGCCTGGTGCACGGGTGGGGGCCAGCTGGTTTGCCCTGAAGGGTGTCCTGGATCAAGGTGGGGTTCCCTTGGGGCATGGAGCAGCCTGGACGAGGGGTCTGTGGTGGTTTGCAGGCCAGCCACACCCCTGGCGACCCAAGCAGAGGTCCTGGTATCTGGAATTTATTTACCTCTACAATTGAAACTTTGTAGCCTGGAGCGGAGCCAAGCCTCCTGCTCGATCTGTGGCTGCCGCCATTTCTGTTTGGATTTGTTTACCTTCTATAATTGAAACTTTGCATCCTTGAGTGGAGGCCTGGGCCCGCCAGAGTGTGTGGAAAGCTTGGCTTCTTCTGTTGCCGGGGAAACCCAAGCCTCCCTTCTGGTAGCCATCTTGGCTGGGGTTAATTTGCATACTCGCCCTGATTGGCTGGTGGGTGTGGCTTGGCTGGTGGGCATGGCTTGTGTAGCGGAGTGATGGTTAATTTGCATATTACTCTTTTATTAGAGAGGATATATTATAAATTTTAAAATTAAATGTATAATTATTTAAATATATTTATGAGACTTAAAATATATATTATGCATTAGCTTTTAAAATTAAGAGAAGAAATGAGAAAAATATGCAATTGCACTATTTGTTGTAATTATCTACATAATTACTTTTACTAGTACTCTTTGTTTTTTTGTTGTGGATTCTAATTATTTTCGTATCACTTACTTGTAGCCAGGAGAACTTTGTATTTCTTGAAAGGTGGGTCTACTAGCAACAAATGCTCTCAGTTTTTGTTTATCTGCGAATGTCTTTGCCTTTATTTTTGAAAGATGTTTTCGCTAACCATAAGATTCTTGGTTGACTATTTATTACTTTGAACACTTCAAATATGTCACCCCACTGCCTTCTGGTCTCTGTTATTTCTGGTTAGAAGTTAGCTATTCACAGATCTCAGAGGGGAGGGGTTTGGAGGGAATGGGAAGAGATTAACCAGAAAACTTATATGCATGTATGCACAGCATATAGACACAGATATAGTGCAGATCATAGTGCAGTGAAAGCCTAGGGTGGGGTGGGGGCTGGGTGAAGGGAGGCACATGGGGAAATCTGTAATTCTATCAACAATTTTTTAAAAAAGTTGAGCTATTAACCTTATCAGAGCTTCCTTGTGTGTGATGAGTTTTCTTGCTGCTTCAAGATTTTCTCTTTGTTTTTGGTTTTCAGTATTTTTACTCCATTGCATATGGATGTGGTTCTCTGCATTTATCCTCTTTGGACTTTCTTGGGTGTATAGAAAAGAATTTTCAATAAATCTGAAGAGTTGTCAGCCATTATTTATTCTAATATTGTTTTCTTCCTCTTTCTCTCCTCTGCCTCTAGAACTCTGATTATGTGTTTATTGGTGTGCTTAAAGGTGGCCCACATTTCTCTGAGGTTCTGCTCACTTCATTCTTTTTTCTCTCTCTCCTTTAGGTTGCATACTCTTATTAATGTATCTTCAAGTTCATTGATTCTTCTGCCAGTTCAAATCTACTGCTGAGCCCCTCTAGTGAATTTTTTCATTTGATTATTATACTTTTCAATACTAGAATTTTCATTTGGTCCTTTTAAATAATTTATATCTTTTTATTGACATTCTCTATTTAATGAGATGTCGTCATGCATTCCTTTAAATCTTTAGACATGATTTCCTTTAGTTCTTTGAACATATTTATAATGGCTGCTTTGAAGTCCTTGTTAAGTCTATATTTTGAGTTCTTCCAAAGAAATTTCTATTGCCTGCTTTTTTCCTGAATATGAGTTACACTTTCCTGCTTCTTTGAATTTCTTGTAATGTCTTATTGAAAAATGGGCATTTTAGATAATATATTGTAGCAAGGCTAGATATGAATTCCTCCCCTAGCTATCTTTGAATTTTAAATCTTATAAATAGTTTATCAAATAATTCAAATAGTAAACATTATTGACTAACCCAATTCATAAATTCAAAAATCCTCTCATTTATTGTTGTGTTTTTAGATATAGCCTCATGTCAAGGAACAAGCAGGAACTCGATAATATTTGTGAATACATGAATCCTGGGCACTGGATAAGAGGTGCACAAGGCTCTGTTGTGGCAAGCAGAGCCACAGGACCTGAGTGAAATTGCCGAGATAACTTACATATTCTTAACACAGCGGCCTTTTACAACCATGTCATTTCTGTCACTCTGCTTCACAAAGTCCTCGGGTGGCTTCCCATCATACCCAGATGAAAGGCTCCCACTGCCTCACTTTATCTCCTACTATTCCTTTCCTGCCTTACTCTGTTTACTCCTTCCGAGATTCTCTTGCATGGTTCATTTTCTTTCTTTTTAAAAATTTTTATTGATTGATTTTTAGAGAGCTGGATGGAGGGAGGGAGGAAGAGGAGAGATAAACATTGATTTGTTTCACTTATTTATGCATTCATTGGTTGATTCTTGTATGTGCCCTGACCAGGGACTGAACCTGCAACCATGGAGTATTGGGATGATGCTCTAATCAACTGAGTTATCCGGCCAGGGCTGCATTGGTCATTTTCATGTTAGACTTTGTCTGCCTTTATTTTTTTATTTTTTGTTAATTCTCACCAGAGGATTTTTTAAATTGATTTTTAGAGAGAATGGAATGGAGGGGTAGAGACAGAAACATAGATGCAAGAGACACATTGACTGGTTGCTCTTGCACATACCCCGACTGGTGCCAGGGATCAAGCCTGTAGCCGAAGTATGTGCCCTTGACTGGAATTGAACCCAACCACTGAGCCAAACTGGCCAGGGTGACTTTGTCTGCCTTTAGTGTTCTTCCTATCAAATCCACATGATTCTCTCCCTTCTAATATTGATTCAAATGTCACTCTATCCACAATTTTTCTTATCCCCCCACTTTGTTTTTCTCCTACACATTTATCCCTAATCTATATATATATATAAAACCCTAATATGCAAATAGACCAAACGGTGGAACAACTGAACAACCGGTTGCTATGACATGCACTGACCACCAGGGGGCACGTGCAGAACATGGGTGGGCGTCAGCCAAGGCGGGATGGTGGAGCAGGTGAGTGGGGGCACCAGACTAAGGCGGAGCACCGGTCACTGTCATCGGGGCGAGCCTCTGGTGGTTACTGAAAATTCTTTGCTTCTGCACGCCACGGTCCCGCCCGGCACTTGTACCTGCTGCTGGCACCGGCCCCGCTCACGCCCACAGCTGGCGCCAGAGCCTCCGTTCACCCCAGCTGCTGGTGCCGGCCCCCATCAATCCGCACCATCAGCAGGTGCGAGCGGGGCTGGCAACTTTCAACGGGTGGGAGAGGTGGGGGTGGGAGTGGGGCTGCCGGCAGACAGGAGACGGGGGGGGGGGGAGGTGGGCACAGAGAATGGGCCGAGACCCGCCCCTGTGTCCACTGCAGCCTCGTGGCCCACAATTCCTTTCAAGGTGCACGAATTCGTGCACTGGGCCCCTAGTACATACATAATTTATTTTTTTTTTACCTTGCTTATTATCTTTTCCCTTCACTAGAACGTGAGTTCTTAGAGGGCATATTTGCCTCTTTGGTTCCTGCTTATCCCCTGCTCATAGAAAATGGCACATAGTAAGCACAACACAAAAATGTGTAAATGAATAAGCGTGGCAGTATGCATATTTGGTAAATAATACTTCATTCATTTAACTAGTACACACTGAGCATCAACAGCGTGTCAGGAACTCTTCCAGGCACTCAGGACACACAGAAGTCCCTGTCCTCGTGTAGCTATAGTGAACAACTAAACAGGAAATACCATTTTTGATGTTTAACTATAACCTGAAGAAACTTAAGGTAGGCAAAGGGGTAAAAAAAGGGGTGGTGGGGTGGTGGAGGAGATAAACAGTAATGACAAAGAGAATTAGTTCATAAAAGTCCTCTTTACCGAGGTGACAGTTAATGTGATCATGGTGGTGATAATGGAGATAGTAATAATGTGATGACAACGACCAGGAAGACAGTGATAAGAGAAGTGGCTAAAGGTTAAGCAAAAAGTTGCTGGGCACTAAATGCAACTTTGTACCATTTCCAGTACATAGTGCCGATTCCCCAGAACAAGTTGTCTCGGTAGCTAATTTGTGAAATGCTTCAATGAAAGATTGTGTAAAAAATGTGAGAAGAGCACCATTAGTACTGTTCCTAGTTCTGTTACATTTTGTTCTTTCCCAAAGTGTTTGTTTACTCTTTTAAAAAATACCATTTATACTTTCTAGAATGGGTCACAATGTATTTTAAATGAGTTTATAGCCATCCCTATTTCTTTTTTAAAAAAATATATTTTTATTGATTTCAGAAAGGAAGGGAGAGGGAGAGATAGAAACATCAATGATGAGAGAGAATCATTAATTGGCTGCCTCCTTCATGCCCCCCACTGGGGATTGAACCCGAAACCCAGGCATGTGCCCTTGACCGGAATCGAGCCCTGGACCCTTCAGTCCGTTGGCTGATGCTCTATCCAGTGAGCCAAACCGGCCAGGGTCATCATTATTTCTTATTGAATTTACAATTTCCTAATTCTCAAGGAAAGTAAACAACAAATTCTCATTTTAATGAAGATTAAAGCAAATTGGACATATATAATCTACTTTCAGCAATCAGTTAAAATTTCCAGCAGGAGATGAACCAAAGAAGTTCCAAGTAATGTTTATCCTTGACATTATCATTATTATTCCTTCAATTGGGTAGCCAGTCTTGTCCCTACCCTCACCCTAACCTCCACCACCAAAAAGGGCTTAGTAGTGTGAGTCCTTTTCAATATATCCTTGAGACTTCCAGGCATAGAGCAGAGTACATATCTGAAGTAAGCAATCCTCTTGCTTACCTCAAGAATAATATACTTTTCTCTTCTACTGTAAGTAGCATTATTCACCAAGATTTAAAATAAAATTGCAAACCTGTTCAATTTTTCTTTCTAAATTCTGTCTACATCCAATAATTCCAGTCATATATCTTCTCTATTTTTACCCAAAGTAGAGCCACTGATAAGAATTTTCCAACTAATATTCTAAGACTCAAAAATTCACATTTATTTTAAAAGGCAAACTTTCTAGGGTTACATTAACTATTTACTGACCTATATCAATATATTTTTTTTAGAATTAAAATTGTCGTGTTATTTTTCTGGATAATGACAAAAACATATACAGATAATGAATTTCAACTTTATTGTGTGAGGGCATGGGCTGGGCATTGAGGAACCACATAAAAGACTTGTTTTCCACTTGCTTTTATATGTCTGAGTATCTGAAGGTAACAAGTTCATGATCAAAAAATAAACAAGCAGCCCTGCCACCAAAAGGTTGCTGGTTCAACTCCAGGTCAGGGCACATGCCCAGGTTTCAGACTTGATCCCCAGTAGGAGGTATGCAGGAGGCAGCCAATAGATGTTTTGATCTCACATCGATGTTTCTCTCTCTATCTCTCTCCCTTTCCCTTTCTCTCTCTTTAAATTAATTTTTAAAAAGTATTTAAAAAAATAAACATGCAGGATAAAACACAGGTGGCATGAAATTATTGCAATGATGTTAGTGCAACATACATGACTAGCAAATATTACATAGCTAATGCAAAAGAAAAAATATTAAAGACAGGTGATGTCCTTCTTAAAACACAAATATTAGCCCTAGCCAGTTTGGCTCAGTGGATGGAGCGTCATCCTGTGGAATGAAGGGTCCCAGGTTCAATTCCAGTTGGGGGCATATGCCCGGGTTGCAGGCTCAATCCCCAGTGTGGGGCATGTGGGAGGCAGCCAATCAATGATTCTCTCTCATCATTGGTGTTTCTCTCTCTCCCTCTCTCTTCCTCTCTCTTCCTCTATAAAATCAATAAAAATATATTTTAAAAAACCCAAATATTTAAAAAACCACAAACATTAACATACATCCTAATGCACTCATTTGTTTGTAATAATCAGAGATGATATCTTGAAATATTAATTTTTTGTTCTCCTTTTCTACAGTTCTTTAAAAGTCATTTCTTCCATTAATAGTCAGCAGCATGCAACTTCCTAGAAAATACATAGAATTTTTATGGACTGAAAAACAAAGAGTCAATGTTAATTTTTAAAAAATAAACTTATACGTTAAATCAATGATACCTATTCTCTTGAAGAGAAAAAAAACAAACAAAAACTTTGAAAATATATGGTCACAATTCTATCAGGTATCCATTGCCTAAATGGAATTAGTGCTATTAAGCTAGTAATGGGATTTGTATAATAAAATAATTTCAATTTGGGATAACTTAACTTGTTTAAAAACAAGGCTTCTTTACAAACAGGGGCTTCCATCCCTTTGGAAACAAGTTTCTCACACCAGTGTCCTCCTTTGAATGTGAAAGATTTCTCTGTGACTGTCTTGCCCAGGAACAGCATCCTGAACTGCCTTTGCATGTGTTGGGGTGAGAGTTGAGGGATTAATTGGTGTGTGAGGGGGATGATAATCAAGAATGACCCTTCTTGACAAGAGAGGGATGTTCAGGTGAAGGAAGCTATGCTTCACAATATCCACACAGGCAGAAGAGTTATTTTCTGCAAGAAGCTGCCACCTACCCCATAAGTGGCCCAGGAATAAACACAGGGTAGTGCCTCCTAGAGGCAGAAATGCCCATGTCAAAGCATCTGGGACTTACAGTCTCCTCAGCAGGAAAGTGGGCCAGGTGCTAGGCTAGTAGCTTAGTTAACCTGTAGCCCATGCTTTGTCTTCCTTATCTCGCCACATGACAGCCCACAGTTAGGATGAGACCCATTTAAACTGTAGGCTTTCATGAAAGGTTTTCCCAGAGATGATGTTGCTCTCCCTTGGTCTTTGGTGTGGGGTGAATTGTGTTCCTCAAGAAGGTATATTGAAGTCCTAAGTCTTAGTAGCTGTGAATGTGGCCTTATTTGGAAATAGAGTCTTTGTGTATTTAATCAAGTTAAAATGAGATCATTAGGGTGAGGCCTGCTCCATTATAATGGGTGTCCCTATAAAAAGAAAGCTGGGTGAAGAGACACGGTAAGGAAGGATGCCATGTGGTGATGGAGGCAAAGACTGGAGTGATGCATCTACAAGCCAAGGAACACCAAGGATTTTAGGCACCACCAGAAGCTATGAAAAGGCCTAGGACGCATTCTCCCTCAGAGCCCTCAGAAGGAGTCAACCTGCTGACACCTTAATTTTCAACTTCTGGCCTCCAGAACAATCTATATATATAAAAGCCTAAGCGGCCATTATGACCAAATGACCAGTCAACCAGTCTCTATGACGTGCACTGACCACCAGGGGGCAGACGCTCAGTGCAGGAGCTGCCCCCTAGTGGTCAGTCAGTGTTCTCCCACAGGGGGAGTGCTGCTCAGCCAGAAGCCGGGCTCATGGCTGGCAGGTGCAGCTGCAGTGGCAGGAGCCTCTCTCGACTCCGCAGCAGCGCTACCTAGCGGTGGCGGCAGGCACAGTGGGCCGGGATGAGCACAAGCAATGTGGCGCCCAGCCCTGGTTCAGGCTCTTCTCACTTGGTGCACTGCTACATCCCTTGGGGGATGTCTGACTGCCAGTTTAGGCCCAATCCCCGTAGGCCTGATCCCTTGGCCTGCAGGGATTGGGCCTAAACCGGCAGTCGGACATCCCCTAAGGGTTCCGGATTGTGAGAGGGTGCAGGCCAGGCTGAGGGACTCCTCCCCCTCTCCCCCCACATGAATCTGTGCCCTGGGCTTCTAGTGAGAAAATAAATTTGTGCTTGCTGTTTTAAGCCATCCAGTTGATGGTACTTCATACTACACAAGCCCTAGAAAGTGAACATAGCCTTAGAAACCACCTCGCCACACACTCACTCCCCTCACCTTCAAATCTCAAGGGGCTTGGATGATATGGCACATCTATCTGACCATATTGTGGTCGGTCCCCTTGCTGTTTACTCTAATTCTTCCCTGGCTAACTTCAGTCAGCATTACAGGAGCAGAATACCATCTTGTCTTCTTGATTCTGACTGCATTATACTTACTCTAGGCCATAACATGACACTTTCTGTCATTTCTCTTCTTTAAGGAAACAACTTCCTCACCAAGTCTTATGTCAATCTTTCATTACCTTATTATTTTAGAAGGCAAAAATACCTTCAAAATGTGATTATCAACTTGCAAAATTTTTGTTGAGTCTATTCTAAAAGAAAAACAAAGTCACCTGTGTCCAGAGAGAAAAGTGATCCATTAGATTAACCTTATACATTTTAATCCTGCCCTTTGGCATTGATTTTCTATGCAACTTGAGTCAAATAATTTAATATTTCTATACCTTGTTTAATAACACTGACTTTCCCTGCAGGGATGTCTTAAAGATCAAGTAAGGTTGAATTGAATGACACTTGAGAACTATAGGATAAATGTAAAGGTTAAAAAAGAATGACCCGTCTTGACCAGAGAGGGAAGTTGAGGTCCTGATTAATTCACATTACTATTCAGCCACATACCATTCTCAAGGGATTCTTCTTATAAAAACAAAACAAAACAAAAAACAAAACAAAAGCAGGCTTTTCATTAAGTTTGGAGCAATAGAAAGTCACCTTGCAAGGTAGGATTGATATATTTATTGCTGATTTCAAGGTATTTTTTATTTCAGTCACTAGATTAATGATAATAGCAAGATAAAACAATGTTTCTGCTTCCATGCATTGCATATTTACATTACTTTTTCCTGCAATATTTCATAGAGGAAGAATTGCCCGACTTCATCATGGTCCTCAGTCATAATATATTACAGCTCCTAAATCCATAGATAAACTCTACGTTTAGAGTGACTAAGATGTCTCCTAAGTTTGAATTCTGTAGATATATCATTTGGGAGGAGAGTGGGTCATTCTAATTCATTTCACATCCTAATTTACATGGCTTAAGATGATTTACCTTCAGGAGTATGCAGGATGGGTCATGGAGAGCCTGCCCAGATAATGGAAGATATTATTCATGTTCTTTTGATATTTCACTTTATATGTACCATATTTTTCCATGTATAAGACGCTATATTTTTCTAAAATTGTTAGACTGAAAATTCGAGGGGCGTCTTACACATGGAAGTCAGCTGAGGAGGGAGCTGCCCATACCTTGTCAAACAGGCTTCCTCCAATCAGGAGCCTATTGTTACTGACATCAGCTGATACCATAATTAGAGGTGGAGGTGGTGAGTGCACAGATGCAACAGGTACTGGAGCATTCGGAGCCCATAAAGATGTTAAAAAATAAAAAGATAAATACTGGTAAGTGATTGCCTTACTCTGAAAAATTCAAACAATGTAATCAGCTATGCAAAAGAGCATGGAAATAGAGCTGCAGAGAGACAATTTGGACCTCCTCCTACTGAGTGTATCATCAGACAGTGGAGAAAACAGGAAGAACAACTCCTTAAGATGCCAAAAAAGAAGAAGGCCTTAAAGGAAAACCAGAAAAATGTTTAAAAAAATATTGATTTCTTAATTTAGGGTTGGAAAAGTGAGTGCGTCTTATACACGAGAAAATACAGTAGTCAGTTCACTGTTGTTTCATTCTGTGCCCTGGTTGACCTCTATTGCTTTATTTCATTTAAACCCTGAGACCAGTTTTTATTTGCTATTTTATATCATTGTATTATGGGCAGATTTCTCTTCCAAGGAAGTGGGACCCAGAACCTTGAGGAGAAAAATGGCACCTCTAGCTGATGTTGCATCCTCCCAGTCATCAGAGGAGTGAGGGCTGTACTGCCTGCTCTTCGTAGTGTTGAGAAAGAATAGTACTGAGCCTGCATTCATGATAGGTGCAGAATGAATCTGTGGAACCCAGCTTTCTGGTTGCTCCTTTGACTGGATGTCCATGCTTCCTGTTGGCTTAAAGGCAGTCTCTAGGTTCCCATTTCCTTTCCCAGGTTGTCCCTTAGAGGCTGTAGTGAGCTAAGTTCTGGACCTCCTGTCCCCTACCTGTAGGAAATGAGCAACTGAGATTATCTGTCAGGACTCAGAAACTTTCCTGGAAGCAATCGGACCGGAGGTGGAAGACCAGCCTGCCCCAACCTTGGAGCTCTGAGTGGACTCTCCACCTCACACCAACTTCTACCCTCATCCATCCCCTACCTCTGAAGGGGTACCCTGTGAGACTGTTTTGCCATGCTGTTCCCTGAGAAATATTCCCCTTTCTTTCTTATACATTCTAAACATTGCTGACATAGAATTTGAGACTTCTTTCAGGTCTCTAATCAATAAATAGCCCCCAAAGCCAATTATTTTAATAGAGAGTGGTTATACTTTCTCTTCAGTAATGTGCATCTATACTGCCTATTGCAACAGCATTGTGGATCTAAACCCATGAGTAGAAGCTCCTCTTTTCTTTAAATGCATAGTCAAAGATTTTAAATGAAATCCAACCAACACCAGGAGTAAAAGCATGACTTTGCTGAGTTCTCAGCTTAAGGATCACAGGCTGTAATCATGGTGTTGACTAGGGCTTGGTCTCATGTGCAGCTCACCTGGGGAAGGCTCTGATTCTAGGTTGACTCATGTTGTTGGCAGAATTCAGTTCCTTGCTGCTGTAGGACTGAAGTCTTCAGGTTCTTGCAGGCTTTTTGTTGGAAGCCATTGTCAGCTCCTAAAGGCTGTTTGCAGGTCTTTACCACTCCCTATGTGGCAGCTTGCTTCTTCAGATCTGGCATGGGAATGAGAAAAACTCCAGCAAGACAGGTGCTACAATCAGGTTCAAAATCATCCTATATAATAAAAGGCTAATATGCAAATCGACTGAATGGCAGAATGACTGGTCGTTATGATGCGCACTGACCCCCAGGGGGCAGACACTCAATGCAGGAGCTGCCCCCGATAGTCAGTGCACTCCCACAGGGGGAGCACCGCTCAGCCAGAAGCCCTGAGCCGGGCTCACAGCTGGTGAGCGCAGCAGCGGTGGCAGGAGCGGGCCTAACATCCCTTGAGGGTTCCCAGACTGCGAAGGTGCAGGTTAGGCTGAGAGAACTCCTCCCCCTTGAGTGCATGAATATCATGCACCAGGCCTTCTAGTGTACATATAATCAGGTAAATCCTATCACCTTTGCCATATTCTATTAGAAAGCAAGTCACAGGTGCCCCAGGGGAGGGGACTATCTCTGGGCATGAGCATCAAGAGGCAGCAATCACGTGGGGCCACACTGCAGTCTGTCCACCACAGTCTGAGAATCCTGGAGGGGAATACAGCCCAGCAGACCATGGCAGGTAACTTTCATTTTACTATGTAATAGATGTCCCTTTGCTTTGGTTGGACCTGCCACTAGGACTTTTTATTGGCCACCCCTATCTCCTTGGCTCTCGTGTATCCTATCATAGCTAGGTTCTGTGATGTCCACGCCCTGGGCCTCACCTCTTCTCTCTGGACTGTTGCTAAAAGTTGGCTTTTCTTATGCAAACAATTTTGTTTTCTTTGCTTCAAGCTTTCATTTTCCTGACTATTCCATAAAGCCTATGTGCCACACACTCCCACCCCCAATTAAATGGCTGAGCAAGGTATTTTGCTAAAAAACAAAGCAAAGCAAAATATATTTCTAATTTCTAGTCTTCATTTACATGAGCAACACACTATAGTTATGCTATTCGCCATAAGTTTCTGCAGGATTCCGTATACTTTTAGAAGCGGAAACATAAAGAATGTCATGGATAGGTAGCTGCTACCCAAGGTCTTTCCCATGCTTGTTCAGGGTGGGGGCCACATGCTTTTCTAGTTGAAGTTCTTAGGAACTCCAAAATGTCCCTGTGTGTGAGTGAGATGTCGACTAATTGAATCAGAACTACTCTGTTGATAACAACTGTGAGTTTCTAACAGATTTTAGTCTTTTAATCCAGTTACTCTAATCAAACAGGTGCCTTATAGAATAAGATGAAAAATAAGAAAATCCTAACTCATTGATAAATGAAAGTTTTTGGTCCAAGAGTGGAAAAAGGCTACTTCCCCAAGAGGTATTTTCAATTCATTGATTCTCAAAATTGAGTGGGCATTAGAATCACCTGGAGGCTTGTAAAAATACAGAGTGCTAGGTGCCACCTCCAGATTTTTATTCAGTATGTCTGCAAGTGATGCCCAATAATTTTAATTTCTAACAAATTGCCAGGTGGTGCTGAAGCTGCTGGTTTGGGGATGACACTTTGAGAACTAAAGCTCTAGTCAATTACCCCAAATACTTCACAAAACAGCAAAATGAGGAAGGATGAAGTGGAGAAATAGCCTTCAAATTTTGAAGGTTATGCAGCCTTAGAAATAGCCATGCCAAGGAAAGTAGAAGACCAAAATCCAGGTAATTACAGGTCCAACATCAGTTGCTACTGCATTTTCCAGTGTAATCCTAATGTTCTAGAGAGAGCCGTACAGCTACAAGATCTGAGAAAGCATATCGTTATCTTTAAAGAGTATCTGAAAGCATAAAGAATCAAAATATTGATGAGTAGGACTAAAGTTCTTTGGGTTCAGTATAGCATTGTGAGAAAAGTTGAACGTGACATTATAATCAATTATTAATTAGTCACTGGCAGTGACAAATTTTAATTAGAGGACAATCATTAAGATGTCTTTTGTAACTTTTTCATGTTTTACTACTCATCTGCATCCATGGTTACCATTGATGCCTTGTTCCTAATGTTTGCAGAAAACGATTTGTCTTCACTTTTTTTATTTACCTAGTTGTTAGGTGTTTTTATTATTATTTTGATTTGTTTGGTGGTTGTTTTATAAATAATCATATTATTTTGGTTATTTATAAAACTATAAGTAGAAAGAAAATCCCTGATAATTAGAAAATAAGCATCCCATATGGAAAAATAGTCAGCCTTGATATACAGTAACTTCTGTATCAAATATGTCCCAGAATAATTAATTTTACTAGTGTCTTGCACTTCCAAACATATTATTTCTATAGATGACAACACCACATTTTGTAAAGGCATTCTGTTTAGAGAAATACCTATAGTTTTACCAAAGCCCAAAGATAAAAACAAAAGAAAACAAAACCAAAATGTGTAATACAAGCATCATTTTATCCAGAGAATTGAAGCAAGCAACAGACTGACATATATCAGAGGGAAGGGGATGGAAGACAGGAACTGGTTAACTAAAAAACTTATATGCACATATGCATAACCCATGGAGACAGTAATGCAGTGAATGCCCAGAGAGGGGGTGAGAGAGGGGTGGAGAGGCCAACGGCGGGGGTAGGGAGGGGAAGGGGATAGCTGTAATACTTTCAACAATAAAGATAATTTTTAAAAGATCATTTTAGTTGTATAAAAAATGAAAAGTATTCTATTAATTATACAGTGAATTTTCTCTCCAGTATTTCTAGTTGTTAGTTTGTGTGGATAGTCAGTAAGTCCTGTATAAATTAGAGAAAAGGAGGGACTAAGAAAGGAAGGAGTAGATCACAGCTAATGCTGAGAAAGTCTTCCAGGAGCACTTGACCTTAATTCCTTTGCTGACATTGCTGTTATCGGATCTATCTCTAAAGGTACTTCTGTTTTTTTCTCTCCCTGTACATCTGTTTTCAGCATCTGTTAGGTTGAACCATATGAAGTTGCCAGTTACCAAATATTTGACAATTTTTGAATTAACAAAAACAATATCATATATCATAACTTAATAATTTATCAGAAAGAATGGTGCATATTTAATATGTATATTTCTAAACTCATTTCATTTATTTAGATTTAAATTCTTGCAGGAGAATCATTTGTAAGTTGTATTAGATTATTTTGGTAAACAAGTTTGTGTTTTTAGCATCTAGGTAATTAACCAGGCAAACTTAGAATACCACTGGAATATGGTATACCACTGGGAGATGGTATACCACTTTACCCAAGGCTTTTCCTTCTTCATTATAAAATGATTAATTAAAGTAATTATTGAATAGCCCTGGCCAGGTAGCTCAGTTGATTAGAGTATCTTTCTGATATGCCAAGGTTGTGGGTTCAATCCCCGGTCAGGGCATATACAAGAATCAACCAATGAATGTGTAAATAAGTAGAACAACAAATCAGTGTTTCTTTCTCTTTCTTTTTCTTCCTCACTCTCTCTCTAAAAAATAAAAATAATTATTGAGTAAACAATCAACTGTAGAAGAAACTTGGAATGTAATAAGTTTCATATATAGATGAAAAGCTAAAATCCTACAAAAAGTTCATATTATACCTTATAATAATCTTCAAAAATACAAATAAGATTCAATATTAATAATCTGGGCTCAGTCAACACATAAGAGAATCATTGGCAGTAAATTCGGGAAATAGAAACCATTTTCATTCATTCATCCAGTTAACATTTGCTGAGTGCCTACCTTAAATCTGATGCCTATCAAGTAGGTTTCTATTGGATGTCCCCTTCTCTCACTGAATTCACATTCTATTCCAACCATATTGCCATTAGGAAGAGTAGGAATAGTCTAAATACTCATACAAATGCCCGAATAATGATCTTTGGCTGTGTTTCCCAAATTTGCTATGGTATATCTTATAGACCTGGCTTTAATTAGAATAGATGCAAGAAACATAATGAACTTGGTAATAACATACTTTCATATCATCTGGATTCTATAATTTGACATACATTAAATAATTTTTGGAACTAACATTTATTAATAATAATGTTATTACTTTCAGTATTACTCTACATGTATATCCAGTGTCATGTGTATTAAAATAACTCTGATTATTCCAAGTGCCTGTGGATAAAAGGAAATTAGTTCTCTGGCTTAGTGGTTCTCAACCAGTGATTTTGTCCTACTCCCTGCTCCCCACTCTACCCCAGCCCCTACCACCCAGGGACATTTGACAATGTCTGGACACATTTGGTTGTCACTACTGACCTCTTGTGGATAGAGGCCAAGGATGCTACTAAACATACTACAAACATCCACAGTGCAGCAACTCCTCCCCTCCTCCCAAAAGAAACCAAAAACATCTCCTGCCCAAGCTGTCAGTAGTGTTAAGGTTGAGAAACCCCACTGAGATTATTCTCTTCATGTCTTGTTTTCCTGTCTCCACACTTTACCTTTAGAAGTTCAACCCCATGGATTTATCCATTTGTTTATTTACATTCCTTCAAAAATCATTGTGAAAACATCATGGGGGGTACAAAGATACATAAAATAGGATAACTGATATCTAAAATGTAAGAACCTACCTTACATGGAACTGGAGAATAATTCTTTGGCTTTCTGTAAATGATGGGTGACAAAATAAAACATTCCTTTGGGCCGATACCAGGACACCTTTTGTGCATTCTGTTCATCTTTATAGTTCTCTACCTTGAGTAGAATGTCATTTGCATGGCAGAAGTCTAGTTCTGAATTCTTTGGAGCTAAAAATGAAGTTCTGTTGTTCTAATTGCATCAAAGGCAGAGCTGCGTGGGGGTGAGAAGGACATGAAAATACAACTCTTTGTAATCAGAATGTGGGAAAATGTTCAGCTTAATAACAGCTTACAAAATAGATTCCTTAATCTAAAACAATAAAACATCATGAATAGGGGTGAGCTGATACCTCAGATCATGAACAAAGAAGGCAGTATTTTTTCATGTTGTATACCCTGGGATAGATGGAACAAGTAACACATTCTGTCTATTGTTAGTCACATATGCACTTTGACATTACACAGATCCTCCTCATTTGCACCAAAAACGGTGATCAGTCAAATCAGGAAGAGAAAACCAAAATCCTAATATATAAAGAGCCAGGGTCCATCACGACCTAAAAGTCGGACGTAAGACTGAACACCAGGCTAGGGTCCCGGACGGCGTGGCAGAAGTCAGTCCTGGGTCCCAGCTGCCCGTGGCGGGAGTCACTCCTGAGTCCTGGCCACCCGCGGCATGGCGGTGGGAGGGAGCTGTGGGCCCCGGCTGCCCACAGCACGGCAGTGGGAGGGAGCTGTGGGAATGGAGCCCTGCTGCCATTGGACTGGCCGCTTGGTCCTTACCCCTGGCCCGCAGGCTCCAGGAACCAGAGCCATGCTTAGAATTCACTAGTTGGAGGACATAGGGAATCTGGGAATCTTGGTCCCTCCCCCTGCCCGCAGGCTTCAGGGAACTGGAGCCATGCTGCAATTGGACTGGCCTCTTGGTCCCTCCCCCCCGGCCCACAGGCCCGGGGAACCAGAGCCATGCTGTGATGGGACTGGACCCTACTCGAGGAGTTCTGGATTGTGAGAGCATGCAGGCTGGGCTGAGAGACCTTCCAGAGTACATGAATTTTCATGCACCAGGCCTCTCTATATATAAAAGCCCAGCAACCATTACGGCAGAACGACCAGTCGCTATGACACACACTGACCACCAGGGGGCAGATGCTCAACACAGGAGCTGCCCCCTGGTGGTCAGTGCGCTTCCATAGCGGGAGTGCTGCTCAGCCATAAGCTAGGCTCATGGCTGGTGAGCGCAGCGGCAGTGGTGGGGTCCTCTCCTGCCTCTGTGGCGGTGCTAAGGAGCAGCGAGCCAAGTGGTAAGGAGCGAGCAGGCAGGCAGTAAGCTGTGGCGAGCCAAGCAGTAAGGAGTAAGCAGGCAGGTGGTAAGGAGTGAGCCAATGGGCAGTAAGGAGCGAGCAGACGGGCGATTAGGAGCCAGTGGTCCCAGATTGCAAGAGGGATGTGCGACTGCCAGTTTAGGCCCATTCAGGCCTAAACTAGCAGTCAGACATCCCCCAAGGGGTCCCGGATTGAGAGAGGGTGCAGGCCAGGCTGAGGGGACCCGACCCCGCCCCCCCCCCCCGCACTGTGCACGAATTTTGTGCATCGGGCCTCTAGTTGTACCATATTATAAATCCCTTTCTGAAGAGTCAGTAAAGGTGTTCTTTGCATTTGAGAAAATACAGACACAGAAAAGCTTAATATAAACAAAAAAGTGTTTTTCTATCATCAGTCTCTACTGCACATACATTATACATGTGTGCATGTGTATATGTATGCATGTGTGTGTATGTATATTTTCCTGCATTATCCCAAAACACCCATGTACTGAAGAGCTCCCTACCCATCTTTCCTTTAAAGCACTGATGAAGTGATTCACAGTAGAGCAGTGTGTTTTTTGCTCTTATCCTCAATTTTCCTAATGATTCACCTAGAATATGGCTGTCTATCTAGAAACAGCTAAAATTAACTGAACAATTTAGAATCCCACTGAGCTGAAGTTGCACGGGGTGCTGACTAAAAGAAGGGAGGAAACCGGGTGACTCAGGGGATTCTCAGTGGAGCTTTAAACCTTTCGTTTTCATGCTCCCTCGCTGATGGACGAGGTACTGTTCTATTGAATACTTACTTCCAAAGTGCTTTTTTGCACAACTCATTACTTCCAGTTGGGGGAGGCAGGAAGCCGGTGTGGTGTTTCAGAAGCGAGGCAGGATTAGAAGCAAATTTCCCAGTCTGGATATCTGGTGTTTAGGAACTCCATGGAGCATCTTCAGTGACTCAGGCTGGTGTAGCATTTACTGCAACCGCATTCACCAGGGGACAAGCTCCTTACCCAAATCAACCCTGAGGTCTGAAGGGGGTTCTCAGAATTCACTAGTGGGAGGACATAAAGACCCAGTGATTCCTCCCAGAGTATCTCCCATCCTCAGGAGAAGGCAGGTGACTAGAGCACTGTCCACAGTCACACATGTGAATCACCCAGACTAGGAACTAATGTAGGGTAGAGGGTCATCATTTCTGTGAGCACCCCACCCTAAAGTCCCCTCCATCTCAGATTATAGCACTTGGGAGGTCATGTGTTCTGAAAAAGCTCAAACACTTAAAAATTTGAGACTGGAATACTGGTTACTAATCCTGAAATAGATAATTGTAAGAATTAGTACAAACTTCCCCAAGGACCCATACTCTCCCTGCTGTTAACTAAATCTCAGAGAAAAGTGGATGGTGGTTGGGCAATTAGTGACAGATGTTGTTTACAACTCAGTCTTGTTATTATGGAGACAAATTGTTCCTTTAATTCATGACCATGAACTTCATTTTTCCTGGCAGCCACAATGAGACCAAGAAGGAAGAGCCTTCTTCCTATGAGAAGCTGTTGTCCCTGTGTGGTCACTGCCTCCCACCCCTACGCCCCTCTTCCCTATGTTGGATCCACAGCCAATGCTTGGTGGCAAGTCTGGGGTCTCTCAGGCAGCAGGGCCAGTGGTTGGGAAGACAAGCCAGTTGCAGTGCTCAGGGAGCAAAACCAAGCTGCTCTGACCTGTCGCCACCTCTCAGAGCAGCAACCTGCCGAGGGGAGCATGCAATTCCATTCCAGTTAAAACTCCCCAACAGGATTGTTCCATGGGCATTATTATCCTCATTTAATTGGTAAAGAAAATGGAACTCAAAAGTGGCTTGCTCAAATTCTCACAAAGTTAATAAAAGGGGAAGCCAGGGCTCAGGGCCAACCTTCTCTACTATCAGGCAATACATCTTATATAATAAAAGCCTAATATGCTAAGTGTCTGGTTGTCCAGTACGTTCAACCAATCAAAGCACAATATGCTAATGATAGGCTATGGCCACTCAACTGCTCGCAATGACGTGCACTGACCACCAGAGGGCAGACAATCGACAAGTCACTCTGACATGCATGGACCACCAGGGGACAGACAGTCGACCAGTCACTATGATGTGCATTGACCACCAGGGGCCAAATGCTCTGACCAGTAGGTTAGCTTGCTGCTGGGGTCTGGCCAGTCAGGACTGAGCGAGACGGGCCGGACATGCCCTGGAGCCCTCCTACGGTCCCTTCCCGGCTGGCCAACCTCCTGCGTCCCTCCCCGGCCCCAATCGTGCACTGGTGGGGTCCCTCGGCCTAGCCCGCACCCTCTCACAATCTGGGACCCCTCGGGGGATGTTGGAGAACCAGTTTTGGTCCAATCCCGCAGGCCAGGCCAAGGGACCCCATTGGTGCAGTGCTAAAGATGTCCATCAGTCGGACATCCCCCGAGGGCTCCCAGACTGCAAGTGGGAGTCAGACTGCCAGTTTTGGCCTGATCCCTGGTGGGCATTGGGTTGAAACTGGCAGTCTGACATCCCCTGAGGGATCCCAGATTGTGAGAGGGCACAGGCTAGACTGAGGGACCCACCCCCTCAGTGCATGAATTTCGTGCACTGGGCCTCTAGTCTTACATAAACAACCTGCTCAGGACCAACCTTGTCCCACTATCATACAATACATCTCATATAAACACCTCATAATTGGTCTTAACCTTTTGCACTCGGATGTCGAGTGTGACTCGACATGGTTAGCATTAGAATAAAGGAATCGAGAAAAAAGGAAGCAAATGCAAAGGGTTAAAGGAGAATAGAAAAAAGATTGTAGAAGGATTTGTGACAACCTGTTCTCATAATAAAGAAAATAAAACCTCAAGCCTATAGATACATATATATATATATATATATATATATATATATATATATATATATACACACACACACAGATATTGATATAGAGATACAGATAAAGATATAAATAGAGATAGAATAGAGATAATGTCTCAGAATCAGATCTGAGAACAGGATTGGCTCTATAATTTGTGGGGGTCCAATGCAAATATGGAGCCCTATGTTCATTAATAATATTTATTAACTAGAGGCCCAGTGCACGCATTCGTGTATGGGTGGGGTCCCTCAGCCTGGCCTGTGCCCTCTCGCAATCTGGGATCCCTCAGGGGATGTCGGACTGCCAGTTTCAACCCAATGCCCGCCAGGGATCAGGCCGAAACTGGCAGTCCAACATCCCCCGAAGGGTATAGCAGTGCGGGAAACAGCAGGCGGCGGGGAGGAGCTCGAGCCAGGCCGGGTGCCACACCACTCCTGTTCATCCTGGCTCTGCAGTGTCTGCTGCTGCTGCCGCTGCTGCCGCCTCTCTTGGTAGCACTGCCTCGGAGGCGGGAGAGGCTCCTGCCGCTGTAGCTGTGGCCGCCAGCAATGAGCATGGCTTCTGGCTGAGCGGCGCTCCTGCTGTGGGAGTGCATTGACCACCAAAGGGAGCTCCTGCATTGAACGTCTGCCCCCTGGTGGTCAGTGCGCATCATAGTGACTGGTCCACTGGTTGTTCCGGTCATTCAGTCATAACAGTCACTTAGGCTTTTATATATATATATGAATAATTTTAAGACAATAACAATAGAGCACTAAACCAATTTCAGGGTCCTTCTTCTACAATAAATAAAGTGAATTTTTTCTTGAAGCTAAAAAATGTCAAGGATTATATTCCATGGATACATTCCACTTTGTGGCTGTTATGCATATTATCCATATCCTCCAACATAATGTCTTTGTATTCTAATCCATCAAGATGGTTTACATAGGGTTTGCATGGCATGTGATAAACTCTCAATAAATGTTTAACAGCAAAAAATAACGAACTTCTTTAATCTTAATGAAACATAAGTTTAATAGAAGTCCTTGGTTAGTGACAAATAGAAAGAGGTACAGGGGAAAGATAAATTTTCCATACAATGTGTGCTTCTGTGTCTAAACCTCTGAGTGTACATGGTAGTGTTTGGGAGGTATATTCTAAAGCAGTACTTCATTTTAGACAAAGGCCAAATATTGCATTTCATGATTAATTCTAATGGTGCTGAATAATAATTCAGTCCCACTTTTCAAGGCACATCTGCAGAGCAATACAAAATGATTTTCTCTGTCTTCTGGAGAATCCTTTTTTAAAAAAAATTTATTCAGCCCTAACCGGTTTGGCTCAATGGATAGAGAGTCGGCCTGTGGACTGAAGGGTTCCAGGTTCGATTCCGGGCACATCCCCGGGGGTGGGGTGGGGTGGGCGGGTGTGCAGGAGGCAGCTGATTGATGTTTCTAACTCTCTATTCTTCTCCCTTCATCTCTGTAAAAAAAAAAATCAATAAAATATATTTAAAAAAATTATTCATTGATTGATTTTAGAGAAAGAGAAAGAAACATCAGTTTATTGGTTCTTGTATATGCCCTGATTGGGGATTAAACCTGAAACCTTGGCTTATCGAGACAATGCTCTAACTAACTGAGCTACCCAGCTGGGGACTGGAGGACACTTTTATTTTATTTTATCTATTTGTCTTTAAATATTTGTACATTTTATTTATAACTCAATATACAATGGCTGAATTTACTTAAAATATATTTTTATTGATTTCAGAGAGGACAGGAGAGAGAGATAGAAACATCAATGATGAGAGAGAATCATTGATCGGCTGCCACCTGCATGCCCCACTCTGGGGATTGAGCCTGCAACCCAGGCATGTGTCCTGACCAGGAGTCAAACTGTGACCTCCTGGTTCATAGGTCAACGCTTAACCACTGAACCACACAGGCCGGGCTGGAGTCTCCTTTTAAAGTGAGAGTGTTAACTGCCACTACTTCTCTCTGGCCCCACTCAGAATGCTGCTTCCTAGATAGTAGCTAGTGAGCACAGAGTTTCCTACCCAACAGTGGGGAACCTCATTCTGTTTCAGGTAATACTTAATTCTAGTCTTCTATCACGTGTAACTTAATCTGCTTACAGTTTGAGTCCTGCCAAATCAGCTCTGAAAATTTAGCTTTATTTTTGTAGCATTGCTCGTGCCAGAAACTCGCTTTAATCTGCTGTTTTAATTCACTTTTCTTCAATGTCTATGATATACCTGGTATTATACTAGGCATCTGTACCTCCATTATCTAAAAGCCAGGAATATTGGGGAAGATAAAGTAGAAACCTTATTGTAAAGAATTCAAAATCTTTAAATCTGTCAAGAGTCTGAAAAACAAGTGTTTATCTAAATAAAACTTACATTATATATTGAACTGACTGGAAATCTAGAAAGCACATGAACTGTTATTGTGCAAAACTCTCTTCTTTGTATGATACTAGGGGGTGGGAGGGCAGGTGTGGTCTAAGATACAGTTTTCTCTAATTTACTCCTGGGAAAATTTATACAGTGGTATGTTCCTGTGGCCTCTGCATTTAAATCATTCTATACCATTTACATTTTTCCTTTCAACTGATTAGCAGACAAAACTGATATAAAACCCCCAAATAAATATTTCTTATATGAGTGGGACTGATTTACTAGGGACTTAGTAAAATCAAATCTTCTAAGGCCTCTCATAGCTAAAATTTCTTCAGAAGCATCATCATTGATGTTGATTATACCACTTCACTCTGGAATCTAAAGCACATGAAAATTTTGGTTTGATTTTATTTAAATTCTACCTCTCTCTTTATAAGCTCTTTGGAATAAACCAACACAGACCCAGCAAGACAGAATAAATAATGAAAGACTGTATTGACTTCCAAAGGTCAATTCAAGGTACAAGTGACACATTCCAGCGCTCAGTTCCCAAAGAGGCAAGCTGGGAGACACTGGATAAAGGCAAGGCTAAGCAATTTCTTGGCGGAATGGCAGCATAAAGTCTGGGGTGTGGAGGTGGAAGGTGGGTGGGAGGGAGAGGGTGAAGGGTGAGCAGAATATAGGTGTGTGGTCAAAGAGAAGTAGAAGAAATAGCAGATTTATTGACAAATATTTTAAGTGGGTTCTACACATGTGCTGTTTATAAGATGAGCCACATTAAAATATGCAGAAAAGAAGGGAAACTGACTTAGAGACAGAAAGGATAGTTAGAGATAAACAGAGACACATAAAAATGCTAGATTAGGTCTTAGTAACTGAGTGGGGTTATATGGAAATACCTTTTAATTCATAGATATGTCAGGAAGCTTTGGCTCAGAAAGACAGAAGGATCAATCCAAACTGGCTAAACCACAGTGGAGGCTATTGATTTGTTCAACTGGAAGTCCAAAGGTAAACGGAGCTTCATAGATGGAGTAACTAAGCAACTTCAGCTCCACTTGCCTGAAATTCTCCTACTTTTCCTCTCCTAGGTGTCAGATTCATCCTTGAGCTGGGATGAAGGTGGTGGCAACTGCTCTGGGATAGAACTTTCTCATAAACCTCTTCTTTAATCTCACTGGCCCACATTGGGTCACATGTCCACTCACAAACCAATCATCGACACGAGAGACGCTCTTCCCATTCTTTAGACCTGCAGGCCCATATCTATATCCAGGGTTTGGTTAGCTTGAGGTCTCACTGGGTTTGTATAAGAACTCTACCTACTATCTAACACTGGGCTGTTTTGCCCCTGATGGAAATAGGAGTTACATTCGAGAATATTTGAGTAGCATATTTTGTACTGAAGGTCTTTCTATTGCAAAGATTTATCTATATACAGGCAGTCCTCGGTTATGTCAGACTCAACTTACATGGTTTCGTGGTTATGTCACCATCTCCCATTTACAGTATTTATAAAAAAAAAAAAGTTCTGTCATTTCGACGTATGTACATATGTGCTTTATGTTTTTTATCATTTATTTACCACAAGTAAAGGTCAGGAATTGTTATCTTTCTTTTAAATTTTTTTACTGTTTCACTTCATTCTGCTGTGTATGTGCTCCATGTGAGTGGCATAGGTGCTTACATAGGTGGGTTCTGACTTACGGCAAAAATCAAGTTATGTCACGCCTTAGGAACAGATCTCCAACGTAATCTGAGGACTGCCTGTATATAAAAGGCTAATATGCTAAGTGTCCCTCCGACCATCCGACCGGTCGCTATGATGCGCACTGACCACCAGGGGGCAGGCGCTCAACGCAGGAGCTGCCATGACATGCATTGGCCATTTACAAAGGAACAGCACCATGGACCTGGCACCGACAAAGCAACACTCAACTTCCCCCAAGTGGGACCGAGGCCCCGCCATCACTCTGGAGTGACAGCCCACCAAATTGCAGCCAATGCTGCCGAGACCCCATGGTGCAAAATGTGGCCCATAGCCCAGCCCAGCCTAGGAATGGTGGCTGTGGGCGCCGGGTAATGACGTCACGTAGCAACGCCCGGCTTCCTCTCCCTAGCAACTAGCCTCCTTGGAGTTTCTTCAGCCCAGGAACACAACTTGCTTTATAGCCAGGTGCAAACATTTTACACTTTAACCAAATGTCTGTGAAGCATTTTCATATGCCTCATCTCATTTGATCTTCACAGAAATCCTGGAGTAGGTAGATAGGAGACTTGGTGGAATCCTATCTTCTTTTCATTAGCTGGAAAACAGAGATTTAGAAAGTTTAGCAACTTGACCCAACTGAAAAGAAGTAAGAAATGGCGGAACTTGAAAATGACTTCAGGTTTTTCTCACTGCGCAGAATATAGTCAAACACTGCTACACTTAAATATTTCACCCTTTGTTCTCCCTGCATGATCTACAATAATAATCTGCTTCGTGTTGATATTTACTGCTGAGTTGCTGACAATTACCTGAAAGAGAAGTTGGGGTGCTTCACTGGGCTGGAAAAAGTTTAGCTAAATCAGAAAGCAGGTCTAATTAAGCAAGTTTATCTATATATACACTGAGTGGCCAGATTATTATGATCTCTAAACGCATAATAATCTGGCCACTCTGTATATATCCTATATAGTAAAAGGCTAATGTGCAAATTGTCCCCTCGACCAGGAGTTCAACCAGCAGGCAGGCTGGACAACCACCCATGTCCCCTCCCCCTGGCCAGGCTGGCCGGACCCCACCCATGCACAAATTCATGCACTGTGCCTCTAATATATATATATACTGTGTGGCCAGATTATTACGCTGGCCACTCAGTGTATAAAGCTCTCACTAGCACCAATCGCATGTGTATGTTTCCATCTGTCATTGTCGATCGTGTATTTGGTTGACACTTCTATTATAGAAAAAGGGCGAATAGTGATATTAAAATATTTTTTCTAATTAATTTCCTTTCAATGTGCATGAATTTGTGTACCAGGCCTCTAGTTTATAAATAAATATTTCCTTCTCTTATAATAAACTTTATTTCATTTTTATTATGGAAATGATGTTACTCCCTTTAGAAGCTGTTGATTCAGAAAAGTATAAAGAAAATAAGCATTCTATGCAATTTTTTGCCATTACTAACATCCTATAAAGCTCTTGTGGCTCTGTTTTTTATGCATATTTGTTTACCCCACATTCTGTTGGTTTTTAATGATATTAGAACCATAGATGGTGCTATAACCAGAGGTTGGAAAGCAAGTGGGAACTTCGGGAGTGCAGGCTTCATCCTTCTCTCTTTTTCAGCCTGGCTTTCTTTGCATTGGCATGTAGCTAGTCAAACATGGTCTCAACTCTACACCTTATTCTTCCTTCCATTTATCAAGAACAAGCCCAGGTTCCTGGGGGAGTCAGTCAGTTTTCCTGAGCTATGCCAAGAGACCACTTGTGGTCCAATTAGCGGTGATGAGGGAGCACTCATATAGAATACCATGACTGCGGGGGCCCCTTTGTAGAGGCCGTGGGTCATTTGTCAGAGAAAGAGAACCACTGTCCCCTGGACAGATGTCCCCAACATTTACTACTACACTATTCCTACTTCGACTACAGAGACATAAAACATACCTACAAAAACATATAAATGTCATTTAAGATCATCCTGAACATGAAATTATATAACCTGCCTTTTAAAAAAAACCTCTTAAGTATTCTAACATGAATGTCTCTCTTTTACAATTCTAATTGCTTCCACCAAACCGTCTTCAGTGGCTGTTTAATGTCCCTTCTAATGGATGTACCACAATCTAGTTGTAGCATAACTCAGTTGGAGCATGAATGTTTAAATCTTTCCCAATTTCTTGTTATCATAAATAATGCTTAACTAGGCATTTTTGCAAAGCCATTTTTGCCTTCATATTAGATTATTCCCATAAAATGGAATCTTTATAGTGCAAATACTTGGGGCACAGAACTTATTAAGACTCGATGCACATTGCCAAATTGTTTCCCAGACAGGTTGTACTGAATTACACTGCTTGCAGCAACATCTGAAAGTTCTCATTTTGTAGAGTGTATCTTTGATAATATGATACCTAATATCAGTAGATACTTCCTTCAATGAATTATGTTGTCACATCAGGAAAGTTGCTATAGAATTTATTCTGTTATTAAAAGTAGAATTCCCAAACATTCCCTGCTCCCTGCATCCTGCCTAGCAGTTAGACATTCTGTGTCACATTCTCCCTCTCCTGAAAACCTGGGACCACAGGGCACTGGAGGTTGGTTGTTGTTATCCTTCTAGCTTTACAACAAGGGGTGAGTGAGAGGAAGGCTCTTATGTTTTGACTTGTGTACCTGGTGAGTGAGGATCAGAAATTGAGTCCTTCATGATTGTCAGGTCAGATGGAGAGTAAGTTCTTTCAAACCAACTATCCATCAAGAAGTCAAGGTTGGAAGCCAAAAAGGAGGCAGATACAAGGGGGTGGAAGAAGATTGGAGTCAAGTTCTCAGTGCCTTAAGGACAGGCAGGTAAAGGGGTGGAATAGGTTGGGATTGGGCTGAGACTGTAGGGAAAGTCCACATCTTATCTAAAATCACTGCTCCTCGGCTCCACTCATGGAGATAGTTTTAAGCTCTGGAATTCAAAAATTTTTTGAAAGACATCAGAAATGTGGATTTTTATACAACTATTTTTTAAATATTGTCTCAATTTTAAAATAACTGTGTTAGACAAGCATGTCTGTGGTTGATATGTGTACACAAGTTTGTGACCTTTAACTAGAGTAATAAGAAAGCTGAAGTGTAGTTGTCTGCTGTGGTCATTTATGTGGTTTTCATAACCACAAACACAGTATGGCTGGAAACATTTATAGTTTCAAGAAGGGACAGTTGAAAGTCAAACAAATATGAAGCTGTTTGGAAGATCCAAATGGGAAATGCTCTTGTCCATAAGTAGCAAGACCCCTAGAAAGGATGAGTAAATGAACGGAGAACCTCAATTTTGTAACAGAAAACGTAATTTTACTTGGCTTAGGCTACATGACACCTCCAGAAGTGGTGAGAATTGTCACATTCCTATGCAAAGATCACATCCTTTGCAAAGGAATGAATGTGCTCAGGTAACTGATTTCAGTGACTAACACCTGCACGCCTGGATTTTGTGACTGTTTTATAATATATCACTTGAGCGTGTAGGAGCGTTCCAGATCAAACATCAGTTTGTGATGTTCAGGTCTAAAAATAGAACCACAGCCTAGTCAACGTTGCCCTTTAGATCTGATTTCCTTGTTCCTCTGCTATCAGCCAAGTCCCCGGGATCATGGTAAAACTGATTACAAAAACAAGAGCCCGTGTTTAGGAAGGAAGACTGACTTTGTTTGGAAATCGGTGAACATGCTATTTGGACTGGCTTTCTTTCCTAAACGTTAGCCACCCCATCTATCATCTCAGCAATGCCATGCATTACACCAGAAGCCTTTGGCATCACAGCTTTTCAAGGGTCGTTCATTATGGATCAGTTCCCTAAACACAGGGGGGCAAAGCACTCTGGGCCTTGCCTCCCACATCACAGACACCTGTGAGCACTGGCACCCTGGCCAGTTGGGGAGGTGTTGCAATCTGTCCCTGGTGGGGGAAGAGGGGTCACACTGGAAGACAAACCTATGTTGAAGCCCTCTCTCAGGACATGCACACACATTTTGAGCCACCACCTTCCTGTTTCCCTTTTCTAGCAGTGGTTTAGCAGAGCAGTCTGCATGTAGGCTTTTCAGACAGACCCATAATTAGAGATTCACAAATGAGCTCTTGGAGTGGGAGGGACTGCTTGCCTTTTGCAATGTTTCGTGCTGTGTGGGTTTGGGTACTGGGGGGCAGAGTTTAGTCTGCCTGCTGAATCAGATGTGCAATGTGTATGCTAGGATGTACATGGTCCAGAATTAGATGCCTGAGAGAATTCTAAGAAAAGCCCTGAAGTGAAGGTGGGTTAGGATTGAGAGTCTTTTTTTATTCTCTAAGTATAAAGGATTTCTTTATCAAAATCTGTTAAGGCTAATATCTAAACTCTCAGATGACCACAGCTAGTCATAAGGAAAAGAAGTTTCAATGAGTATGATACTTAATGAGATACTACAAATCACAGAAATGATATTTATTGATCTCTTACTAAATACTTTGTGTGCATTTTCTCACTTAATTTTGATATGAGCCAAGGAGGGAGTATAGCATCATAGTTAAGCACAAAGCTGTGTGCCCAGCATGTGGCTCTCTCCATGTGCTAGAACCTGACAAGAGCTGCTTACCAGCATGGTGATGTAAGCCAGGTGACACCAGCTGGAAGAAGTAGCCAGAAGGGCATGTGGAACAATAAAACAGATGAGCCACAAATTGCTTTTGGGAATGAATCTTCATTATTTTCACATGATGTTAAAGCACTAAAGACAGTTTATTTACTTTACAGAAGCAAGGGATGTTTTTCTCTCCCTCTCCCTTCCTCTCTGATGTTTCTCTCTCTCTCTCCCTCTCTGAAATAAATTAAAAATATATTATTAAAAAACGAATCCTCAGGGCTGAATTCAGCAAGGACAAGTCTTGTACTATAATGTAAGACCAAGTGGCTTTAGATGAGGGGAAAAAAAGAATATTTGGTCTTACAGAGATATTATCTTTTCAAAAGGAAAAGACCAAAATACTTATTAGGTAATCTAGGTGTAGTCCAAATACAGATATGAAAAAAATAAATTTTGGTAGCTTCCACCAATTCTCTTCCCAAGTCCAGAATGAGGAGGTGATGACCCAGTAATGAGTCTTTTGTGATGTCCCAACAACTCTCTACTGTGAGTAGAGCCCAGAGTTGAATAGTCTTAGAGTGAGGAGGGCCATGTGAGAGCACAAAACATTGCCCAAATGATTTCATGTTGCTGTGGAGTCAGCAGTTAGCTTCTCTTGATTCCATTACAAACTGTGTAGCAGTTAGCATCTCTTGATTCCATTACAAACTGTGTAGCTCCTCCCAGGCCAGCTTCTGATCATAAAAAAGACCAGATGATGAAGTGGAATGGGGAGTGTGTATGGAGAGCTTCTGCACAGATCTTTCACAGTAGGAAAGTTCCCTTCAGGTTGACTTGATTCATTAATCAGAATCCTCAGGGCTGCCCAGCCAGCGTTGCTCAGTGATTGAGCATTGACCTATGAACCAGGAGGTCAGGGTTCGATTCCCAGTCAGGGCACATGCCCGAGTTGTGGGCTCCATCCCCAATGTGGGACCTGCAGGAGGCAGCTGATCAATAATTCTCTTTCATCATTGATGTTTCTATCTCTCTCTCCCTCTCCCTTCCTCTCTGATGTTTCTATCTCTCTCTCCCTCTCCCTTCCTCTCTGATGTTTCTATTTCTCTCTCTATCCCTCTCTGAAATAAATCAAAAAATATCTATACTAATAAAAGAGAAAGACGCAAATTGACTGTACCTTTGTGATGCCCACCAGCCAATCAGGAGTGGATATGCAAATTAACCCAACAAGGATGGCGGGTTAATTTGCATACACAGGCACCGAGCAGCCGGGGGTGGGATGGGATGCTTGTGTCATCGCCATGGTGATGGCACAGGCATTCTGCACTGCCCCAGCAGCTCCGGGCCTCTGAGCAGTGTGGGAAGGTGGAAAGGCTGCTCTGGGCTGGTGTGAAGGCGATGCCGGCAGCCAGGGGAAGGAAGGCCCATTCTTGCATGAATCTTCGTGCATTGGGCCTTTAGTATTATTAAAAAAAAAGAATCCTCATGGCTGAGTTCAGCAAGGACAAGTCTTGTACTATAATGTAAGACCATGTTTCTCCATCTGAGCTACTGGGATATAGTGAAGAATTTGCCAACAGTTATTTTCAAGACAGAGATTATTTTTAAAAACAGCTTTATCAAAGTATAATTGTTGTGCAAAACACTGCTTATCAGTTTTAAAATCTAAAGTATACAATCTGATGAGTTTTGACAAGTGTACACCCCTAGTTGGGTAAGAAACCTATCCATCACCTTCCAAATTTTCCTCCTGCTGCTGTGGTTTTACTCTGGTGGTGTTTGTTTTTGTTTTTGTAAGAACACTTAACTTGAGCTCCATCCACTTTACACATTTTTAAATGCATAAGACAGTATTGTTAACTGTAGGCTCAATGCTCTCCAGCAGATTTCATAGCAGCTTCTCAATAAATAATGCTTTTCTTCTTCCCCATAAATCAAACCCATAAATCGACCCACTAAATGTGAGGTGCCCATGACAGTGTTTCTGGAGCAGCCATTTGTCCCCAGACCCTCCTATCTTTCCTCTCTGGGTGAAGTCATCCTCCAGGGGTAGAGGTTGCCCTGACTCCAGAGTGGCTCTTGGGAGCAATATTTAATCCACAACAGCCATTACCTTATACTAAATTCCAACCACAGTATTATGTGATAATTGGCCATGCCCCTGACAATTCAAATTACAAGGACATGGATGACGTAATTCTGAGCCCATGTGCTCTTCAGACATGAAGTTGGCTCTCCTAGTCAGTAAGGTCAGGGAACTTTCTGAGGGTTGTCTTTCTATTTGGAGTGATTTGTGCTGATCTTCTCAGTTCTTATTGTACTCATGAAGAAAAATTAGACCATGGGCTTGGTTCAGGAAAACGGTCTATGATGATCAAAAATAAAGATAAACAATCCTTGGTGATTTAACTCTGAATTATATAAGAAATTTTAAGAATTTAAAGAGTTTAAAATATTGGACACCAAAATAACTAGATTATAGAACAACCACACTAGAGAACTACCCGAAGATTAAATGAACGGAAGTCCTACAACTAAGGATATACAGAATGGCAGAATATCATAATCAAACTAACTGGTGAAAATACTTTTCTTGTTCGCAAGAAGGAACAAGAAATAGGAAATTTTATCTGAGAGGAATGCAGAGATTTCCTTTAATGTAGACAACCTGAGAGTCATACTTTGGCATTGGGTCAAAAAGGACAATGAGAAGTGGACCATAATGTTCCTTGGCATACAGAAATATCTATAATCAGTGTATCAGAAGTTGATACTAATGAATATTGCAATGTATGTATTTAATTTAAAATGTTGCCCTGACCGGTTTGGCTCAGTGGATAGAGCGTCAGCCTTTGGACTGAAAGGTCCCAGGTTCGATTCCGGTCAAGGGCATGTACCTTGGTTGCGGGCACATCCCCAGTGGGGGGTGTGCAGGAGGCGGCTGATTGATGTTTCTCTCTCATCGATGTTTCTGACTCTCTATCCCTCTCCCTTCCTCTCTGTATAAAAGTCAATAAAATATATATTTAAAATAAAATAAAATAAAATAAAATGTTATTTAGCATCTACTGAATTTTATGCATTCTACTGGGTACCTGGAATGCAATAATAAATGAGTTGGAAACAACTTCTGTCCTTTCAGACCCTTCAGAGTCATATGACCCTTGCCTTCATCAACCATACACTCTAGTGCAAAAGACATTTAATTAACTGGGGGTGGGGGGAATTTGCTATTAGAGAACACAGCTGGAGCAACTTAGCAAAACTAAGGGGGAGTCAAGAAGGAAGTCTTCTTAGAGGAAGTGAGGACTCAGCTCATTTTCAATGAATCCATAGGAGTTATCCAGGACATTAGTGGGATGAAGACCCTGTGGAGGAGAATGGTCCATGAATAGTGAAGAACATGCTCAAAAGTGAGACAGTCATGTGCATGAAAAGTTCAGTGAGAATGAGGGGTGATCAGGATAGGAGGCTGCAGCAGTTGGCAGGGTCTGGATCACTCACGGGCGTGAACATCATGGGAAGGATCTTGGGTATTGTTGCAGGAATGGGATACCAATAAAAGGATTTCAGGCAGAAATTTCACATGATCAGATTTGTGTTTCTGTGATTAATATGACAGTGAATGGGCCATTGCAATAAAGAGTCCAGTAAAGAAATGATGTCTGCATAAATAGAGTGAGGGGAGAGATGATGAAGAGTGAATGGTTCAAGACAATTTTTATAGGGGGAGAATCAATTGAATTCTTAGAATCATCCAGTTCACTCACTCTGGTTTTGTCATCACACTCTGTTATCATGCTGAAATTTGGTTTTTTAAATGTTTTCTTTACTGGAAGAAATTATCTTGGTTCTGCTGACTGCTATATTTAGACAGTTTCTCATTGTCTGTTCCTAAGTCATATTTTAGATAGACACCTCTGATGCTTGAGTGCCTACTTAGTATATTAAGACAGCATCCCAAAGTATGACAAACTCTAGAACTCCAGCAAGATAACATAGATTTGCAAGAACATGGGCCTTCCTCGTAGTAAATTTACAAAAGCCACACCATTAATTTGGGCTAATTCCATGTAATTCTGAGAGAAGCATAGCTCTAATACATATAGTAGCTCAATGTAAGGGAAACATTTATTAGAGTAGAACAACAATGAATTGGAGCCCCCCTGAAATCTTTCATGTTTCCATTCATGGTCCTACCAATGAAACAATCACAGTGAACTGTCAAGCACCATCTCTGTGAAGAGCGTGGTAAGGATCACTGAGGCAGGTGGCATGAGTTATCTTAAAAGGGAAGATTTATGCCATCCCAAATCCTTAATGAAAACAGCTTTATAAGGAAAACTTATCATGCCTCAGTGAAGTTAACATTTTTGATTTTGCATGTAGCACTGTCATTTGAGATAGTCATTAATTAATTATTCAGGATTTGCTTCAGTCATGCTGTTACATGTACTTCCTCATAATATAAATCCATCTAAATTAGTAATTCCCATTACACTCTCAATGTATTATTCCTGTCATGCTATGGTTGTTATTTTTCAGTTATGTATTCATAAACTAATTTAATATTCATTTATTCCACTAGACTTCTTTTGCTCATCACCATATTCTCGGTGTCCAGTATCTGGTAAGCACTCAATAAATATTTTTTGGTTAGTTGTTGGCTGATTGATTGCATGAATTAGAAAGTTAGAGTACATGATTATAAAAGTCTATGATGTTTTGATATCCCATATTTCTGCAGAATAGGATTTCTGTGCAGTTAGATGAGCCTGATGAATTTCATCCTGCTTCCTTGAGTGATAAATTTGTTGTGTATAAAGTTAAAGCTCAGAGTAGATTTCTGCAGATCATTGCATAGCAGTTAAGAGCATCAGCTCTAGAGCTAAATCAGCTCCATTGCTTGTTAAATGTGTGTCCATGGACATATGCAAGTTACCTAAGCTCTCTCTGTTCCCAGGTTCTCGTTTGTAAATTTGGGGATACCAGAAGTACCTGATGGGGTTGTGTCAGGATTTACCGTCTTTGGTAGCATGTCTGTCAGGAGGAAAGTGCTACATGAATGTGAGCTATTAGCAGTACATAATTGAAAACAATCTAGGCTTTCTAATTCCTATTATCATGACTCCAACTTTCTATGTAACACATTTATTGGGCACTTTCTGTGCTATGTCTCAGCCTTGAGGATGCAAAAACCATTTGGACAGATCTTGCTCTTGAAGAGCCTGCAGACCAGGAAGGACAAATAAGCCAGAGGACAGGTATCCCAGGGAAATTGTTAGGTGATGCTGCTGAATTAAAACTCCAGGTGTTGCTGGAGTATAGAAGGCAAAATAACCACCCTGCTTGCAGCAAGATGAGGAGCACTTCATAGAGAAGTTGCCATCTCGTTTGGACCATGAAGGATGAGTAGGAGGAGTTGGATAGGAATGGCAGACCCACATTCATGACACTTCCTCTTCTCTGAAAACAGAATCTTATTTTATTTTCAAGAATCTCACAGCAATCTCCAGATCTCAAGGCAAGTTAGCCTCTGCCCTGGTCCCATGGGATGTGTCAGGATTGATTAAGCCTGTTCTGGTAATATGTTTCCTCAGTCAAGACTGGTAACAAATGAGGTGTAAGCTTCCTGAATTAAGCAGATGACGCTTTAGGATTAGAAAACCACTGCTGGCTTTTCCCTCCTCCATCTGCCTGGTATACAGATGTGATGCCTGGAAGATGATGCCGAGGAGGTGAAAGCTAACGGGCCTCAAAGAAGCGGGCAGGGAGATGGAGAGAGCCCCTGTTGTTAAGTCCTTAGGAGCCCTGAACTTCCTACCTTTAGTCTTGTTGCATGAAAAAAATACACCCCGATTTGTCCAAATCACTGCGGTCAGCTTTTCTGTTACTTCACATCTGAAAGCATTCCTGATTGACACAAAGAGGCAAAAGAGGGCATGTATTTCAAATAGCAATTCTGTACAAAGAGTCTGTCTCCAGACAGGTCAGAGCTTAGTGAATGTGGATGATAAAAGGAAGCGAGACTAGGGCAAAGCAGGAACTGAGGCCAGAGTGAAAGTCCCAAGTGCTGTAGGTTTGAATGGATTTATGTCTTACTGATAATAACAAACCAACAGAGAACTGACATCAGGGGAGAATTGACATCTTAATAATTTTAAATTTTATGATGTGTGAAATAGCATATTTTTCTATTATTTAGAACTTTCATTTCTCTCAGTCATGTTTGTGTTATTAATATTTTATATTTTACACATACTTTGTTAGATTTATTTCTAAATATTTCCTGATTTTATGCTATTAGAAAATGGTATACATGTTTAAATTTTAATTTTCAACTGTTTGTTGCTGCTATATAAAAAAATTATTTTTATGTCAATCTTGTATCCTGTGGATTTGCTGAATTCACTTATTTATTCTGGAGGCATTTTTATAGATGTTTTGATTATTTATATAGATAATATCAGATGCAAATAATGATTCATATTTCTTTATTCCCAAGCTGTATCCTTTTTTTTTTCTTGCTTTACTTCATGAATTAGGACCTCCAAAATAATGTGAATTGAAGTGGTGAGAGTGGATACCACTGCCATGTTCCTTACCTTAGAGGAGTGATTTTTAACCCATGTGCTGCAAAAAAATTTAAAACACGCAATACTTGACTATTTAGTCAGAGGCACTGACCACTTTTTCCTTAGATTGTCAAATAAAAAAATGACAGCAGCCAACACAACAGTAGCCATCCAGTATGAATGAATCAAAATTATACCTATTCTTTTTTGTCAGATCAGCAAAAAATATGATACATTTTTGGTGTGCCACAGAATTTTAGCAATTAATTTGTGTGCCATGAGATGAAAAAGGTTAAAAATCGATGTCTTAGAGGAAAAGCAGATAGAATTCCACCATTAAGTCTGATGTTAGCTGTCAGTTTTCATGGATGACCTTTATTAGGTTCTAGAAGTTTTCTATTATTTCTGGTATAGAGAATTTTTATGATGAATGGGTTTTGAATCTTGTCAAATTATTTTTCGGTATCTGTTGAGCTGAGCACATGGTTTTGCTTTTATGGTCTATTAAAATGAATTATATTGATTTTGGGCTGTTGAAACACTCTCAGGCCCCAATTGTTCATGAGACACTATCCTTTTTATATATAGTGGGATTCAGTCCACTAGCATTTTGTTAAAGCTCTTTTTTTTCATCTGTGTTCACTTATCTGGAAGAGTTTGTGTAGAATATGTATTATTTCTTTCTTAAGCATTTGGTAGAACTCCCCAGTGAAGACATCTGAGCCTGTAGTTTTCTTTATGGGAAAGTTTTAACTACAAATCCAATTATTTTAGTAGATACAGTGTTATTCAGGTTATCTGTTACTTCTTCAGTGAGCTTTGGTCATTTGTATTGTGAGGGAAGGGGAAATTTTCCCTTTCCTTTCTTAGTTCTTTTGACTGATAAAATAATTAAAATGATATGAATCAGGTTAACAGGAGAAAATGACCAAGCTTAGCATGTAATTATGTATGGGTGTGTGTGTGTTTGTGTGTCTTAACAATATAAGATTAGAGGACAAATTAGTCAGTACAGACTTACATGTCATTCTTGAGCTAAGGAGAAAGGGGGTTGTGGTTTGGGACTTCAAAGGACAGGAAGGCAATTTACATGGAGATGGAATAGCCAATGTTTTAAACAAATTTTTGCTGAGCCATCTATACAGTGGAACACAGAGAGCCCTTTGATTAATCTTGGGCCTTGCTAGGTTTCTCCCTGTCTATCACACACTAGTTCATATTAAACTACTGCTGGCCCGGTGCACGAAATTCGTGTACATTAAAAGGGAATTAATTAGAGGAAATACTTTAATATTGCTATTTGCCCTTTCTCTATAATAGAAGTGTCAGAGATGAAAGAAAATTAGTAAAATGTATATGAAAATCTTGCTCCTGTCAGAGTCTGGGGCTCACCGCGGGACCCATAGTCAAGTTCCCGCCCACCTGCGCATGCCTCAAAATTGCGCGAGACCCAGCCCCAGCCAGCCTCACCCCCGTCAAGCCCCGCCGGGCAGGGGGCACATCCTCAGGTCCCCCATCAAGCTCCAATGGGCGGGGTTCAGCCTCAGGTCCCCCAGTGCACGCCGGGTGGGGGGCACGGCCTCAGATTCCCCCGGCTCACCCTCAGGGCCCCTGGCCAGGCATAGGGGTGGTGGTGGGGGGGTGCATCCTCAGATCCCCCGGCCCAGGGCAAAGGGTGTGGCCTGAGGTCCCCCAGCCCACCATCAGGCAGGGTCATGCCTTGAGGTCCCCCATCAAGCCCTGCCAGGCAGAAGGCGCAGCCTCAGGTCCCCGGGCCCAGCGCCGGGCAGGGGGCACAGCCTCAGGTCCCCCAGCCTGGGGCAAAGGGCGCGGCACTGGGGTGAGGTCACACCTTGAGGTTCCCCGTCAAGCCCCGCCAGGCTGGGGGCGTGCCCTGAGGTCTCCCGTCAAGCCCTGCTGGGTGAGATGCGCAACCTGAGGTCCCCAGCCCGGTGCTGAGGTGGGGGTTGTGGCCTGAGGTCCCCAGTCAAGCTGGGGGGCGCGCACAGCCTCAGGTCCCCAGCCCTGGCCCAGTTCCACACAGCCTCAGGTCCCTGCTGATCACTCATTATGGGAACCCCGCCTCCCCAGTGGGCACAGCCATCTTGTGTTACGGGAATCCTGCCTCCACTGTGGGTGCAGTCATCTTGTGATGGTGTGATGGTTAATTTGCATATTACCTCTTTATTATATAAGATTATTATATAAGATAGTTATCTACTAGTATGGTGATAGCTTCCTTCCTAGAACAAGTCCTCCATCTAAATTCTTTTAAGCAGTTAGGGGGAAGGTCAGAGGTTATGTCTGAGTCCTTTGTTTCTTAAAAATAATCAGCTAAAAACAATAATCATTATCTCAAAAAGGCATATTTTGGGGCAGCAAACTCTGTTCCCCTTTAGTGTCTTTCTAGGAATTTTCCCATTTTATGTAAGTTACCAAGTTTATTGGCATAAAGTTGTTCATAATATTTGTTGCTATGAGGATGTATGTAGAATCTGTAGTGATGACACCACTTTCATTCCTAATGCTAGTAATTTTTTCTTCTCTTTTCCCTTAATTAGTCTGACTAGACATTTATCAAATAAGTTCTTTCAAAATAACCAGCTTTTAAAAAAAATATATTTTATTGTTTTTTTACAGAGAGGGAGAGAGAGTTAGAAACATCGATGAGAGAGAAACATCAATCAGCTGCCCCCTACACATCCCCCACCACAACCAAGGTACATGCCCCTGACTGAAATCGAACCTGGGACTCTTGAGTCCACAAGCTGATGCTCTATCCACTGAGCCAAACCAGCTAGGGCTAAAATAACCAGCTTTTTATTTCATTGCTTTTTCTTTATTGTTTTACTGGTTTTTATTTTGTTGATTTTCTTCCTTCTAACATTGTTTTTCTTCCTTCTTGCTTTGTTTTTAATTTTACCTTCTTTTTATAGTTTTTAAGGGCAATGCTTAATTATTTAAGACCTTCCATATTTTCTAATGTAAACATTTGTTGCCATAAATTTCCCTCTGAGCACTGCTTTAGTGACAACTCACAACTTTTCTTTTGCTTTGTTTCCTTTTCATTCAAGTCAAGCTAATTTCTAATTATCTTTGAGTTTCTCCTTTGATCCATGAATTATTAGACATGGGTTTAATTTCAAATATTTGGGATTTTTTCCAGGTATCTTTGTGTTCTAATTGTATTTTTTATACTTTTAATTATTTTAATTTGCTCAAATTTGTTTCATGGTCCAGAAATTTGGTAAATACATTTTAAAGTAATATGTCTTCTGATGAGAGTTGAAATGGTCTATAAATGGCAATTGTCTGGCTTCTTGATGAACTGATAAATTGCAGTGTTTCTTTTTATCCCTGGCTATAGACTGTGTTCTGCAAAGACTAGTTTGTCACCTAGTAATATATTTACTCCAGCTTTCTCTTGATTCGTTTTTTCATGGTATATGTATTTTCCATCTTTCCTCTTTTAACATCTACATCTATATGTTTACATAGAGTTTCCCTGTAGATAATATATAGTTGAGTCTTGTATTTTGATTCAGTTTGATAAACTTTGCCTTTCAATCAGGATATTAAGGCCATCTAAATTTAATGTAGTGATTAATATGATTTAATTTAAATCTATCTAATGTTGGTGGTCTTAATCCAGCACCTAGAAGGGTTCAGGAATCTGGAGAAGGGGCTGTGTGTAAATTGATTAAAGAATCCAGAGACAAAACATAATTTTGGAAGGCATTTTGGGGGCCAGAGGAGCTTGGCTAAAGAAGCCAAGTTCTCTCTTGTCTCAGGACCCGTTGCTTTTTATTAACACAGATTGTCCTAAGGCAAGGTAGATGTACACATCAAAGGCCAGGGTTTAGTACACAGAATCCATTGTCAGATTGGAGGAATTTCCTACAGCTGTTCAGGTGTTTGGCCAGTAGGAGGCAATAACATGTAGATTAAGATGCCCTCAGCTGTCTGGCAGCAAGCAATCCTTTATGCATCCTTTTCAGGTTTGGGGAAATGCCCTCCGCCATTTCCAGATGATTCAGCCCTGCTGACATGCTGGAAGTGGCTTCCAGCATCTATCCTCTTCCCAGTTGTTTTCTGTTTGTCTCTTTTGTTTGTTTCTTTCCCCCTTGTTTCCTGCCATCTTTTGAAAGAATTGAATATGTCTTATCCCATTTCACCTTCACAATGGCTTATCAATTATACTTTCTTTTTTGGTGCTTACTCTGGGGCGGTGGGTCTCCAGGGGATATATGTCAATGTCTAGAGGCTATTTTAAATTTTATGACTTGATGGAAGTTTTGCTGGCATCTAGTTGGTAGAGGCCATGCATTCTGCTAAACTTCCTACAATAAATACACAGGCTAGCCCCACAATAATCATCAAACCAAAAATGTCATTGTTTGGGAGGCTTCCCTGTGACTTCGTATTATCTTATTTCTCCCACACAGCCCACAAACCTCTCTCCTACCTGATGACCTTCACACAGCAAAGAGAAAGCACCAGACACAAACCCTCTCCCCTTGCTTCCTCCAGAGATACTCAGTTCACAGCTGCATCCTTCCAGTGCATGTTCTTCTCCCATCAAGTCCTATCTCTCCACCATGACTCAGGTCCCATCTTTTGCCACCTCAGTTAAACCCTCACTCTCCTGCGTCATCAATCAATGTCTTTCCAAATGATCATTATCATCAGCATATTATGTACTCTAGGGTTCCTTTTGAAAAGCAAACAGATCTTTGTTGATCCCACATCCTCCCTCCAGCAACCTGCACATTCACTGCCTTCCTTTCTAGCCAATTATATTTGAAGAGTTGGCCGCACATGGTCTTCCCTGATCCCCACATATCATTTCTTCTCTCTGAAATGATTCCCACCTCACTTCCCCACTTCGCATTTCACCTTACATCTCTTCAGAGAGGCTGCCCCTGATCACCCTGCCCCAAATAGGTCTTCTTCTGTGAGTCTCTTTCTGAAACCATTGCTTAATTCCTTCATACCAGTTACTGCTACACATTTTTTCCTTGTGCGTGTGTGTGTGTTGTTGTTTTTTTATGGTAGGCTAATTGATCCATCACCAGAATATGAACTTCATGCAGATAGGAACCAGGTCCCACTTGATACCATTGTTTTGTATTATTTATGACTGGCATCGAGGCTCAAAATGTTTCAAGAGCGGAGACCTGGCGCTGAGAGGATCTGCCTAGTTCATGTGTGTAGGTTCTTGAGTTCATGAAAGAAAAAGTTCACAACACCAGTCCAGGTGACTATGAGAGAATGTTTATTGAAGCTCAGGACAGTAAAACAAGGAAGGGTTTAGAACAGAAGAAGCAACAGAGTCTAGCTGGGCTGCCTTAGCTCTCTGGGAAGTCAGAGAAAAGGAGGCCTTGGGAACAGGTTCAGGGCATTAGCCTGGGACAAGCTGCCTCTGCCCATTGCTCCCCTGATTGCTAGTCTCATAGGGACTCTTAGAGCTTAGAAGATGTAGCCTGTGGGGGAGGGAGAGAGTGAAGAATGGGGAAAAGGAATGGCCCAGGCTGTTCCCCGGAAGGAGAGCTTGCACTGAGTCCTTTGTCTTGAGGGTTTTATCTATCTCTTAGAGGCAGGAATCTTAGGGGAGGTCTCAGGGGAGGGTTTCAGCAGAATATTTGTCAGTTATTTAGGTGTACTCCTCCAGAGTCCTGGTCTCCACTGATTGGTCAGTGTCAGGGCAGAGGGTCCTTAGTCATTGCAACTGGTCCTGGTGTCATCCACCTGGTTTTGCTGCTTTTCTGGGCCTGAAGCTGAAATACAACTGAGGCCTAGATGTTATCTTTAGGGAGGTGACCTCTGTATCTGCTGCAATTTGTTGAGCTATCTGTCTCAGTTTTCCCATTCCACTTGTCCTGGCTTACTGGCCTATCTCAGAAATACTCCATGATGACTGACTAAATGAATAAATAAATGAATGAAACAGTTTTCATTGAAATCAAGGTTTAGCTGTAATATTTAAAATATACTCATTGGAATGTGGCATGGCTATTTAATTTTTTAAAATTGATTAGAGAGAGAGAGAGAGAGAGAGAGAGAGAGAAAGAGAGAGAAAGAGAGAGGCATCGACTTGTTGTTCCACTTATTTATGCCTTCATCGGTTGATTCTTGTATGTGCCTTGACCAAGGATTGAACCACAATCTTGGCATGTTGGGATAACACTCTAACCAACTGAGCAACCTGACCAGGGCGGGCATGGCATTTAAAAAAATTGATTATATTATTCATTTTTTGATTGAACTTGAAATTTCTTTTATTATAATGCTGAAATGACAAGGCTGTAATGGTATCAAGTTGTTCTCTTTACATATCTCTCATGGGTAATTTAAAGATGAGTATACATATATTTAAAATTCACTATTTCTCAAGCACAGCTGTGAATCCTGTATAAGTTTCTAATTTACAATTTTAAAGAATTCAGAACTAAATCATTTCTAGTGTTCCAATTCTCTGTGAGGTACATTTTCACATCTCCCCCCTCTTTTTTCTTTAATCTTGGACCCTGTATAGAGTTGCTGTCTACAAAAAAGACAGGCAATAATTTTATAAAATATATGGCATTGTTGTTTCAAACTAGCTACAATTTCACTTTAGCAAGGTCTCCATTTATCAAGTTTGCTGTAGTTCCCAAGGAGCAGTAATGTAAATTCAAATGAGCTTTAAAAAATATTTTATAAAAGCTCATTCACAGGCTTCCCCCCCCCCCTTTCTCTATTTCGTTTGCTATTACTGGTTATAACCACAACAGTATTTTTATATAAATCAAACTGTCTCTTTTTCAGTCTGACCACTTTTCTGGCCTCATATGCACAGTGTTGTCCCAGACCATTATTTACGACTTCAAGGCACTTTATCTTGAAAGGCCTATGATGGTGTGAGCAATGTTTAGAGCATTGGATTCTGCGTTTGGCCTTTCCCCCTGGGACTTTATCAAAGCTTTGATATTAAAACTATACTTAGAAATGGGGGGTTGTATTCATAACTGTGTGATGTTAAATAGAAGCATTTCAAAAGGAAAATAAATTTTACCAAAAACAAAACAAAACAAAGAAAACACACACACACACAAACCACTGAAATCACCAATGCTTCTAGTGCTAGAAATTTCAGGAAAGCAGAAATTCTCCCCCAAGCTTCCCACCAATCACCCTTGGATTTCAGACTGCAGCAGAAATCCCAAAGCAGGCAAATTAGTGATGGCACAAATTCCCCTGAAAACAGTCAACTGTCCAACCATCTCATAAGATTTCCACTAGTCTCAGCTTCATTTTATCAAAGATGTGTGGAAAAATGCATTCCAGTTATTTTAACAGCCTTGCCTACTATGTACTAGGCCCGTGTCAGGCATTTTTTAAAAAAATTATTTTATTTTGTTGATTTCAGAGAGGAAGAGTAGAGACAAATTAAGTCAAAGGGGAAATTGTTGGAGTCAAAAACATCCCCTGTTTTTATATTTCAATTATTTTAGTTAAAATGCTCTTCCATTCCAAAAGAACTCTGTCAATAATGATTTTTTTTTTCTAGCACCATCATGTTTGAGCGGTGAACTGGGGCAATGTCACCGTTTTGATTAATGGTTTCAAAGATGCTAATGTTACCAAAAGTGCAATGTTGCTCATTGTTTTAGGAGGAAAATGTACCTTTGTCATGGTTTACTATATATATTTTAACTGGGCTTAATTGTATCATATCATTTCAGTGATCTTTGTCTTTGATAAATATTTCACAATTTGAATATCATAACAGTATATTGTGACTGATTAAAATGTAACAATGTATATCAAAGGGATGGTTCCTTGCTTCCTTCCTCCAAAAAAACTTAGAAAAATCTGAGAAATGTTAAAAACTCGTGCCTTTTGCTATGTGAGACTCTTATGAAAAGATATCTTTAGATCATTTTAAAAAGAATTTTAAAAAGTAATTGCTGATTTCCTCAAGGAGAAAGGTTTTCTCTTGTAATAATTATGGAAACCTTACGCAACCACATCTAATGCATTTTTCCCTCCAAGAACTCAAATGTACTTGATATGCATTTGATAAATTACTGGCTTTACTACCCTTTGGAGCTGGTAATTTTTAAACATGGTGAAAATGATCAAGAGAGGCCTTAATGTCGTGCCTTTTCTATGATGATGGCCATTTACATGAGAATTGACAATTTCAAAAGAATTTTTGACACAGTAGTTTACCACTGTTATTTCAAGATTATAGTCTGAATCCCTAACATAGAAGAACTACATTTCTGTATGTATGCCTAGTGCTAAAAAAAACTATATATGTGTTCTTTTAAGGTAATTGAACACTGTCAACTTTATTTTACATTCACCCTCTCTTGTTTTAATTGAGTTAGTACTGGCTTACTTGCTCTGGAATCCTTGAAGCCCCATAATCTTTAAATAGAAAGACCACATGCTCTGGACCTGGGGTCTGAACACTCATCTCGAAGTCCATTTGTAAATGCAGGCACACGTTTCAGTGCAACAGGCCCACTGAGACAAGGACCAAATAACATTGCTTCTTCCATCGGTTATTTTATGGTGATATGTTTTTAATTTGGATCAGGATAACATCTTTCCCTGCTGGTTTTTAGTGGCCATTCCAGAGTCATAACGGTTCAAATATTGGCCATCATTCTTTTTTGAAATGATACCAGATTTAATTAGTACCTATTTTGTGCACTCTGTGTTCTAGATGGTATCATGTACATTATAGCTAGTCACTGAGCCTCAGAACAGTAGTATGATTTTAGTTTCAGTGTTAACAAGCATAAAAGGGACCTTTAAACTAGTCTTTATTTTTTCACAGTCCTCATGCCATCATTGGTTCAGACTTTGAGGTCAACTTCAATTTGGCTTTGAGGTACTTGTCAATATTAGAGACATTTTAAAACAGATATTTACTTTTTAGTAGTTTCTTTATTCAGTTCATAAATATAAAAACTAACTGGAGTAAAGAAGATCTTTTTTTTAATGTTGAGTGCTATTTTCTGACTTTTTCTCACCATGAGGAATGTGGTCAGAGTTACAGGAGTGACCATGTATGAATTCCAAGGGATGGGGAGAGAATACGCTACCCCAGAATGTGCCATGAATGACATGTGGATTCTTTTGAGCTGCAGACAACTGGGACCCAACAGATACCAGAAGAGCTTATTACCCCCTCTCCCCTTAACTGCCTAAAAGAATTGAGATGGGGGCCTGTACCAGGAAGAGAGCTATCCCCAGAGATAACTTTTTATGTCAGAAACACTTATCTGCATGGCATGGCAAACATTTGTTTACCAAGTATTTGCTCTTCTTATCTTCCTGTGAATTGTCTTCATCCCCTTCAAAGCCCCAGGTCCCTACCCTTACTTAGCTCAGGATGGCATATACTAGTAATCCTCAATTACTCTCTCATACAACAATGTTACTTTCTCCATCACACAATCCTAAATGTGAATATTGGGCAAAACTCTATTGCACCCAGAGTGTGTACTCTGCAAGATCAGATATGGCAGCTCTGTTTTACCCAGAATTAGCATGATGCTTCGGGAAAGAGAAGGTTCTCAACAAATAAATGTTGTCAATACATTTATGAATAATCATTAACTTATATCTGTTTCATCTAGTTGCTCAAATATGCATGTTAATTTTACCTTGCATTTATCAGATGCCTACTATGTGCTAGGCCTGTGTCAGGCATTTTTTTAAATTATTTTATTTTATTGATTTCAGAGAGGAAGGCAGAGGGAGAGATAGAAACATCAATGATGAGAGAGAATCACTGTTCGTCTGCCCCCCGCAAAACCCCTACTGGGGATCAAGCCTGCAATCCAGGCATGTGCCCTGATTGGGAATCAAACTGTAACCTCCTGGTTCATAGGTCGACGCTCAACCACTGAGCCACACCAGTGGGCTGTGTCAGGCATTTTTTAAAAATCAGTGTAATTCAGTGAAATATGCCGTGTTCATATATTAATTAATTCCTTCAACAAATTGTTTATGAGTGTCTAAAATGTGTGCTATTTTGGGTAGGGACTTAGACTGCTGGCTAGTTGATGGAATTATGAATGAACCTCAAATCCTTGTTGAAACTAAATGAGCCATAATTTCTTTAATATGTTTTAAAGAGCTCAAAGAGGAACTATATGTCAGTAAAATTGGTAAGAAACAATGATATTCTAAAAATGTGTGACCTCAATTCACCTGCTAACCTAAGTCAAAGGGAAACAGAAACTAAGGTTTCTACTTTGATTCTACACCATTTGGGAGATTGGAAAAGTGTCTCTTTCTTTGATTTAAGGAAAAACTGTTTAGGTTAGCAACAGTATTTATTAATTTTATGGTAGAATACTGAGCACAGATGGTCAGAAAAACAAAAAGAGATGAACATGGAGGGTTTAATGGGAGGAATTGAAAAGCTAAGTTGGGAAGGGTTGTATTTGGTTCCAAATGTAGCACTGAAGCACATTCATCGGAGCAGGGCCACATTTATCAACTGAACACATGCTTGTTGTGGGGCTGCATCCCACTTGACTGTTCTGAGCATCCCCACTCAGTGGAATTGGCTGGAAGCTCTTTATTGTTTATTTTTGGATGTGAAAATCTGTGCTCAAAAGTTCCTCTGGTTATATCAACCATATCAATTACCAAGTAAAAGCAAAGAACAAAGGAAATAAGACAGTAAATGACAAAAGACCCAGAGCCTCATCCTCTCAGGTGCTGCTTCCATTCAATACGGCAAAGCTAAGGATGGGCAGCAAGGTCAGCCATCTGGCCACGTCTCTACCTAAGAACACATTACCCAATTGTCTTCTTTTCCTGGCATTTAGACAGCATTGGGGCAGGTAAAGCCAATCACACTTGATACTTTCTTTTTCATTAATTATACAGATGAAGTCAGGTCAACAGAAACATTCATTGAAGAGACAGTGATTCAAATAAAAGAGGCAACATATTTATAACAAGCTTGGGCACTATTTTACCATATGGGTATGTGTGCATTTCTCCCTTAGCTTACACACACACACACTGTAGCCAAGTCAGTGAAGTGATATAAAAATACAAAATACTGTAAACTTATTAAAACTGATATATAATATTAAATCTCTGATGTGCTAAATCTTTTTCAGTATGACTAAAATAATAAACTCATCTCGGAGGACCCGAGTTTAACCACTGGGTATAGTAAATACACACACACACATACATATGTATAATAAAGTTTATAACTAAGGTCAGATGGAAGGTAAGATAGGAGCTTGGTCTTGGAAAGGGGAGAACCTTTCCCTGGGCCCCGAGCCTAAGCTGCTGCTCCGGCCGGTTCTCAAGAAGCTCTGAACTGCAGTGATGAGCAGGAGCCCTTCTGGAGGGCAGGGGCCCGCCAAATTCTCCAAATCCTCACTGGCTAGCATGGGGAAGGAGAGGTTTGCGAATACTTCTCTTCACTGACGTCCACTAAATACCAGGATGTAGCATTGTGAGTTCAGAATGTAAAAATTAGGAAGAAGATTCAAACAAGAACAACTTCCCACAACTTTTTTTCCTTACTCAAAAGCTCTGTTAAAACAAACAAAACCCTACACACACAAAAATAAAAACTGTGAGTTAAAATTGAAGCTGAGGGCCTAGCACTTCCTGAATATGGTAGAAAGTCTAAAGCATTGATTTACAATGGGCTCACTTTTGTCATCCTCTTTGGAGCACACTCACCTCCAGGTATCAAGCAACTGAAGATCTTGTCTCTGTTGCTAAAGAAAAGTGGGTAGGGGGCAGAGATCATTGTCTTAATTCTCCACTTTTTTCTTTTAAAAATTTATTAATTTGAGAATATTTTTACAGAAAACCTGCAAAGAGAAATAGAGATAGTTTCCCTATCCCCCTCACAAAGTTTCCCAGAAACTAAGGTTAACATTTTACATCACCGTGTTATGTTTGTCAAAATTAAGAAGCCAATGTTGGTACATAGTTTTAATTCAACTCCAAATTTAGTTTTGATGTCACTAGCTTTTCCACTAATGTCCTTTTTCTGTTCCAGGACCCAATGCAGGCACCCTGTTGAATTGAGTTCTCATGTCTCCTTGGTCCCCTCTGCTTTGTGACAGTTTCTCAGCTTCCTTGTTTTTCATGACTTGGACAGCTTTGGGGAGCATTATTAGGCATTTTGTAGAATGTCTCTCAAGTTGAGTTTGTCTCATGTATTTTCTTAAGTAGTCTTTTAACCTCCCCACCATATACTACAGATACATTTAACTGTTAGAAAAATAGTTAAAATGCAAAAGAAAAATTCATTTCTACCTCATGAGATTACTTGTGAGAATTAAATGAGATAATACATTTAAAGAGTTTTAGTAAGTTTGGGATAAATACTGGCTATTACTACAAATAAAAACTCAAATTGTTAAAAATGGAATTCTTTATAAATTTATATTCTAAAAATATAATTTTCTACATAAAAATATGAGACCCTCATTTAGAATGAACTGGAATTGGGTTCTAAGACCAACATAGTGGGGATGACCAAGTTGGGCAGCAAGTATAGAGGGAAAATGCTGCCAGTGAGGTCAGGGTTCTACTGCTGTACTATCCTTCATGGCTCCACCTAATACCAGGAGGCCCAGAGACATAGGTGAAACCCCCAAATTTTCACTAAACAGAAGTTCAGTTAGTATAATTCAGGAGTTAAAAGAACCCTCAGAAATTAAGCCCAGCACCAATGAAGACATGCACAGCTTACTAAAGCTAAAAAGAGGAGTCTCATTTTTCCAAAATAGATAGAAGGTACTGTCTCCCACTCAGCAGTGTGCAAATGCAAAGAGCCAAAGATATGAGAAAGATTAAAATATAACTACAGAAAATGAAAAACAAGAGCAGATAAGACAGAAGGCCTCAAACAACATCCTGTTTTCTGTGAGTGAGGCCACAAAAACCGCACAGCCAGCAGTCTCCAGATGTTACCATGTCTGAAGCTCTGTGATTCAAAAGGTATGGTCAGTGAGGGCCTTACAATAGGTTGAGAATTTATACAAAATTCAAATTATTTCTTTAGTTTTAATCAGATGATTTGTATGGTTGTTCATTTTTACATACAACTAAATCACTTTCAAGGAGTTTATTAGGTTCTTAGAGGCCTGGTGCACAAAATTCGTGCACTTGGGGGAGGGATCCCTCAGCCTGGCCTGTGCCCTCTAGCAGTCCGGGAGTCCTGGGGGGATGTCCAACTGACGGCTTAGGCCCTCTAAGCCGTCAGTCGGACATCCTTAGCATTGCCACGGAGGCAGAAGAGACTCCCACCACTGCTGCTGTGCTCGCCAGCCATGAGCCTGGCTTCTGGCTGAGCAGTGCTCCCCTTGTGCGAGCACCCTGACCACCAGGGAAAGCTCCTGTGTTGAGTGTCTGCCCCCTGGTGGTCAGTGGGCATCATAGTGAGTGGTCATTCCACCATTCGGTCATTTGCATATTAGCTTTTTATTATATAGGATTAAAGATTATATGCAATAACAGTACATTCTTAAAGGTTAATCTGGCTGCCATACAAAGCTTGGCAATGTTGAAAAGCTTCCACTGTGTACATGCACACCTGGACAGTTGGATTTTGCAATTGGATCATTTTCTAAAAGGACCATGTACTCTGAGTACATTATAGATGTTGTCTGAAGGGGGGCAGAATATGCCACCCAAAAATGAGCCACTTCGTCATGTGACTTGTTGAGCTGAAGGCAGTTAAGACATGGCAGAAACAAGCAAAACTTTTTGCCTCTCCTTTAACTTTCTAAAAGAATTTAGAAATGGGGCCTATACCAGAAAGAGAGCTATTGGCAAAGAGATATAACTCTTCCGTGAGACTTACCTGCATAGCAGGGCAAACATTTGTTTACCAAACATTTCTTCTTCTCATCTTCCTATGAATTGCTTTCTTCCCCTTTGAAGCCTTAGCCACCTTGAGTCTCATATCTTTGTGGCCTCTCAGATGTACAAACTTAACCTTTTGCACTCGGATGTCGAGTGTGACTCGACACCGTTAGCATTAGAATAAAGGAATCGAGAAAAAAGCAAGCAAGTGCAAAGGGTTAAATATGTTTTTCTAGTGTTAATCTGTCTGTCTTTAAAAATATATATTTTATTGATTTTTACAGAGAGGAAGGGAGAGGGATAGAGAGCTAGAAACATCGATGAGAGAGAAACATCGATCAGCTGCCTCCTGCACACCCCCCACTGGGGATGTGCCCGCAACCAAGGTACATGCCCTTGACCGGAATCGAACCTGGAACCCTTCAGTCTGCAGGCTGACACACTATCTACTAAGCCAAACCAGCCAGGACAATCTGTTTTTATTATAGGGAATCTGAGCCAAGTACCTAGAAGAGAAGAGGAAAAATGATTTTTCTTCCCCTACATGTCTTACATTGATCATGCTTTCCATTAACAACTATTCTTGCTTCTTAATTACAAACACAGTTTAGTTTCCTTTTTTTTTTGTATTATTTTATTTTATTTTTTTTACACTTTAGTTTCTTCACTAAAAGTTTAATTAGGGATTATTATGTTATTCTTGCAATGGAGTGCTGCACACTCACATAAACACTATTTAGGTCCTATAGTTCATGTTTGCATTGTTATTTAACCATAAATCCTTCATTCCATATTGTTGAATCAGAAATACACAAGAGTTGCCAATATTGACTCCCTAACAAAAAAAAAAAAATGTGCTTCGATACTTAATTGTTCCCACATAGTATATATTTTTTTCTAAACAAAATGTGGAAATAGGTGAAGTGGTGAGTCTTATACTAAAGGATAGGCTGTAAGAAAATAAATGTGGTGGAATTGGTGAACTGCATTTCTGCTTCGTAAATCACATTTCTGCTGTGAATATGTGATAAATCTGCCTATCGCTGATTGTACAGTATTGTGCTTCTTCCCATCTGTTTATTCATTATCAAAGTTCAAATAAAATAAGTTATTTAAATCATATACTAGTAAAAGTAGAAGCTAAATTTTAACCAAGAAATCCCAAGGAACATTGGGGATAATCAGAGTAACCAAGCATGGGGCACCCTGACTGCTCTCATGCTAACTGATGAGGGGATTCTTACCAGGTTCGTCTTACAGAAGCAGATTGCTTTTTTCTAATATTTAATACCACTGCTTGTTTAGGAATAAGTTTAAACCTCACAATCACTCACTTTCAGTTTCCTTTAGAGATGAAACTGAAACGTTAAGCATAACATTCTTCTGCTTCCTGTCTGTTTTTGTGAGTTTGTATCTTTTCTCCTTAATCTGATCTCTTAAATTAAAAATTTTAATTTTAATGTACATCTCATTTTATAATTTAGATTTTTCAAAAATTAGAGGATCTGAGAAAGTTTCCCTTTGATGATAAACTTCTGAATCTAAATCTGCTGACATGTTTCAGTTGTGACTGATAGGACTATGTTAAAACAATGTCTTAGTTCATATTCTCCCCAAAGTTGAGCCTGAGACAAGAAATCTGGTGCAGATGCCTCCGAAGAGCGTGGAGGGTGACCGTAGGAAACAAGAATGAGAGAGGTGAGAGAGTGAGATGGTCAAGAAGAAAAAGACTAGGTATCTGCGAAAACCAGATCCCTCTGGAACCTCTGACAATTCAGTCCAAAGGATAGAAAGTGGGGCTCAACCACAGGCTCTGGTCCAATTGGTTGAGGATTGAATTATACCCCCACTGCAGCTGAAATCAGAAAGAGAGAGAGTAAAGGTGTGTTTTGAGCGCACCAAGACCATATGCTACAGATGCACAGTAAATGCTCTGTACCATTGCATGGAGCTGGAATTATTCCACTTTAACACTTATTCTCTTACTCCTTGTAGGATGTCTTACTTGTTTCATTATCACATCAAAGTAGCTAAACAGACCAATATACTACAAAGATAAGGAGAGTATGGTGTGATATTGTGTCTTCCCATTTTTAGATTATATACACTGCCCATTAAAAAAAAGGGGGGGGGGGGTGCGCGGGGAGTCCTAGATGGTTTGGTTCAGTGGATAGAGCGTTGGTCTTCAGACTGAAGGCCCAGGTTTGATACTGGTCAATGGCATATGCCAGGGCTGCAGGCTTGATCCCCAATAGAGGGCATGCAAGAAGCAGCCGATCAATGATTCTCTCTCATCATTGATGTTTCTATCTCTCTCTGAAATCAATAAAAATATATATATTTTAAAAGTGGAAAAGTTTATCTAAATATCTGTATGTTACTTGTTAATGTTATACATGTACTGTCACACTAATTTATAAATAGTGCAGAATACATAAAATAAAATTAACAAAGTTTAAATAAATAGAAATTCTAATCATATCTCCCATCCTTAATGTATCATATGACATACTCCCATTTTGGAGAGTAGAGATTTTGATATTTATGTACTTTTTTTTCATCGTTCAAGTCTAAAATAAGGAAATTGAGGCTGCACTGTTTAACTCCTGTTTATATTTTTGTGTGTGTCAGGTTACTAAAGATCACCAATACATTTCATTTACATGAGGCTTATTAATATTATAAGCTTCATAAATATATCTTAACTTATTTACTCCCTGGTAAGAATATACTGGTAAAAGGAAGCATATTCTTATATTCATTAGATTTACTGTCTACCCTGAAGCCAAGGCCATAACCCATTAATCAGATCTGGAAAGATATTCCCCTTTTAATGCATGAATGAAATTAAAGCACACTATTTATATCCTGCAATGCTGCCAACATATGCAAGAAATTAAATACTTGGTTCAGGCCTCAGAAGGAAGTTTTAGCAATTCCAGGCACATACTGGGAATAGTCACAAACCTTCAAGCTTATACAGGCAGATTTCCATGTTTTTATGAGGAAAGCAGTATGTGAGCAATGAACAGAAATTGTTCTCTCTATAACTACATCTTATTTAGCGATGAAAATTGCTAATTGAGCTTTTTTTGTAAAGGTCAACTCTCTTACCTGATGCAGAGTTGATGGGAAATATCATGTGTCTTTGCTAATCTATACTAATAATAGACAAATATGTAAATTGACCGTACCTCCATGACACCCACAGCCCATCAAAGATGGTGGGCCTGTGGGCGGCACGCAGGCGCACAGGCGCCGAACAGCCAGGGGTGGGGCGGGACGCCTGCAGTGTCACCGTAGCTAAGCAGTGGGCATTCCTGCCCCCCGGCTGCTTGGAGCCTATGAGCGCAGGCGCTGAGCAGCCGGGGACGGGGTGGGACACCCACCTGCCCTCTGCGTAGCCTGGGCGATGCAACGGGCGTCCCCGGGACCCTGGCCACTTGGCACCAGCACATGTGCTGGCCACAGGGACGCGCTGGTCCCGGGGATGCCACTGGAGTGTCCGGTCCTGTCAGCCTGGCATGGGGGCGGCTGGAGTTCGCAGTCCTCTTGGTTTGTGTGGCCCCTGGACCAGAAGCAGAAACCAAGAGCATGGGGAGCACCAGGAATGCTGGGAATCATAGTTCTGGTGGCAGACGCAGTGCGGGATCTCCTAGACTAGAGCACAGTGAGCCTGGAGCAAGTTACTGTTGCAGGTGGGGGATGTAGGGAAAGCAAAGGTGAGAGACATAAGTAAAGTCACAGTGTTGAGGAAAAATTAAAGGGAAGATATCCTGAAACTTCTAGGAAATCTCCACCAATGGAGCAAATAAAAAAAAAAGACCTCTATTATTCTGTGAGCACCAAACCAAACTGTGTTGGGGTCTCAGATAATTCGCTCATATGATTTCAAAGACAGATAGAAACTCCTAGATTGGAGAGGGCTCCCCTGAGGGTTCCCAGATTGGAGAGGGTGCAGGTTGGGCTGAGGGACCCACCCGCCATGCATGAATCTTTTTTTTTTTTAATTAAATCTTTATTGTTCAGATTATTACAGTTGTTCCTCTCCCCCCCCCCCCATAGCTCCCCTCCACCCGGTTCCCACCCTACCCCTTGCCCTTAGCCCCCCCCTCACTGTCCTCATCCATAGGTGTATGATTTTTGTCCAGTCTCTTCCCACACCCTCCACACCACTTTCCCCCCGAGGATTGTCAGTCCACTCCCTTTTTATGCCCTTGATTCTATTATATTCACCAGATTATTTTGTCCATCAGATTTTTTATTAACTTGATTTTTAGATTCACTTGTTGATAGATATGTATTTATAGTTCATAATTTTTATCTTTACCTTTTTCTTCTTCTTCCTCTTCTTAAAGAATACCTTTCAGCATTTCATATAATACTGGTTCGGCGGTGATGAACTCCTTTAGCTTTTTCTTATCTGTGAAGCTCTTTATCTGACCTTCAATTCTGAATGATAGCTTTGCTGGGTAGAGTAATCTTGATTGTAGGTTCTTGCTGTTCATCACTTTGAATATTTCTTGCCAGTCCCATCTGGCCTGCATAGTTTGTTGAGAAATCAGCTGATAATCATATGGGTGCTCCCTTGTAGTTAATTAACTGTTTTTCTCTTGCTGCTTTTAATATTCTCTCTTTGTCTTTTGCTCTTGGCATTTTAATTATGATGTGTCTTGGTGTGGTCCTGTTTGGATTCATTTTGTTTGGGGTTCTGTGAGCTTCCTGGACTTGTAAGTCTATTTCTTTCACCAGGTGGGGGAAGTTTTCTGTCATTTCTTCAAATAGGTTTTCAGTATCTTGCTCTCTCTCTTCTTCTGGAACCCCCATAATTTGGATGTTGGCACGCTTGAAGTTGTCCCAGAGGCTCCTTACACTATCTTCATATTTTTGGATTCGTTTTTTTTTTCTTTTTTTTTGATTTTCAAGTTGGGTGTTTTTTGCTTCTTTGTATTTCAAATCTTTGACTTGATTCTTGCGATCCTCTAATCTGCTGTTGGATCTCTGTATATTATTTTTAATTTTAGTCAGTATATGCTTAATTTCTAGTTGGTCCTTTTTCATATCCTTGAGGGTCTCACTAAATTTATCGGCCTTTTCTAGAAAATTCTTGAAAAACCTTATAACCGTGGTTTTGAACTCTATATCCAGTGGTTTGCTTTCCTCCATTTCTTTCATTTGTGACCTGTTTCTTTGTCTCCGCATTTTGGCTGCTTCCCTGTGTTGATAGAGTGGCTTTGTGTGCTAGGTGTCCTATATGGCTCAGTGGTTCTGCCTCCCCAGTTACCTGAGGTGGACACTCTTGGTGCACCCCTTTGTGGGCTGTGTGCACAGTCTTATTGTAGTTAAGCCTTGATTGTTGTTGGTATCACTGGGAGGAATTGACCTCCAGGCCAATTGGCTGTGAGGATCAGCTGTGTCTACGATGGGAGAACTTCTGTGCTGGAGACACCCTTATGAGGCAAGACTTGCTTCAATGGGGCTTTGGTGCTCACTGATTCTGCCCCCTGAGTGTGTCCCTTATGTATCTGAGGAGTTGTAATCTGGATGGTCCTACTCTGACCCCTGGGTACTCTGGCTCTTGGATCTCCAAGGAGGTCCTAATTTAGCCTCTGCCTGAGGCCACCCAGCAGGAGCTACGGAGAGATCTGCAGATTCCTATTCTTTGTTTGGGTTTTGGAGGTGCCCAGATGAGGCCCCGTTGTGAAGAAATGCAAGCTGCTGTGGGGCCTTGGACCTTCTTTTGGATGGTCTGGGTATCTCTGACTCATCTTCAGTTTGATAGGTAAGTTTAGATTTCAAAGGACCAGGCCATTCATATGCAAAAGCCTCTGCGCACAGCTTGGATGGGGTGGAGTCTCAGGGCGGGACAAACAGCAATGGCTTCCCATCAGCCCTGCCCTAAGAGGCCCCCGGGTCTCAGGGTCCCTTGGTAATCGCTGCAAGCACCTCTGAGAGAAAGCCGCCCTCGCGTTCCGCCCGCTGCCAGACAGTCCAGTTTCTCCCCGTATGAGTCTGGTTCCCCAGAGTCTCACCTGGAACTGGAGTTCAGAGCAGTTGGGAGCTTGTGTCTCCCTGTGGATTGAAAAAGCCAGCCGTGTACTCAGTTGCCAGCCCTCTCCGTGCGTGCGCACCTCCGTACCTCTGCACTTTACTTCCACAGCTCCTCTGAGTCTCAGTGTGCTTTTCTTTTCCCTTCTAGTTGTAGAATTTCCACTCAGCCAGCCTTCCTGTGGTTCTGGATAATGTCCGTTTTGTCTTTTAGTTGTAGTTTTGAAGTAGTTGTATGAGGCAGCAAGTTCAGGTGTTTACCTATGCCGCCATCTTGGTTTCTCCATGCACGAATCTTTGTGCTCTGGGCCCCTAATTATTTTATAATCAGCTTTCAGGGAGACCTCTTTCCTACCCATCCTAATCTCAAAATTAGTACTTTTTTTTATTGTTCACTTTGGGTTTTGTGACAGCTTTGTCGTAGTCTCTTGTTTAAAAAAATATATTTTTCTATTTGTTGGTATTTAATACAGATTTCAGAATGATTTTTCTCATGGCATCTCAATTTTTAAAGTTTATTTAGGAAATGAACAAGGTATAGTATTTATATTTTGATATCTTTAGCTCTTCTTGATTATAAGAGATAATTAATGTTTATTCAATCTATTATGCAATTTGTCCTAAAACATATTCACGGAGCTCTCTTCACTTTGTTTTCAAGCTAGTAATCTGTGTTAGCAGGTGGCAGGATTTTCCAACATTTAGATTTCATTATTGAAAGTATTCACAAAGGCAAGCATTTAAATTATAAATTTATATTTAAGTCAGTTATAAAAAAGCAATGTCTGTACTGATTTAAAGCAAATGTTCCATGTTGTTAGGTGAGATAATGTAATCGTATGTTATGAACCAAGGAGAATGAAAAGGAGAAAGATGTTGTGGAGTCAGTAGAGGGCAGAGTTCTTTGAGGTTATTCAAATATCCCTTTCCTTTGTATCACTTTTCCCAGCCACCACAAAGACGGCACTATGGTTATTGCTTTTTTCCATCATTCTTTGGAAAGAGAGGTAGTAGTGGGAAGGGCAGGCCCAGGTAGAGAGTGACAGAACCATTTGTGTACCTGCAGGCTGCTCTGGACATGGGAGGGACAGTAACCGTCAAACCACATCTACTACTTTCTTCCTGAGGATTCTGCAAAACCCTAGGAATTATCTGGGCTGTGAATATTAGGGTGGTTAAAAGCACAGAGGCTGCCTGGATTTGAACAGCAGCTCCATTACTTACAGCTCAGTGACTCTGGGCAAGTTACCAAATTTCTCCATGCCTCAGTTTCCTCTCCTGTAAAATGGGAATAGTAGGAGTGCTTATCTTGTAAGGCTGTAAATTAAATATTTACACATGTTCTCAAGAAGGCCTGCTATTTTTTAAATGATATGTTTCATTAAATTAAAAAGTACACTAAGTAAGATATTACTCCTCTCATTAAAACCTTCCAATTATTCTCAACTCCCTCAGAGTACAGCTCAGTCCTTCTGATGGTTTGCCCCGTGTGTTCTGTCTGACTTTCCTCTGTTCTGGGGCTCAGCTCGATGGCATGTTCTGGTATTGTGTGAAGCCATGCAGCTGACTTCTGGAAATGGCATGCACACTCCTAGGCTTGGCCAACAGTCACCAACCATCCTGCTTTGCTCAGGACTGTCCTGGTTTTTACCCTGAAGTCCTACATCTTTGGAAATGCACCACTCCGAGGCAAATGGGGAGTTAGTCACCCTAACCCTGGCCTATAAAAACCTCTTGTAATCCTTTATACTCTCTTCTACCACACACTGAATAGCAATGTCCAGGATGACCTTGAAAAATCATGTGTTGAAGATGACAGAGCCACCATCAGCCCGGGCTTCTGAATGAAGGAGTTCCTGCCTCTCCTTCCATTACACTTTATCTAAGCAACTATAAATGTCTGTTCTGATAAGCCAGTAAGATTTCATTGCATTAGCTTATCCAGTAAACTGATCACCACACTGGTCATTCTGCTCTCCTCCCTGTTCCTTGGACAACATAAGCTTGCACTGGCTTCTCGCTCTGCTCAGAATGCTCCTTTCCAGACATCTATACGGCCAACTCCTTCACCTCAAACCATTCTTTTTAACTCTTATTTTCTATGGCACATACTCAACCAGTTTATCAAAATATCAGTCTTCCTTTTCCCACATAGTATGATCACCTTCTAACTTACACTGTATTGTTTACTTTCATTTCTGTTTATTGTTTGTCTTTCCTCCCTTCAGAATATAAGCTTTACAAGGGATGAGAACTTGTTTTGATCACTGTGTGTCTCAGGAGTCTAGAACATTGCCTGACACATAGTAGGTGCTCAATAAATATTTGCTGAGTGAATTTCAGAGTCTAAAAATTTGAAAACAATAAAATTAAACCTTAAAATGACTTCCCCCTAAGAATTACTGCATGTATAGAACTTCAAAAAGATACTTTACAACCATTTCCAGAATATTATTACAGATTGTAGAAATTATACACAGAATAATCCTGCTATTTATTATTTCACAATAACCTTTGCTTCCCAATTTCTCTAAATTGAATGTCTAAAATCAAATATTTAAGTCAATTGGTAGTTACCCTAATTACTGGTTAAACTTGGCTGTGCCTCAAATCATGTTTCCTACCTTTCTAATGCTGTGGCAATAGCTTGTTATTGACACTCCATCTTTTTCTGCCCCTCTGTATTTATAATAGTGTTTGCATACCTTAGTAATCCTGTGTGTTTCAAAGAGCATTAGAGCCATATCCAATATGTACCCTTATCCATTGTAAACTCTTCTACAAACTGGAGGCACTGCATCTTTGAGTAGGTTTGGCTCACCTATTGTTTGATTATCCAAACGAAGAATATATTTGTCATATTTTGTTTATTGCTTAGAGAAGGTATAGTGTACCTGTCCTTTATGACAATAATTCTAATGCAGAGATCCACAGGTCACGGCTTGTATCTTCTACCAGCAAACAGAACCGAGGGCCTCACCTGGGCTATGGCACTCTTTTTGGTCCATGTTTCCAGTTAATCGGGATTTGGATTTGGCAGGAATGGCATCCCTGAGTGATTGTCTGCAGAGTGCCCGGAGCTTTTGCATTCAAAGGAATGTTACCATGGAGAAAGTCCTCCACGCACTGATATGATTGGTATGATTCTGGAAAAGATTAAATGAACCGCCACTGCACAGTTCCATTGTTTATTTATATGCCTCTGAGGAAGGATTTAGAACTGCCATTTTCACTGAAGGGTGCCTATTCAGAGAAGCTGCCTAGTGAGAGATATGTTTTCAATCACTAGTTATACATGATCTAATCCAAAATACTTCATAATTAATTTTTTGTTATTTATTTTGAATTTATTTGTCTATGAATGTTTTCAATAGACCCCAAAATTGAGTATGCATCAGGAACTGGGCCAAGTGTTGGGATCACGGGATGAACGAGACTCAGTGTCCTCAAGGAGCTTGGGGGCCAGTGGTGAGGACGGGATTGGTGAACAGGTGAATGGAATTCAGTGCCTTTGTGTGGTGTGAAAGAGGGAAGCGCTGAGTACCAATACCCAGTTGGGTTTGTCAGAGGAGATTGGCGGGTGGCAGTTAATCAAGGTGACAGAGCATCTGGTGTGTTAGGCACACTGCAAATGGTTCAGGTGGTGGCGGTTTTGGGGGAGGGTACGAAAGAGATGTGACCACAGGGGTGGAGATGTGGCTGTACAAAGGAGTTTGACCCCTATTTGGACATAAAGAAAGCCACAAAGTCTTGCAAGCAGAGGAGAAACACGCTCACATGTGCCCTTTCTGTACAGGGAGTGGGAGAGGTTTCAATGGTTAAAATTTTAAAAAGCCAGGAGACTTTACTTGAAGATGATGCTGGTAACCTAAAAAGTAAAGTTGTAGCCAAGATAATGGAGGGAAACAGAATATAAGCCGGTGCCATTCAACAAGCCTGGGAAGGCTTCCTAAACTCAGTTTGAGAGACTTAAAAATTTCAGTTAGCCCTAGCTGGTTTGCCTCAGTGATAGAGCATTGGCCTACGGTCGGAAGGTTCCTGGGTTCAATTCTGGTCAAGAGCACATACCTCTATTGTTTGATACCCTGCCTTGGTCGGGACATGTGTGGGAGGCAACCAACTGATGACTCTCTCTCATATCAATGTTTCTCTCTATCTCTTCCCTCCCCTCCTTTCTCTAAAAATCAATGAGGAAAAAAGAATCTTTGGGTGAGGATTAACAACAACAAAGAATTTACTATTGGTAGGACAATTGAATAGACATGCATCCTCTTTGTGTCTGTTTCACACTTCATAATTTGTTAAAAGTCCATTGGTGAGAGAAAAAAATGATTTCTCTATTTCAGAGGCCTTCGATTCTTAGTGCAATCCACTGTAAGAACTATATTTTACATAGTTATACACATGCATATAGAAATGGGAACAAAAAAAATCCACAAAACAGCAATTACCCTCATTACATGGAATGCACTCTGACTGTTTTCCAGCCTGCTGCCATTTTTGTCTCTTCACAATGTAGTACATTTCATGATCACGAATATAAAAATTCAATTTACGTAATGAGGGATGCTCTGAGGACATTTCCTTTGAACTCACGGCTTACCCAGGGAAATACAGTGGAAAAAATACTTGGACTTTGAAATCCGAACCCAGTCCAACCCAGGACTCACAAGTTACTAATTATGCTGCCTAATGCACTACTTCCCCCTAGAGGACATATGGTGATGCTACCAGCTATTACTAAGTATTTTCTCCATATCAGACTTTGTAGTAAGCTATACCACCAAAAACAAAAACCAAAGCCAAGTCAAGACAAATAACGTTAGATACGACAAAGCTTCATTTACTCTTCTATATCACAATATAGCAGGCTAATTTTTAAGTTGCTAATTTTGTATGGCCCATGAATGATTTTATAAATATCCAAATGGCCCTTCGGAGAAAAAAGGTTTCCCACCCCTACAGTCTATATGATGAGCAACACTATTTTACCTCTGTTTCCTCTGCATAAAAAATGATGCCCAATTTAGACTAGTATCTGTTTATAGCTATTTCAAGGATTGGAAAATTGTTAGTAGATTGCATGCAAATATTTATAGTATCAGTTATCTGCAGTTAATAATTTTCCATGTAGCCTGTAATAGTTTGGGCAAATTTAGATGAGTTTTTAGACTAATTTAAAAATCCCAAATAGCATTTTCTGAAATAAATATTTACCTGTCACAGAGATATTTCTATCTGTGATGCTTGAAACTTAATAATAACCATATAGGTGCTAACACATAGAGAGGTATGCTTCTTTTATTATAGTAAATGTCACTTTCCTATACCAGTGCTACACAATATGAAAAATACACGAGGAAAGAATATTTATTGAAGTAGGTGTTGAAAGTAATCATTTTGAGATTTTTTTAAAACACATCATTGTCTACATTAATAGTGGTTGTGTCTACATCAGAGAGAACATTATATATCATACAGCTATCACTAAAAGTTATTTTAAAAAGCATTTAAGCATTTCATGGTTTTATGTTCATTATTAATATTTTTGTACATTTAAAAATATCACACTCTAATCATGGCTCACTAGTTTAGTTTCTTTTCTTCATTATATCAGCTTACTCATGTGCCTGACTGTTCTAGCTTGTTCTCTTTTAGATAAAATATTTACATTAACAGATCTCTTTCTTTAGTTCCACAGCATGTATAGTAACTTCAATTAGTGTTCTTGAGTTTTATAAAATGTAGAAAATAAGAAAGGAATACAAATAAGTAGAAGTGCTACAATTGGTAATTTTCTATCTTATGAACAAGACAACATGATTTCCTTTCTGTTTTGCCTGGAAAAGCAGGAAATGTAAGACATATTACTGTATTTCATATAGCATTTCTAAATATAAGTACATTATAGGTGAAAGTAGTCTTTATTTCTCAGCTTCATTTACTTTATTGCTAAAATCTGCTTATAATCATCAATCGACTCATTAAGGATTAACCAACATGTAAATGGACAATGGAAGTTATTTTGTGTTTTCATCTATATCTATAAAATATTTTTCAAAATTCATAGGAGAATTTTTCATATCTGCATTGAAAATTGCAAAATTTAGATGTACAAGTTGAGAAAACAAATTTTCCTAACAAATTACCGTTTTATTCTCATCAAAAAGGAAAAAAAAAATCAGGTGGCAAATATGGATATATGAATTTAAGATCCCTGAAGATTTTATTTTTTTATTCAAGGGAAACTCTCTTTTCCCAATACAAAACATACAAATTAAATTTCTAGAGACAAAACAATTCAGGGTTGGGTATTTTAACAATACATTAGATTGTATTAAAAAACAACCACAGAGCTTCTGTGAGCTGTGCAACAACACTTCCATCAGGGAACATAAGCAACCGTTCCACTGAACCTAAAGTTAGATCACCACCATCCCCTTTGACAAGGGGGTAGACAAGGAAATAAAAGCGTTAAAAACTTGACTAGAAGGTGAAGGGCAAAGAATAATGAGGTGGGTGTAATGGAAAGAGACTTCTGTTCTATTCCCACACGTTGAGAGAAAGTATTATGCTGGCCAAGCAATTGGCCAGGACAGTCATGGTGAGTGAAGGCTACTGATATGTAATGGGGCCAGGGAGGAGTATGCCTGAAACATGGCAGATTCACAGAACATCTCCTGATGCTGCCATATGCGTTATAACAACAAGCAGGCAATTGTCACAAACACAGCTGATCAAGGCAAGCTAACCAGAGGTTCAGCGTCCTCAGGGATAAAAGTGTATGTGCTTCCACCAGGCAAGCAAACTAGACCAGAGTGGCCTATGGAGTCAAAAATTAAGAAATTATAAAATGTGTGGAAGAAAAGGGAGATAATGGAGTATATGCATGACTTCTCTGGACCAACTGCACAAAATAGGGACTATAGATTTTCCAACTAACCCGTCTGTCCTAAGCTGTTTCTGTGTTTTTAAAGAGGGATTATGACCACCTTGAAGAATCAATGACAGATAGAAATTAATATGGAGTATGAAAGGATAAAAGGAACGGACTGCTGTGAGGGGTTTAGGTCTACCCTAAATCCAATGCTGGTGCCCTTATAAGAGAAAGGAAAGGAAGATTTGAGACACAAAGACACTGAGGGAGGAAGCTACATGAAGACAGAAGAGATTGGAGTGATGCTTCCGCAAACCAGGGACCATCTGAAGCCACCAGAAGCTGGAAGAGGCAGGGAAGGATTCTCTCAGAGCCTTCAGAGGGACACAGCCCCATGGATACCTGATTTCAGACTTGTGACCTCCAGAACTGGGAGAAAGTAAATTTTTGCTGTTTTGAACTGATAGGAATTTGTTGCAGCAGTCCTGGGAACCTAATACAGGGGGAAAGGAGATAAACAAGCAAGAATTAATTGCAAATGCTCAAAAATAGCTTAATCTTTTATGTAATTTATAAAATGAGAGATAAATGAGCGATCACTGTGGTTTCCTCTAGCCCCAGTATTCATAGGTCTATAAAGATTTTTTACCAAGGCATTATCTGCTATGTTTTTAAATATATATTTTTTATAATTGGCAATATTTAGTAGTCCCCCATTTCACCCCCCTTCCCCTCTTTTTCCAGCCTCTCCCCCTTCCCAGGCCTTAACCACACTATTGTCTACCCATGGGCTAGGCATATAGTCCAGAGGCATGGAGGCATGGAACAGACTGGCATAACTCAGAGGGAAGGGCGGGGGAGCAGAATAGATTAATTAAAAAATTTATATCTGCTGTGTTTTGAAGGAACTAAGGGAAGATGAGCCAGAGGAATTCTGAGTGTGCCCTTAGCCATGCTACCTCAAGAAGCCCCTGCAGGGCGGATTGAGTAAACTTGCTGGGTAAATCTTTTCTCCAGTAATGGAAATAGGAAAGTTTCCTTTGCATTGTTCTGTGAAGGATATGTGGGAAATTGCCCTGCAAGAATAGTTAACACAATTTGAAAATATATAGGGTGAAGAAAATAGATTTTATTTTAGTCTTAATGCAGGGGCAATCGAACAAAATGGAAAATACTGACGAGTGTAATTCAGGTAAAAAATAGAGAGAGAAATGAACTTAATAAGCAAATTGGCCTCCAGCCCTAACATTAGTCTGCAGGTATAATAATTATGTACAAAAGAAAACCTTTTTTACTCCTAAATATCTTTGCTTCTTAATTTTGTTAATCAAGCAGGAAAGCCGGCTGTAAAACCTTATTTTACTGGTATTTAGGCAGAGATCTACAGTGAACAGGCTTAGAATTTGCATCTCAGAAATTCAAATACAGAGCCCTGGCAGGGTAGTTTAGTTGGTTAGAGCATCAATAACCTATGCCAAGGTTGCTGGTTCGATCTCAGTCAGGGTGCATACAAGAATCAACCAACGAATGCATAAGTAAGTGGAACAACAATCTATCAAATCAATAAATTAGAAAATTTTAATTCAGAGGAAAACAGACAGATTATCTGGTATTTTTCTTAACATCGACATTCAAGTGTGAGTAATATGAATTCACTTGCTTATATGTGATTTTATTAACTACACTTTTTTGCTATCCATAATTATTCCTTGGTGAGCTCATGTAGTTTCATGGCCTTAAATACCATCGCACTGCTGACAACTCCCAAATTTATGTCTCCAGCCCAGACTTCTGCCCTAAACAGCAGACTCATGCATCACTGCTTCTTGACCTCTCCACGTACATGCTGAATAAACATCTCAGACTTAACATGTCCCAAACTCCTGACCACTCCTCACGCCAGCTGCAAATGCTCTCTGTTTTCATTACTAGTACTTCCATTCTTGTCACTGCTTTTCCTCTCATGTCTCACATCCCTCACCCTGTCCTTCATGCGATTCAGTTATCTCTCCTTTCAGAACACAGACAGATTCTGATCACTTCCACCAGTTTGATCCTAGGCCAGTCCCATCATCTGATCTGGATCCTGCAATAATAGTCTTTTGACTGGTAATTCTGCTCTCACCCTTGGCCCCTCCAATCTAATTCTCAAGTAGCTGCAGGAAAGACCCTTTTAAAACTGAACTTGGGTCATGTTGTTACTTTGCTCAAAATCCTACAGTTTCTTCCCTTATCACTTAGAGTAAAAGACACCCCCCCTTACCTACCCCTGACCTTGTCCCTTCCTAGCAGTCCCTACCACCTCCTCCCCTTCTTCGCCCTGGGTACAGCAGTGAAGGCTCCTCTCCAAGATTTTGCTACTTCTGTTCCCTCCCCTGGAATGTTCTTTTCCCAAATCCCCTCGTGACCTCTCTACCTCCTTACGTCTTTGCTCAAAGGTCACCTTCTCACTTACGGCTTCCTACATCACCTCTATTCAGCTGGATCCTCCAAGAAGCAGATACCAAGAAGGGGGCAGGTATGCAAGGATTTTATTAGGGGAGATACCTCTGAGGTGAGCTGGGGAAGGCTGAGAAAATCAAGTCAGCCCAAGGGAAGGAGAGAGAGGACATGGGGGTGGAAGTGCCCAAGGCCACACTGTCTTGTAGGTAGAGGCTTTTGCAGCATCTTCCGGCAAAACTACAGGGCTAGTTTTGATTAGGAAAGAAGGGGTTACCTCTCTAAGCCCACAGATTCTGGGGAAATGGGGTGGTAAAGTCAGCATCCTCAGGGACATCCATAAACATGTCCCCACCCCATGTTTCAGGATTCCCCAACCTTTGCATAGCAGACTTGCCTTGGCTGTGGTTTCAAACAGCCCTGCAGTTCTGACAATGATGTCTTCAGCCTGCATTCAACTGTGTCTGCCCTGCCACTATAGGAGTTAAAAGCCTCTTCGTAAACTACGAAATAGGCCCTATCATCACACTGTTGACAGACTCATTTTGTTATTACCCTTCTGTATGATGGGAATGCAGCTTAGCAGTAACTGACTAACTCTGATGTCTTTGTAGGAACTATTATTCCCCCAATATTTCACAAGTGCCTATCACACCTGTCATAGCCTTCCCATTCCCACCAGGATATGGCACCAGGTCACCATGGTGTTTTCCGATGGTCTTAGGCGACTCTGCTAGCGGTTCTCAACCTGTGGGTCAACCCACAGGTTGAGAACTGCTGCTGTAGAGCCTAAGACCATCGGAAAACACAGATATTTACATTATGATTCATAACAGTAGCAAACTTACAGTTATGAAGTAGCAATGAAAATACTTTTATGGTTGGGGGGTCACCACAAAATGAGGAACTGTATTAAAGGGTCGCGGCATTAGAAAGGTTGAGAACCACTGTATTAGAGGAAATTACTGGGATGTAAGTCTGACACGGTAAAGGGGAGAGGGAAGGACAGTTGTGTGGAAGCATCCTAGACCAGTGGTCAGCAAACCGCGGCTCGCGAGCCACATGCGGCTCTTTGGCCCCTTGAGTGTGGCTCTTCCACAAAATACCACAGCCTGGGTGAGTCTATTTTGAAGAAGTGGGGTTAGAAGAAGTTTAAGTTTAAAAAATTTGGCTCTCAAAAGAAATTTCAATCGTTGTACTGTTGATATTTGGCTCTGTTGACTAATGAGTTTGCCGACCACTGGCCTAGACTACCATGCAGGAAGGTGCCATGAATCCCTCAGGAAGTCCTCAAGCCAAAGACAGCTGTCTGAGAAGTCCTGTGTGTCCCATGAATAGGTCTGCCTTGGTGCAGCAGCTGGAGCCCTTGAACTTTGTGGTAGCCCGAATGTCCCCCCAAAAATGTCTGCATCCTCATCCCTGAACCTGTACTTTTATATTACATAGGAAAAAGGAATTTGCAATGAACTTAAGGTTAGAGACCTTAAAGTAGTAAGATTGAGCACCACTCCAACCACATAAACCCTTAAAAGCAAAGAATTTCTCTGGCTAAAGGCAGAACTGTGATAGAAGGTAAGAGTCAGAGACATTCACAGCAGGAGAGAAGCTGCAGCTGAGAGCCAGCAGGGAAATGAAGACCAGTCCTACAACTGCAAGGAACTGATTCTGCAAAGATGATCTGAGTGAGCTGGGAAGTGAATTCCTCTCCTGATCCCACGGATGAGGGCTTAGGCCTGCTTACATTTGAGTTCCGCCCTGTGAGTCCTGGTGCAGAGGAACCAGCCAAGCCCACCCTTGCTTCTCGCCTACAGAAGCCATGAGATAGTAAGTGCGTTGTTTTGAGCTGCAAGGTTTGGGCTAACTTGTTATGGCAGCAATAGAAAACAAACACTCCTGTCCGTGGACATCTGTGCGGCACCTCCAGGCCTCCACACCACCCTGTTTAAAGGCTCAACCCATCGCCCTGCCTTATTACTCTCCACAGTACATACCACTTTCCGGTGGTCTATATAATTTCTGGATTGGTTTGGTTTATTGTCTCTTTCCTTCCACAAGGACAAGCATTTTCAACCTTGTGCTCACCGCTGGGCATCTAACCATACCTGGAGCCTTCTAAAATGCTTTATAAAATTGAGTGAGTGAATGACTATCAATACTGTCCCATTTCCATTTGGTTTGGAGTGAGGCAGTGTGCAACTGAACGTATGGGACGTGGGGCAAGAAGTCCAGTAGGAGAATCATTAATCTGCAGCCTTCTTATCCAGGATTTGTGTGGTCACAGGTCATCTGAGGAGCATGCTCACAGATTGGTTCATAATTTGCTGCAAGTGACACCTGGCTACAAGTCCATCAAGGACATGGCTAGAATCTTTCTCCCTCCTCACACCCTGCTTGTATCCTGGAGCTGCCCAGGTAGTTGAAGAAAGCTGGTAAACCCTGACTTTGAAATTTTGTAGTTTACACACCATGGTGAGGTCATTCATCTGAGGTTCAGGTGATGCAATCTTTCAATTCAGTTAAACTGAGGCTCAGAAAGATAGTCATTTGCTGAAAGTCATGCAAATAACTAGAAGCAGAGCCTGCACTCAAATCCACGGTTTTCAATCTCAAAAATACGTTATTCATATTATGACATGTTGCCTTTGGCTTGATTGGTTTTAAAATGAATGAGAAAGAAGGCATGAAAAATTGGTTCAAGAGATCTATTTGTGGGGAGAGGGAGAAAATTTTGAGAAGAGAAAAATAATTAGGGCATAATACATTTTAGGAAGAGTAGCAAAAAAGCTTTATTTTTGAACATGCCTAAAAACAGACCTCATGCATTAAATATGTACATAATCACTGGTGATTCACCCATATATTTCATTAACCTGGATGTGACCCTGGGAAATTCTAATGAAAACCATGACTGCAGCTGCTCTTTTCTCAGTGTGCTGCGTACAAAATAAGGGGAGAATCTAAGCATTGCTGAAGTCAGAACATCTTAAAGTGCCTGTCATTAAGCCCGTGGTGGCTTTCACTTGACTAGGTATAGATGACAAGGCTTTCCTCATATTCCATGCTGACTGCTCCCCAGTTTCTCCTCTAAAATAGAGTTTGTCTTGATTATTCCTCTAACAAAGATGACTAAAAGGGGGAGAGGGGCCGGTGTGACTGAGTGGTTGAGCATTGCCCTATGAATCAGGAGGTTACAGTTAGATTCCTGGTCAGGGCACATGCCTGGGTTGCTGGCTTGATCCCCAGTGTGGGGCATGTAGGAGGCAGCCGATCAATGATTCTCTCTCATCACTGATGTTTCTATCTCTCCCTCTCCCTTCCTTTCTGAAATCAATAAAAATGTATTTTTAAAAGGGTGATTACTAAAGTAATATGTGGTCATTTTTAAACTTTTGAAAAATGGAGAAACATACAGAAAGTAGGAAAAATATTGCCCAAAGTGCCATCCTCCAGAGTCACTGCCTATTAACATTGTGGTATACGTCAGTCCAATTCACTTTTGTGGTTTTTTGCACATTATAAGTAAAATGCTATAAATAAATTGAAGTACTTTAAATTCTCCCTTCCCAGACCCATAGTCCTTGCCCCCTAGAGCCAACCACTAAAAAAGAGTGACACATCCTTCAAGTCAATATTTTAGATTTTTGTTACATACACATTTGCATTATATTATTTTTATTTTTTGTATAAATGCTACCATACTGCTCTAAAGCTCTCTTTAACTCCATTTTTCCACTCAACTTATTTTTTTTAACTTTTTAAAAAATATATATTTTTATTGATTTCAAAGAGGAAGAGAGAAGGAGAGAGATATAGAAACATCAATGATGAGAGAGAATCATTGATCCGCTGCCTCCTGCACACCCTCCACTGGGGACTGAGCTGCAACCCGGGCATGTACCCTTGGCTAGAATCGAACCTGGGACCCTTCAGTCCGCAGGCTGATGCTCTATCCACTGAGCCAAGCCGGCTAAGGCCACTCAACTTATTTTTAATCGATCCTATTGTCAAAGCGAATGTATTTGCTCATGAATTTTAACTGCTAGATAATATTTCATTATATGAGTAGACTACAATTTCATTCCCTTCGAGTAGCATTTAGTTCTTTTCTTTTTTTTTCTTCTTATAATTAAACAAAAAACACTACAATAGCCCAAGCTGGTTTGGCTCAGTGAATAGAGCATTGGGCTTCAGACTGGAAGGTCCAGGGTTTGATTCCGGTCAAGGGCACATGCTCCATCCCCATTAGGGGGCGTGCAGGAGACAGCCAATCAATGATACTTGCTCATCATTGATGTTTCTATCTCTCCCTCTCCCTTCCTCTCTGAAATCAATAAAAATATATTTTAAAAAACCACTATAATGGATAATCATAAAATATGACTTCCTGGAGCACATTTGCAAGAATTTACTTGGTCAATATTTTTAGAGCAAAAATTGCTGGATTATAGGTATGTATAATTTTAGCTTTATTTTATATTGCCAAATTAGTCTCCCTGAAATGGTTGTACCAGTTCACCAGCAGTGTATGATTTCTTCACACAGTCAACAGCATTTGTTACACACACACACACACACACACACACGCACACACCTACACAAATATATATTCTGAATATGAATTTTATCCCATATAATAAAAGCCCAGCAACCATAACAGCAGAACAACCGCTTGACCAGTCACTATGAGGTGCACTAACCACTTCTCAGTTCCTTTCCCCGGCTGGCAGGCTTTGATCGCTGATGGTGAACACGGACCTGGGGTGAGTGGTGGGGGTGCAGGTAGTGCCAGGCCAAGGCCCCCTCCCCACCGGTCACCCCACAGAGGGTGCCTGGCGGCAGGGGTGGGGCCGGAGAGCAGGCAGGAACGGCTGACCTCTCGGTCCCCACCCCAGCCGTCAGGCTCCTATAGCAGGATGGGAATGGGAACCAGGGTGGGTGGTGGCGGGGAGGGGAGTGGTGTGGGGCCCGCTGCCGGCAGCCAGGGAAAGTGGCCCTAATCATAAGCTAGGCCTAGGGACAGTACCCATGCACGATTTCGTGCGCGGGGCCTCTAGTATTATTATATTTCAACTATCTTCTTTCAATCTGACATTTGCCGTGTAAAATGGACTGTCATACAAGTTTTAAATTTGGAATAGTCAAATGTATCAATCTTTCCCTCTAAGAGGTGCTCTCTTTTATGTCTTGTCCCCAAAGCCCTCTCTTGACAGTCACTGTGCTGGGTATTCACTGTCTGCCCTTTCTGACCTGCCTCCACGCTACTCCACCAGGTGCTCTGAAAAGCCATCTCTGTAGACTGTCAGCCCTTGGCCTTTAGCTTCCAGTAGGATTTGGCCAATGGGAGATATCTGCAGGATATGGATTCCTGACTTCCTCCCTCCCGCCCTCCCTGCGGTGAGGGTTTGGCAGTGACTGCATTCCTCTAGCTGAGGTCGCAGCTCTGTGGAGTGGCCCTTTTCTGCAGCTCCCGGTTTCCATCACCCCTTGCTTTCCCTTCCCTTTCAAGCACAGGGACTGTCACAGTTACCACTGTTTGCTGTTGCCAGCCCCAGAAGGCTTTGTCATCCCATGTTGGTTTCCCTTTATTGTCCCCACAACTTTGTAAGTAGTCTAGTCATTAAACTCTCTTCCATTGCCACTTGAGAGTGACCACCTGTGACCCTGATCAATACATACCGGTGTACCCATCAATATATTTTACATAATTCTCCTTTTGATGGCATTTGATACTGCATTATTATTATTTAAAACCCTTAGCCCCCATGCTATTGCATTTTCTAGGTGTAAACTTAATATTTTGGAGTAAAGTTGAAATTACTAATGGTATTTTTACCAAAATAACTTGTGGTTATGAAGAATTTATAGTACATGACTGTTTTAGAATACTGATGGGTACCTGGGTGCTATAATAGAAAGTGATTCATGGTGATGGAAACTATGCAGAAAAGGAGTATGTGAGCATAATGTCACTGTAGAGGGATGAAGGTTAGTTTTGTAAAAATAGCACAAACCAAATCGTTAAGTGTAATGGACCTAAACAGACAAAAATGAATAAAATTTTGGTAATAGTGATTTTAACACCTAAAAAGGAAGTACTTCTCTATTTTCATGTAACCTTGGAGGAGGAGATTATGTAGTGTTGAGGGTCATGTACTCAGAAATGGTGCGATAAATATTATGACATTTTAAAAATATGGGTTAGTTATTGGGCCAATCTCAAGTGAAAAATGAAGTGATTTGTTCCATTAGGCCCAAGAGATCACAAAACCTAATTACTCCATTGCTTCCTCAGGCATAATCCCCGTGTCTGTTGTGTTAAGAAGCTAATTCTCTGAGGATGCTATTAGGGACTCACTTCTGCACTGTTTGTCCAACACTGGAGATAGTGCAGGTGCTATAAATGTCACTGTGTTTCCAAAGCAGAAACCTCCACAATCATTTATATTTCTGGTTTACCAGGAAATAATGTCGCTGAATGGGAACAGGATGTTTTTAGGAGAAGGTAGAGAGGATACTGAGGGTTCCTGAAGAACAGTGTGCACTCGCACACCTCTGTGCCTCAGTGTGTGCTGCTTCCTTGTCCTGGGATCCTCTGTATCTCTCCTTGCTATTGAATTTTGCTTGTATTCAAGGCCAAGATCAGATATCAGCTCTGTAAGCCTTTTCTCTCCTCTCCAGTAAGAAGCACTCTCTCCCTCCCCTTTGTTCAGACAAGTATTTTAATAAGTATAATTGAGCAAATAGTTATCAGGCTTTGGCTCTGTGTCTCTCTCTAGTTCTGTGCCTGCTTCTTGACAATTTACTCTTAAAAAATGGATCCTTCTCATCTTTGTTTCCTCAATACTCAGAACAATGCTTGACACACAGTCATTACTCACTGAATGCCTACACCTTGCGTTGTTTTTCTGAAGGTTCCCTTTACTCCAGTTATGCCTTCATCAGTACCTGTCTATATGGATGCCTCTGCAAATCTTTGTAGAATCAGATATAATCCATTTACTTGTCAGACAAAATATTTGATTATTTTAACATTCTTAACACTCTACAAATAGCACTAATCATAGTGTATCAATGCTTATTGCTGTTGCAATGGGCAGTCCATAATGGCACTGAATGAACAATTGGCTTCATCTTTCTTCAATAAAAGCCTATAAACTGAAACCACTATACATGTGTACTGGAACTGGACAATTAAGTAAATGGATGGCAGAAGGTGAGAGCCAGCTTTCTCACTGTTGGAATGGGATGTTATAGACAAGCAAGGAGAAAAGGCTAGAATGATCCATGTGGTAATAGATTAGAATTAGAGACATCACTCTCAAACTCATGTTTTGCTTAGTATAATTACAAATAGATTTATAGATATATTTGTGTGTGTATATGGATGTACATATGCATATATATTCATATGCACGTAGGTATTCCCTTGCTCTGTCAACTGAGAGGTCCTAGAAGTAACAACACCCCAGTAGCAACAAGCACACTTAGTGCCCAGATCTTGATTTCTAATAACCTTTCTCCAATAAAAGGAACCAGGGAACCTTGGAGAAATGGTTGATTCTAGGAGCAGGGCAGAAATATACAAGATGAGCCTGGAGCATCTTAGAGTACCAGAAAGGAAGAAAGTGCTCAAAAGGATCAACAATGGTGGGGAGACATCAGATCTCAGAGAGAAGGTGGGGGTGGTTGGGTTGATGGGAAGAGATCAGCCAAAGACCTTATATGCATATATGCATAACCCATGGACACAGATGATAGTGTGGTGAAGGCCTGGGGTTGGGGGCGGGGGTGGGCTAGAAGGAGTCAATGGGGGGAAAAAGGAGGGCATCTGTAATACTTTCAACGATAAATATTTTTTTAAAAGGCACAGGAGTCCATTGAAACAGCCCCCAATGGCCGTAGCTGCAACATTTTGAGCAACAAAAATAAATAAGTACTCTATTATAACCCAAAGTATAAACTAAATATGTATGAGTCCATACTGGTACAAACGGAATAAATGAATGCTGAATAAGTGGGGAAAAGAGACAGACTTCCTCTACAAAAGAATTCCAATCATTTATGTAACTACTCCACCCTCAAAAAGGTGGAGCATAGTACCGTATTCCTTAAGTGTGGGCTCTGCAAAGGGACTTCTTTCCAAAGAGTACAGTATGGAAAGGTGAAAAAAGGCCCTGGCTGGTTTGGCTCAGTGGATAGAGCATCGGCCTGTGGACTGAAGGTTCCCAGGTTCCATTCTGGTCAAGGGCACGTGCCCGGGTTGCAGGCTCAATCCTCAGTAGGGGGCGTGCAGGAGGCAGCTGATCAATGATTCTCATCATTTATCATTGATGTTTCTCTCTCTCTCTCTCTCTCAAATCAATAAAAATATATTTTAAAAAAAGAAAGGTGAGAAAAGAGTAGCTTTATAGTGGAAAACTTGACAAACACTACCTCAGGTGATCAAGATTCACTTCAACGGTGATAAGTCATGTTGATATGATGTGATGAGAATGGCACTTTATCTCTGTGGTCTTCTTTAATCTCTTTTGGAGTCCTTTTTCTCAAAACCCATAACCCTAGTCTAATCATGAAAAAGATCCCAGAAAAATCCCAATAGAGGTATATACTACAAAATACTCAACCAGTACTCCTCAAGTCTTTCAAGATCACCAAAAATAAAGAACTATTGTAGCCCCAAGGAACCTAAGAGGACATGACATCTGAAAGTAATGTGGCATTTGGATGGAATCCTGGAACAGAAAAGGGGCATCAGGTAAAACTGAAGGAAATCTGAATGAATTAAGGACCTTAGTTATTTTTAAACGCCTTATAAGAACATAATATAAGGAACAAAACCAAAATGTAGGGTATGGACTGAAGCGTGTGGATATTTAATGTGTATTTGGTAAAGGAGCATGGAAATGACTTACATTGATGTTCCTTGCCCAAACATATAAGGCATAATCATCTAAACATCTATTTTTATCTATATACTAGCGTTCCCGTTGCAGGAAAAATCCTGCAATAGGGTTTCCTGCTGCACTCTACCCCGCCCTGCCTGCTCTCCTCCCTTGTCCCCGCCCCGCAATCTCCACCAGCCCCCCTGCTTTTGTAACTTCTCCGCCAGCCTGCTCTCCTTCCTTCTTCCCTGGCCCCGCCTCCGCTCCTCCCTTCTCCCCCGGCCCACCTTCTCTGCCAGCCCGCCTGTTTTTCCCTTCCCCTCCCCCCTCCCCCCCCCCCGCCCCACCTCTGCTCTTCCCTTCTCCCCCCGGCCCCGCCTCCGCTCCTCCCTTCTCCCCCGGCCCCGCCTCCGCTCCTCCCTTCTCCCCCGGCCTGCCTTCTCTGCCAGCCCGCCTGTTTTTCCCTTCTCCCCCGGCCCTGCCTCCGCTCCTCCCTTCTCCCCTGGCCCCGCCTCCGCTCCTCCCTTCTCCCCTGGCCCCGCCTCCGCTCCTCCCTTCTCCCCTGGCCCCGCCTCCGCTCCTCCCTTCTCCCCTGGCCCCGCCTCCGCTCCTCCCTTCTCCCCTGGCCCCGCCTCTGCTCCTCCCTTCTCCCCTGGCCCCGCCTCCGCTCCTCCCTTCTCCCCTGGCCCCGCCCCTTCTCCCCCGGCCCCGCCTGCTCAACTTCCTTCTCCCCCGGCCCCGCCTCCACTCCTCCCTTCTCCCCTGGCCCCGCCTCCGCTCCTCCCTTCTCCCCCGGCCCCGCCCCTTCTCCCCCGGCCCCGCCTGCTCAACTTCCTTCTCCTCCGACCCCGCCTCCGCTCCTCCCTTCTCCTCCCCCCGGCTTGCTTGCTTCTCTGCAGCTTTGCTCCCTTCTGCAGCTCTTGGCTTCTTTCTATGCTGTCGCGATATGCAAATTAGCCGCCATCTTTGTTTTGATAATTTGCATATTCATCCTGATTGGTTGGTGGGCGTGGCTTGGCTGGTGGGCGTGGCTTGGGCGTAGCGAAGGTGCGGTCAATTTGCATATTTGTCTATTATTAGATTAGATGTCTGCATATAGACATAAACACAAAGAAGAGTACACAAGCAATTATATGCATTTCTGACTGATGTGGGAAAACACCTGGGCACCAGCCAGAAGCAAATGCACAACCACTCTGCAGCAAGCTTCAGCCCAAAGTACGCATGGTTCTCACAGACAAACAACAGCCACTGATGATCAGTTCACCTTCCAAAATTATAAGATGCACAAGGAAATTATCCTCCTTATGTAAGAGTGAACAGAAAGTAGAAAGAGACAGGTTAGACTTTCAGAATATTAGTATATATAAAGTCACAAAAGTAGTTATATCTAGAATGTTAAAGGTTTTTTTTAATGGAAACATAAAAAAAGGACAGTATAAGAAAATAAAACATATTTTCTTAAATAGCAATAAAGAATATTTAGATACGAAAATTTCAATTATTTGATATTGAAAACATAGAGAATAAATTAGACTGCAGTTGAGACAGTAGGAGAGAGAATTAGTGAACTAGAATATCAATAAGGAATTGTTTTTGCAGTGTAACACTGAGAAAATAGATGAACATGTGAAACAGCTATTAAGAGACAGGGAGGAAATAAGAATGAGAGTGCAAAAATAATGTGAATATTAAGAAAAATGACTAATTCATTTTCAGAATTTATGTAAGACAGAAACCCTCAGATTAAAGAAAAAGCACCTAGTCAGGATGAATAAAAATGATTTTGCACCTGGAAAACTCATAGTCAGAGTATAAAACATAAAAAACACTAGAAAGATTTTTTTAAATCATCCAGAGATGAAATCAATATTAATAAGAATCATTTATGTTGATAGCTTTCTTCTCAGTGACAACAGAGGCTAAAAACAAGGGGTATGTATATTTAAGCTACTGAGAGAAAATAGCTGTCATCCTCAAATATGAACTACAATTTAAGAATTTGATTAAAAAAATACATTTTAAGGTAAAACCTCACTCAAGGATATTTTTCCCATTGATTTTTAGAGAGAGTAGAAGGCAGGGAGGGAGAGAGAGGGCGAGAAAGAGAAACATCAATGTGAGAGAAACACATTGATTGGTTGCCTGCTGCACTCACCCAGACTGGGGCCGGGGATGGAACCTTCAACCCAGGTATGTGACCTTGACTGGAAATCGAACCCATGGCCCTTTGGTGCACAGGTTGATGCTCTAACCACTGCGCAGCACTGGCCAGGGCTTAAGGTAAATATATATATATTTTATAATAGAGTTTTTAAAAATAATAATGGATGTATTTTAGGAATAAGTAAATTGATCATGGAAGGACAGGGATGTAACAAGCAGGGAGACACCAAGGCATTAGAAAATGTATGGATAAATAGAAATAAACATTAATGAAAACAAGAGTAAAGACTAATTTCAAGTGAGAGGATTTAAAATGAGAGTGAAACAATGATTTCATAGCCATGATGTGGAAGATAGAAAGAGCTGTAATTCAAGTCCAAGTCTCCTAAGATCTATTTCTCAAGATGTAGTCAGACCTTTTGATTATTATTAGCTATTTAGAGTCAAACATGCATATTACAATTTTAATAATAATAAATAAGAAAAGATTCTGTAACACTAAAATAGTCGAGGAATAAGATGGTGGAGAAAAATACTGTTCTGGACAATTCCAGTTGTCAACCTACAATTCCACTTGTAGCTGCATAACCTAGAGAGACTGGCCCATGCTTATAAGAACATATAGATAACAGCATTAATTGCATCATTCATCTCCAACAATAGCAGGAGAAGTAAATTGTGGTAAGGTTATACAATAGGACATTACAGACAGTCCTCGGGTTACGTAGGACTCGAAGTACGTTGTTTTGTGGTTATGTTACCATCTTTTATTTATTTATATTTTTAAAAAGTTCTTAAAAAAATAAATAAAAGTGAAATGTTACACATAAAAAAAAAGTTCTGTCATTTTGACGTATGTACATATGTGCTTTATGTTTTTTATTATTTACCACAAGTAAAGATCAGGAATTGTTATCTTTCTTTTAACCTTTTTTTACTGTTTCACTTCATTCTGCTGTGTATGTGCTCCATGTGAATGGCATAGGTGCTTATGTAGGTGGGTTCTGACTGACGGTGAAAATCACGTTATGTTGCGATGTAGGAACAGATCTCCAACGTAACCCAAGGACCTACTGTATAGCGAATCAAAATGAATTAACTACCTCAGCATGGATAATGCTGGAAAAGAATGTTGAGTATAAAAATCAAGTAGCAGAACAATACATAAAAATGATACCATTTATGTAAATTTAAACACACAAAAAAATCTCAGTTGTTTATGAATGTACATATTCACAGGTAAATTATAAAATACACAGGAAGGACTCTGGGGAGAGTGGGAACAGGAATGTGGGCAAAATGGCTTTAGTTTTGTCTATGACATTTCTTTTGTAAAAAGAGCTAGAGCAAATATGTCAAAATATTGACATCTGCTATATCTAAGTGATGGGTAGACAGCTGTCAGTTATATATTCTCTAATTTTTCATATATTAAAGTTACTAATTTAAAAATATATTTTAAAATTCAAATAAATATAAAGCAAAATCAGTCTTCTATCCCTTTTTCATCTGGCCATTTTATCTCTCCATATTTTTCTTTTGCTTTTGCGAGAATATCCTATATAATAATCCTACCTAATAATAGACAAATATGGAAATTGACTGCACCTTCGTTATGCCCAAGCCACACCCACCAGCCAAGCCACGCCCACCAACCAATCAGGACGAGTATGCAAATTACCCCAACCAAGATGGCGGTTAATTTGCATATCAAGACAGCGTAGAAAGAAGCCAAGAGCTGCAGAAGGGAGCAAAGCTGCGGAGAAGCAAGCAAGCTGGAGGGAGAAGGAGGGAGGAGCGGAGGCAGGGCTGGGGGAGAAGGAAGGAGAGCAGGCGGGCTGGCGGAGAAGGCGGGGTGGGGGAGAAAGGAGGATCCCAGGCGGGGCAGGATAGAGTGCAGCATGAAACCCTATTGCAGGATTCTTTCTGCAAAGGGAACGCTAGTCCTATATAATAAAAGGCTAATATGCAAATTGGACCTAACAGTGGAATGACCAGTCGCTATCACATGCACTGACCACCAGGGAGCAGGTGCTTAATGCAGGAGCTGCCCCCTGGTGGTCAGTGCACTCCCACAAGGGGAACTCCACTCAGCCACAGGCTGGGCTGATAGCTGAGAGCACAGCGGCAGTGACGGGAGCCTCTCCCGCCTACTTGGCAGTGCTAAGGATGTTCGACTGTGGTTTAAGCTGGCAGGTGGACATCCCCTGAGGGTTCCTGGGCTGCCAGAGGGATGTCTGACTGACAGCTTAGGCCCAATCCCCTGGGAAGCAGGCCTAAGCCGGCAGGTGTACATCCCCCAAGGGGTCCCGGACTGCTAGAGGGTGCAGGCTGGGCTGAGGGACTCTCCCGAGCGCACAAATTTTCATGCACTGGGCCTCTAGTCCTATATAATAAAAGCCTCATATGCTAAATGTCCGGTCATCTGTTCAACCAACCAAAGAATAATATGCTAATGATATGCTAAGGCCGCTCAACCGCTCACTATGACGTGCACTGACCACCAGGGGGCAGAAAGTGGACTAGTTGCTATGATGTGCACTGACCACCAGGGGACAGACGCTCCAACTTGTAGGTCAGCTTGCTGCTGGGGTCTGGTCAGTCGGGACTGAGCGAGATGGCCAGACATGCCCTGGAGCCCTCCCTTGGTCCCTCCCCGCTGGCCAACCTCCCAGATCCCTCCCCGGCCCAGATCATGCACCGGTGGGGTCCCTCGGCCTGGCTTGCGCCCTCTTGCAATCTGGGACCCCTTGGGGGATGTCAGAGAGTCGGTTTCGGCCTGATCCTACAGGCCAAGCCGAGGGACACCACTGGTGCATGAATTCGTGCACTGGGCCTCTAGTATATATATAGATATACATATTTTTAATTCATCATGTTATTCTTGAACTTACTTTTGACTCAGTACATTATAGACAGATTCTTCCAAGTCAACACATGCAGATTACTTCGTTCTTTGTATTTTTCCACAGTGTGGATGTATCATAATTTGACCTGCTGATTCCCACATTGACCAGATTTCCAGGAATGTTTTTGTTTGCTGTTTGTTAGTTTGCTGAGAAATTGCTCCTAAAATGATTCTGTAACAAATTGCTATATTTTTATTTCTGTCAGATAAATCCCCAGAAATGAGATTTCTGGGTCAAAGAATAAATACATTTTACATTTTAATAACAATTGCTTGCAATTACAGTTGTAATATTTTATATCCCACCAATCTTGAATGAGAATGCCAGATGCATGTATCCAGGCCAGCATTAGGAGTTATCAATCTTTTCTGTCTTTGGCATTCTAAATTATTGTTTTATTTTGTCTTGGTTTCCTTTGCATTTCCCTAACAATTTGTAAATGTCAAAATTTTCCCTATGTTTACTGGACACTTGTGTTTCTTCCTCTGAGAATTGCCCGTTAATATTTTTTGCTCTGACTAAAAATAATTTGCTATCTTCTATATAACCCATTCATTTGCTCAGCAAACATTTTTGAAGCAGATAGTGAGGGCCTGGGAATAAGTGACGATGGCAATGAAGATACAGATTGTATCTTCCAAGGGCCTACAGTCTGGTAGAGGGATTTGAGTAAACGAGGTATTACAAGCACCGCAAGACGTATCTGTCTACACAGACACATTGAGCTGCCCTTGGAAACCCAGGTAGGATGGGAAATCTCTATTTAGCATGTGATGCTTCTGCTATTGGGTCTTGCAAATAAAAGAGTAGGTATTTCCTACAGTTGGGATCTGTGCGAGAGAGAAAGACAAGGCAGGTAGAGGAAACTGCATAAACCCACACAGATGTGAGCACTGCAGATTAGAGCCCAGGAATCCTGCCACAGAGACAGAGGAGAATCGGGAGGATTATAGCTTCCAGAGGAGGATGTGGATGAGAAATTGAAGTGCCTGTGGAATACTCTGCTGGAGACAGTCAGTGGGTAGTTGAATAAGTATGTCTGGTGCGCAGAAGAATGGTACAAGTAAGAAATCTAGGTTTGAGAGTCATCAACATATAGGTTGTGATTTGTCATTAGTTATAGCACTGTTGAAGCTGTATCATCTCTTGGGAGTTTCTGGTCTGTGGGGCGGTTCGTCAGCAAACTAAATGACCTCCAACTGCTATTTTTCAAAGCTCTGTGCCTGCTTTATTATTCTGGTGGGGGTTTTTATGTCTCTTCCCTTGCCATTCTTGATGCTGTCTATCTCCTATTACATTCCCTTTTCCGCCTACTTTTTTAAAAAGTTCCGTGCATAGAGATTGGCTAAGCCACCACTCCCCAATTTAGGATTGTATGTATACATTAATATCAATATCAATAACATATCTCACAGGAGGGAGTTGAGGAGCTGTCTTGGTAAAATACTAAGATATGTAGGTTTTGTCTTTTAAGAAGTTTGTAGTTTGTATCCTAGTGTTTTTCAGGATAGACTAAGGGGTCAGACCCTTGGGTATTGGATCAGTGAAATTTTGCTACGTTCATAGACTCAGACATAATCTCAGCACTTTTAATCACCTTCATAAGCTATTTATGAAGTGAATTTTTATTTATTTATTTATTTATTTATTTATTTATTTATTTATTTATTTTTATTTCTTAAATATATTTTATTGATTTTTTACAGAGAGGAAGGGAGAAGGATAGAGAGCTAGAAACATTGATGAGAGAGAAACATCGACCAGCTGTCTCCTGCACACCCCCCACCGGGGATGTGCCCGCAACCAATGTACATGCCCTTGACCGGAATGGAACCTGGGACCCTTTAGTCCGCAAGCTGACGCTCTATCCACTGAGCCAAACTGGTTTCAGCTATGATGTGAATTTTTAAAGAAAATTATTTGGCCGTAGCCAGGTAGCTCAGTTGGTTGGAGCATCGTCCATACACCAAAGGGTTGCAGGTTTGATTCTCTGTCAGGGCACATACCTAGATTACAGATTCTATCTCAGGTCAGGGTGTGTGTGGGAGGCAACCGATTGATGTTTCTCTGTCACATTGATGTCTCCCTCTCTCCTTCTCTCTAAAAAATATCAATAAAAAGCATACCGTATTTTCCGGCATATAAGACAACTGGGCGTATAAGACGACCCCCAACTTTTCCAGTTAAAATATAGAGTTTGGGATATACTCGCCGTATATCCAAAGCACACCAAATAAAAATTCAAAAAACATCAAATTTGATTTCAATATGGTAATTTTAATTCAAATGCTTATGACATGCAGGTACTTAGCAGGAAAACTGTCACTTATAAACATAAGGCTGTTTGTCATCAAACATGTAAACATAAAACAGTGCAAGTGCATTAAACTTTTCCTAATTCACTCTAAAGCTGAAAGGAAGGATAAGACAATAAACCCATGGGAGCTGCCATGCTGTTTGTTTTCTAAGCTGTCAACCAAACTGGAACTGATGATGATAGGAGGAAGATAATAAACAATGGAGAGAGAGCAAGTGCCGGGCAAGTCCCTGGTGAGTTAGCAACGCCCATCATAACTGCAAGCTACGGTATTTTTACAAGTTTTGCTGGCGTGATAGTTTCCCTTTAAAAGCCTTCAAAATCCTCCTGTTCGTCATCTGATATCATAAGTACATCAATGACCTCTTGTGATACATTTGTAAGGCAGTCATCGTATGGATCGAATTCCGTATCAGACGGTGTGGTCTCAGCTTCGGCTTCCTCTTCATCTTGCCACAAGTAGTCGTCCTCCATACCATCTAATGGATTTGATATGCCACACTTCTTGAAAGACTTGATTACTGTTTCTGCATCAATATCATTCCAGGCTTTTATGACAAACTTGCACAAAACATCCAACTGTGGAGCACGCATGTTTCCCCCTTTTGTGAATGACTTTTCGCCGCTAACCATCCATTCATTCCACTGTTCTTGAATGCGATCTTTAAATGTGTTTTTCTGGGCACAGTGCCGCTCTATCTCTTTTTTCCATACCTTGGGCGTCCCGGATGCCTGCAGCTTGCTCCGCCCTTCACTTACACCTTCCCGGTGAGGCGCCCCCTTAACTTGTCATCGGGACCAAGTTAAGTCACTTCTTTCCACGAATCCTGGTGAGTGGATTTTCTTCTACCGTACTTGTACAGTGCTGCCCTTGCTGCTTTCATATGGTCGCCGCATACAGTGGGGGGGAGCTCAAAAACGGCCGCGGCCACATCCCCACCGTAATGCCGTGAGCACCCGGCCGCACTCCATTCATTTCAGTGGAGTTGGATGGAGACCTTATGCGGCACAAAAAGGAGCCGACCGGAGACACTTGTGGTCTCCGTCTGGCTCCATTGAAATGAATGGAGTGCGGCCGTTTTTTAGCTCCCCCCACCGTATGCGGCTACCGCAGATTCTCCAGTCCGGCTCGGAAGTTTCAGCACCTGCCCTATAAGATGACACCCAGCGTATAAGACGACCCCCGACTTTAGAGAAGATTTTCCTGGGTTTAAAAGTCGTCTAATACGCTGGAAAATATGGTATTCTCCGGTGAGGATTAGAAAAAGTCATTTAACCAAATGATTTACATTTTAATTTCCAACACACTTTCAGATGAATCTTTAATGCCCTTGTCCCATCACTTTAGCTTGAAGACCTTCATCAAGCAGTTTATGATGTTGGATTAACAATGAATGCAGATTGCACACTCACTATTTAAAGATGCCCATCACTGAATCTTTAGTGAATTGAGTAATATTTTGTAATCAAACCAGTACCCCAAATTATTCTGATTTATGAATTATTGTCTGATCTCATATCTTCTTTTTATTTGGCATTGCATTTTGCATTTTATTTTACACTCTCAAAACAAGACATGCATGTGGTTGAAAATCAAACAGACGGACTTACAATGAAGTCTGCTACTCCATCATTCCAACCCACTAGTTCGCTCTTTAAGAGGCAGCCTTTTAAACATGTTTGTTTCTCATTCCTTTGAGCTGTCTCAACAATCTCTTCACTTGCTCACTAGTTGCTTGTTGCTCATCAGTGTTTGTAGTTTTACAACTTTTAGACAATGTCTACTGACTTCCTACTGATAGGCGAGGGTTTATCTCATATCTATCTCCCTATTTCACCTCCCTCTTTTCTTCACCAACCCATGTTTTATCACTATTCACACTCCTGTTGGATACATCTGCAATTTTAAACTGCTTGTTAAACCTCCACTTCCTAACCCAACAACTATAGCGAGTATCTCTTGACCTCTTTCTAAAAAATCATTGATACATTAGCTTTGTCTCCATCTCTTCAACTTTAACCCCATCTCTAATGTCTTACATTTTTGTTCAAGTGAATAACCTTTACATCATTTCTTGTAATACAATTAAGTCTCTGATTTGTTTATGAGGTTTTTTTAAATTGAAAATTCAATGAACAATTCATAGTTTACAATATTATGATTATGTAAATTTTATTTCCTGCAGAGCCTAGTTGTGTAACTGGATTACATTTCTTCTTCCACAGACCCAATGTCACAATTACTGTGCCATTCAAAGGAAATATTCCTACAATCAGGTTCAAATGGGTTCTTTTTTCTCTGCTCCAGTCAAAACTCTCATTCTGGCTAACCAATTAAATCTTCTATTCCTAAGACCTGCATTGGGAAATCTCTGACCTTCGCTTATATCTGACTGGTTGCTCTTTAGGTCTTACTGAAACTACCACTTGAGGATTGTATACCACCATTCTTCTTGTTTGGCACTTCTGTCTCCTATAGCCTATCTTGTCCTTTTTCTTAATTTAGTTGGAACACTTCTTTAACCATTTACAAATTGACCAACATGATACAAACAGACATGTAGACCAATGGTATAGAATAGAGATCCCAAAAATAAACCCTCATATAAATGGTCAAATGATGTTTAACAAGGATGCCAAGGTTATTCAGTGTAGAAAGGATAGTGTTTTCAACCAGTGGTGCTAAGAAAACTGGATAGCCATATGCCAAAGAATGAAAGTGGACTCTTACTGTACACCCCAAGCAAAAATCAACTCAAAAGGAATCTAGGTGCTAAACATAGAGCTAAAAGTATAAAATTCTTAGAAGAAAACATACAGGGAAGCTTCATCACATTGGGCTTGAAAATGAAATCTTGGGCAAAACACCAAAAACACAGACAATAAAAGAAAAAATATATAAATTAGGCTTCATCACAATTTAAAACTTTAGAACATCAAAGGACACCATTAACAGATTGAAAAGGCAACTCACAGAATGGGAGAAAATACTTACAAATCATCTGATAAGGTATTACTATCCAAAATACATATAAAAAACTCCTACAACTCCACATAATAACAAAATTTTAAAATGGACGAAGAACTTAAATAGAAAAAACTTCTTTGTATATCTCCAAAGAAGATATACAAATGGCTAATAAACACACGAAAAAAAATGCTCAACATTACCAATTATTAAGGAAATGAAAATCAGAACTACAATGTGATACCACTTCACCCATTAGGATGACTATTACAAAAAAATAAACACACCAAAACATAACACATGTTAGAGAGGATATGGAGAAATGTGGGCTCTGTGGTTGCTGGTGGAAATGTAAAATAGTGCAGTTGCTGTGGAAAGCAGTCTGGCACTTCCTCCAAACAATAAGTATAGAATTACCATATGACCCAGAAACTCTACTTCTGGGTTATCCACAAGCATTGAAAGCAGGGGCTTCAACAGCTATTTGTACACCAGTGTTTGTAGCAGCATTACTCACAATAGCCAAAAAGCAAAAACAACCAAAATTCCCATTGACAAATGAACGGATAAACAAAATGTGGTATACAGGGTTATAAACATACAATGGAATATTTACTCAGTCATAAAAAGAAATTTTTGATACATGCTACAGCATAGATAAACCTTGAAAACAAGTGAAATCTGCCCGACACAGAAAGTCAAATATTGTATGATGACACTTTAGAAGTTACCTAGAATAGTCAAATTTATAGAGACAGAAAGCAGAACAGTAGTTACCAGAGTCTGAATTAGGAGTAATTAGTAGTTATTGTTTAATGTGTACAGAGTTTCAGTTTGGGATGGTGAAAATTTTCTGGAAATGGATAATAGTGATGGTTGCACAGTAATTGATTATATTCCATGCCACTCAACTGTATACTTAGAAATGGTTAAAATAATAAGTCTTACATTATGTGTATTTTACTACAATAAATTACAATAACATGGAATTAAATTACTTAGAATAATTTTTAAAATGACAGATAAGAAGAAAATGCTTTGAGTTATTGAAGATCTAAACATCTCTTTAATTTTCCCTCAGATTTAATTGTTAGTTTAGCCAAGTATAGCATTCTAGGTTGAAAATAGTTTTTACTAAGAAATCTGAAGACTTTTTGCTAGTGAAGAATCTGATGAAAGCTTGTTTTGTTTTATTTCTCTTGAAAGCATTTAGGAATTTAGTATGCTTAAAATAAGACAAATCTATTGACTAAGACATACCTGTTGGTATGTTTTAAAAATTCGAAGTGGTCTGTCCCTTATATTTTCAACTACAAATAAAGCTTCAAACTTAACTTACATACATCTGATATGTTAAGAAATCTAAAGATTGGTTATGGTATTTAAAAATAACTCATTCTCACAAACTTCATAGTTGTGCAACTAATTGGCCATGCATATCAAATTATTAAGACAGAATCTTTCATACCTATTCTAATAAGGAGTTTGAATCTTACATGAGTATGTGTTAATTTTTATGCTGTGTTATAACTTAGAAAGAGTGAAGTCCTACCACCTTATCAAGCACTATAGATATGAATGTTAAAAAATTAAAACACCATGAAACTAATATTAACTATAAAGACAAACGTACCATTGGGGCTGATTTTATCAAGGGGAGCTGGTTAATATCTTTTGATACTAGAATTTTAATTAAAAGTGATATATGTTTTTATTTTTATTTTTAAACCATAAATGGAAAGACTATAAGCCTGAAGGCTTAACTACAACAACAAATAATTAAAATATATAATAACAGCTAGACTTTTGAGTTAATTTTTTTCATGTCCTTATGCTTCAAGTTCATTTTCAGTGAAAAGAAGGCTAGTGATACTTCGCTGACTTGTCCTCTTAATATTCTATGAACATACTAGACATTGCAGTCGAGACATCTGTAAGCTTATTTATTTTTACAATATTGCTTTTGTCTTACTTATTGTTACCAAAGAAACATAATCTTTATTTTTGAAACCAAAAAGTCAATGATGAATGCTTCCTAAATGATATCAAGAACCATAAACAATATTACTGATGATTACTTGTTTCTTAATTTTATTTACATGTGTTGGTAATTTCATATAGCTGATTTCAGAATTTGAATGGAATTATCTTTGCTCCTTAAAGCCACACAAGAAGTGGGGCCTAATTACCTTTGCATCCAACATCCCAGTAGCACAGCCAGCATAGGTGCCACTGTCAACTGTTCCCAAACCTGAATATAGAAACACAAGGCAAGATTTCCACATGGGGCTTCCTCGCTACCATTTCCTCTTGGTCCTTAGGCTCAAAGCAAAATGCATGTTTTTGTTTTGCAACATTCTATTGAATTTCCTGCCTGCTGGATTTAGTTTAACTTGATGTAATGCTATTACTTTTTTCCAGTAGTTGATGTTGTCTTATAAATTTAGTAAACAGTCAGATTACATTATTTTGTTTTATGGGATTTGAAATCTGCCAGCACTGAGACAAAGGGATGAAGAGGATAAGTAACAGCTGAATGAGCCCATCTTACAAGGATCACTGCGTTTGTTACTTCCTCTGTAGCTGCAGCCAGCCCTCCTCTCAAATGGAGTCAACTCCATCATTACTTTATTGTTAAACTCCCATTCTGCCATATACATAGACCTGACTCTTAATTTTTATTTTTCTTATGGAGAGGTATAAGCCATATGACATATCTCATCAAATCTAATTGTAATAACACTATAATCTATGAAATAAGGCACATGCCATTTTTAATATTTTACATTCACTTGGTACTTCATATCTTATGAATTATATTTTATTCTAGAGACCTGGTGCACAAATTCGTGCACGGGTGGGGTCCCTATGGGTGGCCTGCAGGGATCGTGCCGAAACCCGCAGTCCAATGCCACCTGCAGCTCCTACCTGCTGTTCCCACTCATCCCGACCCCACTGTGCCTGCCGCAGGCTCGCGCCCAATCAGTCCCCATCAGGAGAGGCTTGCGCTACCACAGCAGCGCTCGCCAGACATGAGCCCTGTCTGGCGCCCTCCCAAGGGGAGTGGCCTGTGGGATCGGGCTGAAACCAGCTCTCCGACATCCCCCGAGGGGTCCCATATTGCGAGAGGGCACAGGCCACACTGAGGGACCCCACCCACGGGTGCATGATCGAGCCGGGGAGGGACCGTGGGAGGGCTCCAGGGCGTGTCTGGCCCATCTCACTCAGTCCCAATCAGCCGGACCTCAGCAGCAAGCTAACCTACTGGTCAGAGCACTGCCCCCTGGTGGTCAGTGCACATCATAGCGAGCAGTTGAGCAGTCTTAACATATCATTAGCATATTCCTCTTTGGTTGTTCGGTTGTTCTGCTGTTCACTCTATTTACATATTACCCTTTTATTATATAGGATAACATTCAATCCTCAAGGAGATTCCATGGGAAGGGAATTATTTGTTCTGTTTTACAGATGAGGAAACAGAGGCTCAGAGAGGTAAAGAGTTTTGCCTAGGATCAAACAGCTATTTATTGTCAAAGCCAGGACGTTAGCCCAGGCTTCTGAAACCAAATCCAAGCTTTTGCAAATATCTAGCACCTACTCTTCTTCCCCTCTGGTTATTTCCCACATATTATAAAGGGGGCGAATTAAAGAGAGAGTAATAGGTCACATGTTTTAGCATGCTTTATTGAAGATTAAGTGAGCAAAATAATCCACTGCCTGACAATCAGGTTTTTCCTAAATCTTGCATCAACCTACATTGTCAATCTTATTACTCTCTAATCTCTTGTGTGCATGTTTGCTTTAGTAAGACTGAGCAACTTCTCTAAAAAATGTTAAAAATTTAAATCATTACAAACATTTTTTATGATTAATTTTGACCAGGTCCTCACCTAGAGGACAAGGGAAAAGAAACCACATTGATGGAGTGTCTTCTGAGGTTGATATCTTTACATATGCTATTTTAACTAGCATATGAACTTTACAGATAGGTATATCCTATAAAATAGTCCTTTTTTTTTTTTTACAAACAATGAACTTTACAGATAGGTATATCCTATAAAATAGTCCTTTTTTTTTTACAAACAATGAACTTTACAGATAGGTATATCCTATAAAACAGTCCTTTTTTTACAAACAAGGAACCTGTGGCTTAAAAAGCTAAGTAACCTGCCTGTTTTCATGGCAACATCTAGAGCGTGTTTTGAACTTCATAGATTATTGTAAATTCAAAGGTAGTGGTTTTTAATTTTTTTTTTTTACCATATTTCTTTCAAGTTTCTGGTATCTGATTAGCGATACAGGTAACCTTTGAAACTCTCTATGAAAAGTAATTATGAGAGCCCAGCTGGTGTTGTGTCAGCAGTTGAGCATTGACCCAGGAACCAAGAGGTCACTGAATCAATTCCCAGTGAGGGCACATGCCCAGATTGTGGTCTCAATCCCCAGTGGGGGTGTGCAGGAGGCAGCCAACTGGCGATCTTCCTCTCTCATTGGTATTTCTAACTCTCCCTTCCTCTCCCTCTCCCTTCTTCTCTCTAAAAATCAGTAAAAATAGATTTTTAAAAAGTAATTATGGCCCTAACCGATTTGACTCAGTGGTTAGAGCGTTGGCCTGCAGACTGAAGGGTCCCAGGTTCGATTCCGGTCAAGGGCATGTACCTTGGTTGCAGGCACACCCCCAGTAGGGGATGTGCAGGAGGCAGCTGATCGATATTTCTCTCTCATCGATGTTCTAACTCTCTATCCCTCTCCCTTCCTCTATGTAAAAAATTAATAAAATATATATTTTTAAAAGTAATTATGAGATAGTATTTAATACATACAGATTATACTAGTATTAGAAGTCTAATCTTACCTTATAATAGAGAAACATGCAAATTGACCGCACCTCCGCTATGCCCACGATTGGGCCGGCGGGAGGCTGGGGGCGGGACTCCGGGTGGCATATCCGCTGTTGAGAGAATCAAGATGGCGGTGCCCAGTGGCCGGGCCCATGCCGCAGCTCCTGGGGTGCCTGGGGCGATCGGCACCCCGGGGGGGCGTGGCCGGGCCCATGCTACTGCTCCCCGGGGTGCCTGGGGTGATCGGCACCCTGGGGGGGCGTGGCCGGGCCCATGCTACTGCTCCCCGGGGTGCCTGGGGTGATCGGCACCCTGGGGGGGCGTGGCCGGGCCCATGCCGCAGCTCCCCGGGGGTGCCTGGGGCGATCGGCACCCCGGGTGGACGTGGCAGGGCCCATGCCGCGGCACCCCAGGGGGGCATGTCCAGGCCCCCCCCCACCCCTCCCGGGGGTCCCGGGGTTGATCGGCCACCTGGGGGGCGTGGCCCGGCCCCTCCCACCCTCCCCGGGGTCCCGGGGGAGGCTTTCCCGGCCTTGGGCACCAGCGGGGAGCCTGCATGGATCGCAGGAAACCACTGGGGGTCGGCTCCTGCGATCCTTAGCAAGGATGTTGAGTGCCGCTGAGCCCAAGGCCACCGCCTGGGGCCAAGCCCCGACCCTGAAAAAGGCAGAAGGCGGTGGCCACAGCCAAGGCCTGGGTCCCTGGTGCCAGCAGAAAACTGGTGCAGGCAGCCAGGTGAATGAAGGTCTATTGCACGAATCTTCGTGCAAATGGCCTACTAGTATAATATATGATATATGAGAGTATGACTAGTCCAAATGCTACCATTTTCTAGGATGAATGAGCAGCAGATGATGAGAACAGAAACTCTCTGCCTGTAGTAGTTAAAGGCTTCAGGGAGTAAGTGGGATTTAAGTGGGATTTTTTAGGATTCAAATTGATGGAGAAGGAAGGAGAGGATATTTCAAGAGAAGAAAATGATGTGGTTGAAAGTATGGACCCCAGAAAGGCTAAGTCTCTCTGAGGGATGGTGACTGCAGGAATATGTGTGAGAGATGAAGGTAGAAATATGGGTTAGACTCGGTTATGGCAAGATTTGAATCCCAGGCTAAGAGGTTACAGACTTATTCTATAGGCAGAAGGGAATCATTTTTAAAGCCTAGGTGTGGTGGGATGGTAATGTTTTGGGAAGGTGAGTGTGGGTGGGAGAAAATTCACACTGAGGGAACTGTGGGAATTAGGCCAAGTATGAGGCTGTGTGTGTGTGTGTGTGTGTGTGTGTGTGTGTGTGTGTGTGTCTGTGTGTGTGTGAAGCAATGAATTAAGACAGTTGCCAAAGAATGGCAAGAACAGTGGGACCATTAGCAGGCTAAGTAATCAAGGACAGGAGGAACTCTTTCAGATGAATTACTTTGAGGTGATGGCAAAATATCCAAATGGAAAGATCCAGTAGACAGTTGGAAATGTAACACTAATTTCAATGATCAAGGATTAAAAAGTGGGAGTCATCTACATGTGGATGAAAATCCTAGGGGCAGTGCTGGTCACCAAGGGAGAAAAAGGCAGGATGTCAGGGAGGAGGGGTGGTCAACCCCGATTCTGGCTTTCCCCATCTTATCATGTCTACGCACCTTTCTATTGGGGAACCCAACTTGTGGTGGAAATTATTCCTTTTTTTTTTTTTTAAGCTACTAAAACTGCCACTCTAGCTGTGATGGATATAAAATTGTTGATAAAGTGTGATAGTTTGAAGGAGATAGGGAAGGAATATCAAATAGGGACACTGAAAATTTGAATAAATCTGCAAATTTCTTAAGGAAAAAAATCATGCCTTTGTACAGAAACCATTTACTCTGAGATAGGTAAGTTTTCATTTAGACATAAGCCTTATTGGAATTTAATTCTCTAACTCATAAATAACTTTAGGATATAGCAATAGGCAGTCCAAGTACTTAATAACATTAATGTTTCTGACGTGCTATAACTATATGTGTATATATAGATATAACTATATATTTTCAACATAAAATGAGGTCCCAAATGTACTATATAATGTGCCTTATTATTGAAATGATCAGCTAAAATAGCACATTTCTTATGTGCTCATTACATTAGCAAGTATTATCAGGAAAAAAGTTCTCATGCACATTTTTTTCCCTTGACAGTATGAGAAAGGTAACTCTTTTTCAAAAACAAGTTACATTCTTTAAGTCCAAGTCTCTATTTTTTGTTTTATTTTGCTCTGCTTTGTTTTAAAGAGGGGCTTACTATACTTGATAATTTAAAAAGAGCTTCTCATATCTTATAAAACGGATGTTTTAAAAATAGAAGATTTGATTATATTTAATTCACTTTTATCATATTTATTTAAGTCACTGAATATAATCTCAATGTTACCTCCGTTCATACTTATGTCATCTTTCTTTAGACACAAGATTTCTGTAACTATTCCCTCATTATTCACTCTAGTTGTATAATTTTAACATTTTTCTGCCTATCTTCCTCTTTAATCATTTGAGTTACTCTTTCCCAAATTCCCTCTAGTCTGGCCACATTCTTCTGGTAATTAAGTGTACAGAATCGACTATAATTTTCCTGGTCAAATCTTAACAGAGTCATTTAAATGTCAACAGCCACATTTTTCAAACAGGGGTGCCAGGAGATTTTATAGCTCAGCAAGCCAAGCAATGAAATTGTCCATGGGCACTCAAATCTCCTGCTTCAGGGAGAAAACTGGAGAGTTTGTAAAGAGACAAGAAAGTGTTTCCTCCTTCCTCCACATTTGTTATTTAACTAAGTTAATTTAGCTACTGCATTGTTTGGTTAACATTTGTTTGCATTAGTTTCCGGTTCTACAACCAGGGGTAATTGCCAGAGGCGATATAAAAAATTACACACACCAATAACCTGACACTGTGTTGTAAGTCTTGTGCCTGGAAACTCTTGAGCTTGTAGTTCTTAACAAGTATATTTCATTTTATGCATTATATAGAAACACATTCTCCTTCAAACATGAATTTCATGATATTATATATGGTGCCCTTCAATTTTTCAAATAAACTATGTGCAAAATGCTGAATTTTAAAGAGTTCTCTTAGGAATACAGGAAATGTTTTTATTTTTTTAAATATATTTTATTGATTTTTTACAGAGAGGAAGGGAGAAGGATAGAGAGTTAGAAACATCGATCAGCCGCCTCCTGCACACCTCCCCCTGGGGATGTGCCCGCAACCAAGGTATGTGCCCTTGACCGGAATCGAACCCAGGACCCCTCAGTCCACAGGCCGACGCTCTATCCATGAGCCAAACCGGTTTCTGCAGGAAATGTTTTTAAATAATGCAATTTATAATAGAGAATATGATGGGGCTTACAATAGATTTCTTTTCTGTCAATTACTATTAAAGGCAGTTGTCACGATTGTGCATTCAGTCATTTCAAAACAGTAGAAGAGAATGCCACTGTTTGTGTGTGCATTATAACTAGCTAACCTTCCTAGCACCAATGGAGCACACCTCCACTAATTTCAGAAGCTAATTTTGAAGGTAAATAGAAGTAGTGAAAGAGGGAGCAGGAGAAATCTAATGCAAGTGAGATTTGAAGCCCCTACTGCAATGAGCATTAACCGCAGAAGGGATGTGGTTTTGATTTTTGTTGCTGTTCTTAGGAGAGGTCAGTTTTCTATTGAACTCACTTCCTTATGTGCTGGAAAGAAATATGATAGCATGAGTCATGGCGAACTTAAAGCTCATGAAGATGGGCTTCTTTAGTGACACTGACATTTCTGTCAACATGGTGCCATGTGACCTGATCAATTGCTGGGACAGCTTGGGGACTTCTTTAATAGCAGGAGCAGAAAGGCCAATTAGATGGTGTTCATGCTAATTGCACTCATTTAATAGGCTGACTCTCTACATTTGATTCCTCTTTTCTATGTATGGTAATCACTATGAACAATGTGACTCACTGAATCAAATATAAAATATGACAGATTCTAAAATCTGGTTGGGTCTGGTTAAGGTATGCATAAGGTAAAAGGGGAAAAGAAATAGTCATTTCAAAATTTTCATTTCTGTATTATAAATTCCAGTCAAAATCACTTGGTCTTGTGTTCTAAAACATATAACTGTGTTTGTTGAATGTTTATTATTAAAATTGATTTTTTATTAAAAAGTAATAATAAACAGAACCTAACACCTAAAATGCACATTGAACATATTTTACTTCAAGTAAAATATTGAATATGAGTGTCATAATTAGAATACACATTCAATTCCATAAACTAACAATGTGTTAGTAGTAATTAAGTAACCTGAAAGTTGGTATTATTGATAAAAACAGCATTCTTTCATTTCTGTAGTACATTTTAAGTAAAATATACTTATTTTTGAGTTTGTATGCCTTCTCATTTACATTTATCAATTTTGACTACTCACATGTAGGCATCCTATATAATAAAAGCTTAATATGCAAATTGACCGAACAGCAAACCGGTTGAGGGGGGCAGGGCCGGTGAGCAGGCAGCGCCAGGCCAGCCAAAGTGCGTGCCAGCGGGCAGAGTGAGGGGATAGCGATGGGGGGGGGGGGGGGCGGTGGTGACCAGCGGCGGCTGTGGCGGAGGGGTGATTGGGGCGCGGGCAGCACCATCCTCTGATCATCCTGCCAGGTTACCTCAGCAGCAGGGCGATAGGGGGGCGGGGGGGGAGGGGAACCGGCCAGCTCTGTCCCCTGATTGGCCCGCCTGGTCGCCTCCCACAGAGGGAGGCCAGACTGCGGCTTAGGCCCACTCCCCTCTGGGCTCTAGTCTTTAATATAAATGCTTTTTTTCAATAATTACTATGTTAAGTTCTTGATATAAATTTAGTGACTATACAATGCTAGGATGCTTTTAAAAAGCTCTGATTTTATATTTATCACCATAATATATTTCATTTAGAACAAATTTAAAGAACAACTTTACTTAGTAGGAGAAACAATAATTATGATGCTATGGACCCTAGTAATGATCAATATTCCCACTTGATATTGCAAGAAAATTTTGAATATGCAAGAGCCAACCAACTGCAAGGAAAACCGAGATAGAAGGCAGCATTAGTTTGCCATCATTCGGAGAATTAATGGCCCTTTTAGAAGTATGTGTTGAATACACTGTCAACTCGAGCTTGATTCTCAGAAGGGAACAAAAGCCCTGGTAGAGTATCTGCTACAGTTTAAACCCAATTGCTTTGTTGAGTCCTAGGTCCACTTGGAAATTTCTCAGATAAAACTGTGGGTAGCTAACGTAATTTTGCTTACTGAGGCAGTGATCTTGGCTTCTGACAGGCAAGGTTGTTGCCCAGCCAGGAGGAACATATCGTTATATCCACTTTTTGCTCATAATGATGTGAAATCTGGGGCTGAGAATAATGCCTTTGTATTTGTAAAGAGGGCTCCTTTCCTTAGGACTAATTGTATTTCCTCTACTATTTGGAGATTATCCATTTCCTACTTACCCAAAACCCAGATGACTCTAAAAACCCCAGAATTTGCTTATTCTGAGAGCCCCAGAAGCTTTCTGACCCACTGTGCTGGTGGTATGTCGACAATCCAGGCTGTTTAGTCCTTCTGGTTGGATCATGTCCACACATGTACTTTCTCCATGTAGGCAGCAAGCCTTCATCCCAGTCCATGGCCAAATGCTCCATCCCATATGTGTCTAGCCTTGACAGGTCAAATCTCAGACAAATGTCATGTAGTGAGTGGTATGGGTGGATCAGTGTCAATCTACCTGTTGAAAAACAAAAGGGGTACATCCTACTTCCATCCCTCTTTAGGACCAGTAACAAATTCTTTTTTCTTTTCTTAATTTTTCTTTTTTTGTTTTGTTTTGTTTCATAGTTTGTCTTTGGCAAGTCCCACATTTCCACCCTAAAAATTTAAAGTAATATTTTATACAATATTTCTCCATATGAACTTGAGACAATATGTTGAAACAGGAAGAAAGATGTTTTCAATGTGAGGTGAGGTAGGGAAAAATCTAGCCTAAAATTTTAAGGTCACACTGCCTTAGATCAAATTCCAATGCTGGCAGTAATTAAATTTAATAATAATTTAAATTCTCTCTAGTTCTGTTACTTTTTTCATTAGCTGGAATAATACCAATAGTATCTATCTCAAAGAATCATTATAAAGGTTAAATTAGCCAACACTTGTAAAAAATTTAGCTGAGTGTTTGATAGGTAGTAACACCTTTATATAATTTACCTCCTATAACAACACAAATACAGCACAGAGGCGAGTCTACTTAGATTTGAGTAGAAATCCATTCCTGTTTCCACCATATCCCAGAATAATGTAGTTAAATATTTTTTTACCTAGCATATTTTTGCAATTTCCAGTTAACTGGCTTCAGAAACTCTCACCCTAAACATTGTGGAATCCTAAGAACAAACTAGGCTGCTTAGACACTAGTGATGTCTGGAAGTAGCTCAAAGGAAGGGTTCAAACACAGTACTCATATTCGTGCTACTACATGGCAAAAAAAAATGTTGTGCTTAAGCACTTGGCATTTTTCAAAAAGTTCATGCTCAGTACAGTAACTGTTTAAAAAATAGTCAGCCTGGAGTTTATCTCTTACTTGAAATCTTCAAAGGACAGCCAAATCTGTCTCCACTAAATTCAAAACATAGTGCTATCTCCTCAATGAAGAACACACACACAGCTCTTTTTTTTTTTTTTTCAGGCCTTCACTGTAATGTGTAAATGGAGGAGGTCAGTGGCTGCTAAGATTCTGTGAGTTGCTCTTATTTGCCCAAGCTTTCCTACATTTTCATTTAGAAGGGCAAAAGAGGCACATTAGGTCTAAAAAGGTGGTCATTTCTAATCACCTTTCAGTGGCTGCTTTCTTGCACAATAAGAACCATAGTATTTATCCCTATAAAAAAAGTGTAGCCCTGAGCTACGTACTTCTTGGTTTATGATTAAAAATGTAGTGTCCTCATAGTGCTGATGTTTAGAAAAGAAGAATATTTACCCATCTTTTGGTATAACCAGGTTATACCAAATAAAACAAAACCTGCCTTCCAACTCTTGAAGATAACTCCTTTAGCTTACAAAATGTATATTTTCCCTTTTAATGGGGTTTGGATCTGTTTTTGTTTGTTTGTTTGTTTTACCACTCAGACACATGTCATGTTTAATAATTGTAAAAATCCAAAAGAAACTCAGCATCTAATCTTGAGATCATGAGTGACCTGCCTTCGGTGGCTTGGTTCTACTGGGTTGGGCATGCTCCAACCTTCCTCTGGCCCATGAGGCTGCCTTGACCAGCTGGGAATGGGAGTCTGACCACCAGGCTGACTTCTGTGTTCTCTCAGTCTCATTTATTGTGCTATGTGTTTAGTTTCAACAAAGCATTTGTACCAATGGCTCTGGAGCTTGGACGAAGGCTAAAGGAATATGTAGTGATTCTAAGTAAGGTGTGGGCCTATACAGCAGAGCTATCCTGGGGGGAGAGAAGTCATGGGGCCACTATGGATGAAAAGCTGGACCCCCCTCCTCTTTGTTTCTGGACCATGACAGGTGTTTGCTCATGGAGATTTCAGTGAATGAGCACCATGGCGCGGCCATTTCTGCTCCCTTCATACAGCTATTGTGAAAGATGAGGCAAAGGAGGAGACTGAGTAAGAAAACGCTTATGCTGGCAGGTAAGAGAATGGCAGTGCTGCCCTTATTTGCACCAGTCATTGCAGGTCTGAGCACTGTTAAACACCATGCTGCTTCTTGGTTCCCTTCACTGTGTAGCTGTAGCTCTAGATCTAGAATAAAATAGTTCCAAACCTCAGTCTCTGTGACGCTTGAGTTTCCAGGTCGCCTTTGAGATCTGACCAACTACTAACAGAGCTGTCACCGTGTGGCTTTACAAGGGTCCACCTTGTTGATTGGCAGTTGGGGAGTTAATGCTCTAAAGCCGAGGCAAGGAGCTTGGACTGTCCCCATTTTATGGAAGCCACATAAGGATACCGGAGTGGGAAACCAGCTTTCTCAAACCAGCTGGGAGACTGTAAGCAAGTCATGAAAGGCCTCAATTTCCTCATCTGTATGGGTTCTCTTGGATTGGATAGTCTTGAAGTCCCTTTCAGAGCCCGAGATCTTGTATGATCATTAAATGTCTGAATATCTGAGGTCCATTTAGGCAAGATTTTTGCTGAGTGTGGTTCTCCTAGTCCCCACTAACAACGCTCTGCCTCCTGATCTGCCCTGGCTACCTGGGGAGGAATGAAAGGAAGGGCTGGTGACCTACAAAAGTATAAATGTAGGGAGAGCTGACCTTTTAGTAGATATGAGCCTAGCCTTTACATGGCTGTATAACAACGAGGAAAGGCTGTATGTTTTCCTCTCCCTACCCCCAAGCCTGTCCCTTCCTACTTCTTAAGCCACCAGGGAACCCTAAGAAACAAAGAAGTCCTACCAAGAGGAGGTCTCAAGTACTTATCAGCATCCATTTGAGATTGCAAGTAGGTCTGAGCTAAGAAGTTGTGTCCAGCAGAACCCAATTCCATAGGAACCCAAGTTCCAAGACTGGAAGGCACCAGGAGTTGAGGACAAGCTCACTGCTGAGAACCAGTCTCCCACTGAAGGATGTCATGGCTGCACAGACTCGGACCGCATTGTCCTAGATGGTGGTAGCGCTGGTGCCGAGGGGCTGCTGCATCTGCCACCTGCCACACACAACAGCAGCTTCAGCACAGCTCAGGACTGGCTGTGTTTCCGAGGCCCAGAGCTGGACTCAGATTTCAGGGACTGACTTGTTTCCTTGTTAGGCTTCTTCTCTGCTCCAGCTTGGATGTTTTGAGGGCATTGAACTCCTCTCGGCCCCCGCTTCTTCACTGCCTCTAGTTCTACCTCCAGCCCCTGTGCCCTCTGTGGCTCCGAGCTGCCTGCACTGCCTCCCTGTGCTGGAACAGCTGTGGGAGGAACAGCTGTGTCACACTACGGTCCTTGCTTCTCACCCAAGCAACCCTCTGCCACTTCGGCCAGGACAGGATCCAGGGGTTTGTCCTTCAGTCCGGCCACTTCAGGCTCTTGAGTTGAGCAAAGCTGCCAGGCAGGGTGACCTGCCTACTGTTGAGGACATCCAGGTGCTAGAGGTTGACCAGATGGCCACGGCTTCGTAGTTGCTGCATTTTGTCCTTCCTATGGTCCAGTTGCATGCCCAAAGGCATGCAAGACCACAGAAACCCCATGGCAGTCAATTTATGGCAGGACAGATCCAGGATGGTGGCCTTTGGGATGGACTGCAGCCAGCTCCTTGACTGGGACCTCGCTCAGGTCTGGCTCATGCTAGGCCAGCTTGTCGAGGAGATTCATGCCCTTGCTACGGGCCCTGCCATGGTGACAGGTCCTAGCTCTGGGACTCTGACTGGCAGGAGTTGGCAGCTCAGCTGCTCAAGAAACTCACACTCAACCCACAATGCCTGTGCCTTCTACCTTCGCTAGTGGGAAACCCTACCACCTTCCACCCACAGCCACTCCCAACACCCCTTTTCCACCAGTGCCCTTTAGTCATTCTTAATAATCCTTTTAGGACTGGCTTTTGTTTTTGTGTGGTTGTACTTAATATGCCATACCCTTCTTTCCATTTGACTTTTCAAAAACATTCAATCCTACTGTAATATTTTAGTCACCCAAAACTTGTAAATTTTTACCCTTATGCTTTTTTTTTTCAGTCCTCACCCGAGGATATTTTTCCATTGATTTTTTAGAGAGCGTGGAAGAGAGAGAGAAAGACAAAGAGAAATATTGGCATAAGAGAAACACATCGATTGGTTGCCTCCTGCAAGTGCCCCGGCCAGGACCCAGGTCAGGGAGGAGCCTGCAACTGAGGTATGTGCCCTTGACTGGAATTGAACCCAGGACCCTTCAGTCCGAAGGCCGATGCTCTGTCCACGTAGCCAAACCAGCTAGGGCTACCTTTATGCTTTTAACATTTAAAATATGTTCACTCTCTTGCCTTCTCTACTTGTTTTAAACTATACAGGCTCTCTCTGCAAGTCAATTTGCCAGTGAAAACTCCAACCTGAAAAATTTAAGCATAGTCAGTAATGATGTTATTCAGATTGTATTAAATATTTTTCAAATACTTTATTCGACAAAAATTTCCCCAAACATTATGTTTGATGTTGTATATGTATATACATATATATTCCAACATAGCAGCATTGTGATGTATGAGTAAACACATTCTTCATCTAAATTGTATCGACTGATGTGCATAAGAGTATCTCAGGTTAAACTTATATTAAATTTATGTATTTTACCAAGCATTATGAGTGAAACATTTTGATATACTAAATAGACATTTCTCCCCTTTATGACTAATATCATTTCATCAAATCTAAAGGCAAATCTGGGAAATTGAAATACAAGCAAAAGGAAAATTTCTATAAATACCAATGAAGGTTTTTAAGAGAGATGACTTATCAGAGTGAAAACATGTCTGTCTTTTCAGCTAGATCATTTTAATTTTTCCTTTGGAGAACTGAAAAAATACTAAATTATATATACAAAGGCAGTGGAACCACATGCTGATAATCTACACAAGAGTCTTTGAAGCCATCCGGAATCCAAGCTGTGCATATGGGGAACTCAGCTCTTCCAAACAATCTGTATACTAAGGGTTATTCTCCATAACCCATTTGTGCTATAAGTAACTTAGTAAACGGAATTAGGTTTTATTTCCAAAGACTTGTTCCATATCATTGCATGCTTACAGATACACACAGGTGTTAGTGGATAATCTACTCCTAACACTTCACCTCCAGATCTGGAGATAGCAGCAATGTCTTTTAGTCAATAGTTAACTTGCTCTTTTTACTAATGTCTACTTTGTAGGAAAATGGATTCAGATTTCCAAACTCGAATGGAAATTTAAGGGGAAAATATTTTAAACATATACTTGTCAAATAATTAAATTCTCAATAAGGGGATCAGTAATGTTGATGTAGGGCTGGTAAAGAGAGGGGATTTTCACCACATGCAAAATTTACTAAAGATCATACCACTTAAATTTAGGCACACCTGAAATTAATCTTAAGTAGTCTTTCTAGACTTAAACTATTTTGTAAGTTCCATTTATTTAGTAAATATTGAGTGCTGAGAAAAGTTTGTTGAATGAATAGGTACCTCTTACACGTGTGTCTTTGAGTAAATGTAAGTAATGTAAACAAAGTGATATGGAATCCACCCTGGAGGAATTTATTTAAAGCCCTAAGACATGCACAAAGAAAGATCATATATTCTGTAGGAAGCAGAGGTGGTAGGTCTTTTAAAAGCTAGTTCCCACATGTGCTATGGAGGTCGAAGGGGAGGGGTCAAGGGGTGGGGTGAGTTTGCACCTGCCACGTGCACCGGCACAGAAGTGTGCAGGCGCCATTGGTAGGGAATGGGAAGCTGGAGAACATTTGTGAACAGGTAACTGATATGGTCAGGGTTGTGGTTGGGGGAGAGTAATCTGCAGGAAGTAGGTGAAATGCACGGAGGGTGGAAAGACTGGAGTTGCAGGAGTGGACATCCTGCAGGTTCCTGGAATGTTGGAGCTGAAGCTTGGAAACAGGTCAGGGGGTGGGGGTGATAAAGGTCTGGGAATCTGGGAGTGCTCTTCCTCTTCCCAGGGTTCAAACTGGAGAAGCCCCTAGGAGAGAAGAGAACCCGGACAGGTCCTGGGCAGCGGAGGCCCATGGCGTCTGTACTAAACATCCCACCCAACTCTGGCACCTGAAAAAGCCACCCAGCACAAGGTAAGGCCCACGGGAGGTGCGGGAAGCCTACGTGTGAGAACCCTCCATATAGTGCTTCCCAGAGCATATCAGGGCCGAAAAAGAAGCAAGGACTAAATAAGATATGTTTAAAACTGATATGTTCAACAGCCCTCTTCCTTGGCCTAAAGAAACTCGGAAGGGCGCCGCAGCTTTAAATACACTGCCATGGTTGGTCTCCGTTCTTTTTTAAAGGGTATTTCAAGCTACATTGTTTCCCTGAAAGCCCTGTAATTAGCTGTGAAGTCTGTCTCTACCTCGTACCTGTTAGGGAGCACAGGGGTCAGAAACCTGGAAAGCCAGTGACATTATTCAAGTACCTCCTGTCCTTAGGCGCGCGCCCTGGAGGTAGGGAAAGGTCCGGGTGTCCATCTAAGGTCGCGCCGGGGAGGAACTTGGCACAGTTTCCCAGGTGGCTGGGAGAGCGGGCAAATCAAAGAAAGCTCGAGTATAAATAGCGCCCCTGTGGGAAGCGAGAGTTAAGGCTGCCACCAACCCGGCTTTTCCCACAGACCCAGGAAAGCGGGGTTCCTGGGGCTGTCTACGCCCCCGAGCAGAGCTCGAGTTGCTCAGAGGAAAGTCGGGTCCTCTCTGCGTTCCCAGTCTCCCTGCAGGAAAATCCTCCGGGTCCGGGCCCCATCACTCAGGAGCGATCTCTCCTCGCCCAGTTCCCGAGTCGAGCAGCGGGCCCCGGGTCGGGTCGTGCAGGGGCTGGCGCGGGGGAGCCCACCGCTGGAAGCAGAAGGGCCCCGGGAATCCCGCGAAGCCGCCTGAGCGCGTCTCGGCGGGGCGTCCCGGGCTTTCCCGGCCTCGCGGGCTGCGGACCCTCCAGCACCGCAAGAGGGAGAGCCGCGGGGAAAGCAGGTGGGTGTGGAGTCGGGCCTGGGCTGCGGGAGCGGCGGGCGCGCGGGAGGAGAGGGTGGCGCCGCCGAGGTGTGGGCGGCGCCCGCGCCGGCCGCGCCCCGGGCTCGGAGGCGCTGTCCCCGGTCCAACGCACAGCTCCCGCGCTGCCAGGCCGAGCCTTGGCGTCCCTGGCGGTGTCCAGCCGGCCGCGCAGCCCCGCCACCTGGGCCCGCAGCTCACCCCTAGAGCCGCCGGAGCCCAGGAGGAGGAGAAGGCGGCGGCCGCTCCTTCCCGGGGGGGTGCTCGGAGCGCGGGAGGAGGCGGAGCGCGAGGTGGGGTGGCGGCGGGCGGGGGTGCGCGCCGGGCCGGCGCCCCCGAGCGCCCCGCCTCGCCTCCCGCGCCCAGCCTCTCCTCGGGCTCCGCCACAGACACACACCCACCAAGCACCCACCGCCCTCCGCCCCCGCCGGCCGCCGCTGCGCCGCGGGGCCCCGAGCGAGCGGTAACTCCCGGGTGGCTCGACGAGCTCAGCGCCGCTCGGTTTTTCCCGTGCGATCCCAGCTCTCTCTTGCCGGGCGGCGGCGGCGGCAGGGGGATGGGGGACCCGCGTGGGGAAGTGGGTGAAGATCGATGAAGATTATTTTTCTTTTTAAGGATTCCTTAGCTTCCTCCCGCCGTCTCTCCTCAGAGCCTTCCTAGTGGAGATCGGGGACCAGAGTCAGGGATGTAAAGAGAGGAGGGAAGACGCCACGCCTGGAGCTCCAGCCAGCCGGGGAGACCCTCCTCTCGGTGGAGGGGAGGGGGATTTCCAGCGACACCTCATTGGCGAAGGGGATCGTCGCAGGGAGAGGAGTCCCGAGGGAACGGGGAATCCCTCAGCCCTTTGTGGTGGTGCCTGCTGAACAGGTCTATGGGAGCTAGGTAAGTTGGGGGGCAGGGGGGGGGTAGGTGGATTGCTGCTCCCCGAAGGGTTCTTCCTTTAATAATGAACCATCGTGGGCAGCCTAGCCAGTCTAAAGAAATTGGAGACTGCCATATGGTGCCCAGTGGACTTACACACAAAGCTGAGGGGAAGGCGCTCAAGTCTTAGCCCCCGAAGAGCTTCAGAGCAGCCTGCCGGGGAAGGGGTAGGAAATGTTATTTCTAGGAGATGAGGTCTGCTGCCTTCTGTTCGTTTGTTGGTAAATGCCACACTCACATGCACACACTTGTGGGGCCGGGTTGAGGGAATGTGATGTCTCTGATTTAGGAACAGCCCTCAGCACACAGAAGCAGTGCGTGCCTGTTCCTCTCCAGGCACCGCGAGGTCTTCATTCTGTAGCAGGTTCCTGGGAGGGAGAAGGGCTCTCTGAGTCTCCAAGGGAAGAACCCCGAGGCTGTTTCCAGCACACTGGGCCAGGGGGTTGGGGAATACAGTTGCCCTGAATGGAACCAAAGACACCAACCATTTGCCTCCTCATTTGCTTCCAGTGCTTAATGACCATTTTCCAAACAATGTGCTGCCATCCATTTTCTCGAATTATGAGCGTTTTGTGTATTCATTCATAAAACTTGTCAGTGTGCAGTGTGCAGTGTGCACACACATGCCATTTATGCATCCCTTAGGGCTGCACAAATGATACAGTAATAGATATAAGATTACACTGGAAAATTTACAGTGCAGAGATGTACACTGGGTGTATTTCACGCAGGTTCAACGTTCCTTCTAATCAAGTTATGCAATAATGTCAATTCTTAAGTAGCATTTTACATTTCTTTTTTTTTTTGCAGTACTTGGTTTTTGGATTTTGTTGGGCACTTGATTTTTCAAGCTCAGCTCAAAGGAAAAGCAAGAATTTGTTGTTTTTAAACATTTAGTATTGTGTGGGACAATAAACATCAATGGAGATATTGTATTTCATAGGACAAGAGAAAGGTAAATTCCAGTCAAAGATCTACAGTCTAACTTGTCAGTACTGAGTAACTTCGAGGAAAGGTTTTGAAAAAGAGGGTAATATTTAAAAAATTATACTGTATAAAGTAAAGTTTTACTTTATATATTTCACTCTTTAGAGGGGTGTGTGTATGTAAGTCAACAAATATAAAGTTGTCCAAAGCTTACTTGTAATAGGTGAATAAGATCTATAGACATCTAGACTAGAGAGTGCTTGGTTCTTAAATTAACCCAAACTTAAACAATTCAGTAATTTGGCATATTATAAATGTATATATGCATTTAATTGCTGCTAGAGGTGGTGGCTTTTGATGTAGGACCCATATGATGTGCTTACTTGTATGGTTCCATGGATTTTCTGAAAATTTGAGGGTCCAATAACTTTTTTCCCCACTGAATGAAAATTATCCTCTTCACCTAAAGGAGTTAATATACTTCCACAAAGTAAATACCGTGCCCCCTCCCTCTGAGGGTCAGGTTCAGACCAGTTGCTCATCACCAAGAGAATCTTGTCTAATGTCCTTTCTCCTTTCTTGGCTGTACTCAGACTCCGGGAGGAAGGAGTGGCTCCCTTGGCAGCTGTCTTTGCTTCTTCCTCCTTTTCACCTTCACCTTACCCTCTCCATGTCGGTGTTCCCAAGCCTCCCTCATTCTCAAACACACTCCGGCTCCAGAAAACAGCTCCACTACCTGCCACCTGGAGAATGCTAGTGTCTCTTTTATTTCTCTCCTGTTTTTCTAGATAGTATCATACCAGGCATCACTTGAAACGATTTCCAATTTCAGGTTTCTCCAAATCCCCCAGTTCACCTTTTCAAGCATGCATGTTTACTGAATATTCAGAAAAGGTTAGTGAAAATGATTACCTTTCTGTTTGGCTTTTAAAGTTTCCTTGTTGATACCTTGGAGCATCTGTGAATATGAATTCAGCCTTCTAATTTCCAGTATGGCAGGAAAATGAGATTGCTAGAAAAATCAAAATGACAGGTTATGTGTTCAGTCACATTTGTTGGCCATTTAAAAGCATATCTGTCCAGGTTTTTTGCACACTGCCTGCATATATCTGTGGAAAATCTTGGTTGAACATTGAAAAAGTATTTTTTTCTTGAATTTATATCTGGTGTTTTGAAATGGTATTCTAGAGACTGGTATGCATGCATATATGTTATGAAAGTAGACCAAATTTCTGGTAAAAATGTAGGAAACTTACAAGATGTCTTATTTTGACCTAATGCATTATTTTCTTGATAAATTATAAGGAATAATTCGTCCCTTAAAATCTGCAACCCTTAGAGACTAATTCCTAAGGAATATCCTTAAAGTTGACAGGACATCTTCTCATGTACATTTGATGGTAAATCTATAAGGTTAAGACATTTATTTACTTCAGAATGAAATACTTTTTGAGATTTGCGTTGTCAGGTGGGTTTTGCATACAATCATGATGCCTCTATTGTTTTCACAAGGGTTTCAGAAGAGTGGAGAGTACAAATGCTTTGTATGTAATTTTTCTTAAGTTCAGAGTACTTTGTAAGAGTTTATGGCTTTTCTACTCCCAAAATGATAAAACCAACTTCATAGAGCAACACAGTCTTCAAATTTTTAGTCAGGTACTACAAGTATCTTGGTATCGGTAGCCCATTCTTGCTCATTGCTTATTTCCTCCTTGTGCCTCTTAAATATATATTCCCACCAACTTGTTACTGCAAGTCCAGGTTGTTAGGCAGAAGGTCAAGTGTGTGAGGCCAGGGGCTCCTTGGCCTGGGTAAGCCAAACCCTATTGTATTATCTGTAAGGGAAACGTGCCTGTTCCTGTAGGCTGAATTGTACCTCTCTATACTGTCCGGCTTAATGCATGTACCCACTCATTCATTAACTCCTTTATCACTCATTAGTATGTGTAAAGAGAAGAGTGCTTGATTAGACTGTAACAGTTGTGAAACAGGTAGAAAACACAGTCATGCCCCTCAAGGGTTTTTTACAGTAGGAGAGTAAAACTTGAATAACTAGACTCATGTTAAATCTGGGATCTCTTGCATACAGAAGTGCACTTAACAATTTCATACTTAGTAAATTAATTAAGGCAGATTCATGAAGAGGATCATGAAAATTCACCACAGTCTGCATTAGGAAATGATTAGAAAACAATAATGGTAACTGATTAAAATAATTAATTTAAAATTTTAAATTAAATTAAAACATTATAAATATTTATGTTATATAATCGAACCTGCAACCCAGGTACATGCCCTTAACTGGGAATTGAACCCATGACCCTTCAATGTATGGGCCCACACTCTAACCACTGAGACACATGTTATATTTTAATAATTATCATTGATGTATAATCAGAATTAATTTATTATTATTATTATTATTATTATTATTATTATTATAGCAAATACTTGAGCCAGGAGATATTTTAAGTATTTTACAAATATTAAATATTTTAATTCTCACAATCATCCTATGAGGCAGCTGTTACCAATACTCTTTATTATATAGTTATGAAAATTAAAGTACAAACTTTTTTTCTTGTCTAAAGTCACATAGGAAGTAAATGGAACTCACATTCAGGTATTCTGGCTCCACTTCACCACTCTGATATTGAGAAGTATTAACAAGTGTGATCTCAGGCAGGATAAGAAAGATGTGTGCAGCTTGTAGATTTAGTCGGAGCTCTACCTACTGAAAGATAACATAGTTATTATTACAGGGGATACTTGGAAAAGATCAAAAGCAGGGACTTTATTTTAAATGGAAAAATCCCCAAATTTTCAACATTAATTAGAAATAAGAAGGTAGTTTAATTAGAAACTGATTTTTAAAAGATGGGTGGACTTTTATCAGAATGCTAAAATATTAGTAAGTACTGCCTTTACAGTGACCATAGAGCAAGGATGGCTGAGCCTGGCCCACATGGCTCAGTGGTTGAGCAGTGACCTGTGAACCAGGAGGTCATGGTTCGATTCCTGGTCAGGGCACATGCCTGGGTTGCAAGCACGATAGCCAGTAGGGGGCATTCAGGAAGCAGCTGATCAAAGATTCTCTCTCATCATTGATCTTTCTCTTTCTCTCTTTACCTCTGAAATCAATAAAAATATTTTTTTTGAAAAGAACAAGGATGGCTGAGACAAATGATCTGACTAATCAGTGTCTAATCCTTACTTGCCGTATTTCCATTTTTAATTCTTTAAAAATTCTGTCACTTAGTTTGAATAAAACAGTAGTATAACATTTTTCAGATTTATTATTTGTAGTATTATATGAAAAAAATTATTACCAGTAGTTTTACAATATAATTTCCTTTTACCCATGTCCCCATTTTTTCCTGTGTTAAAATGTATCCCTGATATATTCATGGCAATTGAAATAGTCACTTAACAGAATTACTTTCTAGTATATTGTCTAAATGCATTTATTTTATTAAATGATAAATAACTATAATAAAATCATGTAAGCATAAATCAAATAATTATTTGAGATTTTCATCAAGAAAAGTTTAATATTTGAAGTCCAAGTTCTTTATAAATAGCTACTGCTTTTTATGTGAAAAAATGCCATCTTGATTAAATTTAGAAGGTAAAATGACCAAATATTATCTGCAGAATGCTATACATTCAAATATTTAGATACATCCTCATGATAGATGACATTTTTATTTTCCTCACAGCTACTAGCTTTTTCTATGTGGGGTACAGAGGGCCCCCAGGGAGGAGAGTGTGGACATAACTATCTCTGACATCAGGCAGAATGAAGACAGCTTTATAATATTGTTATAGGGAAAATGTTGAATAATTGATTTAGAGTTCTAGCGCAAGAGCCAGGGACTGAATATCTCTTCAAGACTCTCATTTGTTATTTCATCCTCAAGGTACCCGCTGAGCTCCTTCTCTGTGCCAAGCCCTAAGCTAGGTGTCAGGGACATAGATCACAGCCTACACGGGTAGACAAATAAATCATGACAACATGTCTACAATACGATTGGAGGAGCAGAGAGGCAATTCAACTGAGTAGTTGCCTAACAGCTGCATCCCATGAGAAAAAAATAGGGTTTCTTTGAGTTCTTAGGTGTATTTGGTCATGATTCTCTACTCAGTCAGACCCAAAGCCTCCTTTTTATAAACACTGTTTTGTAATATCCCTTTTACTTTCCTGAAATATTAATAACATAACCTATCTACATATGTAATGTTTTAAAAATCAATATAAATTCTCTACCTGTAATAGAAGAAAGAAAAGAAAGCAGCTTACGAAAATTGTAGGTATATCACTATGTATACGTTTGGGTGTAACTATACTAAAAGATAAAATAAAGCAGTCAGATGCTTGCTACTTAAAATGTGTAAATTTGGAATTAAGAGAAAATATTTAATTGAATATTGGTAACACGTTTCAGTACTTGGCATTTTGTTGCAAGAACAAAGTAAATTCATTTGTTGAGCGTGACAGCTTATGGTAAACAGATGTGTGTGTTGTGTTAGTGCAGTGGTCGGCAAACTCATTAGTCAGCAGAGCCACATATCAACAGTACAACGATTGAAATTTCTTTTGAGAACCAAATTTTTTAAACTTAAACTTCTTCTAACACCACTTCTTCAAAATAGACTCGCCCAGGCCATGGTATTTTGTGGAAGAGCCACACTCAAGGGGCCAAAGAGCCACATGTGGCTTGCGAGCCGCAGTTTGCCGACCACGGGTCTAGGCAGAGGGAACAGCATTTGCAAAGCAGTGTCATAAAAGGGCTTGGCGGGTACTTACAGAAGTTAAGGGAGATCAGACTGAAGAAGAAGATTGGGGCTGGCCAGTGTGACTTAGTGATTGAGTGTTGACCCATGAACCAGGAGGTCATGGTTTGATTCCTGGTCGGGGCACATGCCCAGGTTGTGGGCTCGATTCCCAGTGAAGGGGGTTGGGGGGGGTGGCATGGAGGAGGCACCAATCAATGATTCTCTCTCATTGATGTTTCTATTTTTCTCTCTCTCCCTCTCCCTTCATCTCTCTGAAGTCAATAAAAAACAAAACAAACAACAACAAAAAACATGTTTCGAAAAAGAAGAAGGTTGGGGATAAAATGTGAAAGGTGATGTATGTGATGCTGAATCATTTGGATTTTATCCTGTAGGACAGGCAGTGGGAGTCAGCTGCGATTTTACATAGAGTGACATGGTCCACTTTTATTGGGGGACAGTCTCTGAGCTAGCATGAGAAAGATGGAATATAAGAGAAGATTGATACCTAGGGCACTAGCTGCGAGGCTGTTGAGGAACACAGGTGGCATAAGGTCCAGGACTGACCTTCAGTGGGAAAAGTAACTTAAGTATCTCTAACTCTTTCAGCCCCAACACAAGTCATAATAGCAGACTTAAGCCTCCCTCTTTCTTCTTCAAAGTCATTGTATTAGCTGAGGTAACTCAAGCCTCTCTAATAAACCTCCTTGTTTCGGTGGTTAATAGAATGGAAGTTTAGTTTTTGCTCAGATGGGAGTCCAATATGTATGTTCCGTGAAGTATTCGGGAACCCAGGTTCTTTCTGTCTACACTAAGGACATGGAGTTCTCTGCATCTAGCTGGCAGCCATGGAAGAGATGAGCATGGAGAAGGCACATCCAGGAAGGGACACACCTTGCTTTCCGTTGGTGAGATGATCTCATGGCTCCATCTTCATACAGAGATGGGCCTATGTAGCCCCTGGCTGGGCAGCCACTCCCCAGCACCATTTCTATAGCACAGAAGGAGAAAGACAAAAGTTGCTAAACAGCTATTTGTATCATATTCTCTAGTCCCTCTGGCCACATGTAGGAAAACCTCATGCCAGGAGACTCTGAATTGCTCTTGGTCACAGCGGCCTCCTCAATTTCAGGTTCTATGGATGATCCTGATTCCATTTCCTCTCCTCCCCCCATTAAATCTGGATATGGCCCCTTGTTGTACAGAAACCTTTATACTAAGAGGCAGATTATTTCCCTCCCATCACACAATAGAATAATTGCATTCAAAATTCCCATTTGGAAAAGGGAAGAATGGGGACAGAGCAGTCGACCCATAGCATGGAAGAAATCCTACTAGACATTGCTGCAGATCTCTTCCCTAACAGTGGGGGAAGTGTTTTTTATTAAACCCTGGTTTTGCTGTCTTGGAAGATCCCCTTTGTTCATTGTCCTTGGTAGCCCTGGCCACCCTCTGGGAGCTTCCTCCTTGTCCATGGTTCTCATAGCCACATCCCAAGTGGGTATTGGGAAGTATGTCTGTCTTGGGAGATACATAACTTTCCCAGCCCGTTTGTTTCTGGTCCAAGTTTGGATTCCTAGAGTTTGTTTTATAGTCACTGCTCTTTTTCTTTTTTCTTAAGCCAGGCTCCCAATTTCTTTGACAATACAATTCTTTCAAAATCTTTTAGGTTTCTTATCCATTTGCTGCCAGTCACACAACTCGCTACTATTGATCATTTTTGAACCTGCTTCATTTCTTTGTTCACGACTCACAAGGTGTTATTTTGTGGTCATCTGGAAACAACAGGCTTACGTTGTAGGGCAACTTCATTAATCAGACCTTTAGTTCAAGGTGGGGTCACTTTATCTAACTGGGAAGTTTTAATGGACATCTGCTTTTCAAAGCCTTTTGCAGTGTTATTCCTCACATTAGAGTCCCAGAAGCCGTGGACTGTTCAGCTTTATAGGCTTTCCTTTCTAGAGTTTAGCTAGTCACCCTTATTTCTGTGTCAAAGTAGCAGCTTTTTCCTGAACTTACCCATTTTCTTGTAATACCGTAATAAAGGCCGTGGAAGCAACCATCACACATTAGCATTCTGGCTCTTGCCAGACATTTCTCTAGAGCTAGCGCTCTGCCCTCTAAGTTAGTGCAGTTTTTCCAGGGCGTAACGGGCTTCCAGGCCTCCGGTCTTCTACATGCGTTTCCTTGCCAATGGCCAACACCACATATTTCTATTTTTTGTAAAGCCAGCACCCACTTCAAGGTATCACTTTCAAGAATAAGTTAGCATGATGATGGCTGCTGAAATAAACTGAACTGTTAGTGTCTTAACATAACATGAAGTTTATTTCTCACTCACATAATCAGAGAGAGAGAGAGACAGAGAGAGACAGAGAAAAGAGAGAGAGAAACATAAATATGGATATGTGTGGGGAGAAAAGGAATGAAAGACATACCTACGTCTTAAACATCTGGCCCAGAAGTGATGACAACACTTCTTATATTCCACTGATGAAAACTAGTCCAATGCCCACCATGACTCAGGGGGCCTGGGGAACGACATCCTCGGCTTAACACGAGCTTCTCAGTGACAACTTTCTCTTACAAAGATGAAGCATGCATTTAGATAGACATTAGCCATCCCTGTCATAGTCACCTTCCTCTAGAATAAATTGGGAAAGGTTTGAATTTCATTCACTGGCTTGTTAATCCACCCTATGATGGCATCTCCCCCACCTCACTCCTGCCTTCTCTTCGGCTTTCCACCCAGACTTCTGGGACTACCACACATCTTCCTTCCTTCTCTGAACTTCACTAGTGGCTCTTGTATCTAACAAACTCTGGCTGAGTGCTTTGGGATAAAGGATGGTAATTCTAATTGAATGTTAGATGTCATTTCTCCTAGAAGTGTATTTGTCATTTCTCACCATAGGGGTTTGCTTACTGGCCTGGTTCTCCTTGGGGATTCAGCCATGTGGTAGATTCCTCTCTTCCTCTAGACTCTTCCTCACATCCCTTCAGCTAGGATTTTTCCTGTATCTTTTTCAAGGTGCCAGTGAACTTGGTGGGCAAGCCCACAATGGGACTTACCCATAATAGCCAAACAGTCCATTATGGTCCAAAATAAAGCAGTGGTTCTTTCTCAAAGAGAACTTAATGCCTTCTCTTACATAGTCCAACTAGCTAGAAATTGTAGCCAGCTTTTTTTCTTAAAAGACATGCAAATAATTTATTAAGCATTGTCATATGTAAAGCACCCTTCTTGGCCCAGGTTAAACCAAATTGGTCTTGGCCCTCACAGGACTTGTATCTCTGAAAGCAAACATAGAACATTAGTAGCCAAGTGCACCTAGAATAGGGCAGGTCTCTCCATTCTGTCCCTAGACCCCGAATTCTCCCTTGCAGCGCTTACCCCAATTATAACTATAAATTGTGGGTATTTGCTTATTTACTGTCATTTTCCTGTGTGAGAATGTAAGCTCAGTAAAGACAGGGACTGTCCTTCTTACTCTCTATGTTACCCACAGCATCTCCACAACTGGAGGCACATAGCTGATGCTCATTGTTTATTTGTGGAATCAGTGAGTGAAGGAATGGACAGAGCCTGGGACCCAAGTGAGGTTCTAGGTCACAAGGCAGCACCTGAAATGCAGTTACCACAACAGGTGCCAGGGTGGGGCGGGTTGGGGGAAGACCAGAGCAGAGTGCCCTGATGCTGGAGTGCCAGGCCATGGTCTGAACCATTTATGCTCACATACTCTTGACATTCTTCTAGACAAGGGCCAGCATGGTCCCACATTCTGCGATGGAGCAGAGTTTGTAGGTGGAGGTCAGAATGGAGGCAACTGGTGGGATGAGATACATTCAAGGCAGAACATAGCACACCAAGAGAATGTTCCTCCCATATCCCTCCCTGTTTCAGAATAGAATTCAGCCTTACCACTAAGCAGCAAGGTTGTCTAGACCCGTGCTTTCCACTAGAACTTGGTGTGATGATGGAAATTTTCTATGTCTGTGCTCCCTCATACAGTAGCCAGTAGCCACATAAGCTGTTGGACTTGTGAGACTGAGGAATTAAATTTTAAATTTGATTTAAATTCAAATAGCCATCTGTGGCTAGTGGTTGCAATACCAGACAGTACAGGCCTGGACTATTATTAGCATGAATTACTTTCGGAAGCTCTCCATTTCCAAAGCAGTAGAGTATAAATTCTAGAAATATCCACTTACAACCAATTAACCATACATAAACGTGTAACCCCCTCTGGAGTCCAAGGCCTTCTTTGACTCTGATGAGTATCTGTCTCCCAGGAACATACTTGTGAAGAGATCTGAATGTTCTATGTCTTGTTTCCATCTGTAGGAATTATTCTTTATTGAAGGCACTTCTTTCTTTATGAGATCTGTACAAAATGTAAAACATTATACAAGTGGAGAACATTATCTTTGCAAGTATCTATGTAATGTGACCTTAAATGCTTTCTCACGCCCACTTTTCCCAAACAGGATTTCTTTCTTTCTTTCTTTCTTTCTTTCTTTCTTTCTTTCTTTCTTTCTTTCTTTCTTTCTTTCTTTCTTTCTTTCTTTCTTTCTTTCTTTCTTTCTTTCTCTCTCTCTCTCTTTCTTTCTTTCTTTCTCTCTCTCTCTCTCTCTCTCTCTCTCTCTCTCTCTCTCTCTCTCTCTCTCTCTCTCCCCCCCTCCCTCCCTCCCTCCCTCCCTCCCTCCCTCCCTCCCTCCTTCCCTCCCTTCCTTCCTTCCTTCCTTCCTTCCTTCCTTCCTTCCTTCCTTCCTTCCTTCCTTCCTTCCTTCCTTCTTTCTCTCTTTCTTTGTTCCCTCTTCTCTTCTCTCTCTCTCCTTCTTCCTCTATTATTGTTTCCTTCCTAACCTCTAAAATGACACAAACCCAGCACTGTGTCCTTTAACAAGTTCCTATTCTTATGCATATTGATTTCTTTTCTTTTGTGCTTATTTACAAAAGCTGTTTTATCATTTCAGATCATTAGCAAAAACAAAAAGAAATCTCTGAAATGATGAAAGCTCTTGACATGCCAACTGATACATTTTGGAGATTTAGCAGATATAATAACTTCAGTGTTTATGTAAAGAATGTAAAGTGAAGTATTACACTGTGTGTTTTTTTAATAGTTATCACCAAGGTAACATTATAGTTGCTTTTAAGTCTTTGAAAGTTCCCCTGGGTAGGATCTCTTGAATTCCTTGTCCTGATTTTCACAATTGAAAGGCTTTCCGTCCAGGCAGATTACACCAGAAGGAGAAAGTGCTGTTTAGCAGACAAAATTCTGAAATAGACCAGTAAAGTAACATTTGAAAGAAGCTGGTTCATCTTTAGTCTTTCTCCCTAGCCTGTACGGCTTAGAACAAATGCATCTTGGGGCTTTCATGCTAAATGTCTCCAGTTCATAAAATCACAATTATTAATCAGACGATCATTAAATTTTAATTTACTTTTGAGATAAATGTCATTTTAAATTTGGAATCCTAGTTTTTTCTAAATCTAAGGAGAGTATTTTCATTAGGCTTTGTAGAAAGAGTGCACATAGAAAGCTTAGGAGCTATTAAAAAGCTCCTTATTAAACTTGGTGTCTGGTTTCATTCAGGCCCAGCAAAATACTTGCTTTCCAGCATAATAAACATAGTTTGTAATATATAGAGAGAGCTAAAGTCGAGCATTATGGTAAGGTCTCCCCCCCCCCCCCCCATATTTTAAAAATCTAGGAAGCCATTTTATTTTATTTTAATTTATTTAAGTTTAAATGGTCCATGTAGCTAGTGGAAACCACATTAGATAATACAAATTTAAACTCTTAGACGTTATCTATGCAACTAATACATTACAACATAAATTTAATTGGTAGGGATTTTAGAGATTATTATTGTGTTCCTTTCCTTTTACAGGTAAAAAAAATCAAATGTCCAAACAGAGCGGACAACTTTCCCAAAGTTGTATGTATATGTATATGTGCGTGTGTATACACCTCCCCTCCCCCATGCCCTTCTTAAAATCTTAAAAAGTATTAATCATACCCCTTTGGTGAGTTCCCTATAAAATATTTTAGGATTCTCAGACAGAGTTCGAGATGGGTCATCATTTCTTGGGTCTGGTATAGGATTGATTCTTTTCCCCTATGAGACTGTTCTGAGGCCATATGTTCGGGTAGGAGTTAAAACAGGCTCTCTCAAACCAACCTCAAGCAGTTTAGAAACCCAAGGGATTACCCAGCCATTCCATATTAAAATGGGGGGAAACATGATGCCATAGGAACAGTCCAAGACTCGGGTTACTCAGTTCATACAATTTGTGTGTCTGCCATGATTGCTTTGTAATTTAAGAAACGTGCAAGATAAATGGTATGCCTATGACTGAATTTTAGCATGAAAAATTAAGTAAATCATTAGGTAATCTGAGAATCTTAGAAATTAGGAAAATCATCTACTTCAATTTCCTTATTTATAGAACAGGAAAATAAATCTGGTTTAAGTTTTCTAGGATATTAAATTATGGTATCTTTAGAATACATAGTGAGCAATTTGTTCTGCTAACCTTTTTAAGAGTTAGAAGGAAAATAAGCAGCAATGTACTTTAATTAGATATAAAATGGATTTCTGATTAAAGTGTTTTTGTATTACTAGAGTTAAAACTTTCTACATGATATTTAAGCCATTTTAATTTCAAGTCGAAAGTCAGATAAACATAACTAGTATGTAGTATTCATTAAAAACACATTTGTAATTTTGCTTCACAGTAAAAGCTGAGAGTGGACATTCATTGTCATTACCATCTTACATTTAATAAGACAAATTTAACATAATAATATAAAATTATAAAACTGTTCTCTCTTATCTAGGGAGCCATTTTTTTCAGGCATTTTATAACATCTGGAACCTAGTGCTTGATATGTAGTAGGTGCTCAATAAATATATTTGAATGAATTAATGAAATACATTTGATTCATTAATTCACTTAATTCATTAGTTTACCTAAGACCTTATCTAAGGCTAAGGCTATAGCTCCCGTAAATGAAGATGATAGTCTACAAGGCCCCCGAATTAAGACATCTGCATCATTTGCTGCTATTTTATACTTCTCTCCTCCTTTACATCAGCATGTGTAGATCAGAACACTAATTAGGTTCACAAATCCAAAAGTTTCTATAATATTTTTTGTAGTATTTCTGAGCTTCCTTGAGAGCAAGAGCCATGTTGCCTGATTTTCTGTCATGTGCACTCAGTGTATGATGATAGCCAAGTAAGGCATTGTTTCGGAAGGAAGGGAGGGAATGAAAAAAGGAATAATGGCTCTAAATCAGTACGTGTTATTTATAGTTCATGGTCTTTTTCCATTCTGGCCCTTATTGGAATAGTAGAAACTACAGATTGTGGTGCAGTCAGGAATTGTTAATAAATAGACTCAACTCATCAGTATTTATAGGTTTAGCAGAATGTGAAATACAGGTGTCCCCTAAGATCTGAAAGTACAGCATTGCTATGAAACCCTTTGTAATCCGAAATTGCATAAAGTGAAGGAGCAATTGTCTTAGGACACATCTTTCTAACAAATGCACAAAATAAACTGAGATAAAGCACAGCTGCTCGCAGCACAGTTCAGAGCTCTCGCAGCTTGCAAATCGAACCTTCGGAAAGCAGGCAATACCTGTAATTCCACTGCTCTCGCTCCACCTTTTTTCCTCTTTCATCATTCTCATTTTATATTTATTTTTGGTGCCCTGAGGTGGCAAGGGCTAGTGGGAAGAACATGGGTTTAGGAACAAGAAATGTGGTTTCTAGTTCCTGAGAAGATCATTTGAATATACCAGTGTTGTGCTTTCAAATATTATGAATTTTATATTTGCAACATTTTTTAAAAATATGATTTAAGAATCTATCTTGACTATAAATCTCCAATATTGAGACGAATAGCATGACTTTTGAAAATCAGATACTAAAATTTGTTAGTTTTAAAAGACTTAGAATTGCTGAAACAGTTGCCAAACCTACTGTCTTTATCCATAAAAAATTAGAACCTTTAATATGTTTTATGCAAACCACTCAGTCCAAGGGATAGATGTAATGGCACAGGAATTATTGAGGTCCATCCTTTCCTTCTATAACATGCTAAAAAGATCGCCCAATATTGGTCCCATATTTCCATTTATTTATCATTTGAAGCATCTAGAAGCCTGCCATTCAAGAAAAATCCCCAGCATTAGGAGGTTAAGAACGTTCTCTTTAATGTAAGATAATACTGGATTGGATCTTGGAACCCACACTTGCTAATTGTGTTATCTTGAGCAAGGAACTCACCTTTCTGAACCTCAGTTTCTTTATCTGTAAATCAAAGATAAAATACTGACCCCAGGGTGGTTGGGAATTAATGAGAATTCTCATTATGAGGATTTAATGGGATAAGCACTGTGTGCTATACTCATTATGTGGTAGATGGTGAAAATGATTATTAACCAAATTCACACACAAAAACATAACTTTGGCTCTCCTTTAGATACAACTCCAAGAATATCCCCACCTTCTAAGAACTATAATTTCTACTTATGGACATTTTGATATTAAGCTGAAATAAAATCTAGATCACAAATCTGAGTCCCATAGCTCTGGCTTATGTTTTACTAACATGCTCTTTTATGATGATCCTGCCTACAGGAAGCTGGCAGAGCTGAAAAAGAGTGCTTCTGGTATCACCATCTCTAAATCTAGAATTAGTCCTTTCCTTGAAGAAAAAATTAAAACATAGTATAACAACATTAAAGAACTGAAAAAAGGGGAAAACATCCACAATTTCTCCATCCTTAACCAAGGTCCTTCTTTCAATGAAAACAATAGCTCTTCTTTATTTCTGAATATTTTCACCCTTGGTCCAAAGTAACATTCCCTATTACACTGTTGTGATCATAATTTTTATGATTCTTTCTCACTGTTTTTCAAATTATTTATTCCAAGACTGTATCATCTGGTACAAGTCACATGAACTTGGGGCTTCAATCAGCCCATCTGTGGTCCCTAATTTTCACATTTTTATTTTAGAAAATGTTGATGGAATATGATGAGCTCATTTTCCTCATCAAATGCTTGATTTGATATTTTCTTATCAAATTGTGCTAAATTATATTATTAGCAGTAAAATTTAATATCCTAAGATTCATAGATGCTAGTAGGTCATCTCATCCATCTGCCTTAACGTTCTTGCCATTCATTATTTATTATCATTGTTGATCCCCAAGCATTTTACCCAACAGAGACACATGGTAGATTGAGAAGGGGGCAGGGACCAGGGAAGGAATATTTATAAAGTGCCACACACAGATGGCTGCTTTAAAAATGTTGTTTAATGATCCTCACTGATGACAGAGTGGATGAAAAACATTGTTCATGAGGGATGTGGAGATGGATGTCTCTATTCAGTGAACCCTCCTCCCTTTTGTCCTTAATACACACACACACACAAAAAATCAAGCATACAATTACTTGTGACACATTCTGATTTTTAAAAATTAGTTCCATTAATGAAGGATCCCATTGATTTGTTAGAAACCGTGTTGTTGTTGTGTTCATACTAGAGTCCAGAATACATTATTTTGAATATGCTCAGTCAGGAAAGGTACCCATGGATGTGGCTGTGCTGAGCATCCTGGGGTGAATTTTGGCAGCAATCTGCTTTGAGTCTGAAAATGTGACCGCTTACATATTATGCTTTGAATGCATAGGAAAAAATTGCTGCCCTTCACTTTGTTATTTTCCCAACCCAGATACTGCTCTCCTTGTATTTCCATTACTGTAGGATCATTCCTTTGATTCAAGTTCGCCTTTCTTTTAAAGTCTTCACATGGCAATTGGATTCACTAACTTTGATACTTATATTTTACTTTATTCCTTTATTGGTAGAAATTTTATCATATTGGCTTCGCTGGCTTGAATGTTTTTCCTAACAATGAGTGGAAGCTAAGAAATAGAAAATTCACTTTTGTCAAATTTTCAACTTAAGAAATTGACAAGAGTGAACTTTCTCCTGTTCGTCATCATCTTTCCAAAGGACTGTGTGGATGGGTAGCATTCACACCAAAATCTCATAGAACCTTAAAATTTCAATGATGGAAGACACTTCGGAGGCAATCTTGTCAATCTCTCAACAGAGGAGACGTTGCCTCTGTGCCTACTGACAGGTAGTTACCTGGGGTCTGCTAGAACATTCCTGGGCCCAGTAGTGTTCTGAGGCAGCAGCATATTCCATTTGGGGTCAGCAGTAATTATTAGAGAGTCTTATTTATCACTTCTTCCTACATAGTTCCAAAAAACCTAGCTTTTATTTAAACCCAGGCAAATCAGTGCCAGCAAAACTTCTAAGCAAATTGGAAGTCACCACAATAAACTGACATTTGATTATGTTAACCAAAACCTTTAACAACAACAAAAAAAAGGATAATAGTGCTTTGAAATTCATTATTCAAAGCACTCATTCTTTCAACCACTCATTCTTTTGGATAATCCACAAACATTTATTAAGTACTTGTGTACCAAAGATGCAGGTATGGACAAGATGTGTTCATCGCGTTTAAGAACTCACAACCAAGAGGTGTTTTCAGTTAGATCTCACATCCACCTCCTTCTTCTCCACTGTAGCTTTTGTCACAACCATACTTAGTTGCTCGTGTGTTTGTATGTCAAATGTCTGTCTACCTCCTCAATAGGCAAACTGCATGGTGTCAGAGACTCTGCCTCTAGCAGAGTAAGACCTCATAAATATTTGCAGAATGAATGAATATGGAAGAATTCTAAGCTAATAGTTATGCTACAATGAGAAAAGCATATTATAGTAGGTGGAACAAACTTCTAGCCCATTGTGGCAGAACAGATTAATTCTCCCTAAACAAGATATTTGTTCTTGACCTTGAGTAATAAGTAAGAGTTTATCAGATGGAGAGTGTGGAAAATAGCATTTCATACATGAAAGTCATATTGGATTTGGGGAGTGGCATGTAATGTGAGGTAGGTGGAATAGAAGGAAAATGATTTTCAAATAAAATATACTTTTTTTATTCAACTAATATGTATTGTTGAAATAGATATTAATTGTCTACTATATATCTATTGTCTACTATATACCAGGCACTCAGGATAAAATTATAAGATAAAATATGATCCGTGCCCTCAAGAAACAAGTCTAGTGGGGAGATTAGATATTAATCAAATAATAAAATACTTATCTCCAAAAATATAAAACTGCTGTTGTGACAAGTGCTCCAGGTAAAAGGCATCTGATACTATATAAGTTCTTTTTAAAAAATATATATATCTTTATTGGTTTCAGAGAGGAAGGGAGAGGGAGAGAGAGAGAAACATCAATGATGAGAATCATTGGTCGGCTGCCTCCAGCATGCCTCACACTGGGAATCAAGCCTGCAACCCGGGCATGTGCCCTGACCTGGAATCAAATTGTGCCCTTCTGGTTCATAGGTCAATCTTGAACCACTGAGCCACACTGGCCGGGCATATATAAGCTCCTAAGACAGGAGGAATCTAAACTAATGAAAGTAAAAGATGCAAATTGACTGTACCTTTGCAACGCCCACCAGCCAATCAGGAGTGAGTATGCAAAGTAACCCAACAAAGATGGTGTGTTAATTTGCATACGCAGGTGCTGAGCGGCCAGGGGCGGGGCAGGACGCTTCTGTCGTCGCCATGGTGACGATGCAGGAGTTCAGCACCACCCCAGCCACTCCGGGCCTCTGTGCAGCTTGGGAAGGCAGGAAGGCGGAAAGACGGCTCCGGGCCGGAGCGAAGGCGGTGCCAGCAGCCAGGAGAAGGAAGGCCCATTCTTACACGAATCTTCATGCATCAGGCCTCTAGTTTTGTATAATCAAGGACACCAGGAGGCTATACTTGAGTTGATACCAACACATGAACAGGGGTGGAAAGAGAAGGTGTACAGATTCCCTACACACATGGAAAGAAAGAAAAAGCTAAAATAGAGAGAGAGAGGGAGCAAAGTACGTGATAGAACTTCAGAGATAAGTAGGGACAGACCTTGCAGTCTTTGGATGATGTGTTTATCATGAGAGCAGGGAGCATGGGAGTGTCTTCTGTAAGAAATAGCCCCGGTCTGCTGGTGCTGGAGCACAGGATGCAGAAGTGGCTAAAGGGGTCAGGAGCAGAAGGAGGGAACAACCATAAAAACTCAAACTAGGGAAGCAGAGGGCATGAAAGCGATTTTGTGAAGGGCACCTCTCTTCAGAGCCAGCCAGTCAAGGTGCCTGCCTGCAGCCATTGCCCTTTAGAGAAACAAACAGCATATAGGAGATACACATCTCAACTTAGAATAGTTGGAATCAATATTTTGACACAGGAATAGACAAAGAAATAAAGCTTTTTAAAAATTTTGACTAGAAGGTAAAATGCAAGGATAATAAATGGGGTGTAAAGGAAAGAGACTTCTATAGGCATCTACAGATCTGGTTCTAGTTCAAGTTGAGCAAGTACCAGAGGTCAGCCAAGTCACATGACCTCACTGGAGCTCAGTTCTGAAAGCTGTAAATAAGGAAATTGAACCAGATCAGATGCCAGTCCCTTCTGCCATGTTCTGTGCTTCTAGTCTCCACACATGGAGGTATATAAAGCATGGTGTAATGTTTAAGTCATAGGGACTAATCTCAAATCAGACTCAGTATTTGAGCTGAAAAAGCCACATTGCCTATAATGTGTTTGATTCTGGTGAAGTGAGGGGACAGAATGCAATTGGAAAGTGTATTTTTATTGTTAAATGGAGCCCAACTGAGAAACATCCCTTGTCAAGAATCTTACCACTGAACATCCCAGACGCATCATTCCAGGATCTGAAAGCTAATTTTATTGGAAGAAACATATCAAAAGGTTCAAATCCTATCCAAACTCCATGAACACTTTTTACTTGGTTTCATAGAGGCCTAATCTAACTGATGCCAGAAGACCCCCAGAGGAATATGAAATTTAAGTCAAGCATGCAAATAGAAGTCTGCGTTATCCACATAGAACAGCAGGTAGCAAGTGAAGCTTGTGACTTCTTTTATCAGAACATTCCAGAGTGGACAGCCCTGTTTCTCATCCATTTCAGTGGCACCAACAGTTTCTGTCTTGGTTTCCTTGTTCACTTTTCTCATCACCTTTAATTTTTATTTATCCCCTTCACTCCATTGTGACTCAAGGAAGACTTTCCCAAAAGGAGACATTTAAAAGAACCCCTCTTGGGTCTCAACGTAAAGGGCACTTGAACCGCCATAATAGAACATCTTCCACCAGCTGAATGGCTGAACGTTCACAGAAAAGTTTGAGCCTTTTTTGAGTGTGTTTTGAAACAGACTGGAAATTTCCAGCCACAACCATACCTGGTGGTTTAGAAAAGGTCTAACTAAGGTCTAACGTCAGTATTACATTTTTCAGAGTACGAAAGGACTTTTTTTTGTCAGCTAAGTCTTTTAAAGGTCATTTTTCTAAAAGCAAACAGGGTTTAATTCAGTAATTATAGCAAACACATATAGAGGATCTAATTCTTTAAATAGTTCTCTATTCTGATGAATAAAAATCATATTATGTGTCTAAATAAAATAGTTTATTTATAATGTGGTTATTTGAAGGCATCTATGATATTGAAAGATACTCATATTACATATTCTACTTATTGTCTTCTCCTCTTACTGCAACACAACACTTCCTTTTACCACTGAAAGCAAAGCTTTTAGGATTTTGTTTTAGTGTATCTAAAAAAAGCATCGGTTATATCAAGGATAAGAGTCCTGGATTTTTTTTAAAAAAAAGCACTAAGGAGTAAACAGTTGTGCCAAAATCAAGGAACAGATTGATATTAGCAGCCTTTGATTGCAGAAAAAGGACAAGGACAGTGTTTTAGTTATTGACATATTAAAAAACAATAAACAGTGGAGTTCATTAATATTATTAATTGAATATTGGGGTGACATTGGTTAACAAAATTATATAGGTTTCAGATGTACAATTCTATAATAAACATTTGTATAGTTTATTGTGTGTTCACTACCCCAAGTCACTTATCCCCCCTTTACCCTCTTCCACCTCCCCCAACCCCCGTTTCCCTCTGGTAAGCACCATACTATCGGGGCTCTGTTCTAAAGTAATGCAGCATTCCGTAGGAAAGCTGAAAGTTCCCAAGACCTTACTTTAAAACCCTACCTATCTTTCTCAAATAAATTTGCTTTGTTTTTCACCTGTTATAATTTTATGGTTTTCCATTAGTAAATTCTGGAGGTGCTTTTTAAAATTTCAGCGAGTACTAATTTGTCTTTTTAAAAGCATTGATTGATTATATTTCCAACTAATAGTTACAGTGCCTTACTGCAAGTAATCTTTGTGGCTCTCTGAAACAGAAACAGCTGTTAGGAAAAAAAAGATGCATTTATTGTTTAACACCATACATGAACATGTAAGAAATGCTTTAGAGCTGTGCACAGAGTGACTTAGACTTAAAGGTCTCTGAGCTGCCTGTTTGCAAATGCCTGCTGGGCGTGTAGGAACAACAGAGAAACAAAAAGTTACGCATCCCTTGGATCTTTAGAAAGACCCGCTTTTCATCTTGCTAGGACACTTACCCTGCCTAGCCACTCTAAGGACGTGTCAAGTATATGACATAATGGTAGTATTTTTGAGACTACAGTACCCCCCGCACCCCGCTCCCTTCAAAACTGCAGTCTCAGTCTGTAATTACCATGCCATGATCAGAAAGTTGTGTTTTGTCAGGTTGGGCCCTGAATGGGTGGCAGCATAATTCCATGCTGCTGGTAGGAGCAGGGTGCAGCTGTGCAAAATCAGAATGTTTGTTGTTGTTTATTGTTTAAGGCGTCACTTTCCTCTCTAACGGCCTAATGAAGGGATGTTTACTCCATTTGCACGGGTCCACCGACTGTTGCAAGCTTGACTTCTAATTGACCGAGTGAGGTGAAGTAAATCAACAAACTGAGATTTTGCCCTTTACATTAAAAATGTGCATTCTTAAATGTTTATAACTATTTATATAAATTCTACAAGGTTGCATAACATTGACACAGTGAATTACTACATTTTGTATTATACTTACATATGCTACATTGAATTACATGATGAATTCTTAGGGGGTTTCACTTATAACACTATAAGTGAAAAAACATAGCATCATATCCAGTTTAATTACTAAAATTAAAAACATAAATATTACAAGCTCTTAGGAGTGGCAAGACACGGTCCCTAACCGAGCAGGAACCGACCAATTCATTGTTAGAAGTAAAATTAGTGTGACAGCAACGAACATAGACTAAAACGGAAAAGTTAGGAAAGCTACTAAACACTAAGTAAAATAAATGAAACTTTTATGATGTTTGGAATGTAGTCTGTTTCAAGCCCTGACAAGTAACAGAGGGTTCTTGAAATGAATTACGAAAACCACCTTTGCTTCAGAAACTAGACATAAGAGAATGTTCTCATGGGCTCTGAGACATTATGATGTTCATGTCTACCTAAATGAGGGTGGTGATTGGAGAGACAGGCTGATAAAGGCCACAGAGTCATAGGAGAGCCAAGAATTGTAGGCATGGGAATGCCACTGTTTAATGGGCGAGGAAACTCAAGTCCATTCATAAAGGAGACAGAGATGCAGGTCAGCCCACCTGGACCCGGGGTCCTGGGCCTCAGAGCAGCGCCCCCTTTTGTTATGTCATACAACCTCTCATAAAAAAACAACTCGGGTAGATGTTTCTCTCTTCTGGAGAGAGATATGGCATTTTCAGCTCAGGAGGTTTTCATCATAAGGATCTAGGGAACTTTATGAGGTATGGACAAGTTTGAGAATAAAGAGTTTGGTTTTGTGGTTGGTTAAGAGGCTCTGAGGATAGAAAGATCTAGGGAACTGGCTAGGAAGAGAAGGAGAGGCACGGAAGAAAGATAAGCAGTGTGTGGGGAGATAGAGATAGGGCACAGTGGGAGAGAAAAACCACAGAGGAAGAGGGAAAAGGGAGGATAATGACAGGCAGGGAGACAGAAAGGCCCCGGGAGTTTAGATTGCTGATCAGGGCTTGTGCTGTGCGCTCTTTACAGCTCTTCAACTGCTCAGGAACTTGTGCCTTTGAGCCCTCACTTCTTATCAGGTAACAGGCAGAGCATTCTGCCAAGGGAGAATCAAAAAATTTTAGCCACAGAAACAATCGGAGCGCATCATCTTTAGATCTTTAGGAAATCAAATCGACAGGCCACATCCTCCCTCTCTGAGTTTCTCTACCCTTGCTTTGAAGAAAGGGCATTGCATTTCAGTCTTTTACTGTGGGGTTTGTAATCAACACTGGATTTCTTATAATAGCAAGTTCTTGATCAGTAAAGAAGATATTTTGAAATTTAACTCTTATGACCTCTCCTCATTTGAGACACATAGTCTACAGAAAGGAAAAGTCACTCCAAGTCATGAGTGTGAAATTATTTAAGACAAAGGGTGACCTACCAGTGACCGTGACATAGCATTTATGCTTTTAGTGATGACTTTTACAAGAAAGCAAGTCACACTAAGCCCTTGACCACAAACATGAGATGTTCATGTCACATTGGAATTTGTTCTTGCTCTTTCTGGAAAACCTCTCATCTGATATTATAATCAGTTGAAAAACCATTTATGTTCTTCACATCAGTGTGAGATGTGATATTCCAGACAGCGTACATTCATTTTATGTTTATTTGTAGCCAAAAGTGGATTAGCCTTCCTGTTTATTATTCATATAGACAGTTCATATAACCTGCATAAATGTTATTGCACTTACAATCAAGTTGTTTCATGGAGAAGACATATTCAGATTCATCCCTGGAATTTCCTCATCTGTAATGTTTTTCATTAGTTTTGCCTGACCCTACTATTGCTGCTCAATTTTGTTTTTATGTACATTTAGTACATTGTCACCTAATTACAAGTTTTGGACACGGGGATCCGTGGCATCAGAGATACATGCTATAAGGTGCCTGTTATGTGTAGGCACAGTGCTCAATAGAGAAAAGGTGGGAACAACAATTCTTGGCCTTAGAGACTTATAATGCACTTGAGAAGACAGACCATATGCATAAGGGGAAAAAATTTAATGCTACCATTTATTTACTAGACACTGGTATACCTTTTCATCTTAGTTTTCTTTCAGTAATTGGAAACCAAAACTTAGGAGAGAAAGTATTTTCTTATTCTACTCAGATATACTTCCATGGGGTGAACACAGCACATAAAGTCTCTCATTTAATTGTCAGACTATTGCCTCTGAAGTAGATACTATTATCCTCATTTTCTAGATTTAGAAATTGAAGCTCAGAGAATTTAAGTTGCTCAATGATTGTAACTCTTCTTTATTTTGTAATAATAGACTTTTCTGTCTGCGATGAAGTGTGAATGTATATGCTTAAAATATTTCTGTGACTCCGTAGTTGAAAAACTCCCAATACAAGTGTGCTTATTGGCCATATTTGAAATACTTCTTATATAGTCCATCTATATTTTTCTCATAAATTTGACTTATTTTCATTTGAGAGGATATTTGGTTTCCAAATGGAGAAATAATTTTAACTTATAGGAGTGGATAAGCCAGAGACATGCAGAAATTGGTGTGTATCTTAAAAGAGAGTTTTAATTATAAGGATCTCTTAAATCTAAAGCTGTTCCCTTTGGTATAAGCCAGCGATTTTCAACCTTTTTCATCTCGTGGCACATAAACTAATTACTAAACTCCTGCTGCACACCAAAAAAGATATTGTAGTTTTTGCTGCTATGACAGAAAAAAAAGTGTAATTTTGATTTATTTTGATTCATTCACACTGGATGGCTATTGTTGTATTGGCTGTCATTTTTAAAAAATTTTAACAATCTAAGGAAAAAGAGGTCAGTGTTCCTGACTAAATAGTCAGGTATTACATGTTTTAAAAATTCTTGCAGCACACAGTTAACATGGCTGGTATAAGCCATTTACTGTGTGAAATGTGGTGTTTTTATTAAAAGTGGTGTTTTGGATGAATTGCTTGAAGTTCTGTGAATCTCAGCAAAACCATTATAGGGGGAGATCACATAAGAAGATGGCTTGCTTCTGTATATCAGAATAAGGAATACTAGGTCAGCAAGAAGGAATGTTAGAGCAGCAATACCTTAAAGATTGGTACAAGGAGAAAAGGGATGTGGAGAAAAAGAATATTCACACAGACATATACACATATACACTGATATCCTATATCCACACAAACCTAAACATAGATACTTTGCTTTTTAGGCAACAGATCCTAATAATTCCATTTATGTGTTTTCTGGCCATATACATTAGCCCTACTAGATCTTTTGTCAGACATATTCTTGAAAACAAAGAATTGATTCATTATTTATCATTTATAAAACCCTCACAATTTATAGGTACTGTGCTCAGTGATAAGGATACAATAACAAAGAAGATAGTCTTTGTCTTCAAGAGCACCCAGCATCCTGTGGGAAAGGTGTTATTGCAGTGGTGTGATGAAATAGAAGAGATATTCACAGAGAATTCCTAGAGGAGGGATATCATGGAGGATTGCTGGAGGAGGTGATGTCTGAGCTGAGTCTGGAAGAGCAAGCAGCAGTTAGTCAAAAGGAAGTGGGGAAAGTGGAGGCCCTTCCAGTACACAGCATGAAGAAAGACCAGGAGCTAGAGACAGAATACACACTGGGATGGCTGGAATATAGTGATGAGGGACAGATGAGAGGTGAGGGTGGAGAGATAGGCCAGATTTAACTGGACTAAGGGCTAACTGGACTTTGCACTGCTATTAACAGTGAGCCTTTGTAGGGTAGAAAGCACGGCAAGGTCAAGTTTGTATCTTAATGGGTCATTCTGGTGACTGTGTGGACAATGGGCTTTAGGTAGACAAAACCAGAGTTTGGGATCCAGTTAAGAGGCTGATGTAAAAATGCCGGCAGGAGATGCTGAGGGTTTGAACCAGCATGATAGTTCAAAGGGTAATGGGAACAGGGCCGTGGTGGCAGAGGGCTTACACATGTTTAGGAGGTACAGTTGGTTAAGTTAGACCAAGTACTTATTTGGATGTAGATGGATGGGTTGATCAGGATTTTTCAGAGTTTTATTTTGGGTGGCTGGGCATGGGGGTGTGGAGGGCCCTAAATCTGTGTGGAGCAGGAACAGGAACTGGTGTGGCCAGTTGGAGGTGTGGTTGGTTTAGTTTAAGGTTTATCGAGGAAGAGGTGATCAGCACATGGATATTTTAGTCTAGAGCTTGAGAAAGAGGTTTTTGGTGGCAAATCTGGGAGCTGCCAACCTATAGGTGTACTAATTTGAATATACAGCCTCTTCTGCGTAGTACATTGTTGTCTTCTCCTGACTTGTATCTTAAAGCAAAGATTCAGATCTCCATACATACATAATACTAATAATATACCTCCTTGTTGTGCATAATAACAGAGTGATCCCATAGAAGAGAACATGCTTTAGGAAAAGTACAAGTAACCAGATCGTTGTTGGTTTTTTTTCAGTGTGGCCATGGAAATGCCTGCCTCAGAGGGATGTCACTTTAGCTGACCTTCCACTGCTCATTGTGTTGAAGACTCTGACTCCACAGCTGTGTTCAGTTCAAAATGGCAGAAAAGGCTCCCCCGGGATTAAACAGGAAGACTTCAAGGTCAACACTCTCTCTTCCACCAGAACCTGTGGACATCGTCCGGAGCAAAACGTGTTCACGGAGAGTCAAAATCAACGTGGGGGGCCTGAACCACGAGGTTCTGTGGAGAACGTTGGACCGACTGCCCAGGACACGCCTGGGGAAGCTGCGAGACTGCAACACACACGAGAGCCTCCTGGAGGTGTGCGATGACTACAACCTGAACGAAAATGAGTACTTCTTTGATCGGCATCCAGGCGCCTTCACTTCCATTTTAAATTTCTACCGGACAGGGAAACTCCATATGATGGAAGAAATGTGTGCTCTCTCCTTCGGCCAGGAGCTAGATTACTGGGGCATTGATGAGATCTACCTGGAGTCCTGTTGCCAAGCCAGGTATCACCAAAAGAAAGAGCAAATGAATGAAGAACTGAGGCGTGAGGCCGAAACCATGCGAGAGCGGGAGGGAGAAGAATTCGATAACACCTGCTGCCCCGAGAAAAGGAAGAAGCTGTGGGACTTGCTGGAGAAACCCAACTCCTCGGTGGCTGCAAAGGTAAGAAAAGCGTGGCGTTGCTTTGCGGTGTGCGGTCAGGAAAGGAGCCCCCTGCATTCCAGAGGGGGTGCTTTTCTTCCTTGGCGATGTCTTGGTAAGGCAGAACAAAACACGGCTACAGAGACGGTGAGGAATTCTTGCCGAAATCTTATTTAGTCACGTAGCATTATTCTGCCTGTGTAATGTCATCCAACGGTGCTACTCTTTCATAGATGTTACTATGTCGGAACAGTCTGGGCAACAGGGAATGGAGGAGTCTGGTTTCCCTGCGCTGTGTGTTGATGACTTGGAGGTCGAGGAGAAATCACTAGCTCAGATCCATCAGGCAGGGAGTCTTGCAGAAGCTGGGGCCTGGGCTCCATCCTGAGGAAAGGCGAGGTGTTGTCTTTGAACATGGAGGAGGTGCCTCCTGGCCTGGTTCTCTAGAAGTGCAGGGAAGGAGAGGACGTGTGGCTCAGAGGGCTGGCGGCCCCTCACATGAGCCAAGGTCTAAGGTCTGTCTTATTAAGCTGTGTAAGGCATGAGATGAGTCAATGTCCAGATGCACCCGTTGACCTCTCCTTGTGAGTCTACTCTGACAATGATGTTTCTGACAGTTGGGGTCCAATTCTTTCCACAATTGAGGTATCTCAGAGTTCATAAAGTGTTTGCCAAAAATGAAGGGAAATCCATATGTTTCCACTGTGCCTGCATACATCCAAATCTCAGAGTAAATGTGTTGTTGGTTTTTGCCAGTAATGTCAGTATTTAATTCAACTGCGTGCTTCTGTTTATCTAATTTTATTTACACTGATTTTTATCCCATATATTTAGTTTACATTGCATTATAAATTATGAGTAAAAAGTCAAACGACTCATCTTCAGCTGCAGAAATATAGTATTGATATTTTGTATGAAAATAGAATATGGAATAAAGAAAAGAGTATGTCCTCATATGAGTTATTTAAATTACTTACAGTTTCTTCCATTATCCTTTCTTATAAGCAGTAAATAATAAAAACTATAATATTCTGTATGCACCTTTTGACTGGAAATTAGGAGTTCACATGATAACCTGCGACATATAAATAATGGAACTAGATGACCATAAAATTTCTCATTTGACACGTCTGGTTTTGCATCTTGTTGACTTCTAAAGGCATTTTACTTTACTAAATGAAATAAACTGTATTTCTGTCATGCCTAATGAGGAAATGTGCATTTTGCGGCAAATGGAAAGTTTGTTATGAATCATTTGTTTCCCTGGTAGAAAGAAATAGATGTACTATATCTGTGGGGTTTGGTTTGAAGGTTACTGCTCTTTCCAATTTAAAATGTTTAGTTATGTATTTGAGTTACTCCTAAAAATATGGAGTGAATTTTGAAGATGAATGAGATAAACTCTGGATTTAAGGGAGTATTTGGGGTGTTAAATTAATTCTTTCAAGTCTTTATGCAGTTGAGGGATAAATCATCATTCCACCAACTGTTCCAGAGGGAGTTAGCCAAATATGTGAAAATGTGCAGCTAAATCAAAGAAAACTTGAAAGTTTAATGCAGTTTATTTGCTTATAACAGCATTATTAACACATATCTAAAATTAAGTACTGCTATAGAAAAATTTTTTAAATATACACTTTTTTTTTTTCTGAAGAATTTCTAGTAAGGATGGAATAGGGTCAATAACTTTCTTTCCCAGATGGGGCATTTCATTAAATCTCCAAATTTTAGAAGCAGCAGCCTTCTCTTAATATCTAAGACAGTAATGTTGAGAATGGGTTATTACAATATATTATCATATGCCCCTGTTATCAGACAGATTGCTTAAACTTCCTTCAAATTATGTATGCACAGAGAAGACATCTACTCTCAAACTACACACAGCAGCTAAGGCCACTGGGTTGGAAATTTTTATGCAGTTATAAATAATAAATTTGTTTCCAAATTGTTAATCGCACTAAGCAAATCTTTGCTAACCTAAGTAGAGTCTTCACTAAATTTTCTTAAAGGGTCTGTGTGTGTTTGTTTGAGTGTCTGCATTTTCCTCTCAGTTTGAATGGTGAAATAGTGTGGAAATTCTTTACATTTGATTATATGGCGCTTAGTGAAGGCATTGTTCATTTGTCTGAGGCTTGGAACCTTTTGAAAACAGCTCTGTGTGGTGCCTTCTCTGAACCACTACCTTTTCCTGTATTCTTCTCAAGTCCATAACTTGGTATTTCTACAGAATAATCCTTGGTGGTGGGGGTGCTAATGCAAGGTTTGTACGAATAGTATTTTTACAACTTAGGAACAATTGAAATAATCATTTTGTTAAAGCTGCAGTGGGATGATACTCTAGCCCTTACTGTTAATAATATGGCCACATTAGGATCTTATGCTTGTGAAGCTCTTGTGTTGGGATACTTGTAATCTCTGTATTTTCCTAACTTGCTTAGGAGGTAAGATTGGAGGAGAATATTGTTTACTTTGCCTTTTCAATTATTGTTCATTCAGTTTGGTAATTTGGTTGAATATATATAGAATGTTCTCTGTGCACTGCAGATATTAAGATACAGGCAGAAAGACACTCCCTTCTCTCCAGAATTTAAAAATATATCCTCTTAATTTAAACAAGGATTTCATATCCTTGAAAAGATTTGTTTATTTTTCTTTTGGTTTGTCTATATTTTATAATTTATCTATAATATCCCTGTAATAAAGAATAAAAGTTATGCCGAAACCGGTTTGGCTCAGTGGATAGAGCGTCGGTCTGCGGACTGAAAGGTCCCAGGTTCGATTCCGGGCAAGGGCATGTACCTTGGTTGCGGGCACATCCCCGGTAGGGGGTGTGCAGGAGGCAGCTGGTCGATGTTTCTCTCTCATCGATGTTTCTAGCTCTCTGTCCCTCTCCTTTCCTCTCTGTAAAATATCAATAAAATATATATAAAAAAAAGAAGAAAAAAAGAATAAAAGTTATGAAATTACTTGCAAATTCCCTAGCATAGAAGGAAAAACGTCCTGTTTTCTATCAAATATTCCACAATAGGATAAAATAGCTATTCACTAACATGGAATGAATACTCTGTAATCAATTAAGCAATAATTCTTCAGCCACGCTCTGTGCATCCACTGTGATACCCAAAGTTACTGCAGGGCCCATTGATCTGTCATCCTCTGGCTTTAGCTGTGATCTTTGACAATAACAATTTGGCTCTTACAGAACATGCTTCTTGATGTCACTTCTATGGATTGAACTTTCTGGCATATTAGTAACTAAAAAAAAAAAAGCTAAAACAGAGTTTAAAGTTCAGGGTATTAGAAATGACTGCATTAAACAAAATAACATTTTTACACATACACAAAGTACCGTGGAATGTTATTATATTTTTTACAAAATAATGACAGGGCTAATAGAAACTGTTAGTGTATAATTTTCTATGGTTTGGTATGGTCTGGCAGTGCGACATAAGTTTACCTCTGTGTGATAGATAGACTTGGATCTTCAATCCTTGGGACTGCATGTGTGTGTGTACTGTAGGTACAACCCTCATGGAGAGGCAATGCACAGAGTTTACACTGGGCTGGCACAGATCGCACGGTTGCCATGACGTGCCATTGTTGGCTCTGGGATACCTTTCCTGGGAACATGCAAGGGCAGGAGATGGGCTTACCCATCTGGCAGCCAGTTTCCTGGGCAGTGAGCTGGAATTTGACTTGACCCTGTATGTCCTTCCAACCTGGGGCAATTTAGTCAGCCTCTGGATCGGACACATTTTTCCCTTTTTGTTGGCCTCTTCCCAAAGCAACTACAGACACTGTCTGTAAATATTGCCACAGCAACATCAGGCCTCCAGGTGTTGGAAAGCGTGTCAGACATTGGGTGCCATGAAATGCGGCATTATCAGCCTCTGCGAGGAGAGAGCCACCAGGAAGAGCACAGCCCGCCTGCTAGCTGAAAGGGGCTAGACTCCTCAGTGTCATGCGGCACCCTCACTCTGCATCTCTGAAGAAGGTCAAGAACAAAGGAAGTCAACCAACCAGTTCTTCAAGCCAATCCAGTGAAGAACCCAGACACGTAGGTGGACATGGTGTTCGGGACAATGCCAGCCAAGAGGCCCATCGCAAGTGTCAGGCCACGAAGCTGGACTGTAAGCAACTCTTATGGGATAAGCACCACATGAAGCAAAATCTGCCCAATCCGAACCAGTACAGTGAGAGCCATCGGCATCCCTGGTGGCCAGGATCCAGGGCTGAGTGGGGGCACTTTATTATCTGATTCCCTCTCCCCAACTTCCCTCTTTATTCACAGCTACCACTATTACCTGAGGACTCTTCCCTCATCTTCTTACATTTTCCCCCATTCTTTGTCCCTCCATCCTTCCCTGTCCCCTCCCTAGCGCAGGAGAGGGAAAATGAATTATCTCTCAATCTTTTTTCATTAATGGCCCCCTGAGAAGAAAATTTAAATTAAATTTAAATTCTCCCTAAAGGGAAAGACTAAACACTAAGGAATAATATTTGCCAGGTAGGGTGGAGTTTGGAGGGCTACAAATCTCTTCAGCCCTCCCGACACGAATCAATTTACTTCCTTGGCAGTAGCATTCTATGGAAACTGCCTAGAGTGGGGCCGTGGGGGGTGGGGGGTCTGGTGGGGGGGAGATGACCGTGTTTCCGCCTCTGGCTCATTACCTCCACACACACCCTCATGGCCATAACCATTGACGTGGCCCAGTGCAGCACCTGAAGCAAGCATGGGAAGGGTGGGAGACCTTAGTCATCTTCAGATCAAGAGGGAAGCCAGTGGTGGCAAAGGTAGGACTCTGCCCCTGGAAGTCCCGCTTCCTGGAGAGCCAGAGCTCAGCAGTGTGAGTCTCCCAGGGGAGGTGCCTGCTTGGGTGCCCCGCTGGTGCTAAGTCCCTGAGGACCATACATCCTCTTCTAACCAAATTAGAGTGTCTGCCTTTCAAGTCACAGAAATAGTAAAATGAAAATGAATCCAAATAAAACAAGAACTCCTGTATACTCACCAACGGGGAAAGAATACATAACATTCTCATTCTATTTATAGTGTGTGGGTCAGTTCTTCTAATGCTTTGAATGAAAAAAGAAAGGTATTGGAACAGAGCCGTAAGTGATTTCCTTTCAGTCCAAGAACAGAATTTGTCACATGTTGTACATACATACATACACCACACAGTCAAGCAAACAACACTGCCCAGGTTAGCTTTCTGATGACTTTCTTACTGATAAACAATAACAGTAGTCATTAGAACCATGAATGGGCTCCAGAAAATGAGCTGATGTGCTCACCGGAATCTCCCCCCATAGAGGCACCTCGGGCTGAGTGGACTCAGGTTCTGTCTAGGCTTGCGGTGGCCTTGTTAGTGTGCCCATCATGCTGTTCACTTTTCCCTCCCTGCTCTTTCCTGTCTGCATCCCAGCTGTACCGTTTAGGTTGTTTGTGCTCTTCCCATAACATGAAGCATGGTAAAATATTCCACAGGTGCTCACAGGGCATAGCTTAAAGGGCCAGTCTGTGAAGATTCAGCTTGGAGATACGTTCTTTTCTCCTTTCTAAAACATTTAATCTATGCAGATAAATTGGTTAAAAGCCTGGAATAAATTAGATATAAAAGAAATAAAACAGATAAAATAGAAAACATTGAGATTTGATTAAAATATCTCAAATATTCTATTCTTTAGCTCCTGTGATCCTATTTCTAGATCCGTGCTTCTCTGATTTCCCCCAAAAAGATGCCTGAAAATGCACCAATCTGTCTACTTGGCCTCCTTTGATCAGAGAGGGAAGGTAAGGGAAGAGGAAGAAACTAATGAAAGCTCACCTTGCACGGCCTCTTAGGTGGGGTGCCATCGGTCTGGCTTTACTGGCCAGTGCCTTTTGTCGTAGACTAATTATTCACAGTATCTCCTTTCACTCTTGGAAAGTGTCCCACTTTGAACAATAAACTATATGATCACCTTGCATGTGAATTTTTTTGAAAAAAGAAAAGAAAAAAGAAACTGCCCAAGAACCATGCACTTTTCATTTCCTCTTTGATTCTTGGTTACATCTGAAGAGGGCCAGTCTTAAATTTCAAGCCATTTTTCCATCTGTGTTGAAAAACCATTGGTGTCCATTAATATTAAAAGAAGACATTCACATTCCCTTCATGTTGGATTTTTACATCTCAATAAGTTGTTATCATTTTCAAAGTAATTAAAAAAAAGTACGTTCTCTAATGTTATCATAAAACAGAGTACACTGGCAGTATTGACATACTCTGTTCTTGAAAATCCATGTACACTGCTTGGGTTATTAACAGATTTGTTTTCTTTATTTCGAGTGAGACACTTGATAAAGTGAATGATGTATTTTAGGTAAGCATCAGTATTATGAAGAAACGGTCACAATATTTAACACTCTCCACTTTGGAAGACTCTACAAGGATTTGAATAATGTTTTAGATTAAGTGTTCTTTTCATTAACTCCCCCCTCCATTTTTTTTTTTAAGAAAACAAATACTTTCCAAATGCTAACAGTTTGTAAGAAAATGCCCATGGTGTGTGTGGGTGCCTTGATCTCAGTAGCTTCCAAATATTATTGACTGTTAAACATTTATCTTGTTGAGTGGAGGAATTTCGTCCTGAAATTTTCACGTAATAATTGCATGAAAGTACAGTCATGCAACTGCTTTGATTATTCAGGGAGATGGCTCATCGTTGCCTTATCCACATTTATGTACATTGTTACCACTTAACTTTCCACCAACATGTCTGAGAACATCAGGACACCCTCATCGCTACCAGCATTGGGATGTGGTTCAGGTAATATAGCAGTTAGTTGTATTGGAACTGAACTTGAGAAGATGCAATTTTGAACGTCACTGATTTTTTTCTTTTTACTAGTGCTTTTATATTTTGCAGAAAAAACTTGTCATATAGAATTAAATGATATAATCTCTTTCCAGAGAACCTATCAATACAAAATTGTTTGTTATGGAATGTCAAATTAGCCACTTTTGTAGAATATTAAATATGACATAAAATATTGAATATTTATTGAATGTTAAATATTATATGCATTGGGTCATTCTATTTATTTTTTATTCCTCTACACTTCCACTTTGTTCCAAAAGAGGCAACTCACTAAAAATATTTACATTAATAATCAAATAAAATGACAGTAAAAGAATTCAAAGCAAAAACAAGAACTAGAAGAAATATATTTTAAATTGTCATAGCAATACGAGGGAATGCTTCATTTTCTAAAAAAAAATGTTTTGAATGCTTTTAATTAAAAACAACAATCATACAATTTAAAATTGAGTTAAAATTCATAAACAAAAGATGTGTTTGTATTAGAAAAATTTACCTCTCTGGCCTTAGTGAAAACTATTAACTGACCCCAGATAAGAGGCATTTTTAACATGGAGATTCAGTTTGTATATCCTTGTGAAGTGACCATTCTGATGAAGAAGGACATTTTCTAAATAATTTAAAAGGTTGATTCTAAAAGAATTGCTGGAATAAAAATTCGTTTTTGATCAAAACATGATTATACTGAAGAAAAAAAAAAAAAAAACTCCAGCCGCTAATAAATAATACACAAAGTCACCTTGGATTACAACAGATTTTTTTTTTTTTTGGCATTGATTTAGCAGTGGAGATTTCACTGAATTTGAGAATAACCCTGGAGTTCCCTGACAGTCAAGAATCTGTAATGTGCTGAGACATAAATCTGAATTCTGCTAATGTAAGTTTGGTCTGTAAGAGTTAGTGGCTTTAATAGCTTTATTACTCATACACACTGTGTGAGATGCATGTTACTCATACACACTACTCCATTTAGAGCATGCTATATTATAATAACTGACCTGCACAAAAAAGCAATATACTTCAACCTATATTTGGTAACAGGCTCAATGCAATTTTGTCATCCTAGCTGGCTACCCACTGGTGTTAGCCTAAACCATTTTGTTTTTGTTTTTTCTCCTTATTGACACATATACCAACTTTCAGTAAAAGTTCCTGTACTTTATAGGGGAGATTATATGATATGGTAGAGATTGGTGAAGCTCTCAGGATACATCCGTCATTAAAAATATCCCATTTAGATATGCTAAAAGTAAGACAATCTTTTAATGATATTACTTTACTTTTTATTGATTTCAGAGGGGAAGGGAGAGGGAGAGAGAAATATCAATGATAAGAGAGAATCATCGATCTGCTGCTCCTGCACACCCCCTCCTGGGGATCGAGCCCGAAACCCTGGCATGTGCCCTGACCAGGAATCGAACCGTGACCTCCTGGGCCATGGGTTGACGCTCAATCACTGAACCACACCAGCCAGGCTGAATGAGAGATGCTTTCTAAGGTAGCAGTCAACCTGGAAATCATTCTTGCCCACCAACAGCCTGGTGGTCATTCATCCTAATCCTTCTCTGCAGAGGGACAGAGAAGGATAGTCCCCAGGCTGTGACAGCCAGCATGTTCCCCATGTGGACATGGGAGGCAAGCTGTACTTCCTGTGCCTCTCAGCAACATTCAGCCCTTCACCCAACTTCCTCTTTCCCCATATATCCTGGAATATAGTTGAAGATGACTTCATAGTTTACAATCAGAACTTTGAAGGATTCGAGGGACCAAGACTTCTTTGCAATTAATTGTTAGGTCAGCCTTGATACACAGAGATAACTGATCTAGAATAAAGAAGCTGGACTTGGACCAGTTGGAAGAGAGAAGTGTAGTGGCCGGCACAGAGACAGGTAATGGAAAAGTAGAAGAGGAAGATGTTTGCTGTCAGCCCTCTAAAACTTTTCCAGGAGGCACTAAAAGCTAACCTCAGAACTATACCAGATTTGCACCAATCTATGTGTAGTTTGGGCTTTGTATATATATCTGTGTTTACATTAACTCCTTTGCTAATGCATAAAATGAATGGATTTTTTTGGCCTTAAATCATCCCTTTTAATATCTTTATAAAGCTTTATTTGAAAGACAGGTGCCTGCAGTAGATAAATCCAACTAATAGTATTTGTAGTCAAGTTTCCATGTCTGGTGGGGATGCGAACCAGGTAGCAGCAGCCCTCACTGAGTGGTATCTGAACTAACTCTGTTCTTCTCTCTGTGTGTGTATGTACGTATGTGTAAGGGAGAGAGAGAGAGAGAGAGAGAGAGAGAGAGAGAGAGAGAGAGAGAGAGAGAGAGAGAGAGATTACTCATACACACTATGTGAGATGCATGTTACTCATACACACTACTCCATTTAGAGCATGCTATATTATAATAACTGACCTGCACAAAAAAGCAATATACTTCAACCTGTATTTGGTAACAGGCTCAATGCAATTTTGTCATCCAAATAAGACAGCTCATTCAGAATATACGTAAACTTGTGATAACCTGATCAGGCATGAAGTCCCTAGAAAATGCTCCACTGCTACAAAAATAGCAGGAAGAAGTATTTTCATTCGTCTTCCAGGGTTTTGTTTCAGGATGCTAGAGGTCATTGCCACCCTAGATTTCATGCGTTTACTTATGTCTTGTTGAGTCACTCCTGACACAACCACAGGTGTTGAATGCCACTCTAAATAGCTTCTCTAGCCTACGCCACAGCAATGCCAAGGACAGCCGAGTAATCCGCCCAGCTCCAAATGGGGTTGCTCAGTTGTGGTGTCCTTTACCAAAACCAACGTCAGGATGTTTGCACATGACTCAAAGAGCTCCCAGCCTTCCGATCACTAATATAGCTAATATAGTGCAGCTTTGACTACTGACGTGCCGTTGTCTAACTGGTGTCATCTAAATTATATCCTCAACCAAATGTGTGCCTCAAATTAGATTTTTACAATTTATCTTTATTGTTGAAAGTATTATAAATGTCCCCCTTTTCCCTCAATGACCCCCTACAAGCTGCACGCATTCCCCCCACCCCAGGCCTCCACCACACTATTGTCTGTGTCCATGGGTTGTGCATATATGCATGTAAGTTCTTTGGTTAATCTCTCTCCACCCACCTACTCACCCCACCGTGATTTTTTAAGTAAAACATTCAAATTTTTAGTTTAATTCTTAGACTTACATCATCTCTGGCAACAGTTTGTGTGGAGCTACCTAACTTGAACATTGGTGTCCGAGCATGTAGTTTCAACCAGAATTTGGGTGAATTTAAAAATAACTCAGTGCCACTATCTGTGAAGTATAGCAACAGATTTGTGCTGTGATAATTTAGGGTTATTTCATTGATACAATGGAAATTTCCATTTTGGGAGACTAGCATAATATCCTTAAGGTGAGCAGCTTGTTCCATTTCAGTGCATTTTTTCGTTTAGAGGCAGAAAAACATTGGTAGGCAATGTTGTTTTTCAAAAGGTGATAATTTGCTATGCCACAGATGAAATGAACTATAATGAATGAAAGAAGGTATGAAATAGTAGGCTAGAATCCATTAAAACATGAATTCGCTGTTACGTATTTGCTATGTAAATAAAAACTAGCACATTTTATTATATTTCTTGAATGAATTCTGCAGGTGTGAAAATTAATTACATTATATAAGTAAAGTAATTGCATTGTGAATAATGTTAAAATCTGAAGTAGAAATCTGTTGTAAGCACTGGTCTTAATTTTTCAAACTCATATCTAACTCATGAGCTATTATAAATATTTTAAATTGCATGGAGTGTTTACAAAGTGCTAATCACAATACTTTTTTTTTAAGTTTTGCATATAAATTATGCTTGAGGTGGCTTAAAGGGTAGCAAACCATTCTGATAGTTATATTTGAACAATATATGTGCTTAAGGAAAGAAATGTTATATTACAATAGAAGAAATTGCTTTGTGTCTGTGTTTACCTTAGTGAAGTTATCGAGCATATGCCGTGGCGTTGATGAGCTGGTCTCTCCTGCAGCCCTTGGATGCGTATACCTAAGACTGAGTCTGGAGGTTAGCTGACAGGGCTCTTGCTGTTTATCGGACCTTCTGTCCTGGCTGTGATGGGGCAGCCTCATGGGAGAGTTTTAGTACAGAAATGGCTCCTTAAGGCACTATATCGACACCAGTGGGTACTTTGAAAATGCCTTTCTCATCGTAGCTCAGCCCAAATGAAGAAATGCTTTTATCACTTCTTCAAGCTCTTTTCTGCTCTGCTCTCTTCTGAGGAGGCTCACTTTCTCCTGTTCTTCTCTCCACACCTGCTCTCAGCTCCTTCACCTGGATCAGCCCTTCCAGAGGATGCAGCAGAAACCCTGTCCTACTGCCTGCTTCACATGCAGTGCTCCTGTCCCATCCTCAGCGAGGGGGGGGGGGAGGGAGGGTGTTTTGGTTACACTTCATTGAACAACTATATTTTTATTGAGGTATAATTGACATACAACCTTATATTCGTTTCAAGTGTACAACATCATGATTTAATATTTGTATACACTGCAAAATGATCACTACAATAAGTGTAGTTAGAATCCATTATCATACATAGTTACAAAACATTTTTTTCTTCATTGGAGAACTTTTAAGATCTGTTCTCTTAGCAACTTTTAAATATGCATTACAGTATTACTAACTCGCGTCACCATGCTGTACATGAGCAACTATTGATTGCCCATTGAATTTTTTTGGCCCCAACTGGATTTCACATTTGTGTTTATCCTAGTTATAAATCTTTTCATGAGATGATATCTATCTAATAAAATTTTGTGAAATTGAATGTAGTGAAGAGTGCAAATTAGAGAAGGTAAATAAACCTAAAAGATCTGGATTTTATTTTATCTTTAATTTATAAACAGTCATTTTTTTCTTTATCCCAAAGCATTAGAATCTACGAATGGGTAGACTGTTTTATTCAAGACTCTCAAACCAGTATCCAAATAGTACTTTTCCTTTCCATTTGAAAACATCTGGTTCTTCACCCATCCCAAATTCACCCCGAATCCATGAGCTCTGGCTGTGCCAGTTAAACTGGTTTTGCTTTCCAATCTCTCATAATAGTTGTCACTACCCCCAGAGCCTTCTGTTTCTAGCAGAAATTTGACTCTGGGGGAGGAGACTGTGGTTAATTGATACCTAATCCAGTAACTGATGCTTTTCACAAGGCTCAGTTAGATTCTGTTTTTCAAAGTCTTCTGTGAGGTGCAGGTGTAACTTCCTAGTATCATCTTAGTGTTCTTACTCTGTCTTCTAATTCTGAGATCAATTCTTTTCAAGCAAGACTGCATCCTTCACAACCTGGAAAAAAATGAACCTTGTTCCCTGCAGTTCTGAGTCATGAAGTAAGGGGCACATTTTCTTGTCCTTTCTATAAGTGGTATGACCTTCTTCAAAGAGCAGGAGGGAAAGAATTAATATTGAACGTCTGCCGTGTGACATCCGTTGAATTTGGGATTTTCATATTGACCCTTTACAAGATAGGTCGGCAAATGTTTTCTGTAAATATTTTAGTAAATATTTTGTAAATGTTTTAGTAAATATTTTCAGCTCTATGGACCATAACGTCACTGTCACAACTACTCAGCTCTGCTGTTGTAGGGTGAACACAGCCATAGACAACACATAAACCAATGGGTATAGCTGGATTCCAGTATGACTGACAGCCACTGGGTCTGGCCCAGGGGCCATAGTTGGCCTCCTGCTACTTTCTATCGCCCTTTGAGAAAGACATCATTAATCCCATTTTACAGGTCAGAGAGGTGACACCAGAAATATCAAATTTGTGTCTATTGTCCCTCTCAGTGTGGCATACTGGGATTTGTACCCAGTCTCTCCAAAGCTTGGATTTCCCACAATTCTTCCTGTCCAGTGTGCTTATCATTCCTTTATCCTCATTGTCCAATATTCCTGTCACTATCCAATATCCACTGAAGACTTTGGTTCATGTCTGTAATCATCTTACTACAGTGCCCCCTTGCTGTCATGCAGACAGCAACCCATCATAAATTCCAGCCTCAGTGGTCCCCATCTTGAACTCAGCAAATGGATGAAAGCACCTTCAGAATCTTGAACTCTGATGACAGCCACCACGCTTCCATTTCCCACTAAATCTATACTTTGTCCCCATTGCAACCTCTTTTGCTTTACTTATCCCCTTCCTTTCTACTCCGTGGGGATCACTGGATCCACTGCCTTGATCTAGGCTTTGGTTATCCCATAACTGGATAGTGGTGATGTCACTAACTGGCCTTTCTCACTTCATTTTCCTCCAGTTCTAATCTCGTCCCCATGTAGCCAAGAGAATTACCTTCCACAAATGTGCCTCTGAAGGGGTCGTTCTGAATGATGAAGTTCAGTGGTTTCCCATTGCCTGCCATCTGGTTCAGACTCCTCAGCGTCACGTGAAAGACTCTTCACAACCTTCGCTGCCCACCCTGTGTCTTATCACTCCTCATAAGGCAGGTCCCTGAATAATGCCATTTTGTTCAAGGTTGTTTCGTTATAATGTTGATGAGATGCTGTAGAAACTTAACTCTTGTTTATATAAATGAGCCTATAGTAAAAAAGCTTCCTTTATATGTTGTTTCATCGCAGTTCTAAGAAGCTGGGGACAGTGTTCAGTGAGAACTTACTGTACATAATGCTCCGTTGTTCTAGAGCAGTGGTCGGCAAACTCATTAGTCAACAAAGCCAAATATCAACAGTACAATGATTGAAATTTCTTTTGAGAGCCAAATTTTTTAAACTTAAACTTCTTCTAATGCCACTTCTTCAAAATAGACTCGCCCAGGCCGTGGTATTTTGTGGAAGAGCCACACTCAAGGGGCCAAAGAGCCTCATGTGGCTCGCGAGCCGCAGTTTGCCAACCACGGTTCTAGAGTATCCTGAAGACGGGGCTCTGGTTTAGTTGTTTATTGCACTCAACAGACAGTCTTCCCACATGGTTACATCTATCCAGAGGGGACATTTCTTTCTCTGAGTTGAACCAGGGTGCCTTGTAAACTGCTGCAGCCACACCTGGACACAGCTGGCACATTCATGGCTCTGTGGCCACCACTGCTTTCCTGACCTGGAATGCCCGTTGCTCCTTTTCTGTCCATATGTCCCTGTTCCTGTGATGTGCACCTGACTCCCCTCTGTTTTTCCCTAACTCTTTATTCACTCTTGTAACCTAGAGAGATTCTCTCTGTGTTGTTCTCATCTTCCCAGCTAGGCTGTCGCACTTGAGGGTGCAGACCACATCTCTTCATTCAATTCCTGACACCAGCACAGTTCCCGGCACGTACCAAATGCTTAGCACCTGCCACGGAATGACACCAAAGGGCAGACATGAAAGCAAGACCAAATGTTTCACAATATTTCCGTTTCCCTGTGAAAATTAAACAACATAGTTAGAAGTTGACTGTCTCATCCCAGTGATTAGACCTGCGTAATGCTAGGTTTGTTTTAGGAAGTTTAAGGAAGCTGGGTATCTGACCTGTTTAAATGGCTTTATGTTTTTGAAATAGGCTGAGAACCGTACATGTGGGTTTTCCATTTTTCCATTGTGTAAGTTCTCGCGTGTAGGCTGCTCTGTGTGCCACAGAGTTTATGCAAAGAGAGGCCTCAGGGGAGCTGAAAGGCGAGCTTTCAGACGCTCTCCTCTGCTAAGATTGCTCATTTTACCTGAACTACAGGTTCTGGGAACTCTTTTTGTTTTTTAATTAAATTTATTGGGATAACATTGGTTAGTAATATTATATAAGTATCAGGTGTACAATTTTATAACACATCATCTGCATATTCTATTGAATGCTCACCACCCAAAGTCTAGTCTCATTTTGTCACCATATGTTATATCCCTTCTACCCTCTTCATCCTCCTCCTCCCTGCTGGTAACCACCCTTCTATTATCTGTCTGTGAGTTTGTTTTGTTTGTTCATTTGTTACTTTCTGTTTTAACGCCCACATATGAATGAAATCATATGGTTCGTGTCCTATTCTGTCTTATTTCACTCAGAGCTATACTCTCACATTAATCCATGTTGTCACAAATGGCAGTTTTTTGTGGGGGTTTTTTTGGCTGAGTAGTATTCCATTGTTTACATGTACCACATCTTCTTTATCCCATCATTGGTTGAAAGATACTTAGGCTGTTTCCATGTCTTGGCTATTGTGAATAATGCTGCAATAAACATAGGGATACATATGTCTTCATGAGTAAGTGTTTTCAAATTTTTCAATTAGTTACCGAGAAGAGGCATTGTTGGGTCCAGTGGTAGCTCATAGATAAAATGTAGCATGTGTGTCCGTGAGGGAGGAGGGCTTGGTCTGGCGCCAGTGGACGAACAGTCCTCCTGTCCTCTCTAGAGGATGAATAGGTCATTTCTTCACATGCAACCATCCACCCTTTGCAGGACCTTGGGCCAAGTGGAGTTATCTCATTACTCAGGAAAAGTCACAAAATCCAAGATTTGAATTAAGACAGACATGGTGTTTTTATGTAGAAATAACAAGATAGTCTGAAAAAAAAATCTTAATAGCACAATATGAAAAAGGGAGCCCAGGAATCTTTCTTTTCACTACAAAAGCTAAAAGAATCATAATGGTATCAACTTAGGGGAACTGACTTCTATTGTAATCCAAAAACTCTTTTCTGGAAATTTCTAATTTGAGCTTTTTTTTTTAATGGAAATGAGCTATTTCCATTAAATGAGGCAATTTTGTCTCAAAATTGCTTGCTATTAGCATGCCACTTGGTCATCAGGTGTTTTCAAATATCATTCTGATATTTCAGACCTTACTGATGGAATTTTCTAGTTTGGTTTTCAGAAAGAGCTTTAGTCAACCCCTCTTAAAATTCCCCAGTTGACATGTTTCAATTTAATAATTCATAAAATTCTTGTTTGAAGAACTACTTGGTATGTAAGAAACCTTTAAACCTTATACATATCGCCTAAGAATTTTAATGAGATAATTTAAGAGTAAAATAGTTTTTCATTAAGTCCTTTGACCTTATTATATCAGTTTTTAAGAGTTTTTGGTAGCATTGTATAATAACTTAATTATTTTAATTCTGCAAAAGGAAACTGTCAAGTTCAAGTATGTTTTCAGTTCAGCTGTTAATTATTTGTATACCCACCAGAAGAAGAGTAATCTGTGAAGAGATCATAAGATTTTATAGGAGAAGTTGATAGATTTAAAATGATCAGAAAATATTCTTAATACATCCACAAATTTGAGTAACCTGCCATTTGGTGTGGCATTTAGAATTTCAGAGGAGGGATCTAATTATGTGAATTTTTAACAGGTAGGGAAAGCTTTGTAAACCAGAGGGAATAGGAGAAATAGCAAAATATTTTGAGAAGAGGGAGAAAATTTAAACAAAGGCCAAAAGAAAGAGATTTGGGTGCTCAATGCATGCATGGGCATTAGGGGAACTCTCAGTAGAGGGAATGGGAGGGCCATGTACTACTGCCCAGGCTTGAGTGCCTACCTGAGAGTCTGTACTCCTACAGAAGGTCATAGGTGGGTGACCTTTGAGTCTGTACCTGTCAGTGGCTGGTGGGAAGCTGCTAGGGCGGTGGGGCAACACAGTGGTGAAGATCATAGGCTCAGGGGTAGGACATACTTGGAGTGGAGGGCTGGCTTTGCCACTTCGCCAACTTGGTGACTTTGTTGAGCCTTAGATTCTTGGGGCATACTGGGGAGGATACTAATCTGTACTTAATACAGTAATTTCGAGGATTGAATGAGCTAGTTAGCTGAATCCTTGGTACACAGCACACCATTATCACTCAAAATAATTTGTTTTAAATTATCATCAAGAGGAATTTTCCCCAAAAAATATTTAGTATTCTTCTGTTGCACTTTGAGTAATTATTTTAGACTATTTTACCCATCTATTATGGGTAACAAACTATTTTCATCTTATTTTTAGAACTAAAACCCCTTAAAAGCAACTAATTAAGTTAATTCATTCACATTTTCATGACAGTGATACTTTAGATAAATGAAACTGTATACACATTAAAATTTAAATCTTAAGAATGCCTAATTTTGGGAAATGGATTCTGTTAATGGAAGCAATGACATTAAAAAAGAATGAACTAACCATTCTGAAGCTTGATTACAATTTAGCATTTGTATTTATTGGTCTTCTGATGGTTGCCTTTGTGTTAATCACCGATATTAATATAACTGCCTGGAAGTTGAGCAGCTATAAATAGCTCTATTCTTGTTCACAAATAGTGCCTTTGCCTTGCTTCCGGTTGGTCTCATTGGCTCATATTTTTTATCTAACTATCTTTTAGTGGGGTAAGAAATTAAACTCAGATCATTGGCCTTCTAAATCCCTGCCATTCTGATGCATTCACAGTAATATATTTGATTGCAAATAATGACTTGGCTTAGGAAGGATTGGATTTAAAGTAAACATAGTTTCAGCTATAACATATCCCACGCTGGACTTCAAAAACTTTCAAGTTTGTTGGAAACGCTGTAACCAGGGAGTGGCTAGAAGGACACTATCACTTATAGAAAACAGGTTTTAATTACTAGTTTTTCATGTTGAATCACATTTTATGAACTTAAGAGTGAGATAGGTATTTGGCAAAGCATTTGTTTCCTGATGTATTCATTTTAGAGAAATAAATAATAAAAATTCTCAAAATCGAAATATCTGGTTTTTAAAATTGAGATTAGCATTTTAAATCATCTTACTGATTAAGAAAATGTATTACCAAGTCTCATGTCCCCTAAATTATTTAATGCATCTTACAGAGATATATAACATGACATTTATGATAATAAATGATTGAATGGATTTATAGATAGATAGAGAGACAGACTAGATGGAAAGATAGACTAAATAGATAGAATAGCTAGATAGAAAGAGAGATTAGATAGATGGTAGATGGAGAGATTGGTGGATAGATAAATTGATACATAAAAATGAAAAAGAAATATGGGTAGAAAAATAAAGAGGAAATTGGGGATATTAGCATATAAAATAGTACACAAGGGCCTATTATTGGTGGAGGAAGGAAACAGGCTTTGAGCATTCTTAATGCTAAAGCAAACAGGAGAACAAATACAAAGAACAAAATTACATAAAATCTGGACTTTTCAGGCAAGACATATGGTCCCTCACTAAGTAGAGTCCTTTGGAACAGGAGGAGGTATATGGTCAGCTCTTCAGATGACCATTCATTTATTGAACAAATATTTACAGAGAAAATATATATTTTTTAAATTTAGACCAGCTTGACTGGCATGTTCAGTGGTTGAGCATTGACCTATGAACCAGGAGGTCATGGCTTGATTCCTGGTTAGGCACGTGTCCTAGTCTCGGACTCCATCCCCAGTAGGAGAAGTGGAGGAAGCAGCCAATCGATGATTCTCTCTTATCATTGATGTTTCTATCTCTCTCTTCCTCTTCCTTCCTCTCTGAAATCAATAAAAGTATATTCAAACAAACAACCATAGGAAGGGCCACTTACTGCCAGTATGACAAGCCACCCCTACCCCCTATAGGGGAACACGAACGTGGGCTCTCTCTCAGGAAAGCCACAGCAAGGATCTGTGTAATCTTGACTCAGCAAGAGAAATGTCGCCGTTTCTATTGTCTGAAGAAGACACGGTCCTTTACACTTAGTGTTTCAAATTATGGAACCCACTTGGGTGTCTGGTTTGTGATCACTGGCTATTGACCAAAACTCCCACCGGGAGCTCCAGCTCCCAGTTGTTGAAGGTACGAGATCATTGCCCTTCTCTCAGCTCATCTCTCTGGGTTATTAGACAGGTGAGGTGGTGACGAGGTGCCTCTGCAGCCCAGAAATCATAGCTCTTGGACTCAAGGACATGTAGGGCCTTTATGGGAGCAAGCACCTCATGCCTTTTGCTCCTCATCTGGAGCATGGGCTATCACAGTCCCAGCTCATGGGATGTTGCTGAGACTTGAGTGGCTTCATCCGTGCACGTGGCTTTGCAGAATACCTGGCAGGAAGTAGCCCTCCGTAAGGGGATTCATGGTCACTGTTACTGTTGGTTTCTGTCCCTGGCCAAGTGGGGTACAATCAAGCCTTGTAATTAACTCCCAAGTAGCAGAGCTAAAAATTGCAAGTGATCCCCATGGAATGCTGCATAATATTTAAATCGATAAAGTCTTAAGGAGTCATCTTGTATTTAGTTATCCGTGTTTTCTTAATTGACATTTCTGTCAATATGTATTCACGTCCCTGGTTAGATCTTGAACTCTGTGAGGGTAGGAGCTCTGCTTCATGCTCCCCTCTCTCTCTCATAGTCAAATCAGGGTGATAACGTAGCAAAGCATTGGGCACATGACCAATGTTTTCTTTAAATATCAATGGTGGGGGAAAAGAAAGAAAAACTAAGATTTTTATATATAAACGATTAGGATAGAATATAATTTCTCATAACAGAGATTTACTGTTTTTTTTCTGAGCAGGTTTGGAAAATACCTTATTTCAGCCAAATAAGCTATTTGTTTAATATGTCATTTATGAAATCTGTATTTTCAAAAAAGAAAGGAAACAGTTTGAAAAGGCAGTAGTTTGAAACATTTTAAAGGGTATGACATTTCTATCTAGTGAGATCTCATCCAAAATTGATTGCTATTTCATATGTTCTCTCTCATTCGAAGTAGACTCTTATTAACCCACCAGCATTCCTGAAAAGTGACATCCCGATGTTTCTCTGTGTGGAGCAGAAGAGCTGTCCACACCGCCAGATGCCCTGGGCTTAGCACATGAACCCCTATATTTTGTCCCCTCTCTCCTCCCTGCAGAACAGACAAACTTTTACAAAATTAACTGCTTAGAAGTAGTACCCCTATGTTCTCTGCAGCATTATTCACAGTTGCCAAGCCATGGAAATAACTGAACTGTCCTTTGATAGATGACTGGATAACGATCTGGTACATACATACAATGGGTTACTATTCAGCCACAAGAAAATATAAAATACTGCCATTTGCACCAACATGGATGGATCTTGAGAATATCATGCTGAATGAAATCAGACAGACAGAAAAAATCAAGAACCATATGATTTCACCCATATGTGGGATATAAAACTGAAAGCAACTAATGAACAAACAAGAAAAACAAACCAACAAAAACTCAGACACAGACAACAGCCTGGTGGTTACCAGAGGGAAGGAAGGTGGGGGAATAATAAAGGGTAAAGGGCATCAAATATATAGTGATGGAAGGAGATTTGACTTTGGGTGGTGGGCACACAATGTAACATACAGATGATGTATCATAGAATTATACACTTGAAACCTGTATAATCCTATTAACCAATGTCTCCTCAATGCATTTAAGTTAAAAAGAAAGAAAGAAAGAAAGAAAGAAAGAAAGAAAGAAAGAAAGAAAGAAAGAAAGAAAGAAAGAAAGAACGAACGAACGTGGGACTAGTGACCAATACAGAACTCATTGCTGTGGTTCTGTTCTGCTTTGAAAGGCTGTCTCTGAGGAATGGCACGATTCCATTTGTAGCTGCTTTCTTATTGTTGAGGTTCTAGAGGGAGTTCCAGGTGGTATTTAAATTAGGAGTTCTCTTTTTGTACATAATCTCTAGGGTAATTTAGCTAGTTCTCCAAAAAGATATTACAATTTTATCAAATGATAGTGTTTTTGAAACAAAATGTGTTGAGTGATTTGTGATTTCTTCACTCACTTAAAAACATCTTCAAAACTAAGCAAATCGAGGGGCATGATGACTTGGTTAATGAGAAAATGTGAGATATCTGGGAAAGAGATTAGCATTAATTGTCTACCATAATACTTAGCACGTTCTCTTATTTCAGCCACACAATAAATCCTATGGGTTGGATACTCTTATTCTGACTTTTGAGGATGAAAAACTAAAGCTCAGAGAGGTTAAGAAACAAAACTAGGAGTATTTCCAAACTTCAAATCCTGCTTTGAGTCACCCATACCTTCAGAACAGTATAAGTAATCCTTGAATAAAGAAAGCAGACTGCAGTCAACAGTCCAATCATGTCACATTTATTAAAAGTCTCCTTGACTCAGGATTAGTCTCTCTTCCAGGGGTCATTTGTTTAATTTTCTAGCCATCAGGGATTACCTCCCTTAAAGTCCACAGAATAGGTAACAAGTATTATCTTCCCAAAAGTTATGGGGACTCTCACTCCGAACTCTTTATTAAAATATTACCTATGGAAAGCAAAGATACAGGATGATTCTACTTGACTAAGGATTATAGTGCATTGCTATGAAGAAAGAAATAGTTCTTTATTTCTAGAGTTTACTCATTATGTACAGACTGACCAGTGAAGAAATAATCAGTCTTGACTTTGTAACTTTGAAAACAGCACAGCTTCAACTCATGTTTTCTAGGTTCACATTGTTTTCCACAGAGTGACAGCCCGTGGGTGGGGGCCGATCTGCTTTCAGAGACTGGGAGCTCCTTGAAGACAGGGTTTATATCTTTTTAAAATATTTTTATGGATTTCAGAGAGGAAGGAAGAGGGAGAGGGATAGAAACATCAATGATGAGAGAGAATCATTGACTGTCTGCCTCCTGCACCCCTCACACTGGGATCGAACCTGCAACCCAGGTATGTGACCTGACCAGGGATTGAACTGTGACCTCCTGGTTCATAGGTCGATGCTCAACCACTGAGCCATGCCATGCCAGCCAGCCAGGGTTTATATCGTTTAGTGTATTATGTCAAGTTCCTACTACAGTGACAAGAACATGGTAGGTACGTTCTCTGTAAAAGGTGGCTCAGTGAAAGAATGAATGGATTTGGTATGTCTCTTACACTTACAGAGCATTTGGTATAAATATTGAAAATGTAAACTCCAAAGGAGGAGGAAACTTTATTTTTAAGTAATTTTATACTTGTTAAAATTGTTACAACACCTTTATTACAGTAGGAAAAAATTGGACTAAATATTGTTTTTAGTAAATATGCATATATGAGCTAGAGCAAAAGGTAACTTTATTAAAATGATTCATTTAAAACCCAAAAGAGAATGTATTTTAAAATCCATCCAGATTCAAGAAAAAGAAGGAAAAGGTCACGGTTGTGCTTCATGGGACTGTTTGCATGGCACATGCGCTGGTTCTTGGGTTAGAACAGTACTGTGAAGCATGGTCACATCTTTCAAACATGAAAGATGTATCTTTCTTTGTAAATGTTCATAATGGGACACTTTACAGTTTGTGATTTTACATTGCTAAATTTTCTTCCAGTCTAAGGTTTCTGAGATTCTCAGATTCTTCAGGTATTAACTTGGACCATGGGCTCAAGGATCACAGCTAAGGCTGAATGAACACTTACACTGCCCTGGGTGCTATTCTAAGCACTTGAATGGATTAATTCACTGAGTCTTCACAACTAGCCTAAGACATTGGTATTTTCACTCCATTTTATAGATGAGGGAATAGAGGCACAGACAAATTAAGTAACATGCTCCAAGTCATATAGTTGGTAAGTGGTCAAACTCTGGTCTGAACCAATAGTGCCATTCCAGATTCTGTGGACTGACTCACTATGTACACTGCCCTACTTAGGGGGCAGTGGGAGAAGATGAAGAAATCATACCCACAAGGAGAAGGCACTCAACACCAGAAAGGAGGTGTAGCTAAACTGAGTGGTCCACCAAGGCCAGCACCCTCAGTTTATTACTCACAGGTGGCAACAAGATTAGGTGGTCCCTGGATGTCTGAGCATAGATTCCTACTTCCTCAGACTCTATGGAACAGATCATGGCAAATAAACCAATGAGTTTGATTCCCTTAGAAAGTGTATATGTAATTTTGGACCATGTATGTGTCTGTCCTCTGCTTTGAGTCAGTTTGTGGTATGATAAGTCCTGGGATATAATGTACAATATGGTGACTATACACTGAGTGGCCAGATTATTATGATCTCTGAATGCATAATAATCTGGCCACTCAGAGTGTGTGTGTGTGTGTGTGTGTGTGTGTATTAGAGGCCCGGTGCATGAATTTGTGCATGGGTGGGGTCCGGCCACCCTGGCCAGGGGGAGAGGACATGGGTGGTTGGCCAGCCTGCCTGCTGGTCGAACCCCTGGTCGAGGGGACAATTTGCATATTAGCCTTTTATTATATAGTATATACACTGAGTGGCCAGATTATTATGCGTTCAGAGATCATAATAATCTGGCCACTCAGTATAGTTAATACTGTATTATATACTTGCAAATTGATAAGGGAATGGATCTTAAAAGTTTTCATCACAAGAAAAAAAATTTAGTAACTGTGTGTGGTGGTAGATGTTAACTAGTCTTATTATGGTGATCATTTCACAATATATACAAATATAGAATCCGTATGTTGTTCACTTGAAACTAATGTAATATGTTAATTATATCTAAATTTCTTTTAAAGTTTGTGGTATGGAGAGACTTCTAAAATATATATATTAATCTTTTCAATATATGCTTTTCTTTTAGTTTAATGCCTAAGTTAGAATAGTGGTTTTCAATAAAGGAACCCCTCTTGGCAGTATGTGTTTGTGTGTGTGTGTGGCCCGGGATGGGGGGAGGGAGAGCGTTGTCTCAATGATTGTGGCCCTTGCTGGCACTGAGTAGGTAAGTGCTGGGATTCTCAAGCCTCTGCTATGCACACAACATCACACATAAAGAAGAACTGACAGGTGGAAAATTAGTCTAGTTGTCTGGATAGAGAACCTAACTCTATTGGAATAGTATTTTAAAACCCTGTTTTCATATTTTTAAACCCAATTTTAATAAATGTTGAATTTTTCAGAAACACAATTGACGTGTGAATCTAAAGACGATTATTCTTTCTTTTGCTCTGAAGTTTACAGGAGACATTCAGCATTTCTGCAGACTCACAAGTAACACAGATTTGGAGATACTGCTTTCATGGTGATTAGCAGCCAAGTGCAGGCATGTGACTGTTTGATTTGGTTGTCCAGCCTGAGCACTTACGTTATGGAAATATAGATTCTTTGTTAGAAATTCATTTCCTTGTGTCTCTTGTAGATTACACTTGGGTTCTTATAAGGATTTTTTTTAAAGTGAATGTGTAGGTAAGTTAAATTACCCATGAATTTTATTTCAGTATGTAAATGAGGCCATACAAAATGATGTTTCTCAGAGGAGGTGTTGTGAGTGATAGAATTGAGAAGCCCTGGATTAAATTGCATTAGGAGCCATAACCACCCAGAGTCATTAATTATACTCTTCAAAATTTTATAGCAATTTTAACTCTAGGTAATTTAATCACCTAAGAATTGTCTTCTTTTTAAAAAAAATATATTTTAATTGATTTCAGAGATGAAGGGAGAGGGAGAGAGAGAGATAGAAACATCAATGATGAGAGAGAATCATTGATCAGCTGCCTCCTGCATGCCCCCTACTGGGGATGAAGCCCTCAACCCAGGCATGTGACCTGACCTGAAATCAAACCGTGACCTCCTAGTTCATAGCTCTATGCTCAACCACTGAGACATGCCAGCTGGGCTGATCTCCTTTTTTGAGTATCATGTGGCATAATGCCAACAGAGTTAGGTTCTATGTTCACACAATTGAGTAACTGCTTTGTAGTTAGTCTGAGTTTCACTAAATCCAAAAGCCATAGAGGAATTGAGGTGTCTTCTGGCGATGGTTCTCCTCATTTCCCTGCTGCTTTTATTTTTCTAGTTCTTCTCTGAAAGAACATTGGAATCAGAATGGAACTAATACCATTGAGCAAAAGGGCAAAGTTATTTCTCTTAAAAGAAAAGCTCGTTTCTTCACCATGGTAACTGGTATATCTCATATGACATACATACCACATGGCCTGGGAAATATGAATCCTTTCAGAAATCAGTTTCTACCAGAGCATAATGAGTTTCATGTTCACGTCGCAAGGATTAGAATAAGGTAACACTTAAGGTTGATTTAACTCAAATGATTCCTTTGGTAGCTTGTGGCATTTATCTTGCAGTTTGCAAGAGATAACACCAGCTTTTCACTTTTTAAAAAAGCTTAATGAAAGTAAACCCATGGACACAGACAGTGGGGTGGTGAAGGCCTGGGGTGGGGCGGGAACCGGGTGGAGTGAGGAGGGGGAGGACATCTTAATACTCTCAACAATAAAGATTTAAAAAAATAAAAGAAAGTGAACCGTACACTATGGACACAAGATACATGCATTCTACCAATTCCTAGAAATGGCACAAACCCATTTCCTGTGAGTGTTAAGACCATGAAAACACCCCAAGGTTTCCTCTTCCATCTACTTTTCAGATGTGTATTTGTCGCCAACATACTCAAGTGAAACCAAAAGCAAAAGTTAAAAATCGCAGCTGAGCATAACATTCCTGTGGCCATTGCTCTTTAATTATGGTAGCTAAAACCTTTGGTTCTGATTTAAAGTTAGGATGTTTGACAAAGGACTAATAAAGGAAAGGAAGAGGAAACCCTTTGATAAGTATGCATCACATCTTGGGAGAGGTAAAATGAAAATGCTTCACTCAACTTTTGAATAATATCCTTTTGCCTTTTTCTTGGAAACACCTTTTGTTCAGTTATCTCTTTTCAGTTAATTTCTCTGACAAGCTCTTCTAACCATTGTACTTCCTAAGTGCGCTTTCCCAGTCTGAGGAAACCTTACATTCAGTAGATCTAGTTTGGTAGGCATTCAGAATTTGAGTAAGTCCTGAAGGCTCTGGTGGCTTCATATCCAATGACTCACATACACACAGGTTTTTATAGCCAGATACTCATCTGTTCCTTTCAGGCATCCAATGGGGCATTAGAGGTTTGGGAGCCCAAAGGTTTCTTTATAAGTATATAAATCAACCTAAAATATCTTCATAATCTGGAACTGAGCTAGAAATTGCTGGGAACTTAGAACAAGCCTCTTTAGGCGATTACTCAGAAATGTAATAAAAATTAAGTACGTTTGTTACCTACTATGGAAGTGGAAATTATTCTACTAACCCTAATAGCAAAGTCATAGAATCCTATCCTATGTTAGTCATCAGTGAAAAGTCAGCAGTTATATTTCTATTCCTTAATCCAATTCCTCCTCCTCAAATTTCCCTGTTTGTGTAGACTTGAATTCACAAGATTTTTAAGGAGAGGACACAAGAAAGTAAGATTCCTATACAAAATGGAAACAATTCACTAAAGGGTAATCAGACCCGACAAGAACAAGCAATAGATTGAAGATCACAGTCGTATTTCATTCAATGTTGGATTCCTGTAGGTAACATGGGGCTTAGTAGACACTCAGTAGATGTTTGATAAATAAAGTTATTTTGGTTATTCTTTCATGTACAGCTTTTCCTGTTATAATGTTAGCCTTTTACATTATAAGAATAGTATCACTGAGAATGATCTTACATAAGCTTATGTAACTAAGAACTAGATAATCTCTTAAAATGAATATTCCGCTACATCAAAGTATATATCTTAAAACTTAAAGCATAAGACATTTACATCTTGGCTTAAGAGACTCGCATTATTGTTGCATTATGCTATGTCCATCTGCTCAAGTACTGGATAAATTTAGAGGCTAGTGAGCCAACGTGAAAGATTCATAGTGAATGGATTATTCATCTGCCTCATACTCTGGTACACAGAAATCTTCTGATTTGTAAATTTTACCCAAAAGTCATCTTTATTTTTTTCATGATAAGGGAATTATGAAATGCATACTTGGGTTAAGAATGATTTTGTTTTCCTTATTCACTTTAAAAGAAAAAAAATGGAGTTAATAGTAAAGTGAGTGCTTGCACTGATGCTGAATTTGAGAACTACATTTTTTTCCTTACATTAATATTGCAATATATATGTATCCACACAAACACAAACACACACATAGTTAGAGGGAGGAAGGGTGGCAGGAAGGGAGGGAGGGAGAGAGGGAGGGAGGGGTCTACCTACATTAGGACTGTTCACAAATATTTCTTCCAAGTTATCCATGATTATATGACTTGTTTTTGGCCAATGAAATGTGAATATCGAAGTGAGTGTCACTTCTGAAAAGACACTGTGCAATTCACATGTTTCTTTTTTCCTGTCGAATAAGGAGGTGTGTATTGCGATGGGTCTTGCACTAGCCAAAGCCTCTGGGTGACTCTGCTGAGTGGAACACCCTGAAGGTTCATGTAAGTCCCATGCAATATGTTAATTTCATAAATATTGAATGAGAAAGAGACTTTTGTGTGTTAATCTTCGGAGATCTTAGTGGGTTTGTTTTGTTTTTGTTATAGCGGCATAACCAAACATACTGAGGCAAAACCTAAAATATCCATAAAGGGCATTTTTGTCTTGTACCCTTGAAGGAAAATGCAAGTTTGTGTCTGTTAATAAGCATTGATATGAATCTGAGGGAATAAAAATAAATGAAAGAAGTTTTGAATTCGAACTGCTTTAAAGTTTATAGTTTTGGGGGGCTTCTTTTATAAAGTTGTCAGAAGAGAAGACAAGATGTAAAAGGAAGTTTTATTTGATTGCACTGAGTATTTGGCACGCTCCATAGTTGTAATTTAAATTAAAAGTGACAAGTACTATATTTAGTGTTCATGGTTGTCGACATTTTTCAAAGTTTGTATAATATTTACATTTAGAAAGATACGCTGAGCCCTAAATATCTGTAGCAGGAGAAGTACTTTAAAGTGTAAAACACTGAAAGAAATATGACTTATGGAATGGAAACAGTTTCATTAAATTCTTTAATATGTCTCCTCAGGGTAAACTGGGAAGTATAAGCACATTACTTTAAGATGTATGAGATTTATTTATTTATTTATTTATTTATTTATTTATTTATTTATTGCTGTGGAAAAGGCAAGAGAGAGAGAGAGAGACACGTTCTGGGGTCTTCAGTGACTAAAAGGAAAGATGTTAAAAATTCAATTCAATGGGAGACAAGATAGGCTTTTAGGTATTATGAGAACCAGGATAGTTGATTTCCTCTCCTGTTTCTGTTTTAATTCCTGGACAGCTCCAGGGAGATCGTTGAGAACTGATGTGGGGTTAGGACTATGCTCTGACAACTGTCCCATCTTAATGATACTTCAGGAGATGGAGTCAGATGTGGGACCATGGGGTTTAGGAACCACTGCAGGGTCTGAGTGAATTTCCTGATCTGGAGCCATAATCTCCTACCAAGGCTGAATTGATTATGTGGGGATCAATTGTAAAGACCATTGCTGTGGCATCTGAAATGATTGAATCTGCTGGGTTATGGTTAATTTTATAAATATTGAATGAGCTACAGTCTGCCAAATGGCTTTGCTTTGTTTATTTGGTTTATAGGAAGCAAATGGAAACTTATTATTTTTTGTTTTCAGACTGAAGGGAAAAGGAAACCTCTGTGTAGAATATTAGTTAATATAAATCTTTAAGTTTTAATGAACATTGTTTCACTTATCTCTACTCAATAGTAATTGAGCAAGACACTCTATGCTAGACACTCTATGGTATAGGAAAATGAATAATATTAGCCTCCAATCCAAGGAATCTAGAGTTTAACTGAGGAAATTATAATCTTGTTATATACCTTATACTGGTATTGCATATGACTCAGCGCCACTGATATTTATGATAGCCTTTTAAGAATTTGAAAGTGAAAATGAAAAGATAAAATGAGTTTCTTGTGATTAAAAATGTAAGTTGTTTTCCATGTGAGAAAAGTTCAAAGTGTAACTCTGCCACAAAGAGCTAAGCAATTTGTCCCCCCCCCCCCTTATCCCTGCTCCCACCATTCAAATGCATGTCCTACACAACCTCTGGTCCAGATTACTGAGCAGACATTTCCAAACCACATATAATTAGGCAGAAAAAAAAATTTTAACTGCTATGGCTTGTGATGAATAGTCTTGGATATATGGCTAGGGGTAGGGTGTGACATTTCAGTTATATTTTGATAATTATAGAAAAAAGAAAGTATAGTAATTGAGTTTGGTGGTTGCAACATAGACTTTTCTTTTGATAATGACCAAAATTTCTAGGCTAATATGTTGATAGAAAAGCTGTACAGAATTTACCAGGCTATATGCTGTTAATACTATAGTATTTTTCTTTATCTGAGGATCATTGACTCAGCAATTCCAAGTAAGGTAGCACAAGTAGTAACAGGACAGAAGCCCTCCATCCCTGCCCTGCATATTATTTACGAAAGAGTTCACTCAGCCCATCTACTTACTCTTTGTTTAAATAAAAAAATTAAAGCATTAGAATAGTTTTAAATATTATAACAGACTAGAAACAGAAAATTAAAATTAGAAAAAAAAAAGTGTCCTCAGTGTACACACATTATTACTCAGAAGTGATGGTTGACAAACACCTGTACAACAAAGGAGACAGAAAAACTTAGAAAAGCGCAACAACCTGGGACCCTTTAGTGGAAGGGAGTTGTTTTCCATAGCTCAACAGCCCCTGAGGGAGCAGTTATTTGATGGAAGAGTGGTTCAGTGTGGCCCTGTCACTGTCCTGGGTAAAATGCTACCCTCTTCCCATTAGCATCAACTGCAGACTCCCTAACCGAGCCCCTCCTGGGCTGGCCCAGCGTGCCCTGCCCACCATCACTTCCTGCCATGCTCCAGCCCTTGACTCCTTTGCCTGATCATCCTCAAATGGATCACATGCCACTCTTGTCTTTGGGCCTTCTGCTTTCTTCTTCCTGAAGTCCTTCTTGCTAACTTCTGCTCAGACTCTGATTCTCACCTCTTATGCCACTCATTCAGAGAAGCCTTCACTGGCCCCCCAGAGAGAGAGGTGTGTCCCTGCCATCTCTGTGCCCATAACATCCTGCATCTCCGATGTCCAGCCGATCCCACATCGCATTGGAATTGCTTAACAGCCTTGAGCAGGGGTTGGCCAACGATGGCCCATAGACCAGATTCAACTCATGCCAATTTCTGTAAATTAATTTTTGTTGGAACACTGTTGTTTATTTATTTATTTTTTCAATCCTCACCCAAGGATATTTTTCCCCTGTTGATTCTTTAGAGAGAGTAGAAGGAATAGAGGAGGGAGGGAGGGAGGGAGGGAGGGAGGGAGGGAGGGAGGGAGGGAGGGAGGGAGGGAGGGAGGGAAAGAAACATCGACTGGCTGCCTCCCACATGAGCCCCAACCAGGACCTGGGATCAAATCTGCAACCAAGGTACATGCCCTTGACCGGGAATGGAGCCCGCAACCCTTCCATCTGCAGGTTGATGCTCTAACCACTGAGAAAACCAGCCAGAGCTCCGCTTGCTATTTCTATGGTTCCTTTTGCACTGTGATGGCAGAGTTGAGTAGTTGAGACAGAGATTGTACGTCCCACAAAGCCGAAAATACTTGCTCTTGGGACTTTTCCAAAGAGTTTGCTGACTCCTGATCTTAAGAATAAGCAACCCATTTACCTTATCACTGAATCTCTAATATTTGGCACCTGTATAATATTATGTATTTAGATGCTTCAAAATCATGGCTAATAAGCTCAAGAAATTCCATTCTACTTATGACTTAACATTTATCTAGTTTCAAAGAGGATTTTCAGTGGTATTTTGCCTGTCGCTCTGTAAACTCAATTTATGAAGATAAGGAAACGGTCCAAGACATAGGTTATAAAAAGCAACACAAAGTATTATGTATTCACTTCTTTTGGGCTAAAGAAATCATCTGCTCTTGCCAGTGGCATTAGCTGTGCCTGCTTTTTGGAATTTTCCAAATATCACATACATGATGTCAAAGTGGAAAGCCAGAATCGGCGTGGGGTTTGCCTCCTGTGGCTTTGCTGCTGCTGTTACTGCCTGTGCCATTGGACCCTATGTTGCAGGAACACTTTGATGCAGACAAAGTTTCTGTTCACCTTGCCTGAAACTGGCATGTTTGCCTTTTTATCAATGGCAATATAAAGCCACTGCATACAACATCCAGAAGTCTAGTATCTCTTTACTGTTTGGGTTTGTTTTTTGTTTTTGTTTTTTTAATTAAATCATCATGTTATTAGGGCACCATAGAAAGTTTCATGGACATTTTTTAAAAACAAAATATCTTGAAATGATCCAATGAAAATATCTTTGCCCATATAATATAGAAGTTGGCTTTGTCGTCTTGCTTTAAATCTGCCCCAGCTCCTTGAAGGTTACCGTAAATCTAACAGAGAGTTAGACTGTTTTCTTCATCAGATCGTTGTTAGACAATTGACAACTGGTATATTGAACAGAAGGATAGAGCTCAGCCCTAATAATATAGTTAGATTGTTTGTTCTGGCCCCATATGAGAAGATTAAGTCTTTCTGGATTTGGGGTTCTAGAATTCATTCCTAGCATTGCCAGCCAGCAGGGCCCAACCCATAAACACTAAGAAACAAAACAAAACACACACACACACATACCCCAAAATAAAACACACACAAAAACCAAAAAGAATGTGTTCTAGTCACAACAAACCTTGTATTTTGGTCTTAAAATTGTATTACCGCCTGTAAAGAAAGAGTATCAGCAAATTTGTTAATTCTTTATATATTTTAGTTGGCAAATTAAAGCCATTTTACTTAACATTTCTTAATTAATCATAATATTATCTCTCAGTAGGAGTTGAATGTACTTGCATTTTTACAGTTTGTATCAATTATATTAACCTTATATTTGCCAGCAAGCAATTGTCCTTAGTCAGCATTTTTTACATAAAATGATCCCAACGATAGAACTTAGAAAATTAAGTCATTAATGTGCATTCAAGTGGAGAGTATGGGAAATACTGTCATTAGACCTCTGTCATTAGTATTTTGCCTCCTGAGACTTACAGAAAGGGAGAATTGTGAGCCCCATAAGTTTGGAAAAGGAGGCACAGACCTTTTATTACTCAGTAACATAGGAAGGTCAGGTTATGAACTTTATTGGCTTCTGTTTAGCACTGATATCCACATGACACATTCAACTTCTGTAGGTTGAAAATCTAATCACTTTTCTGTGGTCATTGCTGGTCATTGAAGCTTAAACCTTGCCTTGACTACTGCATAGTACTTGGACACATTGTAACTTAGTTCCTGACTTACTTCCACTGCTAATGTTTAAGGGCAATACTCAGGCATCATACTACTGAATACTGGAAATAGGATTGTTATCCTACAATGTAAATCTTAACTCTTGAAATAGATGCTGATATGGTTGTTGACCTGAAATACCATTCACTGTAACAAAAAAACAACAACACAGTTTGTTGAGCATAGCACAGGAATTCTACTTCCAGGACCCTAAATGATGTTGAGGGCAAATGATGAGGACAAAGAGGCAAGAACTGATGCTCCACGACTATGCAAATTTGCTAATATATTTTAACTTGCTTTGGTCCTCAGAGTCACAACTCAAGTTCGGTCAACAATCACACAGTTGTCACTTTCCCAAATATTCTCTATTTCTGTTCATTCTGTGTGTGTGGGCAGAAGATCTGGGAAAGCTGTGTTATCATTCCTAAAATGCAAAGTGTTCTATTTAGCTTAGAAGCTCTGTTCTTTGTACTAAGAGCTGATATTAGGCAGCTCCAGACATTTGAGAAACTATCAAGAGGAAATGAACCTTGGCATTTAATCCTCAGAACATCTGTAACGGAAACCGAGTGGTCATGATTGTCCCAGACTAAATTTGGGGAGGTGGCCTCAATTTTGTCTCTACCCTTTTCCCCTTCCTTTGGGTTGCATAACACAAGAAGTAGAATTTTTTCCACTGAATCTCTACTAGAATATTTGCTACCCTACTGAATTTTAATCAGGGGATGAATGTGCACTTTGAGTTACTTTAATTTATGTCACCCTTACCAATATTTCTTCATTTTGCTTTACATAAGATCTGTGTGAGATAATTAAATGAATCATACTACCTCATTCTATGGGTGGGTTCCAGCTATCTTTTACAAATACCCCCAAATGCAGTGGCTTCAGGAATAACCTTTTTACTCTGGCTCACAATGTTGTGAGTTGAGAATTCAGGCAGGGTGTGGCTTGATGTTTCTTCTGCATCAGGTAGCACCAGCTGAGGTCAACTGGTAGGATTCAGCTGGGTGGTCATTGCTTGTAAGTCTGGCACCTTTGTGATAGCAGCTGGAAGGCAGGCCTCATACAGGCTTCTCTCCTTTACCATGTAGTCTCTGAGTCTTTCCATATCACCTCTCCAGTAGGAGAGCTGTACTTCTTAGGTGGTAACTCAGGCTTCTAGGGGTGAGCCTTCTAAGAGACCCAGGTGGAAGCTACAAAGTTTCTAGTGACCCTAGGCCCAGAGCCCAGAAGAACATCATGGAGCCCACCAAGGAAAGGAGACATAAACATTGCCTTTCTCTGGAGAATCAAAGAATCCATGGGCATCTTCAGTCTGCCAGAGATGGGTTAGTGAACTGAGTTTCCTCTGGAGTTAAGCATGCCAAACAAAGCCAGCACGCTCGTCACTGACCGTGAGGCTGTATCTCCTGCAAAAGTGATGCGCCGCCCATCCTTCTCTTACCCTCTGCAGCCAATCGAGCGATCATCGTGAGTTTGACCTCTCAAATTTAGCCTCTGGGCATCCCTTGCATAGCTTCCTAACTGGTGTCCCTGTCTTGACTTCGTCCTTGCCAGCAGCAGAAGCTAAGAGAAAGTCATGATACAGACTTTCCCTAGAGCTCAGCCCTACGGACACCTTGATTTTGGTCTTCTAGCCTCCAGAACTGTAAGAGAGTAAATATTTAGTGTTTTAAGCCACCTGGTTTGTGGCCCTTTTTACGACAGCCCTAAGAAGTTAACATACTAGCTCTAAGGCCTTGGATAAATTACTTACCCTCTCCCTCTGTGTACCGTAGTGTTCTCATCCTTAAAATGGCCGTAATAATCAGCCTTGCTTAATAGAGGTTTGGGGTGGATTAAATGAACCAAGATGTAATAACAGCTTAAAACACCACCTGCACACAGTAGTTCTGCAGTCTATAAGCTGTTTTGAATGTTTATGTGTGTCTTCCATTGGGTTGGATACTATGTTCTATTTGTTTTTTATACCTTATTTTTAATATGTTTTTATTGAATTTAGAGAGAGAAAGGTAGAGGGAGAGAGAGATAGAAACATCAGTGATGAGAGAGAATCATCAATTGACTTCCTCCTGCACGCGCCCCACTGGGGATCCAGTGTGCAACTCGGGCATTTGTCCTGACTGGGAATCGAACCCTGACCTCCTGGTTTATAGGTCAGGGCTCAACCTCTGAGCCTCATCGGCCGAGCTATAACTTATTTTAAGAAGTCTAGTGACATAACAGAGAAAGTCAGAGTTCAGAAAAACAAAAACATGGATTCAAGTTCAAGGTGTAAATTTAAGAGCCACTCAGTATAAGGTTTGGAGCCTTAGTTTTCCTCATCTGTAAAACAAGGAAAATAATAACAATTTTGCAGGGTTGTTGCAGAAATTAAAATTTATAAATGTCTTATAAGTAGGCCTTCAAAAATGAGAGAAGTATGTACTTTTCCTCAAAATCACCCAGCAAAGAGCCATGAACATATTAATTGCTCACAAATGACTTTTAATTGGATGTATTAATTAATCCCTTAGTACCTGTTTAAGTGACTTTTTTTTTTTTTTTTACAATTCCGTATTTTTCCTCAAAATATTCTTGTGGTTTTAATTTTGTGTCCTTTCACTTAAACTCTAAAAGTCATCCCTATCAGGGATTGGAATGCTGAGTAGAAGCACATGATTTTTTTAAAAATGTATCTTTCATTATTTTATGAACTAGCCATCAATCACATCTTCTCCTTGTTTTGTGGAGGGAGAGAAAATGATTTTAACATTCTTGACAAGCTTTCCGTAACTGCATCTTGATGCCAAATAGGTTTTCTCTTCTGCTCATAACTCTATCAGCAGTCTTGCTTAGAATGTTTTATTTCTCTCTGTTGTGCTGTCCCTTTTGAGACAGCCAGTCAACCTGTGTGGCTCACCAGGGGCGTGCCACTCAAATGTGCAATAAGAAAGCCTTTGCAGCACAAGGCTAGGCGATGAGGGTAATTAATAGAAGGCGGCTGAATAAAGTCACTTGGGGGAGATGTCAGGAAGAAATGTGTCACCCCGTGGCATTGCTGCTGTGCTCGTTAACAAGGCTGACACAGCACAGTGGGGACCTGGTGGGAACAGCAGTGCCCACATGGTCTTCTGGCTCTTAGCAGCTGCCCAGTGTCTCGGCTACACTGGGGGCACCACACAGGACATCATTAGGGGTTTTGTGGTGTTGGCAGCTTTTGATTTTGTTCTTTGGGCCTATTTGTGTCCCATTTGTGTCATTACTGCAAGTCTGAGACATAAAGACTTTTAAACTATGAGGGAAAATATTACACGGCCTTAAAGAACTTTCTTAGGATTTCCAGAGAGCCATGTGGTCTTTTTGTTGTTGTTGTTAATCCCCACCTGAGGATATTTTTTCCATTGATTTTCAGAGAGAGTGGAAGGAAGAGAGGAAGGGGGAGAGAGTGTGAGAGGGACAGAGGGAGAGAGAAAGAGAGAGAGAAAGAGAAAGAAACATAGATTGGTTGCATCCTGCACATGCTCTCACTGGAGCCAGGGATAAGAATCTGCAACCCAGGTACATGCCCTGGATTAGGAATTGAACCCATAACCCTTTGATGTGCAGGCTGATGCTCTAACCACTAAGAACACTGGCCAGGGTGAGCCATGTGGTTTTATTAGGGCAGCCTTCTTAGTCATTGCTAAAGGGAGGAATATCTTTGAGCAGTTAGATTTTGTGTCCATACACAAAGAGGGATATATTTAAGTAGAATGTATTTTAATGCTTTGAAAACTGCCTTAAGAAGATTGTGGGCAAGCCTTTTAGGTCACACACAAAGTCATTTACTTGCAGACCAATTGCATTGGAAAGAAATGTTCCAAGTGAATCTCTTTTTCCGATTTTAACTTTGTCTCTGTCAAGATGTATGACTCAATAAAGATGCTGATGATGGCAGGTGAGCATAACATTATAGACAAGGTGTTAATTAAATGGGACTTATTTTTATAGTTATGTAAAAATCATAATTTTTAGACTAGCTTTGCAGGAGCAACTATAAAAATGTCATGTTCTTAATATTTTTAAAACAACAAGAGGAACATTTCTCCACCAATTGAAAAATAAGAAGAAGGCCTTGAAGATAATTTATAAATTAACCAAAGTATTACCAAAGAAATGTAAATTGAAATAACCTACCTTTCAAATTGTATAGTAGCAAAGAATAAAAAAAAGAAGAAGATTGAATGCTGGTGAGTATACAGCGAGACAGGCCCCTTGGAATAAGTTAAATTATTATTATTTTCTGGAAAACAATTTGGCAGTATGTTCATATCCTTCAACCCAATAGTTTTATTTTTAGGAATTACTCCTAAGGAATAATAAGAAATTCCTTGTAAGAATGTATGAAAAAGAATAAAATATCTCAGTATTAGGTATAACTACTTCTTTCACAGAATTATGAAAAAAAAACAGAAATAGTTATAGAGGAATGACTACATGGTAGTGACAAACTCATGGAATCCTGTATGCTGTTGATGAATATTTGATGGTATGTGAATGTGCTCATGATACAAGGAAAATAAAATATAGAATTAGAGATGGACTACTGTCCTATTCTATAGACATTTTATAAATTATAAAAGATAGGAAAACGCACCAAAATGTTAATGATGGGGAATGGCAGGGGAATGGCGATTTATGATTTTAAGATCAATATTTGTCATACTAATTATTGTTTATTAGTTTACAACCAGAAACAAGTGGAACATTAAGTTTTTTGCCTGGAGTCATCTAGAGAGAGGTCCATAGCTCCATAGCCCTGGGGTTTGGGTTGGTCAGTTTGGCCAGCATGTGATTTGCAGGAAGGTATGAGGCTATGGGTTGGTCAGTTTGGCCAGCATGTGATTTGCAGGAAGGTATGATAACCATGGAGGAGAGATCATGAGTAGACCATCAAGGATGCTCCCCATGGAGAAGAGATCCAAACAAATAGAGGTGGACATCTGCACTTACCTGAGCACCAGTGGATGGAGTGTATCTGAGATGAAAGCTGGGTTCTGGGTTCCAAGAAGAATGAGTACTTACCTGTGGGTTGGATGCTAGAGGAAAGCTGAGACTTGATGTCTGGGAGAGCAGGTCAAAGGGACCAGTGTTGGGGTCATATGGCCAAGAGTGCAGATTTGGCTAGAGAAGAGACCAGGGCCAAATTGGTTTTAGGACAAAAGACTGTATTGAATGTTGCTGTAAGAAGGGAAGGTGAAGAACCAGAACCACTGCCGGGCCTCTGCTGGATTTCTTTATGGGTTCCTTCCAACAGAGTGGGGCAGCGCTGGTGGTAATGCTGAAGAGGTGACAAGTGTCAGAGGCAATAAGAGGAGCAGCAGCCATTGGGGTGGGGGAATAATAGAGTTTGAGGAACATAGATGGGGCCAGCACAGACACACGAGAGAAGCAGAAGGAAGGAAGGTGGGCCTCTGACAGTAGAGGGGACTGTCCTTCCCAATATGTTGCAAGGCACTCCAAGGACCCCTTGTTTCCAAATGCAGTGATTCGGGGAGAGAGATGGAGGGCTGGAATTTTCCCAATGCATTTATTGGAGACTGAGCTAGCGAATTTAATTGTTACTCTTACAATGACTCATTCCTCACTGCTGCATTCCCAGGCTGGCGTGCCCTGGCAAATGCAAAACTATTGAAATGTATGAAGAATAATGAAGATAAAACACTTAAGTGTCTCTTTGTATAACAGTAACACAGTGCACAAGAAAAAATGATTTTGTGATTTATATTTTATGATCTATTTAGAAAATAACAAGTTTTTTTTTAAAACTTTCAGATATAGGTATAAAAAAAATTGCCTTCCCTGGACTCTGAAGATTTATCATTTATACATCGGATAATTGGTCTTAGGAAAGAAAGTTATCTTATTATAAAAGTTTATTCATTATATTATGCACTTCATATAGGAGTGAAACAAGTTTGAATAAGAATATGAAATCCTAAAAATAATCTGTCTTTTTAACACATTTTGAACATCACATATTTATAAAATAAAAATTATAATTATTAAAGAAAAGTGACATCTTTAGACTGGGCCAGAAAATAGGCAGGAATGTATTCATTTACTTACTCATTCATCATTATTGAAGAAGTATTTATTAAGCATTTGCTGTGTGGCAGGCATTGTTCAAAGAGCTGGTGTTTCTGAAAGTGATGGTTGCTGGCGGAGGTTTGGGGGCTAGATGAAAAAGGTGAAGGATTAAGAAGTACTAATTGGAATGACAAAATAGTCATAGGGATGTAAAGTACAGCATAGGGGACATAGTCAGCAATATTGTAGTAACTATGTATGGTGCTGGGTGGGTACTGGAAATATCAGGGGTATCACTTTGTATATTATATGGTTATACACTATGCTATACACCTGAAACTAATACAAAATAATATTGAATGTAAACTGCAATTGAAAAATTAAATTTAAAAGGGAAAGGGGCTAGTGTTTCCGTGTGAACTAAGCAGACAGGATCCTGCTCTGATGGACTTTATATTCTCTTGAGGACAGAGTAAGCTGAAAATTTTTCAGATGAGGATGAGCTTCTTAGGGATTTTAAAGAAGAGTGATATGTCAATCTCCAGTGTTGGTAGTGCCTTTGGGGTAGGTCTGGGATCCCTTCCCTTCAGTCTACACCTTCAGGTTGCCAGGTGGCTACACTAGATTGTATAATTGGAGAAAGTCCCTCGGAGGAGCCTGCCAAATGCATACTTACAGCAAGATTGGGTGGGCATTCCTGAGGGAGATAGGAGTGGCTGGGACTGGAAGGTGAGAGGGATAAGAGAGGTAGGAAGAGACCAGGTGACACAGAGCAGTGCCGGCAGGGAGAGGAGGTTGCACTTGGTTTTGACTGAAATTTGATATTTCTAAAAATCACTCTGGCTGCTGTGTGGAAAGTGGACTCTCGGGTGGCAAGAGTGGAGTCAGAGAGGATGTTGGGAGGCTATTGAAATAGGTAAGTGAGCCCAGCTGGTGTTGCTCAGTGGTTGAGCATCAACCTACTAACCAGGAAGTCAAGGTTCGGTTCCGGGTCAGGGCACATGCCCGGGTTGTGAGCTCCATCCCCAGTAGTGAGTGTGCAGGAGGCAGCCGAGCAATGATTCTCTCTCATCATTGATGTTTCTATCTTTCTCCCTTCCTCTCTGAATCAATAAAAATATATTAAAAAGAAATAGGTAAGTGAGAGGTTCTGATGCCTTAGAAGAGGGTAGTGCACCTGGAGATGGAGAAGTCAAGGATGTCCATTAGAGACGCTTGTTGATATCAACCTGACAGCCTGAAGGTGTAGACAGAAGGGAAGGGAGCCCAGCACTACCCCTAGGGCACTACCAACACTGGAGGTTGAGCAGAGGGAGGGGAGACAACACAGGAGATGTAAGGAGTGACGATTTTAATGTGGTCGGAGATGAGAGAGTAAAGTGTTCCAAAAGGAAAGGATGAGACCAAGTCCAGGGGCGGGGCGTTGAGCACCACTGTCAGGTTAGTCGAAACCAGGAGCCTGCTCTTAGCTCCATGATTTGGCTCAGTTCCAGTTATCATATAGATGTCAACCTTCCAAAGACTGTGCCACAGCATGGCTATAAAGAGGAACAAAATGTACAAGCAAGCTGTTTTACTCAACAGTTCATAATTTGGTGCAGTTATATATAACAAGTAATTGTTATGATAGAGGTATAACTTTAAGCAAGAGTGATATGATAAGGAGTGGGGGGGTTATGAGAGTATTAGAATGAGAAGAAATCTCAGAAGTGATGGTCTAATACCCCTTTGTTTTACAAATGAGGAAACTGAGTCCCAGGACATTTAAGAGAATTTGTTCAGGATCACATGGCTGATTAGTAGAAAAGCCAGAGCTATAACCTGGATCCTTGTTTCTCAGGCCATTTTAGGTCTCTCTCTCTCTCTCTTACACACACACACACACACACACACACACACATTCTCACATAGTCATGGTGCACACACACATACAATCATATGGTATTGGATGATAAATATTTAGTTTTAAAAGTGATTTAAAAGAATAATGATGAAAAATAACCCTGTGGAGCATTTTTGATTCATAAAATTTTAGTTAATATTTTTCCTCCAAATGCCATCTAAGGATAAAAAAAATGTTATTTCTTTTTGAATCAAAAAAATGTTAGCATAATAGATCTCTGCATCAGGGTTTGTAATTTACTGGTGTGTTTTTTATTAGGTACAGGAGTTTACCTGTAACAAATATTATTAGTATTTTCTACTGAACTTTTTTATTTGTGCTTGAACACAAACTAGAGTAGACACTGATAAGATCAGATTTGGAATGTAATGCAAAGTCTGGTTTCAGGCGAAAAGAGCAAGAAGGAAATATTTACTGTTTTATCCTACAATGTCAATTAGGCTCAGCTTACTCTAATTTTATTTGCAGTTCTTGGAATATCTGTGAAGCATTTTGATCATTGGGCATTAAGCTCAAGTGTACATTTATCTAGATCATTTTTTAAATAGGTTTTTATTGATTTCAGGGAGGAAGGGAGAGGGAGAGAGAGATAGAAACATGTTGGCCCTGATTGAATAAAGCATCATCCTGTAGACATCTCAGTGCTGCCACATTGCACAGCCCCAGGGCACAACCACCCGCAACTCTGTGACCCTGGGCTGCTGTTCCGCTCTCCACATGGAACTTGGTCCTGGCTCCCCAGGAATCACTCCAGGGATGGCCCTGGGTATGCCCTTGGTTCTGTGAACCTGAAATAGCTTTTCCCTGCCCCTGTTCAAGTAGAGTAAATTAATACTTGAAAAGAATTGGGTGACTTTTCCGACCGTTAGTGTTATGATAAGACAACGGGGGGGGGGGGGGGGGAGTCTACACATCAGTGAACAGAAAAAGATCAGAGTGAGGAGTCATTGGAGAGAGAGAAAAGATAATGACTTTCAAAGCACTTCAAATCCCATCTCCTGAAAAGTAGATTTTGTACTGAAATATAATCCCCTCATCTTCAAGGGTTTAACAGCCCAGTTTTCCTGCTTTAAGTCCGTGGGAGCTCTTCCTCCAACTGATGAACAGGCAAGCTGGCTCCAAGCTCAGAACAACTTTGAAAGAGAATCCAGCCCTGGCTGATTTGGCTTGGTGGTTAGAGCGTCAGCCTGGGGACCGAAGTGTTTGGGTTGGATTCCCAGTCAAGGGCATGTACCTGGGTTGCAGACCCAATCCTGGCCCAAGTCCAAGTGTGTACAGGAGGCAATTGATCAAAGTGTCTCTCTCACATTGATGTTTTTCTATCCCCCTTCCCCTCCTTCCACTCTCTATAAAAATCAATGGAAATATCCTCAGGTGAGGATTAATAAAAAATAAAACAATAAAAAAAGTGAATGTAGACTTTAAGCTATTGAATTTATGATGATATAATCTACTTCATATTTTTTCTTGTTTGTGTTTACCAACCATTAATTTAAAAAGAATACACATGCAAATTCTTTGTCTCTTCCTGAAAATTTCAAAACAAATCATGCCTAGTCAAAAGTATAAGTATGTGATCTCTTATTATGTATTCATAGTAACACGAATAACTGAAAATTACATAGCACTTCCTGTATGCAAGGCACCTAAACATTTCCCAAGTATATTAACTTGATAATCTTCACAACCACCCATATGCTGTAAGGTCTATTGTTAGCCCATTTTAAAATGTGGGTAGGAATTAAGACATTGTTAAATTAAAAATGGAATCATTCCAAAGGAAAACGAAGACACAGATTGGGTAAAGTCAGAACACAAGTGGTTTACGTAGCGTAGGATTTTGGTCATTTAAAATGTGCAAAAATCAGACAGGCAGCTTGGCTCATGTAACAAGCAGGGTGACTTCGGTCAACCCAGTGAGGTCAGATTTGTCTCAAATCCAGTATTGACGTCACAGGCTGGCCTTGGGTAGAAGGAACCATTGTTAGAAAGCTGCTTTCATCACTAATACTGATTTAACGACAGTTAAACTCAAGGAATCAAGGTGTGTATGTTGAGATGATTATAAATTCATGTATCTTGTTCTCTTGTAGTGAGTAAAGAGCACTGAATAAAGGAAAAGAAACAGTATGTGCTATGAATCTTAAAACGGAAACCATATTTCAGTTCTTAGCATATTATCAATATTTTCTTACAAAGTCCTGACAGTTATGCAGATGGATGACCTTAAAACATCAGTTTTAAAGTTGATTTTATTCCAAAATAGATCACTCTATTCATTTTGCCAATATCTTTACAAAGGTAACTAACCTAAAGAAGTCTCTCAACATGAATGGGGCCACTCTGTTGCCAAATGCCACCATGGGGTTAGAGTTGGGCTCTCTGCTTTCAAGCTTGCGACTCTTGGTTTTGGGTGACCCTGAATATGTGAATCTGTCAGCCTCTCCCATGTTATTTTTCGCACAGACAATGTTTGTATTGTGCAGTATACAGTCGTCCAGTGGTCTAGACTTCCTGATGAGATGCGTTCCCTTTGCCATGTGAATTGCATGTGACTTGTTTAGCCACGAGGATGGGTGCAAAGAGGGTGTGGACAGACTTATGCTTTGCTGTGTGGCACAGTGGCTCTTTACAATGGACTGTGGAAGGTATACCTTCTCTTACAATGAACCTCCCACCTTGCAACACATAAAGGCCATGGTGTGGTTCTTCCGATTTCAACATGTCGCTTTATATTTCTTCTTTACGGAAATATAAAATCTCAGACGTTGGCTCACTCCAATTGGACTTAATCCTCAGTGGCCCACTTGTTGCCCAAGGTTGAGAAAGCCATTCTTTTTTTTTTTTTTTTTTTCCAGATCCTCCTCACTTTCCTCATTTGCAAATGGGAACAATTGGATTGTGATAGGGATTAAATGGGTATTAATTAATTAATTAATCTATGTGCCTAAACAGGTTTAAAAAGTAAATGTTAACTATTGTATAAAGTAGAAATATTAATGCCAGATTACCTATTACAGAGTTCGGATGAAAGAGAGCACATCAACCTTAAAACCACTATACAAAAGGCAGGTTACTCTCAAATGATATATCCCAGGCAACGTTACAGTTTACTTAAAACTTATAGTCTATAAATTCTGTGACTTTTCTCAATTCATAGCAGTTGCACTAACATTAAGGATTAACATGGAAAGCCTGACTATTGCCCTTCCTCGGCGTAACTGACTAAATATAGAAATTGTTCTGAGGTTGAAGGCTTCAGCAATGCTGAGCTCTGGGTGAAGAGTCATACATGTCCTGCCCACATGTGACTCAAGATTTACTCTCCTGAACTTCTGATGAATGTAATCATAAGCAACATTGAAAACCCAGGAAATAAGACTTTGTGGAAGACTTGCTGGTGAATTTTTACAATAAGACATCCCTTTGTCATTTCAAACTGGTGACATGTTTGCCCTGCTTTCTTCCTGCCTTAAGTTTCCAATGTCTTTTAAGTAAATTATATCATCGACTATGATCCAGGAGTTAGAAACACGTGCCCCTGGACATCTAATTTTAATTCAAGTCTTCTCAGTAAAGCTCAACATATTGAAGCAGACAGTGCCAGGAAGCCAGACTCCGGGGTCAAAGTCTAGAAGTTCAATAGAAACAGTTGCCTTGGGCTTGGTGGAGGTAGCAATGGACATTTGAATGCTGCGGGATGAGGTCATTGATTTTTTTCTGAGGCAAGGATTATTTTAGTCCTTAGAAATCCTAGGCTTTTTCGAGTTTTAACATACTTGCTATGAAGGGCAGTGAGAGAAAAGAAGCTGGAATGTTCTTTTCAGCAGATTTCAGAGTTAGATTTCCTTTTAACACTTGTTTGGAAGACTAAACATGATGGTATTGTTAGAAGGTATGATCCCCTGTTGAAATGATGTCTCTATGAAGTTCATGTCATTTTATTTATACACACACACACACACACACACACACACACACACAACTATAGAATGAAAAGAAATGGTGGATCCAGACCTGCTTTATAATTCCATGTGGACTATTTTGTCTCTGTTCCACAATCATGATAGTATTTTCCACACTGTGGCCAGAGGGAATCTGATTTACAAAGATGAGCTGAAAATAAAAGTGAAAACAGTGGATTTCTGGCCGGCAGTTATCTTCCAGCTGAATGCAGTCCTAACAAGTCCAAATCAGGCGGTCACCTTTGGCCTCTGCAAGCCCTTAGGGAGTCTGCTGCTCCGCCTGTTGTAACTGTGAATTTTTATTCCTTGAAAAATGCTTTCAATACCTTTCACACTGTTACCCGATATAGATGAGTCACTGGCAGACTATGGTGGTGTTTTGTGGCTATAAAAAATATTTCTAATTAGCTTCAGGTTTCTGCAGTATTTGACTTAGAAGGGGGAAAAAAAACCATAAAAATAAAACACCCCTTCTATGGAATCAGTGTTTTGCTAGGTGTTACGATCTGGCCATCTGTGGACTGTGCCCAAACTGTGGTGCCGGAGATAAATTTCAACCCACCGTGTCCTGTTGCTGCCACTCTGGGAGGTCTGTTAACCATACTCACACACCTAACACTGTGGCCTTGTACCTGGTGTGGTTAAACAGTGGGCTTGTCCATTGCTGCCAGTGGGCTCACTGAGCATTCAGCCAGTGGAGTTCCTTTTCCCTCCTGGTCAATTCCGAACGGTCCACATTTAAATTTCATGACCACAGTACAGTACCGTCTCGGTTTCTTGAGCTTTTGCAGTTATTCAGAGCAGGCCTTCTCCATTCTCACCACGCAGAGATTATGGGTTTACACTCCCACACTGCCACTGAGATAATGACACCAGCTCAAAGCGTACATGTGGACGATCTAATTTTAGTCCGTGGCAGTGAATTCTCCTGTAGAAAGGCGGCCTGTCTCCTTGCTAGGAAGGCCGGGGAATGTACTGAGTCACAACGCCGATGCGGACCCGCGTGGCTCCCAGGGAGTGTGGCCACAGTTCACATTCAGCAGCCCTTGTTTCTGATGACATCACAGCCTCTCCTCCCAGCGCTGTGGACTAGGTAAAAATAGGTTTATGAAACATTGATTAAATGCCGAACAGGAAGGAAATGCCTTCTAATCGATTTCCAATATAGTCCTTGATGTTAGCTCCTACCGTTGAAGGATCTGTTGTGTTTGTGTCTGAGGGTCAGTGCCTGGTGGGGAATGTAGAATCTGAGAGGAGGGACTCGGGCCCACTTCCTGCTGTGCCTGCATAGCCCTGGGAACCCAGGGGGGTTTTTCGCTTGGACACTGGATTTCTTTTGCTGTCAAATGAATATTGTCACCCGAGTGTATTGTCCTTACGACTGGATGAGAGCACACTGTAAAATACAGGATTGGGCCAGGCCGGTGTGGCTCAGTGGTTGAGTGTCGACCTGTGAACCAGGAGGTCAGGTCACATGCCAGGGCTGGATCCCCAATAGGGGGCATGCAGGAGGCAGCTGCTCAATGATTCTCCCTCATCATTGATGTTTCTATCTCTCTCCCTCTCCCTTCCTCTCTGATATCTATAAAAATATATTTAAAAATAATAACAAATAAAAATAAAACGCAGGATCGGGCACAGAGTTAGAAGCCAGTCAAGGATTGTTGCCATTGTTTGTAGGACATTTCTGAATTGTCATCTTCGATGTCCTGGCCATTTAAACTTCCAAGCGGAAATTTAGGATAGCTCTAAAATTAGCTCTGGAGCGGAAATATAGCTGTACTTTTCAAGTAATATGGATTTTGTCATGTTTATGGAGAGTGGAAGCTAACAACAAAACCATGTCACATTTTACCTCCTGACTGTTAAGAATCACTTCGATCGGGGTGTTTTGTTTTGTTTTTTTTATCCCAAAGTTTATTGAATTTTTTAACCGCCGAAGTCAGGCATATTCTGTGATGTCTCAGCATAAAATTCTACAGCTCATAGGCTTTATTTCTTCATGTGGCTCTCCATTTAAATAGTTAACCATTGTTCCAAGAGTTCATTACAAGCTGCTCTATATGAAAGAACCCCTCCCTATTCGATCACATTGTTTGGTTTTATTTTCATAGCAGGTACCAATGTCTGAAATTTTCCTATTTCTTATTTGTTTATTGCCTTCTACTTCCCACTAGAATGGAAGTTTTATGAGAGCGGGGATTTTTCTGTCTAGGTTGCAACTCTTCCCAATTCCTAAAGCTCCTCCTGGGACAGCCGGAGATGGAATAAGTATTTGCATAATGTACGGAGAGGGGGTGATAGGAGGGCACAGCCTCTGCAGGGCTCTGTCTCTTGCCCTTCATTCCACCCTAAGATGATGGAGGAGGCTTGGGGGGCCTTACATGAATCTCAAAGCTCTCAGGCACCCCTTGTTAACTTCCAGAATGTCTTCCTCTCCCAAAATCTTGTGACTTAACACCGTGGGGCAAGTTTTGGCTCTAATGTGATTTATGCAGACTACCTCCACATGGCCAGTGAAATAATGACCGGGTAATTAAGGGTCTATTGCAAAAATTCCACTGACCAGGAGGAGCCACAGTTCATGGTCCAGTTTCGTGTGTCTGTTCTTCTAGTCTGTATTAATCCATGCCCTGGTTTCTGCTTCACATTGGAAGTAAGGGAAGAATGGAATAACCATCTCGGGCATGGAAGCTGAACTTGCCGTTTAAAGATGGAAGACCTCAGGTCACTCTAGGGTTGGATGGAGGCAGCAGTTAACCTGATTGGGATCCAAAGCCTTCCTAAAATGATGGTGTCTGGTCTCCATTTCCAACCCTGCCTTTGCTCTCTTCCTCTTTTATCTGCAATACTCATCAGTAAACACACATCCTCGCTCTTGGAAACAGAGACTAGGGTCTTATCTTCTGAAATACTGTTCAGAGACCAGGGCAGAACCTCTGCTCTCGGAAAGGCTGGGGGGTCAGAGCAACGGTGGGGCCTTGGATGACGTGTTTGCCAGTTTGTCTGGCAGTGGGCAGGGCTTTCAGGTGAGGTTTGGTTAGGCAGGGAGAGGGAAGGTTTAGAAAAGTTTAGGAAACAAAATGATAGCTACAGAGTTGGTCCAAAATAGGGTTCACAGGTTGCAGGCAGAAGGTGACACAGGCCACTTCCTGGCTAAGAAAGCCGGAGGCAGGAGAAGGAAACCAAAGGGGACAGATCAGCTCCTGGAGCCCCGCCCATCACTGACCCACCCTGTGTCCCACTCGTCCAGGTGTCATGCCTTCCCCTCACTTCTCCACTCTCCATCCAGTGGTTTCCCCAGACTCTGAATTCCCCCACACCCCTCAAAAAATAAACAACACGAACCAATGAATAATAGAGCGATTTTTGGCAAATGCTGTCACAGCCTTTTTTTGAGAAAACACACACCATAACATTAAGCTTCTCAGGCTCTTTGGTGAGGAATATAAATGTGTGGGAGAATGACCTCAGAGTTCCCGGGATGCCACACCAGCCGTGACACTGGGCGTCGTTCACTCCGAGGTCCCCCTGCAAGCCTCCCACGCCGTGGAGCCTCCACAGGGCTGCTTCTCACACAGCCCCTCGTGTGACTGCATCTGTGGTGAGGAAGCTAAAAATACCTGCCAGGGTGGCAGTGTAGACTGGCGTTATGTCACCAGCTTCGGGATCCACGCAACGGGTGTAAGAAAATGATCCGCAAGCACCAACATCCACGTCTCCAGTGTCTGTAGGACCTGGAAACAGAGGAGGAGGGCCAAGACCAAACCCAAATACTGCCCCATACTGTATTTTTTGAGGTCCCGTACATTTAGGATTGGAGAAACTCTCCTCTTCTCTTGCCAGTGAATTCACCCTGGATACTAATTTAAATATACGGATGTTGGTTACTGTTGTCATGCATCCATTCACTGATAGAACTAGATTTTAATAAAATATGGTTTTAGTAGTTGATACTGAGACAGGGTGTAGTGAAAGAATTTTATTTACTTATCTTCAGTTCAAAAACATTTTTTTTATCATCTTCAAATTTTATTTCATCTAAGTCTTATATCCCACCCCCACCTCCAAAAAAGATTTGTTTCATGTTTTCATGATATACAGACACAATCAGATCAAGGTTTTTTTAATGCTCACCTGAGAGTATGCTTTTATTGATTTGAGAAAGAGCGAGAGAGAGAGAGAGAGAGAGAGAGAGAGAGAGAGAGAGAGAAAGAGAGAGAAACATTGATGTGGGCGACACATCAGTTGGTTGCCTCTCATACATGCCTGACCAGGGGTTGAACCTGCAACCTTCCAGTGTATGGGATGCTCCAACCAACTGAGCCACCTGGCCAGGGCTCAGATCAGTTTTAGGAAACTAAAATAATCTTTGAGACTGCAACAGTAAAAGTGGGATATAAGTGAATTTCAGAACCATTTGGTTGATATGGTATATTAAATGACTTAATCATCCATCCTCTGAATGTGTTAATGCTTAGAGCTGTGCAGTCCAACATGGTAAATACCACTTCAAGTGTAGCTCACCTGAACTGAAGATATGTTACAAGTGTAAAGTACACACTGTATTTCAAAGACTATATATCCTATCTAATAAAAGAGTAATATGCAAATTGACCATCACTCCAACACACAAGATGGCTGCCCCCATGTGATCAAAGATGGCTGCCCCCATGTGGACACAAGATGGCCGCCACAAGATGGCCAGCAGGGGAGGGCAGTTGGGAGGGACCAGGTCTGCAGGGGAGGGCAGTTAGGGGTGACCAAGCCTGCAGGGGAGGGCAGTTAGAGGCAAACAAGCTGACAGGAAGCAGTTAGGCATCAATTAGGCTGGCAGGGGAGTGGTTAGGGGTGATCAGACTGGCAGGAAGAAGCGGTTAGGGGCAATCAGGAAGGCAGGCAGTTGAGCAGTTGGGAGCCAGCAGTCCTGGATTGTGAGAGGGATGTCCGACTGCCCATTTAGGCCCGATCCTACCGAGTTCAGGTCTAAACAGGCAGTCGGACATCCCTCAAGGGGTCCCAGATTGGAGAGGGTGCAGGCTGGGCTGAGGGACACACACCCCCATGCACGAATTTCGTGCACTGGGCCTTTAGTATATATATAATCACCTGTTTATATTTACTTCTTTAAATGTGACATAGAAATTTGATGTTACATATTCCTACTGGGCAGCCCTGCTTTAGATAGACAAAGTGTTCTGGTTGCTGTGTTGAGAAACAGTTAAACACAATGTCACCATCAAGCGGCAACATAAGAAGTTGTTCAGATGTTCTGCCCGGAGAGCTGCCCAGCGCCCTCCCAGCACAAACTGGGAAGGCACATCAATAAAGAAGCGGGCAGGTCCTGCGGAAAAGGGGAGCACTCAGGGCAGCTGGTGGGGTGCATGCAGGTATCTGCAGTGCAAGGTGCTCGGCCCAATCTGTGGACTGGTGAAGGACCTGCCGCTGCCACCGCCGTTCCCACTGATGGAGTGGCAGTGCCTGCAGCCTGCACCTGCCGCTTCCTCCTCCTCCTCCTCTCGGGCCTCCTCCCAGGGATCCTGGCAGCCAGAAAGCACTGTCAGTCAGAGGGCACCTACAGCCTGAGCCAGCAGGAGGTGCCGGGAGCCGGCTGGAGATGGACAGTGCCCTCAAGGTGCCACCCGAGAAGAGACCCATCTAGGCCTGGCTGCCAGCACCAGCACCATGAGGTCAGGGACAGTTTCCACCTGGAGACCCAAGGAGGCCGCTCCCAGGAGCCTTCAGGGAAGTGGCTGCCCCTTCCAGGCCTTGGGGAGCTGCTGCAGGGCCCGGCATACCTGCTGGGGAAGTGTCCCCTCTGCAGCAGCCCCGCCCCTGTCCCAGCGTGGACTGAGGAAAGGGGGAGCACTCAGGGGGTGGGCGTATCCATTGGCCCTCCCGGGTCTTAGCAGGTGTGCAGCTGTGCAGGGCAGGGCACACATGGTGCACACGGTGTGTTCAAGAGTGAGTGTGAGTGTGTGTGTGTGTTTATGTGTGTGCGTGCATGGTATGCAAGTGTACCTGGGGATTGATCTGCAGATATGGTCTGAGTGTGCTGGACTGGGCTCAGGGCCATGTCCATGTCGTTGCTGTGTGCACATGAGGCCGCTGGGAAATCAGGGGGAGGCCATAGCCAGAGGCCATGTGGGCTCCTGGCTCTCAGAACAAATGCTGCTTCGGGCAGATCTGTTTCTGCCGTGTGCCAGAGCCAAGCCCACCCGAGAACACGGACTACAGCCAGGCAGAACAAGGAGCAGAGGACACCTTCTCAGGCCCTGTCATGTGTAGAATGGGGAAAGCAGCCCCTGCCTCCCCTCAACTGGCTGTTGTGAGGATCAGCGGGATGACAGTGGGAAAGAACTTGAAGTCATTAAACTCTGGTCTGCTGTGGGGGAAAGAAAGGAGAAACAGGCAGGTGCATTGTCTGCCGAGTCAATCCTGAGCCCCTTTCCACAGTATTAAGACACACCACCGGTTAGTGCGAGCTGGAAGGAGCGATGGCTCCGGCACCGCGGGAAGAAGGGGATTCCAGGGAACCTCCGTGCAGCAGAGGCAGGCTGAAATGTCGGTGTTTGTCTGTGATTGAGCCCAGTGTCCCTTCCTCTCCAAACGTTCCTCTCATATGCATTGCTGCCCGAGGTTGTCAGCCCTCCAGGCTTATGTTTTAGATATAGTAATTGAGTGGATTGTGTGGTAGGCCCTTAGGCACAGAAGTGGCCATGGTATCTGGACTTTTTCCTTTTAATTATGGCAAATTACATAGAGCATAAACTCTACCATCTTAACCGCTTTTAAGGCTGTAGTTCAGTGGTGTTAAGAACATTCATGTTGTTGAACAACCAATCTCTAGCACTCTTTTCATTTTGCAGTACTGAAACTCTATACCCATTAAACAGCTCCCCATTCCTGCCTGCTCCCATGGTAGATGGACTTTTGTTTTTTTAATTTTTATTTATTTTTATGGGTTTTTTTTATCTTCACCTGAGGATATTTTTTCCATTGATTTCTAGAGAGAGTGGAAGGGAGGGAGAAGCAGGGAGAGGGAGAGAAACATCAGCGTGAGAGAGAGACATCAATTGGTTGCCTCCTGCATGAGCCCCCTACCAGGGCTGTAGAACCTGCAACCAAGGTACGTGTCCTTGACCAGGAATCGAACCCAAGACCCTTCAATCCGTGGGCTGATGCTCTAACCATTGCCCCAGCCAGGGCTGGACTTTTGTTTTTATGAAACTTTTATTTTTCTGAGAAATCTAACTATCTTGTATGTGAATATCCTAGAACAAGAAATGTTCCTATAAGTGATTCTGTACATCTGAGTCTTCCTTGTTGATAAAAGAAGTAAGACTACAAACTTATGCATATGTGTTCTTCAGAAGAATCCCAGTATAATGCATACATTGCATCTCTTAACTCTTTCTGATGTGAATTTTTTATTTGATCCAAATGACTTAAACCCAGCATGTCAATCAGGACCTCCCATTCATGCCAAGGAGCTTCTGCCACCTGGTGGTGTTGCTAGAAGACACAGCAATAGAGATGCCCAACATGATCGCATCACCCAGTCCACATCCCAGCTTCCAGATTTTTCTACTCAAAAAACTAGAAAGAGAGGATGGATCCTAAGTTCAGCTAGTGGGTCTCTCTGTTGCTTCCCAGAGAGTTGTGGGGATTTTTGTCTTTTTATATTGTAGTAACAACATTACTTGACTCAAATATTATCCTTCACTCATTTTGATTAGCAGCAGAGTTTTTTTTAATAGAAGTAACCCAGTAGCAAATCCTACAGTTTTAATAAAATTTATACTAAAATCCTCAGTTAATTACAAAAATAAAAGATTTTATAAAATCTATAGCATGATCTAAGCATCTTTTGAAATGCATTTTAAAAAATGATCTCTTAAATTGTAAGGCTGGTATTCATACATTTGATCAGAGTATCCAAACATGCATATGGACAATGTTTCCCTCTTCCACATTATTTAACCAGCTATATATTACCAGTAGACAAATGGTTTATAGTTAAGTTTGCTTTTAAAACATAAATTTGTATTAATGATCTGTAATCTATTTTAATGAATCACTTTATCTGTTAATACACAGTGAATGAGTATCTACCATTTGCCAAGCCCTGTGCAAAGTGTTGGGATTGAGTGATAAATAAGACATCGTTGTGTCCTTGCGGAATGCACAATGAAAATAAACATGCCTCAGACTTCTTAGGCCTTTGCTTTTTTCTATAAAACAGGAATAAAAATATGAGCCTGATTTCAACAGACTACAACCATTTTTAATATGATTTATAAATTATTTCATAAGGAGAAGAGCCCTACACCTCCGTAACCAGTCTAATGAATAATATTTCACAGTCTCTCATTATTATCCAAAAGTATTGAGACATTGTTGAAGCATTTCTTGACACTCCAATAAGAGAGGACATTCAAACATGTTACTAACATACATGCCATCATACACAACAGCTGAAATAATGTGATAGTAAGATTATGATCTACTAGAAAGTCTAAGAATAAAAAAATACCTTGATGACAAGTGATTGAAGAAACATCTTTCTACATATGCCAAGTGAAATGAGATAAAAGTCATTTTCTCTTGGGTCAAGCTTCCAAAAATGGTTAATTTATTAACCTGAACACTTTTAAAAGTACATAAGAATCTGATGAAGAGGGACTTGAATCATCTAGGTGATTAAATCCCACTGTTCAGTTTTCTCTAAACGTTAGTCTACAGTTAATGCCATAGGGCTACAGAAGGATCTAAGAGAACCCTAATGTTGCATTGTTCTGTCCTGTATGGGAATGTTAACTCAGACATCATTTGTAAGCAGCAGAATTTGATTTGAAGTGAGTTCATCTCAGACTCCTATCTATTGAAGTGCTCAGTGCATCTTACTTGGTGTTGAAGGGACCAGTAAGAGAGTCTCGTGATGCGGCTCTAAGAGCCTAGGATCCTAGCCTTTCCAGGCCTGGGCTCTGTTCCAGCATGTACTTGAACTCATCCTGTGGGTTTGTTGAGGCACTTAATCTCCCTGAGCTTGCATTTCCTCGTCTATAAAAACGGGGGTGGGCTTGGCATTCTGATTTTACAAGAATCGGAACAGTGTCAGAGAAAGGGAACTGGAGGTTTGCAAATGTATTTCCGTGCTTCCTCCTGGACGGGCTCGTTCCCAGGAAGCCGTTGCATTGCAGCCTTGCTGGTGCAAAGGGGCCCTCTTCCAGGCACCCAGCGTCAGTCAACCTGGAGGTCAGCTTCCTCTGGCTGTATTGATCGGTTGGAACGGTTCTTTCTCCTCAACGCTGGAGGAAGAAAATAAATTCCTTCTATCAACTTAGATCATAGAGATGCCTGGTACGACCTAAGGGCATTTCTCATCCTTTTCCCTTCTGAAGTTGACATAACTCCAAGAGTGCAAATCTCAACTTGAGCTTGGAGGAGGCCGGGGCTGGGCAGTGGGAGGCATCTGTAGGCTGAGGAAGCAAACACAGAGGGAGGAGTGGGGGAGGGAGCCCAGGTGCCATTTGCTGAAATGACAGGGTGGGTGGCAAATCTGGGCCGGGATGTGCAGTTACTGGATTGTTCTAATAGAGGACTTTGGAGCCTGAGCCATTTGGACATGCTTCAGGGGATGATGAAAAACCAAAAAAAGGTTTTACAAGTGGAAGGAAGGGTGACAGGTTGTTAAGGGAAAGATATGAGTGATGGACCTCATGAACTAGTTCGAAGGAGCCAGGCTTCCAGCGCACAGAAAGCTGAGACCAGATTACGAAGATGAGCCATTTGTAACATTTCAGAACACGGAGCCTACATTTTGATGTTGGTTGGGGGGGGATGGCTCTTTGAAGTGATGTATTAATATGGTTTAATTGAAGGATACCAGAGTGAATTGACAAGCATTTTTTCTGTGTTGTTTTTTTTTTTATGTTTGTGTGAAAGAAAGTATTTGGATGCATATTCGTGGTTGGGTACATTGAAATCTGCTTTTCTAACAAATAATGCTAAATCTCACAGCTGACGTTTGCCTTCCTGGCTCTCTTCCAAATGTATTACCTGTGTTAGCTGGTTCTCACAGCCACTGGAGGTAGGTTGGCTACTGTCCCGATCTTATACATGAGAAGTCATAGAGGAGTCTGGTCCCCAAATTCTGAGCTGTGAAGGGTCACACCCACTCAGGCTGGCCCCAGAGGTGCGCTCTCCTTTGCATAAAGTGTCACCTTTTCCCTCGGTGCCCTCATGATCACCCCCTCCTTTCGTAGACTGCCAATATTTCCAGGCTTTTTCATCATCGCATAAGCCCCTGTTCATTACACAGAGTGGTTACGCTGGGCTGTAACGTACCCTATAAATCACTAGTAGACACAGAGCTAAGCACCATGCCTCCTACTTTTTCTATTCAGTCCACTCTAATATTTCAATCAATCTGGTGTGTCTGATGTTCATATTAGTGAAACACTTCATCACGAACTATCTTACAGATGCATGCTTACTTCCTAAATGTCTTTATTCTGCCTGCTGCAAGCTTGGCTCTCTGTACTGTTCTCTCCATCAAAGCCTATGGAACCGGATGGTGCTGAGGGAAACTTCTCCGCTGGTCTGTCGGCTCAGGTAAACTGGGAGAACTGCCCGAAAGAGGGAGCACACATTCATGCCTCTTCCTCAGCTGAGCTGTCACTGCTCCGCGGCATGTCATTCCTTTGTGCTCTCAGATACACTTTCTTCAACAAAAAGCTATCGTTACAGTTCTGTGGCACATGTACTATCTCTCCCAAGTGGTTTTATAAGCCTGAGATGGCTTTTAAAACATTATTTTACTCAGACATTGTTTTGAACTAAAGAAGGAATTGAAAATCTACTGGTTTTAGTAAAATAAAGGACTTAAAATTTAAACTTACCCATCTGATCCTACTAACCAGATGTTAATTACATACTGTGGCTCTGCGTTCATTTATTTGCTCAACATCATACTGAGCACTTGGCAGAAGATGCTTCTGGTGGTCCCGTGACTCACCTCTTGGTTGCCCATGTCAAGTCTCCACTTGACTGTGCGTGGGGCCATGACTTATTTCTAACCAATGGAGCGCGGCAAAGGATGGCCATGTTACATGTGTATGATTGCATTGCATAGCATTGCAGCACCTGTCTTTCTCACGCCTGCTGGCTTTGCAGAAGCAAGTTGCTATGTTGTGGGCTGCCCATGTGGCAAGGAGCTTAGGGCAGCCTCTTCAAGCTCTAGGCAACAGCTGATAAAAACGTTCAGTATCACAGTTGTAGGATCTGAATTCTGCCAAAAGAAACAAAAAAGGCAGACCCTTTTCCCATGGAGACCTCAGCACTGGCTGACACCTTTACCATACCCTGGTGAGATCCTAGCAGAGGACCCAGACAAGCCATAGGGACTCCTCCTGACCCACAAACTCTGGGAGATGTTGGGCATTTGTTGTGTTAAGTCCCTGTTTGTGGTTATTCATTACATAGAAATAGTAGTCTGTTGTGTTGCAGACACCAGTTTAGATGTTGGGAATGGGCCATGAACAAAGCGAAGTCTTCCTCCAAGAATCTGACATTTAAATAAACCTAGAACATCTACACGTTAGAGACTTTCATTCATCTCAAATGTAATTTCAGAGTGAGAAGCTCAATAACCTTAGCTAACTGAGAAAGAAAATCCAAATTTGCTTAAAATCTTTCTTTCCAAAGTGGTAGACATTTTACATTGGAGGACTTTATTTTTGGTTCAAAAGAGAACACCAAGTCTTCTGAACAAATGCTAGCGTTGACTTGCCAGGTGATGCTATTCAGGGAAGGAACATGAGGGCGGTGTTGTCAGCTGGGGAGAAGAGTTCACCGCGGACCCCAGTTTCACAGCCTGGACGTGCAGGGTCCTGAGAATGTGCTCACCCAGTACACGCAGCCATTTCAAAAAGAAGGTACTGAAAAGCCTAAATACAAAGCTGCCGGAAGTCACCAGAACAAAAAAGCAATTTCAAAACCAGCCTAGTGATGCTATTTCTAAAGCAAGACTCTTGTCTAAAGGAAAACCTAGAATCATGGTGCATCTTCAGAAGACTGAAATCATATTTGTGAACATGGTGCATACATTAGTCCTGGTGTCCGGGCCGAGTGGCAAGGAGGGCAAGGTCTTGTCTTGAATCTCTACGCAAGCCAAGCTTCACGTGCAGCACCTGACTGCCTGTGCACACGGCCTGGGAAGTTTTATTGGAGCACAACCACAGTCTTTCATTTGCACACTGTCTATGGCTGCTTTCACATGCCATGGACACAGTTGGGGAGTTGCAGAAGAGACTGTTTTGTCCCCAAAACCTAAAATATTCACAGGGAAGTTTTGGTGACGCCTGCTTCAGGATGCTAATCCTGTGAACTATACCTCACATACAACTATTGCTGCCACTCCTGGATGACACAGCCCGGCCCCTGTGGCAGAGTAGTATGCTGGTGCCAACCTTCACGCTGGGAGGGCATCTTTTCATTCATCAATGATAACTATCATCCTGATTTGGCTTATGAGAAGAATCACGCAGTTAATAAGCATTGAATTAGAAAACTGAATCAATACAGTTCATGGGCACGCTTAATCCTTTGCACTCGCTTGCTTTTTTCTCGATTCCTTTATTCTACTCGGGATTTAATTTTTTAAATACCCCAGATTTTACAAAGCGCGGCAGTAGAATAAAAAACTGGAGTTTCTTTTCATACAAACTTATTTATTTGGATTTTTTTATATTTCTAATTATTGATACATTCAAAGAGTAATTTTAATCTCTATAATTTTTCATGGTGTTATATATTTTTTGAAACATTCACCCACATGAAGACCTGGTTTACATTCACATGTTTCGCAAATATAAATCGTCTCTCTTCTTCCTCCTTTGATTTTTCTGTTAGAACAAACAACACAATCTTTGTGTTTTTTGTTAGGGTGAGGTGTGATTATATGGAGCTTTCCATCTAAACGTTGCTCTAAGTTAGTGGATAATAATCTACCCCTGGAAGTTAGTGTACCATCTCTGAATTCTCCAACAAGATCATGTACTAGTTTCCTAATAAATTTCACATGCGTTATCGGTTTTTCTTTTTTGGCATCAGTTGATACGGCATTTACATTTTACTTGTCCTTTCATGCTAATGAAAACAAGAAAAGATACTGGAAAAATAGACAAAAATCCCCCTTCCCCCCACGGTGAAACTACGTGTCGAGTGTGGCTCGACATACGAGCTGCTACCGATGCTAACCATGTCGAGTCACACTCGACATCCGAGTGCAAAAGGTTAATATATTCCATTGTCAAAATTAACTGCTGGGGGTCAAAGGTGTGTTCATGACCACCTCCAGCCTCCCCCAAACACGGCAGTAGTTTGTTACACATAACCTCTGTGTGTAACTGTCATCTTGAAATAATTCAGTTCAGTTAAATTCAGTAGGTTTTCATTTAATCCTCTCTGTATTCATTTCTATTGCTGCCTAAATCAATTACCATAAAATTAGTAGCTTAAAACGTTGAGAATTTGTCTCAGAGCTCTGCAGGTTAGCAGTCCAGCGGGCTTGGCTGGTTTCTTATTCCAGGTCTCATAAGGCTGAAACCACCATGTCAGCAGGGCTGCGTTCCTTCCTGGAGTCTCATTCACATGGTTGGCAGCATTCAGGTCCTTGGGCTGTAGGGTAGGGCCCCCCACGTCCTTGCTGTCTGTGGGAGCCTTTCTTAAGGCCGCCTGAATTCCTTACCTTGGTAGTCCCTCCTTCGTCACACCAGCAATGGCTGCTCAGATTCTTTTCCAGTTTCGAGTCTCTCAGACTTCTCCCTGTGCCTCATCTCTCCTGCTTCCAGGAGAGAACATTCTCTACTTCTAAGGGCTCCTGTTATTAGTTTGTACCCTGTCGGCCATTCCAAGATAATGCCCTATTGTTTAAGTTCTATAACCTAATTACATCTGCAACGTCTCTTTGTCCTGTAACTTAACGTATCCGGCTGCAGGTATGAGAACAAGAACATGGCCCTCTTTGGGGAACTTCTGTCTAACCTAAACATTCTGCATCTCTGCATTCCTCTTGGAGATGCTGAGGAATCAGCACGTGGCCTTGGTGACTGCATTCTCTTTTCCACCTGGGAGACCCTTTTGGTGGGTCATTCCTTTCTATTGCAGCGTCGGAATTTAAAGGTAACCTTTCATCTGGGCCTCCCCATGTTACTCCCATGCAAGACAGTTAAAGAGATCAAGCTTTGATAGCTCAGAATATTTATACTTGGTCATTCCATGGATGAAACATACAGAAGCTGCGCTGCAAAAACGACAGCGCACAGCATGCCCAGCCTGAGGCTGCAGTCCTCACAAAACGTCTGTGACCGTCCTGGCCCCTCCCCTCTCTCTCCTAAACACAAAGCCAGGCGTCAGATGGAAAAACATGTGCGCGCTCTGAAGTTGGGAATGTATCCATTTATTCACGACTGTTCAAATTATAGGTAAATTATCATCTTGCCATGCGATCTAATGTTCTGGTTACCCACTTAATCTGGTTGATGGCCAAGTTTAGAAGAGTTCTTGGACTTGATCCAAGCATGAGAAAACTGGAAGCAAAGTTGAAGTTCAGGCTCTATTATAAGTGCACTCAGGAAATCCTAGAGAGCTAAACAAAGGAGATTCCCACTGGGGACATGGACGTGGGGACTTCCCTTTCCATCACTGACAAGATCCCAGCACAGAGGCACTCAGGAATGTGCACCGGGGCTGCAAATGTGCTCATGAATCCCTGGGGTCTCATGGACACACACATTCTGATGATCCGGGTCTGGAGGGGGATCTTAGACTCCACATTTCTAACCACCGTCCAGGGGGCACAATTCTGCAAGTCCATAGGCCATCCTCTACATGGCCAGAGTTCAGTCTGTGAACAACATGGACAAATTTCTTCCCCAAAGGTTATTTTCTTTCCCAAACTAACTAAGATTTCTAGGTTAGATATATTTATCTTCCTGGGAAAGCCATGTAAGCCATTTGCTCTCTTGACTGGCCTTGGGATTTCAGTGTAATTTTCATGATACTGTATTCCCTCACCAGAGGAAGCACAGCTATGAATAATGCCACTAGTGTTAATTAACTCAAATTTAATAATACGTTTATTAGACTCTATATCAAGTTAAAATTTGGATCCAAGTAGGGTCTTGATGGCAGGGTTAGCATAAGGAAGATAATTTCTTTAAAACGTTTGAAGTATAATTGCAGAATGAGGCAATGTGGTCTAGTAATTTGTGTTGATGAGAAGACATTTAGGGCAGACCAAAATATTCCCTGCCTCCTCCTCCTCCTCCACATCTCTTTTAAGCCCCCTGGATGCTTTGGGAATCCCAGGAACACGCCAGCATTTTTGGATTGGGGAACTGGTCCGGGCAGTGAATTGAAATCTTAGCGTTTGTGTAGCTGCCCCCAGGTCTGAGCTGGGCATATAGCACAGGCTCCACGTTCAAACCTATGGAGGAAACTGCATCCCTTCTTAATGCTTGTGCTGCCTGAAGCTCGGTGTGAGAGCGGCATGCCTGGGAGGAGACTGCCTGCCTGTGTGTTGGCAAGGCCAAATAGGCTTCCTCTCCCCCTTGGCGGCAAGTCCTGATTGAGGGCAGGCAGAGGCCATACCCAAGAGACAGATACCATATCTTTCACCTTCAAGACGGAAGGATTTGAGATGCTTCTAAAGCACTATAACTCAATTTATGGGAGATTCTGAGTCATCAAGATTAGGTTTGGTTACCTTCAAAATGAAGGCATTATCTTCTCAGTGACTTTTTATCCTGTCACTTGGCAGAGGGTGGCTGATTGACAAAAAAAGGCCCCAAAGGAACTCCGTGGGATCCTTCTGAGGTTCTGGGAGCCCAGCATGAATGACGAGCGCCTCTCTCCCCGCCACCGAGATCTCACTGTGCAACAGTGGGAAGCAGTCCTGGTGTTGGGTTTGACTTCCTCACCTCTGGTGGTGTCAGGCTCGCCTCTGGCTGTTTTCATAGGACAGAGGTTCACCGGAAGGCTGGCAGTTGCACTTCTGCCCACCAGCTGGGTCACCTGGGGCACGTTTGTCACTTTCCTCGCCCCTGTTTTCTTATCTATGAAATGGGAATAGCAGTACTTCAGAGGGTTTTGTGAGGATTTTAAGTGTGCACGTCTGAGTGATTAGAGCAGTACCTGGCACAGGTATTTGCTCGGGACGGTTAGCCTTTATTGTTGCATATTTTCTGATGTTCAAAGTACCTGAGGCAACAGCTATGAAATTAGAAGACATGGGTTCAAATCCTGGCTCTTTGCACAAATTAGGGCCTATCGCACAGTCTCTGAAGCTCTTCTCTGTAAAACAGGGGGCATATACCTCTCTGATGGTTATAGTTAATTTAAGCAAAAGCACCGTTTGCGTGAAGAGTCTGGCATTAAGTAGTCACTGGGGGAGAAATGGCTGAAGTCCAGCTCATTATAGCAAACTACTAAAAGGTATTAAATTAACGGGGAGCAAGCAAACTAGCCTTTTCTTTAAATTAGAAATCTATTTGCCCATAAGTATCCACTGTGAACTATGGAAAGAATACAATTTTCCTCTAGTTAGCTCTAATCCTTGTATTTTGATTAGATTAGGTTAAAATTTATATTATTATACTATTACAGTGACATTTATTGAATGGTTTATATACTTTATCTAATCAGTCCTCACCAAAGTCAGGCAATATTATGGTAGGGAATATTATGATCCCTGTTTTATTGCTCATTAGAAATCTGTGGCTCAGAGAGATTAAGTAATTTGCCCAAGGTCACACAGCTACTAAGCAGAGGCAAGGCTGCAACCTAGTTCTTTTTTATTTCAAAGACAGTGCTCTTTATAAATATGATGTTCTCCTTTCCATAAGTCAAGTCAAATCTCTTGATCTCTCAGAGCACTTTTTGTCATCATGACAGTTCAAATTATAGAAGATCAGACATTAGTTTCAGTTCAAAGTAAGAAGCAAAGTAACCAAAGAGAAGAAAGAACTAAAAGCCATAGAAATCAGGTATTGACCCATTTCTGCCACTGACATGCTCTGACATGCCACAGACTGAATCCTTGCATTTCAGTCCTGAAATATCTGCTTCCCAGCCTGGCCAGCGTGGCTCAGAGGTTGAGCATCAACCTATGAACCAGGAGGTCACGGTTCGGTTCGATTCCTGTTCAGGAAACATGCCCAGGTTGTAGGCTTGATCCCCAGTCGGGGGTATGCAGGAGGCAGCTGATCGATGATTCTGTCTCATCATTGATGTTTCTTTCTCTCCCTCTTCCTTCCTTTCTCTGAAAAAAAAAATTTAAAAATATATACGTCTGCTTCCCAAACTACTTTCCTACAGAAGGGCCTTGCGGGCAGTATTTGGTTGGAAGGGGCGGGTGGTGGCTGGAGCTCCTGCCTGGAAGGTCCATTTGCCAAGCAAGCACCTGGCTTGTATCGAGATGCTATGCTTGTTGGGGTGGCTTGATAGAGACTATGGGCTGGAGCCTTCTTGCCAACATCACCAAGTCATGCAAGTGAAAGGCCTTTGACTCGGTCACCAGAGGTACTGAAGGTAGGTGAGGATGAAATGGTCTACTGTGCAGTGTGGCCTGGAGTAACCCAGTATTTAGCAGTGCCACTGCTTTAAACCAGCTGCAAAGAGCAGTCCTACTCTCAATAAACTCTATTTTACAGTAGCCTGGATGGAGAGAGTTAATCTGTTTTTGCTTGACAAGTTGTACTAAAGGATTTCACAGTTTAGTTCATTGCTTTTATAAACAATGTTTTCCCTTCTCTTTCTGAATAGATCTTTTTTTGTAGGAAAATTAGAGCTATCAATCCATCCAGAGTGACACAGTCACGTCACTCCTTCCATCAGATCATCCCTATTAGCTAAGCATAAGCATGTGTGTGGGCTGGGAGACGGGGGGAGCAGAGAAGGATGGAGAGGGAAGAGCTGTGCACAGTGTCGCTGGTGGTGCTAATGCAGCAGAGATTGGCCTCACTGCTTTTGTCACTATTAGGTCCATTTTCTCCCTCTCTCTTACTTTTCCTTTTAAATAGCTCATTCTTGGACACCTTGGAAGTTCCTCTTCTCTCATCTCCTTTACTTTCCATTTAGCAGATGAGTTGCACTGTTAACGCACTCGACTGAGAGACTGTTAAACATACATGTTACCAAAGGTTGGCCATCAACCTCATATGAGAAGAGTGAGGAGCAAAAGTAGAGTAGATGCTGACAAGTCCACTACAGTCCAGATTTGAAGGTAATTGAGGGGGTAATCAAGACAAATGAAAGAAAAGGAAGAAAGACATGAACAAACTGTGGAATTAGGGGTAAACAGGGAGGAGTAAAGGGCCATGGGAAGGTGTTTCCTTGTTTCTCCTCTCGCCAATGACGCTTGGGCCAGCTGAGAGAGCCTTTGTGTTCTCACCTGCAAAATGGGATAATAACAATGCCAGTCTCATGCAGTTGTGAAGACTGAATGAGAAAACCAATGGAAACCAGTTATCCTATATTAATGCTTAAATCCATTCATTATTGTTAGAATTACCACTCTATTCCCCGATAATAATAGCAGATTCCTGCCTTTTAGTCATTCAGAACTCTGTAAGGCATCTTTTAAGATCCTACAAGGCTTAAAAATGGGTCAGAACCTAGTCTTCTCTCATCTCTTCTTTTTCTCCCTCTGTTTTTATCTTTCATATTACAGTCAAGCTAGAGTGAGCACTCCAAAGTTTTCCCCTATAGAGACTGTATAGGAAACTTACCAAAGACTGGCCAACTACCCTGAAGGAAAGCCTTTTTGTTCTTTAATCCTCAGAAGCTATTTTCGCCAAGGGTACTGGCCCCAAGCTTCCTAAGTGTGGCTAATTCTTAGGCCTCTCTCCAGAATAACCAGGTGACAGTCTCCCTCACAGCTCCAGAGAACCATTCTTACAGAAGCCGAGCTCTTCTTTTAATGTGTATTTCTTAGGGTAATTTGCTTGTATAAGGAAACACATATATTTTCAAGTCGGCCTTAAATTCTTAGCTGCTGTCTAATTTCTGCCTCTTACACACACACACACACACACACACACACACACACACACACACACGCCAGCAGTGCCCCCAAACTCTTGCAAAATCCAGTTTAAATCAGTCCATTGCCTTTTATAGCTGGAAGAAACTCAGGAGCCATTTGGTGCCATTGTCTCCATTTTATGGTTGAAGAAATGGTAGTGGGGAGGTTAGGTGACCTGCTAGGATATGTGGTTATTCTGCAGGAGCCTGGAACTTCCCCCACTACATGTCACTGTTTCCCACTTGGAAATGGCAAAACTCCAAGTGAAAGCACCTTCCTGTCTGTAGAGGATAAATGTCTGAAGGAAGTGCCTCCAAGGCCAACTGCAGACAGTATTCAATCCATCACCGGACTTATGTAGATCATGTGACTTCATTGAATTCTCATTATTGGCTCCAGGCATGTCCAGTGTGTCCAAATTATCCCCTAGAATACTCCTTCTTTCTACCTCCATTGGTGGCACAGACTGGAAATATGAATTGTTTTTTAAATTTTTAGATAATGTTTTTGCCAGCAAATCCATTGTAATATGAAAGGAAGGTAGAATTTTCAGGATTAGGTGCCTAGAATATTTTTTAACATATTTTTATTGATTTTAGAGAGGAAGGGAGAGGGAGAGATAGAAACATCAATGATGAAAGAGAATCATTGATCTGCTGCCTCCTGCACGTTCCTCAGTGAGGATCGAGCCCAAAACCCGGGCTCAATGTCAGGTGAAGGAGAGCTGATGACGGCAGGAAGGGAGTGCATAAGAACATGTGCCCTGACTAGGAATTGAACCTTGAACTCCTGATGCTCAACCACTGAGCCACACCGGCTGGGCAAGATGCCTGCTCTTTGAAGCTGATGAACATGACCTTCCCCAGCTTGGTCTCCATTGCATGGAGCAGAACCCTGTGCCACACAACCCCTGGCTCTGACCCAGGATCACTATTGGTAAGCTTGCTGCCACCTGCACAGGGGAAGCTCAGAAATATAACTAGCAGGCCCCCAATCGATTGAGTAGACGTCCTCAAGCCTTCAGGCAGAGAAACATGTTTCCAGCTCCCATGCAGTCATTTGTCTTAAAACTTCTTAATATTTCACATTTTCTTTCTTGAGTTTTAGTTTTCACTGCCTCCCACTGTGAGATTTGCCTTGTGTTATTATTTGACAAACAGCTCTTTCATCTGGCCTCTCTCTGTCTCTCACCCAGATCTGCTGCTCAGTAACTCTTCTGGGGGCAGGGAGACAGGGCTCTTTCCTACTTAGAGTTATGCAGGTTTGCTCAGCGAGACTGTGACTTCATCCAACTTTGGCTCCTTAGGCTTCATGATTACTGAGTAAAGAAGTATTTTGAATCTCAGCAGTTTCATAGAATCACCAAGGGAGCATTGAAAACTAAATGTATTATAGTAATCATTTCACAATATATGTAAGCCAAGTTATTATACTACTATATACCTTAAATTTACACAGTGATGTATGTCAAGTATCCTATCTAATAAAGAGAAAATATGCTAATTGACCATCACGCCCTCACAAGATGGCGGTGCCCACAGCCAATAAAGAGGGAATGTGCTAATTGACTGTCACACCCTCACAAGATGGTGGCACCCACAGCCACAAGATGGTGGCACCAAGTTCCCTCAGCCCAGCCTCATCTAGCCTCAGGCCCCCAGTACCCCTCAGCCCCGCCTCATCCAGCCTCAGCCCCCCAGTCTCCTCAGCCCCACAGGGGAAGGCAGTTGGGGGCAATCGGGCCAGAGGGGAGGGCAGTTGGGGATGATCATGCTGGCAGGGGAGCAGTTAGGCATCAATCAGGCCGGCAGGGGAGCGGTTAGGGGCTTTCAGGCTGGAAAGCAGAGTGGTTAGGGTCAATCAGGCAGGCAGGCAGGCAAGTGGTTAGGAGCCAGCAGTCCCGGATTGTGGCGGGGGATGTCCCAGATTGGAGACATCCCCCAAGGGGTCCAAGATTGGAGAGAGTGCAGGCTGGGCTGAGGGATACCTACCCCCAAACCCCCGTGCACGAATTTCTTGCACCGGGCCTCTAGTCCTACCTAATAATAGACAAATATGCAAATTGACCACACCTCCGACACACCCACAAGCCACGCCCACAAGCCACGCCCATCATCCAATCAGAGTGAGCATGCAAATTAACCCAAACCAAGATGGCTACAGCCACAGAGAGCAAGCTTTCCTAGGTAACAGAGGAAGCCAAGCTTTCCGCCTGCCATTGCCAGGCCTAAGCCTCCACTCAAGCTACAAAGTTTCAATTATAGAAGGTAAACAAATTCAAACAAATGGTGGCAGAATGGAGCTTGAGAGAGCAGGCCAGGGTTGCCGCCGGCAACAGGGGAAGCAAAGCTTTCCACACACCCTGGCTGGGCCCACCTGCTTAAGGCAACAAAGTTTCAATTATAACCCCAACAGAAATGGCTGCCGGCCTCGGAGGGAGCCCCAGGCTTGGCTCCGCTCCAGGATACAAAGTTTCAATTGTAGAAGGAAAATAAATTCCAGATACCAGGGCCTCCGCTTGGGTTGCCAGGGGGTGTGGCCAGCCTGCAAACCACCACAGGCCCCTTGCTCAGGCCGCCCCATGCCCCAAGGGAACCCCCACCTGATCCGTGACACCCTTCAGGGCAAACCAGCTGGCCCCCACCCCTGTACCACACCTCTATCCTATCTAATAAAAGAGTAATATACAGATTGATCATCACTGCAACACACAATATAGCTGCCCCCATGTGGTCAAAGATCCTGCCCCCATGTGGACACAAGATGGCCACCACAAGATGGCCAGCAGGAGAGGGCAGTTGGGAGGCACCCAGCCTGCAAGGGAGGGCAGTTGAGAAGGACCAGGCCTGCAAGGGAGGGCAGTTGGAGGTGATCAACCCTGCAGGAGAGGGCAGTTAGGGGTGACCAGGCCGGCAGAGGAGGGAGTTTGGGGGCAAACAGGCTGGCAGCAGAGTGGTTAGGGGGTGATCAGGCTGGCAGGCAGAAGTGGTTAGGGGCAATCAGGAAGGCAGGCAGGCAAGCAGTTGGGAGCCAGCAGTCCTGGATTGTGAGAGGGATGTCCGACTGCCCGTTTAGGGATCCGACTGCCCACCGGGATCGGGCCTAAATGGGCAGTCGGACATCCCTCGAGGGGTCCCATATTGGAGAGGGTACAGGCTGGGCTGAGGGACAACCCCCCCTCTGTGCACGAATTTCGTGCACCGGGCCTCTAGTATTTCTATAAAACTGAAAGGGAAAAACATGCCAGGCTGGGGCCGTGTTGTAGATCAATTGAAACAATTTCAGAGAGGCCCCAGTATGGGCCTATTGTTTTTAAGTTCCCCCAAAATAATCTAAAGTATAGCCACGGTTCAGAACTACCTACTTGGTTTTCATGTAACAGAGAATAAATCTAAACATAAAAATAAGGAATGTAAACCCAACAGGATTAGCTAGATGGCTCAATGTCAGGTGAAGGAGAGCTGATGACGGCAGGAAGGGAGTGCATAAGAACAGAATGGATTTTTTTTATTGTCTTTTCAAGGGTCATTGATCCAAGGCATCCTTGCGTGTGTTTAGAGTTATAGCCTCAGGGGTGTGTGTGGGGGTGGCTCTGACCTGTGATAAAAGGGCTCTTTGGCCCTGTTAGGCAAGAAGTGGAGGAAAAGAGTGTTCAAAGAACAGCAACGGTTGAGTCCGATTCTAGGTTTTTCTTGCTGGTAGGCAGAAGCATATTCTTTGTATATTGGTCTCCTGTAAGACAGTGACTTCTCCAGTGATGGGAATGTGTCTGTCTCCAGCGCCAGACACAGAGGAGGAGCTGCACTTGGTCTTGTGGAACAAATGAACCAGGGAATCATGAATGAATGAACAGCAAAATCGTACCTATGGGCCAGTTCTTCATTTGCCGGGTTTTATGACGGTCATCAGTGGTCTGAGGCCAGGGCAAATTATGGAAATGAAGGAAGCCACATCCTGCCTTACCAGAGCGAAGTCCTTCAGAAAATTACACCTGACCTTTGAGAAAGTGTGGCTTTCCATGGGTGTCTGGAGCAGCACTGGATCCAGTGTGCTGAAAATAATATTGCTGAGGAACAGCAATTAAAAAAACACCAACTTCATTAAAAATTCCATTTTAAAGCTCTATAAAATCAGATGCTAGATGAGAAAATATAAGAAAACCCATAAAACAACTCGTGGTTAAAAATATATTAGAAAGAAGGCATTTAATTACAGGAATTGATATTACATTATGATGGACTTCAGTATGGGCCAATTGACTATTCATGATTTTGGCTGAAAACTTTATCTTTTCAACCTAAGGCCTTTTAAATGATACTGTTATCAACTAATCAATTAATTCAGTTTTATATTGCAAATGGTGCAATACAATTAAGAAAGGGTATAAAAGTAAAACTTGTTCTTCAGTGCCCTCCCCAGCCAAAATATTGGGAACTTACATAGTGTTTATGCAATACACGTTCCTAAGTTGGAAGAGGAGGTGTGTGTGTAGGGGGGTGCAGGAGATTGGAAAAGGGACAATGAGAATTAAAAGAGCCCGGCCAGTGTGCTCAGTGTTGAGTATCAACCAGTGAATGAGCATCGACCCATGAACGAAGCGGTCACAGGTTTGATTCCTGGTGAGGGCACATGCCCAGGTTGCTGGCTCGATCACCAGTAGGGGACATGCAGGAGGCAACCAACTCATCTCTCTCATCATGTTTCTATCTCTCCAAAATCAATAACAACATAGTTTTTTAAAAAAAGAAATTTAAAAGTGGAAGCAGAAGTGCGGGAGATCAAGCCAGAGCTACTTGTATAATGACACCGATTGATGAAACTGCCTTTACAGTCTAACAAAATTTTTCTATTCAATAAAAATTTTGAATCAAAGTATCATTGTATGCTTTAATTTGGGGGTGGTTATTTTGATGGTAATGGTTCTCCCGGTAATAAAAGACTTAATTGCAGCCTAATTGTAGATGAATTCATTTTTTCACATCCCTAAAGTCCTATTTTACAAAGCACCTTTCCATGTACCTGTTTTTCTATAATCACCCAGGTGGGTTAAATCAAGTCCATGTAATTAATTCTTCACTGTCCACCCACTCCAGAGAGAGATACGGATAATGTTTGTATGTCAGGCAAAAGAAATGGACGTTCTAGATACCTTGTATATTGGTCTCCTGTAGTTTCTTTTCTTGCTTAGTTATTCTAAATTACGCTTCTAGTCCTTTAATCTTCATTTTTATATCATGTGAAATTGGATACCTTTGGTGTTCCCTGAGTCATCTGAATACCAGGAGTGTCTGATGACCAGAGTACACTAGAACTCTGTGATCAGGCTACCTAGACCTGGATGCTTCTTTCTTGCAGCCTAACTTTGGTTGGGCTACTTAACTAAGACTCAGTTTCTTCATCTGTAAAATGAGCAGTTATAACTCATAAGCTATTTGTGAAAATTGATCAAATAATATCTGCAAAGCACTTACCACAGTGCCGGGGCAAAGAGCTGGATGGGTACTGAGTACTAACTTAGCACCAGATATTCCATATGAAGCCATAACACCTACACCCATATATCTCTGAAAGCCAGAAATGCTTCCTCAGTGAATTTTCAACCACTTGTAAATCACATAGTCTGGGTACAGGACTGTGTTCATTAAGCCCAAGATGTGAATGGAACCTTGATTAGCTTAATTAAGTCGGATTTAGTTACATGGAGAGGAGAAAAATCTGAAATGTCCAGTATGGTAGTCTCTGGCTACATGTGCCTACTGAGCACCTGAAGTGTGTCTAATCGGAATTGAGATGGGCTGTCATGTGGAACAGACACCTGATTTTGGACACTTAGTGCAAAAAAAGAAATGTAAAATACCTGTTTAATAATTTACATTGATTAAATGTCAAACTGATAATATTTTGGATATATAGTGTTAAATGAACTATATTATAATTAATTTCGCCTACTTCTTTATGCCTTTTAAAAATAAGCCTATTAGAAAATTTAAATTACATATGTGGCTAACATTCTATTTCTAATGGACTGCACTGTTCTAGGGTGATGCAGCCCAACAGTGAAAAGAAACTATACCGCGGGAAATGACTCAAAGACCTAGTCTGGTGAAAGGAGACAGTCCTAATCCACGTGAGAAAGGAGCCCACATGCCTTCCTTATATGACCTGGTTCAGAACCACTGGGAACTTTGAGGTCACCTGTACCTTTTACACTTAATGACCGTGGAAGGTGACAGGAGTTACAACAAGGGTGGTCATCCTCTGAAAACCCACCAGGCAACAAGGAATTTTCTTTTAATTTAAAAAAATTTATTATTGAGGTAACATCCTACCTAATAAAAGGGAAGTATGCAAATAACCATCACTCCGCTACGCCCATGATTGGGCCAGCGGCAGGCTGGGGGCGGGACTTGGGGTGGCCAATTGGGCTGACAGGATGAGCGGGGTCCCCGCTCGTGAGTCCCCGCCCCCCTTTCTTCCCACAGTCCCCAACGGCTGGCACTGCAGGAGGACCGATGGAGCCGGCGGAAGGCGCCGGTGGCGGAACTCAGGGTGGCCGATTGCATGGCTGCCAGCACCAGTTTTCCGCCAGCACCAGTTTTCCTCTGGCCACCCGCCGATCGGAGCGCCTCCCGATCGGAGTTCCTCTCGGGGTGGCCGATAGCGCTGGCTGGAGGCGCTCCGATCGGCGGGTGGCCAGAGGAAAACTGCTGCTGGCGGAAAACTGGTGCTGGCAGCCAGGTGAAGGAAGGTCTATTGCACGAAACTTCATGCAACGGGCTTCTAGTTTATTAATAAGATTATATAAGTTTCAAGTATACAATTCTATAGCACTAGGGGCCCGGTGCACGAAATTCATGCACTGGGGGTGGGGGGTCCCTCAGCCCAACATGCCCCCTCTCACATACTGGGAGCCCTCAGGCGATGTCCTACTGATGGCTTAGCCCCGATCCCCACAGGAAGCGGGCCTAAGCCGCAGTCTGGCCTCCCTTTGTGGGAGGCAACCGGGCTGGTCAGGGGAAGCCACCAGCCCCATCACCCTGCTGCTGCAGCCACTGCCAGTCACCACAGCCACCAAGGTGTTTTCATCAACATAACCCCAGTCCCTTCACCAAGAAAAAATGACAACTTTCTTTAGGCATTTTCAAGATGTGTCTTTCATAGAATATGCATTTCTTTCTTTCTTTTTATCTTCGTCTAAGGATATGTTTCTATTGACTTTTAGAGAATGTGGAAGAGAAAGGGAAAGACAGAGAGAAACATCAAAGTGAGAGGAACACTTTGATTGGTTGCCTCCTGCATGAGCCCTGATCTGGGCCCCGGCCAGGGAGGAGCCTGCAACCAAGGTACATGCCCTTGATCAGAATCAACCCAGACCCTGCTGTCGGCAGGCCGAGGCAGTATCCACTGAGTCAAACCGGCTAGGGCAGGATATGACATTTCTTAGCCCTCCAGCAGTGGACCTTCATTTTTTTCTCCAGAAGTGTGGTGGAAAAACCCTAGATCACCTTTTTGGATTCTTATTACCCAAGTTACTAAGAATATTACCAGTGGCATACAGGAAGCTTAGCCAATGTGCAGTCAGAAAAGGTGTTTCCTCTATAGTTCACACCAATCACTGGCTGTGCCCTACCCAGGCCTAAAGCCTCTGGCCAAATCTTTAGGCCTGGGAAGGGGACCTCCAGCTCCCTATGATCACAGACACCGCCCATTAGGCAGGGGACCCCAGCTCCCTGCAATCCACCACAGGAGCAGACGCCCTCACAGGAGCAGACCCCCAGTTGCCTGCAATCCATCGCAGACTCCCCACTGGTGCCCTCCTGTGGAGGCTTTCCCGGCCTTGAGCTCGGCCGCACCCCAGCCTCCCTGCGAGGGATCACAGGAGCCGACCCCCAGTCGCCTACGATCCGTTGCGGGCTCCCCACTGGTGCCCAAGACCGGAAAAGCCTCCGGCAGGATGGTTTCCTGGTGGGCGTGGCTGGTGGGCGTGACTCGTGGGTGTAGCGAAGGTATGGTCTATTTGCATATTACTCTATTATTAGGTAGGATATCATCTGTATATTGAATTGTCTGCTCACCACCCAAAGTCTCATCTCCTTCCGTCACCATATATTTGACCCCTTTTGCCCGCTTTGACCTCCCCTCCGGTAACCACCATACTGATGTCTATCTTAATAGCACCCTGTTTGTCTTCTGTAAAATCAGAAATCAAAATAGTAAAATGAAGGTAGAAGAGCTCGCAGGTTTTGCAATCTCAGAGCCTCTTTGTTCAAGAACATCTTTTTTTTTCCCCTTGGCCTTGGTTTGTGTAGTATTTTGGCCAATGGAGTTGAGATATATTTTGAAGTACTTAGCTGGAAAAAAATGTGAGATGTGAAATAAGCCTGAATATAGAGAACTTGAAACCAGAAGAAAAAAGGCACATTTTAAAGCTTTCAGCTTTCTGAAGAAATAACTATTTTGACTTTCAGATAGACAGCTTTTGAGCCTGCCAAGAAAAGGAGTCAGAATTTCAACCAGCCTACCAGAACTTTATTCTCGTTTTCATAGATGCCAAGTTTGAAGGGGCTGTTCTGTCTTCTAGTTCAAGAGCATGCTTTCACTATGTTTTCCGTATCACCCAGTGGGCTCTCTCCAGGCACCCTTTCCACACACAGCCAACAAACCCAAAACATCTTACAGCCTGGGTTTGGGAAATAAAGAAGGGGATGTGGAAGAAAGGATGGAAAAACGGGAACTTCATGGAGCTTCTTCTATGTGCCAGGCACTGTGCTGGGCATTGGCTTGTTTAATTGAGAAAAGTGTGATGGGCTTGAACTGTCCAGAAAGTAAGTTAAAGTATGGAGCTAGAAGCTTCCTGGTCATCCCAGAACAACAGTAACAGTATGGCACACCTCAGACCCTGCATCAGTGTAGACTGAGACTGTTTGTTTCTGTCCATTTTGCATATCTGATTCATGGTATGGCCAGGAATTTCAGGTACAACTCAGGGAGGGAGAGCCCTCTGCCGTGGGCAGCGGGGCCCATTCACTGTGCTGACCTGTTCATCTGCCTTTTGATGAGATTGAAGGGCACGTTTTTGACGTCTACTCATCTTTTCCTTCTGAATTTGTGTCACTTTTGATCACTGCTAGGTTTTCCCTTCTGGAAAATACTCTCTTATGCCATGAATCCCTAGTGGAAAATAGACTTCCCATACAGAACTGATTTTTTGAGCACTAGTGGACTTCCGCGTGAGCAAAGGAGATATTTCTGATGGAAACATTTCTCTGCTCTGAGCAAAGGCCTGTAGAGCAAACTTGTTAGGAGAGCACCTGCCGTACTCAAGGAAAATAATAACCCTGCAAAAATGTGTAGAAAGGACTTTACATACACTTTTCTCTCATGTTCCCAGTAATTTGAAATTGACTTAAATGGGACAAATCAAAGGAAATAACTTTTTTTTTTCGCAGTAGGTGATAGTGCTTTGAACATGTGGGGAAAGAATGGCCCTTCATTCATCGAAATGTGTGTGCAGTGAATAAATAATAACATTAGGATCTGCAACCTACATTTGTGCATAAAATGTCACGTTCTTTGAAAGTGGGTTTTGTGCTGTACATGAACCAATTGTTTTCATACTCCAGAAACATTAATTCATACCAGAAACTTAATTATCCACGTACCCTGTAACTATGCCAACCCTGATTTTTGAAAATCCCCTACCCACTTCTCTTCAGATGAATGCTATCTAGAAAAGAAGTAGTGCTCTTTGTTTTATTTTGTTTTTCCTTAAATTATACTATTTGATGGAACTACCAGGTAACTTACCAGATTTTTATCCTATGCCATTTAGCTGCAGTTTGACCAGCCCTGATGGTGTAGTTTGGATCTTTACAATAAAAGGGAAGAAAAGAAGGGATGAAACTCCTTTTAACTTGCAATATAATATGGTGTTGCCCCAAAGTAATAATACCAGCATTAGGATGAGCTTTGCCAAATTGGAGCTACCATATTAGAAACCACCCACGGTTGTCTATAGAACATAAACACAGCCTTAGACTGAGAATCTTATTAGCAGTGCTGTGGATGTAAAGTAGAGAGCTATCACTTTAAATGTCATTTTAAATATGTGTCAAGTGTTTGCTTGGATCTCTAACAGTCTCAGCTCACAATTCCATTAAGATTTGTTGAGTATTTTCCCCGTGCCAGGTGCTCACTGAACTATTCATATACATTATCTCATTTTGTCCCTGCAGAAGCCTGTGAGCTTATTTCTCCCAGTTGACAAATAAAGAAATTGTAACCTGGAGAAATTAAATAGCTTGACCAAAAGAAATGGAAGTCAAGACTCAAATACAGGTGGGCTCACCCCAAGTCCCGTGCAGGGCTTGATGGCCTTCCGGTAGGTAAGCCAGGAGCCTGTGCTGAAGGGGTAGAAACAGGAATGCCCAGATTGCAGTAGAGAAAAGCAAACAGTGCCAGATTTTTTAATACACTTGCATGACTAGAAATAGGGAAAATGTGCATTTGTGATCTCTGTGGAATATAATTGAGGCACAGCACTGTGATGCGATCCAGTGCTGATGGATCCTCAGAAGAGCCTAATCAGGACCGCACCAGTACTGACCGTGTCTAATATGCAATGATGCCAAATCCTAGAGCCCCTCTCCCACCTAAGAAGATGGGCTCACCCCCATGGAGGCAGGGGTTCACCCCCAGGACTTGGCGTTTCATGTATGGGGCATGCCATATCTCTGCCGTACAGGCTCCTTGTCACAACACGGCAGCCCGTGGTTGGACGATGAAGGAGCTTCGGGTCCCCTGGACTCTTCAGAGGCGCAGCTGCAAGATGGCAGTGGCGCATTTTATGTTCTAAGTGCATCGCATTTTTATAAATATCACAACATCAATTTCGTCTTAGCGAGGCCTAGTAACAAAGCTGCCAACTTCCTCTACCGCCCGAGGAAGTATTATTTATAGTTCATTTGGATGCACTTGGCTCAGCGCCTCGTGGTACCAGAGTTTCTGGGCGTGTGTAGCTGGAGCTTCAGAGGCCGTGTGGGACGGCTCTCCATTCTGTCCGCTCAGCTGCCTGGTGATCTCAAAACAGAACCAAAGTATGTCCTGATGCTTTCGATATCCAGACTGGACCACACCCGCTGGAGGATAAAACTGCAAATGGAAACATCACTAATCCTGTGTTTATCAGTGTGAGATCCTGACCCATCAACAATATCACCTTTTGATTAGTAGGGACGGAGGGCATTGATGAATCTTTCCCCCTCTTGTCATTGGTATTCAATACATACCATGTCCCACAGTTTACAAGTTAGGCACTTGTCACTAAAAAGTAAGTTATTGTTATCATTTTCTTTTTTCAGTTTTTTCATTCATGTTGACAGCAGAATTTTTCACCTTTATTTTAAAACACAGATGAAAGATCTACCAGGTTGAGTTAGGGAGTGTTTTGAGGTATGAATCAACTTTGATCACAGAGATGCAAAATAATAATACACTTTTATAAGAAAGCATTTTTTTACTTAAATCTTCTAAAGAAGGTTATAATGATTCTATTTTCTTGGCCAAAGGTCCAAAAAGAAGGAGGTTAAGTAACCTCAAGAAGAAATGGAAGAGCTCAAAAGGGAACTGAGGGCTCCCTGCCTCTCGCCCTGCATCTCATCCATGAACACACTCGCATCCTTCTCCATCATAGGGAGGTTACCAGGGGACATGGCATCCTGCAGGGAATCTTTCATGTCTTAAATAGTTTCTGAGTTCTGAAAACTGATGGTGGCAAAGCAAACTCTCTTAGGAATGCTGACTCTGCATCCCAGCCCCGCACTATCTAGTGCGGGAGAGGAATGTGAGGAAATAGCTTTCTTTTCAGTAGCCACATTGCCATTTCTTGATGCATTCCCCCTATTTGGATACTTAATTGTTTGAATAATTGGTAACACTACTTTTCTTCTTTCTTAAGAACAGCATCCATCAAGTTTGCTAGAACTTTTTGGTGCCAAAGAAATTAATAGAAATTTAAAAGTCGGGTCAGTATCAACAAACATATTACTCTTCAATTTGTTCAATTCATTCAAGCTCTTTGGATATTTACCCAAAGAAATATTCAATGAAATTTTAATGGAAATTATATATTTCAATGAGAAAGCAAGGGCTTGGTGCTCTCAGTGATGAAGCTGGAGGTTAGTTCAAACAGTGAAAACAGATTTTATTCAGTAACTGCTGATGGTAGGGGACAGAGGGGGCTCCATTCATTTGAAATCACGCAGACTTGACTGGGGGGTTTTAAAGGGAGGATGAGGCAATAGGAAGGGGCACAGGTGGGGCTCAAGTACTGGAGAATCAAAGTTAGGATTCTGTTCTCTCACAGCCATCAAAGCTATCATTCCTGACTATTACATTTCTAAGGAGTGGCTTTTCGAGTCCTGGGCGGAGACACTTTTGAGTTGTGGGAAATAGATCTACATTTCAAAGGGACAGAGGGAAGGAGTCACAATTCTTAGTCCTTTTCAGTAAATGCTCTAAGAAAGGGAGGTCATTGGCCTATCTTCAGACTGTGGGCTAGAAGAAACAGTAAATTCTTTTAACAGCCATGAGCTTTTCCAGACAGGTTCTCAAAGGGACTGGGTCATCCCGGGGATCACCGTGGGCTGCTAGAAGCTAGGCCAACATTTGCTCAAAGGTCTCAATGCAGAAGTTTGAATGGAGTGTTTGTGTGGAGGTTTTATAGTTCTCAGTACTCATGATGCTCTGTCTCCATAAAAAAAGGTGTTATGTCTCTAGAGGAAGGAATATAGTATCTGATTCAAAGATAACAATGAAAAGCTTGATTTTTAAGCTATTCTTTAGTTCCTCTGTGTCACATTAGATGTGAGAATCATGAGCAAGGTTTGACATGTCTTTGATGAATACCTTGTCAATGGTTTCCTGTGTTGGGAGAAAAATAACAGTGGTTTACTTTAGGATGGAAAGAATCAGTTTTAGCTTTTAAACCTGCTTTCATTTATACAAGTCCATTGAACCAGCAATTCCAGTTTCCTAGCTAACTGAAACCCAAGCCTGTGATTTCAACCTGCTGAATGCCTGGGCATCATCCCCTGGCTCCCACTCAGTGGCCGCCTTTTCTAATAGCTCAGCTACAGCCCACTTGCTCTTATGACAAAAGAGGCACAAAAGACATAGGAAGAGCTCTGGCTTTGAGTTGGCACTGTCAGTACCTTTCTCATTTAATCTTTGCTACAATCTCCATTTTATTAATGAGGACACTAATGTTCAGAGAGGTTAAGTAACTGGCTCAAGATCACATCGACAACGATGACGACCTTTGACAGAGCCAGGTCCCTCTAATGTGCATCCTACATCCTAATATCTTGTCACCAATGTATTTACCCACTGATGAGTGAGTGTATCTATAATAATCTGCTTCAAAAAGAGCAGTTTCAGGATTTGTAGGATATTTTTTTGTTGTTGCTTATTTTGTTGTTGTTGCTTATTTTAAAGGGAAAGTCAGCATTTATCCTGTTTTCTGAAGAATATACTTGTCAATATTTCTAACCTCTGAGGAAGACATAGAAATAACTGTAGATATAGATGTAGAAATAACCCACCCTCTGTCAAAATGACACTGAATTTCCCCAGAGACTCTTGTATTTACTATACAGCAGCCAAGACCTATTTAGTAGACTGATCCATTTGGGAACTTCAAGATAAGATTGGGTGTCAAAACCAACGTTCATTTTTCCAGCCCTAGAATTACCATTATGAGGCCGTGGGAAGCACCGGAGAAGCACCATTCCCTGTGCTCTGCAGGGTTCATTGAGAAAACTTCAATGAAGAGAGTATCGGGAATGAGAAAAAAATAAATAAACAAAGCATAAGCATAATGCTTTTCTTTCAACAAACATAGTTAGGTTTTACTCATGAGACATAGTTATGTGTCATGTTTCGTTTTTCTACAAGCCTTATAAAAATAATTACATTAAAAAGTTTCTCTTTTGATTAACATCTCGTTTGACCTATGGTTGATTAAGTCATTATTTCCATAAGTAAATAATTTTTCAGTAAGGGCCAAGGGAGGCTACTTGGGCCAAGGGATAATAAACCATTTTGTCTTGGGAATTCTTTCAAAAGTTGCATTTCAATTAAGATAGTGTTGGATAACAAAGGCAGGGTGGAGTGGAATTATGGATTTGAAGTACTTATCATCCAACACTGAAACAACTCATTAAATCCCTACTGTTAAAGATTACTTCACATTAACATCCACAGAGACTTTCTGCCCCCCAAGTCAATGAAGGCAGCGCTGAGCCACACAAACTGGTGATAAAAGGCTCAGCAGTGACTTGGCTGGAGGCCCAGATGTGGTTCATCCGCTTATAAATTTTACTAGATAATCATAGTCGATTCCAAGCACCTTTTGAAAAATGCTTTTATTTTTTTGTCTTTGGGCATTAGATCTGCATCCAGTTCATCTAATCAACCTTACACTATTAGGAGGAGAGGTAACATCAATTTATTATATTATTTCAAGATTTAATAATGCTGGGGAAGGGCTCATCAGAAATGAACTCCTAATTTAGTATATGCAACTGTCTTCTTGATCTTGGATATTCAACAGATATCTCAAAGGTAATAGGTAGAAGTAACCCTTAAGTCCATTCCCCACTCCACACAAACTCATCAGATGAGTATTATTACCCTGTTTGTCCCATCTTGGTAAATTATATCACCCAGTGGCTCAATTAAAAAAAGTAATGTCTGTCCTTGCCTCTTCTACCTCACTTCCAATAGCACAAGTCCATCAATTCTTCCTCCATAATCTACTTTGAATTTGACCTCTTCTCTAGGCCCAAGCATCATTAGCCTACCCAGTGCCCTTGTCCAAATTTGGAAAAGGCATTACTTTCTCAAGAAACAACCATCTGTTGGAATATTGCTATTCTATACTGGTTTTTCTCCAAAGAAGTCACAAGAATGCCCCTCTACTGGAAAGTTATTGTGACACATTAAGTCATGTGACAGATAAGCAATGTCTGAGATTGTGCTGTGCAGAGCCTGCAGAACCCTGTGTAGCAGCCCTGAGTCAGGCAGCCATCTACCGCAAGACCTAGCTAACTATCCTGCTTCCTCTCCAGCTCTCCTGCTATAGTCTTGTGTGGGGGGTTTTTCCCACAGAGAATCTAGAATGATCTTTTTAAAACCAGACATCAACTGGCCAGTGTAGCTCAGTGGTTGAGGGTTAGCCTATGAACCAGGAGGTCACAGTTCAATTTCCAGTCAGGGCACATGCCCAAGTAGTAGGCTCGATCCCCAGTGTGGGGCCTGCAGGAGGCAGCTGATCAGTGATTCTCTCTCATTATTGATGTTTCTATCTCCCGCTCCCTTCCTATCTAAAATCAATAAAAAATATGAAAAATAAAATCAGGCATCAAATCATGTCCCTCCTCTGCTTGGAACCTCCCAAAAGTGTCCATTTACAATCAAAGTAAAACCAAGCTCCTTTTTATGGCCTACGCTAAGATCAGACCCCTGCCAGCCTCTCCAGTGTTCCCCTGCCCAATGTCTCAGGCTGAAAATTTATCCATAGGCATGGACAGGGCTTAATGACGGGCATCTGCTCTGATTGATGGGCGCCCTTGTCAGGTCAGCCATTAAACATATGAATATCTGCCCTGATTACTTCTTTTGGCTCTGCCCACTTGGCTCTAGCCACACTGATTTTGCTGTTCCTGGAACATACCAACCTTATTTCCATCTGCATTAATCTTCTGGGGCTGCATTAACAAATTACCACAAACTGGTTGACTCAAAATAACAGCAATTTATTCTCTCACAGTGGTGGAGACAAGAAACCCAAGATCAAGATGTTGGCAGGATTGGGTCCATCTGGAGGCACAGAGGGTGAATCTGCCCTATGCCCTCCTCTGAGCTTCTGGTGAATGTTGGCAGTCTTTGGTGTTCCTTGACTTGAGGATGCGTGGCTCCAATTTCTACCTCTGTCTTCATGTGGTCCTCACCCCTCTTTTCTTGTGTTTGTTTCCCCTTTTTGTCTCAAAAGCGAAGAATGGTTATTATATTTTAGGGCTCATCCTAACGTAGGATGATTTCATCTCAAGATCCTTAAGTTCATCTGCAAAAACACTTATTCCAAGTAAGGTCGTCTTCTAAAGTTCCTGGTATACGTGTCTTTTAGAAAGCCACTGTTCAGACCACTGCAATCGATGACAGCTTTTGCACCTGCACTTTTACCCCTTGAATCTTTTTTCACCTGGAAGACAGGGCATTTCTCCTTCACTTGATCCCAGTTTCTTCTCGAGTAATAATTCTTCATAGAGGCCTTCTCTGACCACCTATCTAAAATAGCTTCTCCATCGAACAGACTGTGAAATTACAGCGGTAAGGCTGGGGAGTGTTCGGGAAATGGGGAGGGGGGTAAGAGATCAACCAAAGGACTTGTATGCATGCATGTAAGCATAACCAGTGGACACAAGACACTACGGGGGAAGGGGGGGTGAGGGCATGTGCCAGGGGGTAGGGGAGGCTGGAGGAAGGTCAATGTGTGTGTGGGGGGGGGGAAGGAGACATATGTACTACTATTTGTAATACTTTAAACAATAAAATAAAATAAAAACAGTTTGGTAGGATAAAAAAATAAAATAGCTTCTCCTTGTTACTCTGCATTCTTTCATTCCACTTTTACTTTTCTTTATGGCACTTAAATACCATCTACCATTTCATTGTATGTTTTTATTGGTTATTGTCCCCACTAGAATATGCACTCCATTAGATCAAGGGCTTTATCTTCTTTTTTTTAATACATATATATTTTATTGATTTCAGAGAGGAAGGAAGAGGGAGAGAGAGAGAGAAACATCAGTAGTGAGAGAGAATCATTGACTGGCTGCCTCCTGCTCACCCCACAATGGAGATTGAGCCCGCCACCTGGGCATATGCCCTGACTGGAAATCAAACCATGATCTCCTGGTTCATAGGTCGACGCTCAACCACTGAGCAACACCAGCCAGCTTCTTCTTCTTCTTCTTTTTTAGTCCTCACCCAAGGATATGTGTTAGTTTTTTTAAATTTATTTTAGAGAGAGAGGAAGGAAGACAGTAAGAGAGAAATATTGATGTGAGAGGGAAACATCGATCAGTTGCCTCCTGTATGCTCCCCGACCAGGGGTCAAACCCGCAGCCTTGGTATGTGCCCTGACCAGGATTGAACCCACAACCTTTTGGTGCATGAGATGACACTAGCAAACTGAGCCACACTAGCCAGGGCAAGTGCTTTGTCTTCATCTCAGTATCATCTAGCACAGATGTTAGTATAGTATGTCCCATTGGCCAAATATGTGCTGCCTCCTGTTTTTGTAAAGTTTTATTGGAGCTCAGCCAACCCCATGTTTACATGTTGTTAGTGGCTGCTTTTGTACTATAACAGCAGGGTTGAGGGGTCATGACAGAGACTACCCTTGTGGCCCACAAAGCCTAAAATCTGTACTCTCTGGCCCTTTAAAGAAAGCTGCAGTTGTATGGCATAAGTGTCTGGCTTATCTATACTAATAACTTCCGGACGTCCGACTTCCTTCCGGACAAAGCCATGGTGTTGGGGGCCGAGGCAGAGGCAGTTAGGGACGAGATCAGGCTGGCAAGGGTTTAAGGGCAATCAGGCTGGTAGGGAAGGGCAGTAGGGGATGACCAGGCCAGCAGGGGAGGGCAGTTGGGGGCATTAGGCAGGCAGGCAGGGGAGTGGTTAGGAGCCAATGGTCCTGGATTGTGAGAGGGATGTCCAACTGCCAGTTTGGGATCGGGCCTAAACTGGCAGTTGGACATCCCCCGAGGGGTCCCAGATTGGAGAGGGTGCAGGCCAGGCTGAGGGACATCTCCCTGCCCCCGTGCATGAATTTCGTGCACCAGGCCTCTAGTAGTATATGTTTGTTGATTTATATTGAAAAGGGTTATTTCTAACTAGAGAAATTTAATTTGGTCTTAGGGTTGACATTTTGAAGAGGAAGATATCTGGGTTCTTTTTTCTCTGTTTCTAAGTTAGAATAATTCATAAATGCTCATTTGGATGGTTAAAAGAGGGAGAGGAAATTCTATTAAGATAAGATTACAGAATGCACTTCTTAGATCCCAAATTACTTTGAAGAGTGTTCCATCTTGTTTAATTTTCATAATTATCCGATTAGGTCAGTATTATGCTCTCTATTTCAGATGCATATAAAATGAGGTCACCCAGACAGAAAGAGGCAGAGCCAGGACTCCAACTGGGCTCTAACCATAGGTTCATGGTTACTTCTATTGATTTTACTTCTATCCCACAGCTAACGTCATTTTCCAAAGACAGCAAACCCAGGTATTTCACTGGGGCCACTTCATACTTCTGCCGCTCTCCGTGGACATTTATCCTCATTAGGTATAGCCCAGGCTTCCTAAATCATAAGTATTATGTTACATTTTACTGTACAATGTAAAGATTAAAGATTATCATGGACCTCACAGCATAAGCAATGCTATATGTTTTTGTACCCCCACATTGTCTAGAAAAGTGCAAGATACACATTGAGGCAAGTAATCAGTGATTAGTAAATGTAATTGGATTTTGATATCCAATACAAAATAAAATCAGTGCTATTTGAAGGCCTAAGTGGCTTAAAATATTTTCTTGAAATCTCAACTGGTCATCCACAGGATAAGATAATAGGTACGTGGGTTTAGGTAATTTAGATATTTGTGTCATTAACTGTGGGTTGTTTTGTTTTTTTCACATTCCTCAAACATTTGCTTTAATAAAGAAATATTAAATAAAAAGGCAGAATAGATTTTTTTAAATTAGTGAATAAGGATACTAGCATCAATAATTCTTCTAGAACCTGGAGTAGAGAGATAAGCAGGGACAACTATGAAAGAAGAGATAAAAGATATGGAGGACAGAATGGGAAATTCACTCTCTTTATAATAGGAGTTTCAGAAGAAGAAAAACAAATGAAGGAGAACAAACTGTTATTAAGTAAAGTCTTGAGTATCTTCAGGGACTGACAGGATTAGTGAATGAAGAAGAGACATAGCTACGCCCTGGGAAATTACTGAATTCTAAAACAAGTAGAGGACCTATGAACCGATAATTGTTTGCCCATAAAAGAAAGGTAATCAAACAAGAAACATAGTTTGACCATGCTTGTTGGTAAGCTAATTGCAAAATGTAAGGGGTCAGAGAGTATTCATAAGACTTTGAATTGAAGGGTGAAATTTCACTAGTCATATCATATATGTCATTTCACATATCATCCTAAATGATAGGATGGCTGTTTCATCATTCAATTCTCATAGTGGCTGAGCCTCAGTGTGAGGTGCTGGGGATACACAGCTGAATAAGGCATACTCTCTGCCTACGGGAGTGGGTAGTCAGGTGGGAGGCAAACAATTCCAATAGGTATGGTCTGTGAGAGACCAAGGAAGACTTCTCAGTGACAGAGACTCTGAGCTGGAAATCAGGGAGGAAGGGGTGTTATGAGCAGAAGCAGCAGCATGTACCAAAGTACAAAGGGAAATTCATTTTAATTTAATTATCCTAGTCATGGCCTTTTCTCCACCACTGTGCTTTTTAAAAATTTTATCTTTATTGTTTAAAGTATTACAGAGGTTCCATTTTTCCCCATTGACCCCCCCCCTCCTCCCCACTCCTATCTCTTCCCAGGCCTTCACCCCACTATTATCTGTGTCCAGGGGTTATGCATATATGCATATAAATTATTTGGTTGATCTCTTCCCCCTGCTTCCCTCTGAGGATTCCCAGTCTGTTACATACTTTCATGACACTGCATCTATTTTGTTTGTCTGTTTATTTTGTTCATTAGATTCCACATATCAGTGAGATCATGTAATACTTGGCTTTCTCTGAGTGACTTATTTCGCTTAGCATAATACTACTCTCTAGGTCCCTCATGCTGTCTCAAAGGGTAAGAGATCCTTCTTTTTTACAGCTGCATAGTGTTCCATGGTATAAATGTACCACAGCTTTTTTATTCACTCATCTACTGATGGGCACTTGGGCTGTTTCCAGATCTTAGCTATTGTAACTTGTGCTGCTATGAACATAGGGTTCACCCCTGTGCTTTTAATTTTGCAACACTAGAACACCAGACCAACTATTTCTTTATGCAAATTAACATCTTCATTCATTGTATCAATGATCTTCTCCATATGAAGTGCTCAAATTAAGGCGAAAGTTTAAAAAGGTTAAGTAAGGAAAGAAAAGGACAAGTGTCTTAAAGACAAAGCAACTTGCACCTCTGAGAGTTTGCTATCTCCAGAGTTGAAAGTTTTAATATGAAATATATTGCCTGTCTAATTCATTCACTAAGCCCCACAGTGGAAACCACGCTTGCTCTATGGCTTATGTCATGCTGAATTGGCTGTCAGCATTCAAGTCATAAATAATACTAATGGTGCACAAAAGCCAGGAAATGCAGAAATGAGGCTTTCATTAAAATGTTGACTCACCCAAATCGTACACAGATATTGTCTCTCAATATCTAGATAAACTCTCCAAGGTTGTTTTATGATATGAAAAATGTGCAATATAGTCAAGTTACCATTATAATGAGAACCTTAGACTTTCCCAATTCAGTCTTTTTCTAAGCATTATGGCTTAAATTCTTCACATCATATTACAGAAAAGTTTCATATTAAGGAATAAAAGCAGGTTGTCCTTTGCATTTGTGAGTAATTCTTTTCTCCTGTGGAAATAGGAGCATGCACTGTGGAAGCAATTTTTCAGTACAGGTCACAGATTTCCTGGGTTACTTTCGTCCCTTCCAACCAAGGCCAGCAGCTCCCGCTCTCATTCTGAGGATGTCTGAGAGAGGAGTCACATTGCCTGAGTCGGAAAAGCTGATGGTCTCTATCTATAAGCAAACACTTGGGACAGAACCCCCAGCCTCTCACTGGGCCCTGGCCACAGGCTCTGTTTTATTATGGTAGAAGACCAACCACTCCATATATTTTCAAATTCATTTAATTAACATCAAAGTAATTTTAATTCAATTTTAAAAATATGTATTGACCACCTCTGATGTTCTTGTGTTTAAAACATGCACTAGGGCCCTGCTGGTGTTGCTCAGTGGTTGAGCATCAACCTATGAACCAGGAGGTCAAGGTTCAATTCCCAGTCAGGGCACATGCCTGGTTTGTGGGCTCGATCCCCAGTAGGGGGCATGCAGGAGGCAGCCGATCAATGTTTCTCTCTCGTCATTGATGTTTCTGTCTCTTTCTCCCTTTCCCTTCCTTTCTGAAATCAATAAAAATACATTTTTAAAAATGAAAATAAAGCATGCACTAGGCACAGTACAAAACACATTGATTGAATCATATCTTCTATATACACACACACAAAATTACAATATACAAGGAAAGTGATCAATTAGTCAAGCATTTGCAAGATAGTGTACAATTAAAGAAGTACAAAATATTTTGAGGTTTATAGGGAGAAATTACAGGAAAGAATGGATCAAAGCAAATTCCTAGAAAGGAAACCAGTAAAGAGAAAGTTTGAACAGGATTTTTTTAAACCAAAATTTATTTACTTGAATATATTAATTTTGAATAAATTCAGCCCCACTTGAGAGAAAATTCAAAATACTTTAGGAAAAAAAAGTTTGTGTGTCAATATAAGGAGGCTTTTTAAATGGTTATAATGAAAATATTTTAAAAAGAAAATATTATACTTATACTAAAAATCAAATTAGGGTATAAACCACTTATTAATAAGATTAACATTTATATGAAATATATCTATAAAATATCTTATGAATGATAATCCTGTCAAGTTTTCATTTGAGCTATTATATAGCCAATACATAATGTAAAGGGACTTCTTTAAGAAGAATAAAAAGAGGAGCACAATTATAAAAATAAAATGGCAATAAATACATTTCTATCACTAATCACTTTAAATGTAAATGGATTAAATGCTTCAATCAAAAGACATAGGGTAGCTGAATGGATAAGAAAACAAGACCCATATATATGCTGTCTACGGGAGACTGGCCAGAATGAAAGACACATACAGACTGAAAGTAAAGGGGTGAAAATAAAAGATATTTAATGCAAATGGAAGTGAAAAGGAAACTGGGGTAGCAATACTTATATCAGACAAAATAAATTTTAAAACAAAGGCTATAATAAGAAACAAAGAAGGAATCAATCCAACAACAGGATCTAACCCTTTTAAACATTTATACACCCAAGACAGAGCACCTAAATATATAAAGCAAATATTGATGGACATAAAGGGAGAGATCGACAGTAAAACAGTCATCATAGGGGATTTTTTAACACCCTGTTGAAATCAGTGGATAGATCTTTCAGACAGAAAATCAACAAGGAAACAGTGGCCTTAAATGGCAAACTAGACCAGATGAATTTAATTGATATTTTCAGTACTTTTTTTTTCTTTACAAACAAAAAAATAATAATACATTTAGTACAAAGAAAGGTTATTATGCAGATGCTTCTGGCAGACCTCACTTTCTCTCCAGCAGCTCATGCCTGATACCGCCTCCCTCCACTGGAAAATGGCATTTTGGATTCTTTCTTGACACTGCTTTAAAAAAGGACCCGTTTGCCCTAGCCTGTTTGGCTCAGTGGATAGAGCGTTGGCCAGCAGACTGAAGAGTCCCAAGTACCATTCCGATAAAGGGCATGTACCTTGGTTGCAGGTTCAATCTTCGGCCCTGGTCAGGGCGTGTGTGGGAAGCAACCAATCCATGTGTCCCTCTTACATCAACGTTTCTCTCTGTGTGTGTCTCCCTCTCCTTTCCACTCTCTCTAAAAATCAATGGGAAAATATCGTCTGGTGGGGATTAACAAAAAATAAAATTAAATTTAAAAAGACCCTTCTATCTTTACTCCCTATACGATCCACCTGCAGAAGAGGTGATTTTGCCCATTCTCTAAATACTTTGAGAACAATGACCAATATCTCTAACACTTAGCAGAGCACTTTTGAGTACATTTTCAAGTGTAATCTTCATGCCACTGTCTTGACTATAGATGAAAAAATCAGAAACTTGGATTGAATTGTGGATGAAAGGGTAAGGGAGCATATTTTATGGTGCTGTGTTTTTATTTACTTAGTTCTCTGAAATGTGGATAATTTTATATTTTCTTGTGTGACTTTCAAATAAGAAGTGAAAAGACTTTATTTTTACTTCAGTGATAACTTTTGTGTGTGTCTGTGTTTTTCCTGATTTGGGAAATTATAACTACTAGAAATTTCTTTAATCCTTGCCTATTTTTGTTGTTTATTTTGTTGATTTTTGTGTTTTGTTTTCCTTTCTATTATAAGATTGAAGTGGAACAGAAAAGAATGTGGGTTTAGAGCTAGATGTTTGGATTCTGGTTATTCTACATGTGTGTGTGTAAAGAGAGAGAGAAAGAAACTGAGATACTCAATACAAGTTATCTGAATTCTCTGTCACCCTGGCTCCTCTTGAAAAATGGGAAGAAGAATAATTACCTCGTAGAGTCTTTATGAGGATTAGCTATTTAGCTCATGATAAGCATGTGGTACTAAGCCAGATACTTAATAAGCTGCCTCTTTATCCTCTTCCTAACCTCTGAATATTGGAGGCCATCAAGGATTAGTTCTGAGCCCTCTCTTTTATCTTGCATACTTTCTCTCTAGGTGATCGCATCCATTACTGTAGCTTTAAATTTTATCCAGCTGTCTATCTGCTTTCACCTCTCAAAAGTATATCTCTGATCCTCTCAACTTAGACGTCTCACAGCATCTCAAACCTAACCTGTCTACACCTGAACCTTTGGCCTTGCCCTTCCCCACAGAACTCTCATCAAATCCCCTGTAACAGTATCTCAGATGATGACTGTGTTTGTGTGTACTTTTTCACTTGCTTATCTGTCACCCCACTGGACTTGAAGATCCGAAACAAGAGAAACTATGTTTGTCTTGTGCCTACCACCTTGTCTGAGATGTGGTTGTTACTTAAAAGACACTTTTAAATGATGCGCCCTGTTTTGTTTTGTTTTTGTGTACACTTGTCTCCTTGGTTTTTATTTGTATTTTTAATGAATGTTTTATCAATCATCCTAACCTGTCAGTCAGATGGGAGGAGATGCTGGCTGCCATACCTGTAACTGCTTGCGTTGATGAGACTGGCCTGGATGGTCAGGCAACTTCCACTTTTCTGCCAGCCCTCTCGGTGTCTCTGTGAAGCTGCCTGTCCTGGGCAGGAGGCAGAGGGCAGGCCCTTAGGGAAAGCCACGAGTGCTTCCTAACTGCCTACCAGAGCCACACACAGCTCCAGATCCATTATGGCCCCTCAATCGGGTCTCCATTTGCTTTGTGAATTGCATGTGTATGGCGTTGACATTTTAACTGAATCAGTAATACTCAGAGAATTTGGTAGAATTAATGTATCATAGTTCAGTAAGACTTTAGAGTATACATAATATTTTGTTTTGACTTTAACTTTCTGAAATACTTAATAACGGTTGTAGAAATAACTGAGTAAAAAGATAGCTTTCTCAATTCAAGGAAACCTCACACAGAAAGGAAAGAGATAAATATATCCAAAAGACTGTTTCACAGTGATGTGTATAATTTTGGAAATGTCACTATCATAAACAGAAACTTCTCTCCGTTTTGAAGTTTTGAAAAAAAAAAATCTAATTGCCTGTGGCAATTTTCTGAAAATTTGTTCTCTCCTAGCAGTGAAATCATGTGACATATATTTCATTCAGATTGTGTACAAGAATTTGAGATAATACAGTGCTTTTAAATAAAGCACAGTTGTAAAATCCTTCCATGACTCACTATTTCACATTATTTATTCCAAGGGGTTTAAATCCCTTGGTTTGTCATTCAGGAGCCAGCCACTATTTATAGCCTCCTCTTCCGATCCCCTAGGTCTTCTCCATACCAGCCTTACCACACTATCTGCTAGTCCCTGTCCTCAAACATTTCATAGTCTAGTTGAACAATCCCCTAGGTGAGAATTTTTACTTAAACATACGAGCAGCCATGAGTGTGCCTGCATGCTAAGTAGTTTCATACAAAGAGCCCAGGTGACTGTTGGAAGAACTGGACTCTGGTTTCACTCCCACCACTGAGGAGCTGGATCACTTGATGAGAGCTCACTAAGCTTCACTTTCCCCATTCTTGAGAGAAGGAGATTGAACAAGATGCTCTCCAAATGGCTTAGGGCTCTGAAAGCCTGCATTTTATCTCCCATGTATTGATGGTCTAGAGCAGTGGTTCTCAACCTTTCTAATGCCTCGACCCTTTAATACAGTTCCTCATGTTGTGGTGACCCCCCCTCATGTTGTGTTGAGAACCGCTGCTGTAGAGCCTAAGACCATCGGAAAACACAGATATTTACATTATGATTCGTAACAGTAGCAAAATTACAGTTATGAAGTAGCAACGAAAATAATTTTATGGTTGGGGGTCACCACAACATGAGGAACTGTATTAAAGGGTTGCGGCATTAGAAAGGTTGAGAACCACTGGTCTAGAAGATGTCATTAATTCTCAGGAGATAAGATTTTGCTCAAGCAGCCAATTAACAGTTCAGCCTGTTGAAAGGCGAAAGTCCAGTGAAGTGCTTCTAATGGGTGGTCACTGCTTTTAGTGATAAATCAAGTTGGGCCTCTCATTACTCTAGTGACACTTTCAAGGCTAATTGCTGTGACAACATCTCTGTTTTTGGTAGAACTTGATTTGTAATAAATTCTTTCTCATAGAAAATTTGACAGAAATTTTGAGAACTACCATTTACCATAGAATGTATAAACTTGGCATGTAATTTGACTGGCTTCCTATGGAGGGGGAAAGGTTTAATGGGTAAGATGCTGGCTGTATTCCTCTGATCCACAACCCTCTCTCCTCCTGAGCCTCTCCATTCTCACTGCCATCCTCATAAGTTAAATCCTCATTATCTCTCCGACAGTTTCAGTAATCTGTGGACTTACCTGCCCACCTCCTTTCCCTGCAAGGCACAGTACCATCAGATTAATCTTTCTAAGGCAGGGATATCTGCTGAAAGAGCTACAAATCTTCAGCTTGCTATTCAAGACCATAAACAATACAGATCCAATCTGCCTTTCCATGTTTTTCTCCCACCAGTTGTTCCCAGTTACCCTTTGTTCCAGCAAAATTGGATCGCTCCCTGGCCCTAGTTATGCCCAGCCTCACCTACCTCTGCACCTGAACTGCTCTCACTGGTTTTTAAAGTCCTGCAGGTTCTTAAATATTACTTCTCTCATGGAAACTTTATTCTCCAACCACAAATGGATATGACCTTTTTTCTCTTCCTTTGTTATTCTGGGTTCCTCTCCTAAAGCCCTTATATTCTGCCTTCTATTATTTTGTACCTGAAATAATAAAATGGTGGAATTTCAGAGCTGAAAGCAACCTTACACAGACCATTCTCATCTGAGAGTTATTTTGTGGATCCTGCAGAGTTCTAAATAGGAATGGAGAGTGATTTTTCACCTTACCTTTTGAGTTCTCACTAGAGTGATAACACTCACATTTCTAAGTACTTTCCATAGTGTTTTGCACAAAAGAGATGCACATTTCATATTTGTTGGCACATTGGAGACAGTCACCTCAATATGGAAAAAGTATTGATGTAGAAAATCACAAAACACATTCTTCTTATGGTAATAAATACCGCAACAAGTCACTACCGTGTTGAACTACAGCCTACAGAACCTTTCATTCTTTCATTAATTTATTCAGCATTTATTGAACAGCTACTCTGCATTAGGCACTGCACTGGGCTCTTATTGCCCTGGAGTACTTACAGGTTAGCAAGATATTTTCTGTGGCCCTTGTGATTGGGCCAAAGAGAGAAAGAACCCTGTTCCAGAAACTGTCATAGGAAGAATTCCATCACAGCCTAAGAATCTGAAGGGTGAGTGTGGTGGACTGTTAGCTTAATGGCTTCATCTTTCACCCCTCTCGGTACACAGTTTCATTGTCAGTATAATCTCTAGTTATTCCCTTCAAAAGGTGGAGTACCTTTCACTGCCTTTGACACTGAATCTTGCCAGGTGGACTTGCCTTGGCCAGTGTCATGTTAGCGGTTGTGTTGTAGGTAGAAGCTTGAATATATACTGGCCTGTCTCTGTTTCCTCTCTTACTTCATTGCCATGATCAAAAGAACACACCTACACTAGCTTACTGAAGGGTAAGACTGGGCCAAGTACCCCATATCTTTTGAGTGTGACTTTCCTGGGTTAGCCAATAATCAGGTGAACCCTAGTTAGGTGAGCTAGCCCAGCTCACATTAGCTAAGCCCCTGACAGATCAGTCCCTGCAGACTCGTGGGCTACGTAAATGGTTATTCCAACATGCTGAGGTTCAGTGCTGTTTGTTATGCAGCATTATTGTGGTAATAGGTAACTGATACAGTGAGAGTAAGGACAGTTCTCAGATTCATACATTCCCCAGCAAGGAAGTGAGTAACAAGTACTTTCACGTATGGTAATTTTTTGTTTGCTTAAATGTCTAAGGGCAGCTAGATCCAATAGTCATTGAATAATCAAAAGTGTTCTGGAAAGTTTATTTTACTACATTATTTTGAATTAAATGAATGAGAAAAATAATAGAATCTCTCTATTTAGAACCATAAAAGAGGTAATGCTCAACTAACTCACTTCCCTCAAACTCATTAGCATAGATATTTTTACCACAGTTGCAGGAAATTAACATGGACTAGTTCTCCATAGTAGCAATTATCAGCATGCTAACACATCTTGAATTATAGATGGTTTAACAAAATTTGGCAATGGCACATTGCCCTTTGAGTGACAGTTCTAAGGGCACCATAAGGCTTTGGGCAATTGTGATCAATTAAGATAGTTGTATTTTTTTTTTTTTTTGTCATCATTGCTCCTATTACTATTCACTGATACTACCTCTAGTGAAAATATGTTCTCCTCTCTCTCTCTCTCTCTCTCTCTCTCTCTCTCTCTCTCTCTCCCTCTCCCTCTCCCTCTCCCTCTCCCTCTCCCTCTCCCTCTCCCTCTCCCTCTCTCTATCTCTTTTAAATGACAACTGTTTCTAATGTCTCTAAAGTCTTCTGTTTATAGAAAAGGTTTCTGGCTCCATTGGAGTGTGAATCTCAATCTCAAGGACAACTATCCTGGCTCCTAGTGACAATGGGGATCTCGTGACCTTTAAAACTTTTCATATTCTTATAACTCTTAGCATACACACTGTGATAAATATATTGCAATTTAAAATTTTGTTAGTAGCATTATCAAAAAACACACACCCAGAAAATAGCAAGTGTTGGCAAGGATATGTACAACTGTGCACTGTTGCTGGGATTTCCTCAAAAGTTAAACATGGAACTACCATATAATCCAGCAATTCCACCTCTGGGTATATACTCAAAGAATTGAAGGCAGGAACTCAAACAGATATTGGTATGCCAATGTTCATAGCAACATTATTCATAATAATGTTATTCACAGCCTTTTCATGGAAACAGCCCGTGTCCATCAATAAATGAATGGACAAATCAAATGTAGTATGTACATACCATAGAATATTATTCAGACTTAAGAAAAATCATGAAATTCTGACACATGCTACAACATGAAGGAATCTAGAAAACATTATGCAAAGTGAAATAACCCTGTCACAAAAGGACAAATATTGTATGATTCCACTTATAGGAAATACAAAGATTAGTCAAATTAATAGAGACTAAAAGTAGAATAGTGATTCCAGGGGCTTAATGGGGGGAGGATGGGAAGTTAGTGTTTAATGGGTATGGCGGTTCTGTTTGGGGTGATAAAAAGTTCTGGAGATGGATGGTGGTGATGGTTTCACAACAATGTGAATGTACTTAATGCCACTGAACTGTATGCCTAAAAATGGTTAAAATGGTATATTGTATGTTAGGTATATTTTATTACAGTGAAAATATGAAAGAGAAAGAAAACCCCTATTAATTGGTAGCTTAATCAGGTTAGTACATTCCATGGTTGTTGTGGGGCGTTTTCCTTCAGCCTATGGATTGCCCATCTCTACAAAAAACACACATACTCACCCAAAAAACAACTAGTATGATGTGGTATCATAATGATCAGATCATAGGCTCTAAAGTCAGAATCATATATCCAAATCTCTAGCCCATCTGTGGCTATAGGGCAAGTTAATTAACCTTTTCTTGCACTTAATTTTTTTTCTTCTGTAAGTGCTCATGATAGTATCTATTTTAAAAGGTTGTTTTAAAGAATTAAATATTTTAGAATTCAAAAGTATTATTCTTTTCCACTGAGGCTTCTGCATTTCCTTCGTTTGCCTTGCTAAACACCACTTATGTTAACAACATTTTAAGCGCTAGGTTTCATCCAAGATCAAGGACATATCAAGGTCTACTTAGGTTTTGGAAAAATATCATGGATTTGAATCTAGTTACTTCTCATTTGCAACTTTAGGCTATTGTTGCAATAATTCTCCTTTATAAACATGAGCACCATTAGCTTATTAAAGAAAAGGTCAGTATAAATTAAAAGATGCTTTACAAAAATTTTATTTATTAGTAAGGACACTGTTGGCTTAAATCACTGGTGATGGATTTGTAGTCCTAGCATTTGGCACATATTGAGTATTTAATACATGTTTTGAATAGAAATAAATGACCCTAACTTCTGACTCATAGAGAAGGATATTTGTAGGTTGAAAAGGACAAGGGTGTGGCTCTAAAAGTGCTGGCATATATACCATAGTTTTTTCCCTTTCGAGTGCATCTGATCTTCATCTTCCTTTGCCTATTCATACCTGTTCCTCTTCCCCTTGTATGTTTTTATTGTCACAAATTATCCCTATTTATGCTGCAAGTTTTTGGCAGTCCTACTGGTAGTGTTATGACCTATGTTCTTTGTTTCAGATAGAATAACTCCCTTGAGTATTTCTTGCAATGGAGGTTTTCTAGTGATAAAATCCTTCAGCTTCTGTATGTCTGGGAATGTTCTTATTTCTCCTTCATATTTAAAGGATAATTTTACTGGATATACTATGCATGGCTGGTAATTTCTCTCTTTCAGACATTTGAATATTTGGTTCCACTCTCTTCTGACTTATAGAGTTGCTGCCGAGAAGTCGGGTGAAATTCTGATGGGTTATCCTTTGTAGGTCACTTCCTTCTTTTCCCTGGATGCTTTGAAGATTTTTTTTTTTTTGTCACTAATTTTTGATGACACATGGTCCTATATGCAGATTTTGTAAATTAGTAATCCACATATAAAACATATATGTTCATGTTGACTAATGTCACCCCAGTAAAATTTAAAATAATAATAATAAAATTAATTTTTTTTAAAAAAGTGCTGGCAGCACAGAGGTATCAGAGAAGATTGAAGTGTTGAAAGGATTGTTAGAAAACTTTGTTGCTCTTGTTGCACATTGAGTGAAGTCATAGCAAATTAAAAAATAAGGATTTTTTTTCTTGTGTATAAGCAAAAATATGGTATGGCTATGAGAAATCAAACCGGCTCCTAAAACAGCCCAGGAGTAACTGCTGGAGGGGTCGACTCCTATTTGTTCTTTTAGTCATTCCCTTTGCTTACACACAACTCAGGTAGAAATGGCCAACAGGGCTATAATAACAGTAAAGGCATTTTGGAAGAGAACAATATGAAAGAAAAAAAAGGATTGTTTTATCAAAAGCAAGGTAGTATATGTAGGTATATTGGGGGGAAGGGAAGATTAATAAAAAGTGTTTAAGTATCTTTGCCAAGGATTTTTGTAATCAAAGCTCTTATGTTTATGAATTTCCTGATGGAAGCAATGAGTACAGTCTTTGCTCAATTTGTTTCAATGCAATATTGAGGAAAGTTGAACAAAATATTCAATAAGAAAAAAATTCTGTGCCAGTCCCCCGGGTATGAACAAGCTGACAATATAATAGATGTTTTCCATTTCCTTGTGTCTAAAGTTTTAGGTGGTTGCAGGCCAATATATTACCCTTGGTTCACTCCTACCATTTTTACTGACGTTAATGGGAAGCTCATTGCAGAAATAAGACAACCTGAAGTCTTATTTTTATTTATGAAATGAGATCATTCTATATGCTATAAGAGCTCAGTGTCCTTCATTACACACTCAAGACAGACAAAAATGCTAACAGCAATTATGTGAGTGCATGGGAGAAGAAATGTGCCTCGGTAAAGTATAACATTAGAAACATTCATTTAAAGCAAGGATGTTTTCATCACAAAGTGATAAATCTTCCAAACTGGTTGCATTGTTTTTGTTCACATCGTTTATCTCCTCTACCTCCAACCTATGCATAATCCTCACATATGCATGGAACTCTTCAGATTTAGAGATTCAGAATGGGATGACATGACAGTGTGTCATTTGCCAGGGTCTCCATTGCAAAAGCAAGTGCAGTCATTGCTAAGCATGAAGAACTTGAAAACAGTTAATTTAAATTATAAAGTTACAAAGGCCAATGAGCAGTCACCTCAATTCCCAGGGACAATAAAATTGCTGTACCTATTGTTGTTCTAAGATTATTAAAATCCATATTAATATTTCTTCTTTCCCATGGCATCCTGGGAAAATCCACCATATTTCTTTGGGCTTGAGGAGAGTTTCTGTTTCTGATCTGTTCTTTCTGCTTCCTATGTTCCTGCTCTCGTTATCTCTTCCCATTATCTAGTGTTTACACAGTCATTCATCCACCATTCTTTACATCATAAATGTAGTTAGAACTTTGCTGAATTGCATAGATTTATTTTGTATCATAGAATTTACATTGAAATGTAGTGGAGCTCACTTATAATTTGATTGGCTAGTATTCAGCTGGTTCAGGTCACTTCGGCAAGTAGGGGTTAACCTAGGATGTTGACATTGCCTTTTATGTCACTGAGGAAATATAAGCAATCAGAAGAGAACTTCCACAAGCTCCACCACCACAGCTAACCCTCTACCTGCATCTGAATCTATATCAAGGTCTACTTAGGTTTTGGAAGAGTATAATGGATTCTCTGCCTCCCCCCTCCCACCTCTTACAAACACCAGCCTCTCAACTTTGCATTGGGTCCTGTTAGGGGTTGAGTATGGCTGTCCAGAATTTATATGTTGAAGTCCTAACCCTAGTACTCAGAATGTGCCTTTTTGAAAATAGGGTCATTGCAGATATAATTCCCTAAGATGAGGTCACGATGGATGAGGGCGGGATTCTAATCTAATATGACTGGTGACCTTATAAAAATGGAAAATTTGGACACAGGCACAAAAGGAGAATGCACTGTGAAGATTGGACTTAGGTTGCCACAACCCAAGCAACTAGCAGAAGCTAGAAGAGAGGCCTGGGATAATACAACTTCCATACTGATCAGAGAGACATGGCCCTGCTGATACCTTGACTTGGACTTAGAACTGTGAGACAATACATTTCTAATGATAACCTACTGAGTTTGTGGTGTGTTGCAACAGCCTCAGGGACTTGATATAGGTTCCAAACCTTCTTCCCCCGCCAGCCATTGTTCTCTCCAGCATTATGAAATCTTCTCCTGCAGGTGGGCCATTCCCATCAGCACACAGGCATCCTGGCCGGAATCGAACCTGGGACCCTTCAGTCCGCAGACTGACGCTCTATCCACTGAGCCAAACCAGCTAAGCACACAGGCATCCTGGAAGCCCCCTCCAGCTCTGGCCATTTCATTGCTCCCTCTTACAGAAAAATCATGGAAGACATTGTTTACACACCCTGTCTGTACTTCTTCTGCTTCATTCTCTTTGGAACTAACTCCATTTAGGCTTTTATCAAAACTGCTCTTGGCCTCTACGTTGCCGAACCCAGAGCACATATCTCAGTATGTATTTTACTTCATCCAACAGCAGCATTTACTTGGCCTCCGGGACACCATTCTCTGTTCTCCCAACCACTGGCCACTCTCTCAGTCACCTTTTCCATTTCATCTCATTTTGTTGCCTTTCAACATTTTTGTTCCAGTTATATCTCAATAAAGCTGTTATAAAAACAGATAGTAGAGTGCTCCAAATCTCAGTCCCCACGCCTATTAAGATGCTCTGAACCTACATTCATTCTTAGATGATTATCCAGTCTTCTTGGCATCAAATAAAATATCACTATATTGAGGCTTCCAAATTTGTCATTGGGTTGGACCTCTCACCCCTGCACTCATGAATTGTGTAATCAACTGCTACTAGGCATCTCATAAGCTTCTCAAAGTAAACCTGTCTCCCCAAATCTGTTCTTCCCCAATCTTAAAACTGGCAACTCCATTCTTTCTGATGTGTAAACTAAACATTTTGGAAAAAATCCTTAACTCCTTTCTTTTTCTTACTCCTCACATCCGTTTTGCCAGAAAATCCTGTTGGCTTACCTTTATAACAACCAGAATCCAATCCCTTTTTGCCACCTCCATTTCCCATGCAAGCCACCCTCATCTCTCACCTCATATATTGCCTTCTAATTGAAGACATACTGTTTTAATAATTGCCCTGTAATCTGCATAGATCAAGTATGGCAAACTCAAAGGCTAACACGGGCCAAATAAACAAGGCATGTGGCCCATGGGCCCAAGTTTGACATGCGTGGTATAGATAATCCTTTCAATGCATAGCATACATCATGTCACCAGCTCTAGTGGTTTCGAATCACTTTCATTCAAAGTCCTTATCATGACCTATAGTCTCCATCGAATTTGCTCTTCATTCATTCTGTTCCAGCCACCTTGACCTGCCTTGCTTTTTGTTTGGTTTGTTTTTTCCCAAGCATGCCAAGCATGGTCCTGCCTCAAGGCCTCTCACTTGAGGTTCTCTTTGCCTTTAATGCTTTCCTGCTAGATGGTAACATGACTGTCTCCTCATTTCAAGTCTCTGCTCAAATGTCATCTAACTGGAGAGCCTTCCCTAAGCAAATCCTTACTCATCACTCTCTAGTCCTCTTAAATTATTTCATTTAAAAAAATAAACACTACAAAATTCATGAAGTCAGGAACTTCATTTTGCATTATGGGCCATTACAACAGATCCTAGCACACAAATACATGTTGAAAGAATTACTGATTGATCCAGGATTAGCCTGGTAAGGTTACACTGCCACGTGTAGCCTCGTATTTCTGTACTCCATTCGATGTTATGCGACCTCCACCTAGGATCCTGCCATGTTGTCCTGTGTGGATTCTTATGGTGATGCCCTTTGAGGAACGTTTCTCTTTTCACTTTTTGTTTTGGAGTCTAGATGAGTGGCCATCACGTGGTAAATTGTTTCAAATGGCTAAATGTATAGATAGATGTTCTTTAGGCCTTAGATTTTTAATCTTGAGCTATCATCCTGACCTAAATAGATTCTGCTATAACCTTTTTCCATAAGATTTGTTTTAAAGGGATTTAGATTACAAATCTTCCAGAATATGGTAACTAAATCATGTTTTAGAAGATCCAGGGTACATTGTGAAGCCTCAGTTAAACAAGCTAAGGCTTGTTTGAAAGGAACATCCAATTTTTAAGGAATGGATAATGTTCTTATTTGTTCGCAGCTCACATGAGACAAATATAAACTTCTGTCTTTTAATATTTATTAATGGATCATGCCAGAGCCTTTCATCACATGATAACTAGGTTTCACTGGGTGTTGACCCACAATACTTAGCACATTACATCAGCCACCCCCAGCTTTTCCACTGAAATACTTCTAATACCAGAGGAGAGCAGAAATCACTACCAGGGGCCTGGCTGTGAAAACTAAAGAAGTCAACAACTAATTCAAATGTGGTTCACGTTTTATTATGAAAAAGTATGGAATTTTCCATTCGACTTTATATTAATTCCATGGAATTTTTATGTTTTGACATAAAAGATTATAAAATAGTTTCAGTTTAATTATTTACATTTTTTCCTGAATCCTCAAAAATAAAGATGAACCATGTTCATTGTGTGGCTTTGAGTAACCCCTGGGATCTGGCATCTGTTTAAATTCCTGGTTCAGGACTCACCACGTGATTTCTGGGGAACAGCAGACTTCACCATCCTTGTTAGACGTGGCTCTGACAGCCACTAAACCAACCCCACTGCCTAGGGAGGCTGCTCTCTGATCGTGTGGCCGCTCTTGGCAGTTCCTGACTGACCTAATCCTCATCTCTAATGGGATGATGCATCACTATGTAATGGGTCCTGTTTTATTCATCCTATTCTATTAAGCCAAGATCAATAATGCGACTAAATTCTGAAAGCTCATATTATACCCAGGTTGCACTATAGTGTCACCCACCTTAGCACAAAACTTAATTTAATAATATTGAATGCTTAATAGGATTTTAATTACCTGAATTTCAGAACACTGTAACACAGTTTCAGCTTCAATACATTTAGGGGTTCACTCCGGTCTGTACTCCAAGGAACGAAGCCCGAGGACACCTAGAAACACCTAGAAGAGCTTACAAAGGAAAGGTCTGAGTAAAGGCAGGGAGGGAGGAAGGGACAGGTTAGGGGTGGAAAACTTCAGGAGGAGGAAGCCATGGGGCATGAAATCAGAAAAATAAAAGAGGTCAGCTATTGGAGGAGTGCCACATCTTACCCTCCACTTGACCTTGAATGCCAGAGTGACCAACTTGGAATTTGTTAAGTAAAAGCCATCATGCAGCCAAGGGGAGGCTTTGGGAAGCTTTTGATCCAGAAAGTGGCATGATGAAAGCAGTGTCTTAGGAGAATTAATTTGGTGAGCCTATCTGGGACACTGTGGAGTGGAGCGGCTGGTAGAGCAGGGCTGCAGCTAGCCCCCAGTCCCAGTGTGAGGCAAGGAGGCATAGCAGCGTAAAAAGATGTGGGTTTGGAGCTACTTCCTGGCATCTATAAAGTGAGGACGTGGGCTGATCTCACAAGGTCATACTGATGACTAATGAGATCAAATACAGCATGGTGTAACGAGCATCATGCCAGGCCCTTGGAAATGCTGTGGGCAGAAGGGTGCAGCTTGGGCTGTGGCGCCCACTGCCTGAGATTGAGTTCTGGTTTAGCTACTATGTGCTGGGTGGAGATTGGTCCACAATCCTGAACTTACCCCCTGCACCTAGATGAGGATAATTACAGAGCCTCCCTCGAAGGTCAGTTGTGAAGATTAAATATACTCAGGGCCCAATTTCTGCTCACTATTGTATCTGCTCTGCCCTCCTGTGATAGCCTCCAAACTGAGAGCCAGAAAAATAAAGGGGCCCTCATGGGAAGGATGGAGAAGAACTGATAGCTGGTTTTATATGAAGGATGATACGAAAAATAAGTCAAAGGTGACCCATGAAATGGTTAGATTGGTAGAAAATGGGACAGCAGGAGGTGGAGTGAGTTTGGTTGGGGAATGAGAGGATTTAGTGGGAGATATTGAATTTAAAGTAATAGCATAACTTTTAGCCAGAAATATTAAAAGAGCTTTTCTGTTAGGCCAGTACCAAGTTCAAATGCTGAACCTTTATTATTGGGGCAGCATGATTTATTTTAACTCTCCATTTGTCAAACACTGAAGTTGGTTGTTAACATTTTCACCAAGGGGCTCTCAACCCAAAGTTGCCAGTCATACTCTCTGAGGTGCAATGGAACTTCCTAGACCTTCTTCCCATGTGGCTGCTTTTAAAAAGAAAAAATAAATAAGAATACATATAGATATAGATTCACTATATTTTCTAGCTAAGGGGATCCTCTGATTCAATCCCCTCGTGCTTTGGCTGAGTAAGTGGGGACCAAAGGCAGACAGATGATGTGCTCAGACATCCATCTGCTGAATGGACAGGCCAGGTGGGACCTCTGTCCCCAGGTTCCCCTTGCTTAATCTCAGATGACACCTCTCTGTCTTTTATACCTGGCTCTTTACTTATTCACTTTATTACTGTTGGGTAGATGGCAGAATTAAACAACAGCATCAATAAAAGTTTTGTTTATCCCCTAGTCTAGCTATATAGCTGTTGACTAATGATTCCCCCTGCATCTCAGGTATGGTACCCTGTGGCAGTGGATGCTGGGAGAAAGGCCCAGTGTAAGCTTCAGGCGTTCATAAGTGAGAGTTCTTTTCACAGTGAAAAATGTTGTCCTGGGTTCTGGAGGAGGGCTACATGTCCTTCCATCAGGAATTCTCCTAGAAATAAACAGAGCCTTGGAGACGGAGCACCTAGCCCTTGAGTGATGGTTACTGTCCCACGTGGGGTGCACCGTCACTGGATGAAGGAACCGTTGGCTATAGAAAGAAAGGTTGGCTATTCCCATGTTCGAATCCCCAGTGAAATGTCTGTCTATTTACTTTTAGAGAAATGCCCCTGGAGTTCATGAGTTCCTGCATGGATGTTGGTGTGGACCAGGTAGGTTGAGTTTTCTGAGAGTCTTTGCCCATCTGGCTTCAGCACAGGCTGCTCATGCTCTGTGCTGGTGTAGGCTTGATGGAAAGTCAGGTGCGATGATTCCCTTTGCACAGAGGGTATCAAGGTGGTTCTTGGGTCTCTTGTTGACCTGCGTTCTTGCTGAGTACACGTCTGTGCCCCTGACTCTTAGGTCCAGGTTGCAGGTCTTGGATCTGCTTCTGCTGCAGTTATAACTCTTTCCATTAATGTTGAAGAGGTCTTCCTGTTTGTCTCTGCTTTCCAAAAGTCTCCAATGATTCTGCACTTTATCTGTGGGTCTTGGCAGTCTGATTTCAGCCCTTGTCGGAGAAGTCTACCTTCAGCGAGTTCAGCTGCACCCTCAATTCTCCTCATTCTCAGCCTGCGAGGAAAGGCATGCACGGCCGCACTTTGGAAAGTCAGAGAGGCAGCTCTCTGAATGGAGGCTTTCCCAGACTGCAGTGTCTGCCTGCGTAAAGGGAGTAGGCTGGGCGATGCATCTTTCCCCAGAGCATCAGCAGGGCTGCACAAAGTTCGGCATGGTAGAAAGTCTGGACCACGAGGAAGGTTAACCTTCCTACTAAAGAGAAGACTGAAATTAGAATATAGTGACTTAGGATCCCTGATCCTTCAGGTACTGCTCTTTTGAAAACAATCTGATTCTAGGGGTTAAGAATTATATTTCAAAGTCTTTGTTTCTAATCAATTAACCAAGACATTGGAACTCTCAGGCTGTAATGAGAAGGTTTCAATTTCCTGTTTTCTCAGCATATATATTTAGTGTTCTTGAGATAATGTGTTAATATTAACCTGTGTGATTATATGATTTTTATATGAAATACAGTCCATTTTAAGATAATAATTAAGGCTCAGCTTTTCAAATATATTGTGTTCAGGCCATGATTAAATGTCGTCTGGAGTGTGGCTGCCCGCCTAACATACCTGGTATCATCTCCTGACAAGCTCAGCACAGCTTACTGGGCAATTATAGGCCAAGGCAACAGAATATCTTATACATTCACAAATGATATATTAACTTATTCATTTTTCAAATTCCTTATTGTCATCTGGGCCAATTTGATAAAATACCACCATTGAGATAAGAGTGCTTCCAAATACTAGAAATTATAATTGTTTCATATTTATTGTGTATCCGTAACATGTTAAATGGAGAATCAAGAGTCACGTGGTCTAGGACTGATTCAATAATAAGCTGGGTCCTTGTGAACAACGTTTGTCCTGGCATAATGGCAAAGCTCCCTTCTTTCCTTTGTAACTTCAGGAAATAAATATGAAATAAACATTAGGGATGTAAAGAGACACAGAGAGCTTAAGTACCCTGCTGCGAACATTGAACAATGTCAGCACCTTTCCACAGTGTGGTGATTACCAGAGGGAAAGGGGGTGGGGGTGGTAGGAGAGGGTAAATGGGGGAATAAATGGTGATGGAAGGAAACGACTTTATATTGAGCACTCAATACAATATACAAATGATGTATTATAGAATTGTACACCTGAAACCCATATAATTTTATTAACCAATGAATTTTTTTTTAATTCAGCTAAAAAAAATCTTGAAATCCATTGCTTTGGACACAATATTTTCTGTTCCCCTTCAAGGGTTCTTATTATTCATGTATGCAAGCATCAGTTAATTAATTCTGTAAATGTTTATTGATTTCTAGGCACTGTGCCAGACCGTATAGAACAATAAATCTATTTTTTCCAATTGCTTTTTCAGTTAGGGTTTTGAAGGATGTTGGGGGATAGTTGAGGGGCTGTGAGCCACTTAAATAAAAATTAAAGGATCAAAAGAAGTGGGTTTTGGAATCAGTCCTGGGATCTAGACATGGAATTAGTGGACAGTCCCACCAAGGCAATGCTGCCTAAGTGAATCAGCTTCTGATTGGCCTAGCTTAGGTTAGGAGCCCACCCCTTGGGTAGGGAGGGCAGGGCACCTTGATTGGCAGGCCCTCCAATGGAGCTCTCCAAAGTTCTCTGACCAAAGGAAGAGAGACCAGACTCTGCACAAGCAAAAAGAGCAAAAGCCTTTTTGCTATGCAGGGGCCAAGTGGGTGCCATTCCTCACACTATTAGAGGTATGGACAGGGTGCTGGGGAGCATAGTGGTGGGAGCATAGAGAGAAAGAGGGACTTCACATATTAGACAACAGCAAATGATGGGGTGGACAGGTGGTCGGGGGCTGGATCACAAAGGTCTTTCTATGGTATGTTCATGAGTTTGCATTTTATCCTGAGAATGGGGTAGAGGTTGAAGGATATTAACATAAAAGTTACTAAATCAGTAAATGACTGCTGGAGAGGCAGTGGACACAGGGAAGTCTAGGAGCAAGACGGTTCATTAGCAGAGGGGACAAGGCCTGGCCAAAGGGCATCGGCATGGAGTTCGAAGGGGACAGATTCTAGAGATAATTAAAATGTAAAGGATTTTCTGACTGACTGCCCATGCAGGAGAATTAGGCTTCTGAGTGGCTCTTGGGTTTCTGGCCTGAGCCACTGTTTGGTCACTGAGAAAGGGAATACAAAAATAAGGTGCCGCACTTTTGACACGTTGACAGGTATTTCCCTGGGACGCCCAGGTGGCGATAGCCTAGGAGGCAGAGGTGGATAAGGATTTAGAGGTCAGGGCTGGAGAGATGGTAGTCACCAGTATATATAGGGATGTGGGTGAGATTACCCAGGGAGAGAGTAGAAAGGGGTAAGAGGGGCAAGTTAGGGTCTTTGAGAATCACAACATTGAAGAGGCAAGAGGAGAAGAGAATGTCATCTGTCCCTGCCTGACCCCTACCTATCTTCTAACTATGAGTAGGTTTGATAAATCTGTAGAAATTTAAATATTAGTAAACCCCTTTCTCTAAAAAAAGCATGTCCCTAGTACAATACATCTGTCACCATGGGGAGCTTTTGAATATGAGATTTAAAGATTGAGATTTAAAGAGAGTATTTGATCAGTGACCAGGAGCTGAAACCAGCGATCACATTAAGGCTTAGAATTTGTTAAGAACTGGAGCGGCCAAATCATGTTCAGTTTGTGCAAATGAGAAAGTCACCAAGTGCATTTAGGAGCTGTGTACTTCCTGCTGAGATATTCACACAAGTATATTCAGACTTACTTTATGAGGTCCACACAACATAATTTAAATATCACCTTTAGGAGGTAGAAAAGGGTAAAGCGGGGATAAACGGTGATGGAAGGAGACTTGACTTTGGGTGGTGACCACACAATACAACATACAGATGATGTATTGTAGGATTGTATGCCTGAAACCTATATAATTTTATTAACCAATGTCACCCCAATAAATTCAATAAAAATTAAAAATAAATATCACCTGTATTGTGTTTCTACCCTATCTATGAATAAACACAGTCATTTTTATTCCTCTACTCTCTTGAAGGATTCTTCATCTTTAAATAACTTATGTCAAAACAAATTTAGGAGGTTTTCAAGTTATGAAAAAAATTATAATTTCACAAAAGTAAACAAAAAGCAAGGAACATTTCTCTAAGGTATGACAGGACTCCATTGCTCTTCTAAAGCCCATATGTATCTAATATGCCCTTCTTACAAATCAGAAACAAAAAACTTCTGACATAAAGCCAACTGTGACAGGCCACACTGATATGTAGTCTCAGAAAAGAATTACTTGGGTTTGGGAGACTTCTTATAATCAGCACCCCTATTCTTATAGTTGTTTTTTAAAAATATATTTCTTTATTGATTTCAGAGAGGAAGGGAGAGGGAGAGAGAGATAGAAACATCAATGATGAGAGAGAATCATTGGTTGGCTGCCTCCTGCACGCCCCCCTACTGGGGATTGAGCCCACAACTCGGGCATGTGCTCTTGACCAGAATCGAACCTGGGACCCTTCAGTCCACAGGCTGACGCTCTATCCACTGAGCCAAACCGGCTAGGGCTCTTATAGTGCTTTTATTAAATTTATTGAGATGACATTGGGTAATAAGATTACATAGGCTTCAAGTGTACATTTCTATGATACATGATCTGTGTATTGCATTGTGTGTCCACCACCCAAAGTCAAATCATCTTCTGTCACCATATATTTGACCTCCTTTTCCCCTTCCTACCCTCGCGCCCCCTTCCCCTCTGGAAACCACCATACTGTTGTCTATGTCTATGTTTTCTTGTTTATTCATTTGTTGCTTTTAGTTTTATATCCCACATATGAGTGAAATTACATGATTCTTAAAATAAGACCCTGACTTGCTTTGCTTAACATGATATTCTCAAGTTCTACCATGTTGCTACAAATGGCAGTATTTCTTCTTTTCTTATAGCTGCGTAGTATTCTTTTGCCATGTTTTTTTTACCATCTCATTTTTTTCTTCCAAGTTCTCAAAACAGTATTACAAAATGCATGCTCATAAAGACTGGGGACGTTTTTAATGAATTCTTGAACAAATATTTACTTGAGCTCTTGCTATATGTCCTGTCTTGTCCTGGGAAATGGAAATACCGTGTTGAATGGGACCAACATGGCCCCTGTCCTGCAGCTTGCAGTCCATAGGGAAAGACAGATGCACAGAATTAAAAATGAAGAATGGCCCTGGCCAGTGTTTCTAAGTGGTTAGAGCATCGGACTGAACACCGAAGGGTTATGGATTCAGTTCTTGTTCAAGGGCACGTACTTGGGTTGCAGGTTCTGCCCCCCAGTTGGGGCACATTCGGGAGGCAACCAATTGATGTGTCTCTCTCACATCGAAATCTCTCTCTCTCTCCTCCCCCCCTCCCTCCCTCCCTCTCTCCTTCCCTCCCTCTCTTCCACTCTCTCTCTGAAGAGCAATGGAAAAATATCCTCAGGTGAGGATTAACAACAATAAATGAAAATGGAGAATGGTGGATGCTCTGACATTAGAGGTCCAGGGAACCGTGGAGCACATAGTAAGAGCACCTAGCTAAATGTAGGCCTCAAAGAAGGAGCAGGGATGTTCCAGCTGATACCTGAGGCTGAGTGTTAGAGGGAGAGGCAGGGTCAGAAAGAGAAGGCTGAGGGAACAACAGTGTAAGAAGGTCCAGACACCAAAGAGAACATGGCATCTGGGTACGTTCATGGAAGCAGAAGTAGTTTGAGATGCTGGAGGTACAGCCCGTGAGAGGGAGAGTTCTGATGTCAAACCTTCTGTTCGATACTTTGTCTTTAAGATTATATTTTTTTCTGTTTGAAACACAAAATTTCTCAACTTACTGCTTTGTCAAGACCTTGAACTTTCAAACAGAAAAATGCTGCATCCTTTAGATGGAGTTTGTAGTGTTGCCATGTGGCCTTTTCCACAAATTCCCTGATCATAGTCCTATAAGCTCTGTTTGGGCTTCTCCATGTTAGCAATGTATGATCATTCTTTTTTTTTTTTTTTTTTGAGATTTCTTATCTAAGAAACATGAAAGAGAATAAGAAGCAAAGTTATAGGACAGTAAGTAGGTATAAAAAAAAATTAGGCAGTAAATAAATTATCTTGCCAGCATGGAAATGACCTAAAAACAAACGTAACCTCAAACACAGTACATCACTGAATATTCTGCAGTGACCGCTAAGAAATTGTTTCTTGTCTCTGGGTGAGAAGTAATTTATTTTTTGAGGCTGAAAATGATGCCACTCCTTCCTGTCCCCCTCCCCATTCCCAGGATAGAATACACATCCTGGGTGATTTTGCTTAAAAATAGGGCCCTGAGGCACAGAACTCAGATATTAACCCCATATCATGTTTACCCAGATCAATACTTAGAATTAAGTGTAAGTCCTAAATAGCCGTCTTTAGTCTCCAGGACAATGGTCTTCAAGTTGGATGGCATAGAATAATGAGGAGGTGGTGGTGTCGCAAGATGCTGATGGAATTCCCTTGAGAGGCCTGATCCACGTTGGTCTCACCTCATAGCATCAGTTACCAAGGAAGCTATGTGTGAAGTCACTGGGGATTGCTAAATTAGAATAATAAAGAGCATTCTCACTCATTGACAGAAAGCTAATGATGTCTTCATAAATCTTGAAAATGAATGAATATGGTTCAACTGGCTCTTTGATGTTGATGGTCCTTCCGGAAAACAAAGCAATTTTTAAAACTGCTTAATCGATGCAAGTGTTTTTATGGTATTTTCTCACGACTTTGTGAGCATTTGAGGGGGAGGGGAATAGGATTAGTGTTTTACCTCTCACCTCTGTTGTCATGTTTTCCATTGCTTTTCAGAGAGAGTGGAAGGGAAAGAGGGAGGGGGAGAGGAAATTTTAGACATTCTATGTGACAAGAACAGAAAATTTTCCTCAAATAAATGTAATTTTATTCCTTCTGTATATCACATTTAACCATTTTTCAAGCTTGACCTGTCATCTTTCTTCCCCAGTGAGTGACAGGAAAGAGAAAGCTGTGTAAGGACGTTTATTCTTTGTCATTTCCAACCAATGTGCTGCCCAGGGGTGGGGGCGTGATTGTCTCTGTTGGGGAGGGGCTACAGCACTGGAACTCATTAATAGTATTTCTGCAGCAATAAAACTACAAAAACAAACCATCTTCTAAGTATTTGTGCTGTTAAGTCTAGGGTCACAAATTATATTGTTTCAGATAGTTCAAGAGTTTGTTGGTTCTCTTAAACTAATTTTGTTTCAGTAATTTCATTACTGAACTTCAAACAGTGACGGTTCCACCATCATAGTCTAGAAAGATGTAATGGCCTTGGAAGTGGGGACATTGGTCTGCTGTCTTTTACATGAATGTCTCTTTAAATAAGATGTGTGATACCTCTATGTCCAGCTGGCCACCCTGGGTGCCTGACCAGCAGCTGTTGTTGGGAGCTGGACACCAAGGGAAGAACGGGGATTCCTTTGAGGGCAGCTGGAGAAGTCCTGACTACAGAGGGCAGAGAGGCCAGCGTCTGTGAGAGGAAGTAGGGAAACACCAGGGGCCACTGAAGCTCTGGCTCCTGGAAATGGAAGCAAAGTGTGGACACCGGGAGGCAGAGCCCCAAGAGGTTGCAGAAGGCTCATCTGTGTCTGTCCTCCACGCTGATACTGCAGTGATCTTTCTGAAATACCCACCGGATTTTCATGCATCAGCTCGAAAATCTAAGACCCTTTTTGGAGATCCTCAGCTTGGCATAGTAGGCCTTTTCTGAACTGGTGTTTATCCACTGTTCTGGCCTTGTTTCCTGTTGATACTTGGGGTGCACACATCACTCGAACCCCCAGAACCTACTCAGCTTCCCCAAGTCCATCCTGCTGCTGCTTATCTCCGTGTGGTTCCTTCTGCTTGAATATCCATCCTCCTTGACTTCTCCTCTCGCTAATTTCTACTTAACCTTCTGTGGTTGGCTCAGTTGAAAATCTCCCCTCCCCCCAATACCTTATGTATGTCTTTGTCATAGTTTTCACCACATTTTACTCTAATTCCTTATTATTTGTCTGTCTTTCCCATATTGCATGGGCTTCTTGAGAGCAAAGACCAGAGCTCATTGTACTTCGAATTTCAGTGCCTGACAAAGTGCTTAATAACTATTTAAGTAACATTGAACAAATGAATGAATTAACTACTTTAGACTTTAATTACCATAGGAAATAAAGAAAGGGGGGATTTGCCCTGGTCTGGTGACTCAGTTGTTTGGAGCATCGTCCAGTGCACCCAAAGGGTCTCAGATTTAATTCCTGGTCAGGGCACATACCTAGGTTGTGGGTTCAATCCCTGGTCGGGGCACATATGGGAGGCAGTGGATCAATGTTTCTCTCTCTCTCTTTCTGTCTCTCTCTAAAAATCAATAAAAATATATCCTTAGGTGAGGATTTAAACATTTTTTGAAAGAAATAACTTTTAAAAAGGAAGGGGGATTTAATGCACTTATTCTTTAATTCATAGTACATTATGTTTGTAAATAACCATAATGTTTTGAGGAAAGATAGATAGAGGGATATAAATACAATTTCAGCTATAGAGATTGTACTTTAAAAGTTATTTATTCCATATAATTGCTCATCAATATGTATTGAACAACTGCTATGTTATTCAGATAAAATTCACATACCATAAAATTCACCCATTTTAAGTGCACATGTCAATGATTTTCAGTTTGTTTGCAGAGATATGCAACAATTACTATGTTCTAATCTTAGAACATTTCCATCATCACTAAAAGAAAACATGTGCCCATCTGCAGTCACTCTGCATTCCCACATCCAGCCCTGAACAACCACTAATCTACTTCCTGTCTCTATAGATTTGCCCTTTTTGGACATTTTCATAACAATCATACAATGTGAGGTCTTTTGTATTTGGAGTCTTTGACTTAATATAAGGTTTTTTAGTTCTATCCACATTGCGTAGATTATATCAGTATTTCATTCCTTCTTATTACTGAATAGGATTCCATTATATGAATATAACATATTTTATCTGTTAATTCATTGATGGACATTTGGGCTGTTTACTTTTTTTTGAAGTAATATAAACTTTAGAATTAAGAAAAATTCTTCTAATTGTGAGTCTGGCTTATGTTTTATATTGCTACCTATAAAATCTGTCTTTGTTTTATATTTGGAAACCAGACGAGGACCCAACTTCTTTTATTTGTGACACTAAAACAAAATTTATTATTCCTGAAATTTCTCATTCCATTAACAAGTATGCATTAAAGCTTTCTCTAGCCATGAAAGAAAAGTTCAACTTCTTACAAATTTAAACCTAGGTAGCCACAGTGGGACATTATAAGAGATTTTTTTTCTGAAGCCGAACTGTCCTATTTTCTGCATTCATTGAGCTTTGAAAAGTGGGAAGAACTTCAGGTCACTTGCTCCCATGAGTGGCTGTCATGAAGAAATGGACATGAGTGGAACATCTTGATTCCTTTGAAAGGGGACTTGTCAATAAGGGCAACCATATGATTCAGTAATTACTGTTTCCTTCTCTCCCAGGAAGCAAATCACTGTCATTACCAACTGTCATCAGTTAAATTAACTATCATCGCAGTGTCTGTAGACCAGTTGAAGATGAAGAAACCTCCTTTAGGGGAAGAAAGCCAAAAATAAGCATTCTCATTTCCCAGAAAGTCTACCTGGCTTTTGCATGGTCTCTACACACCTGCATTTCTCACAGCACATGGCACTTCCTATAGTGCTGGTTTGTCTGTCATCCCCACTGGTCTTGAACCTTTATGAGGTCCGTAACCAAGCCCTACTTGTTCTGAGCCATTACTTCTGGATGCGCCCAATTTCAGTTTTTGATAGGACTTTTAACAATTTACCATGAAAATGGAAAGTGACTGCTTTATTTCATTGTGTCATCAAATTCATAGCTATATTTCCTTAAATTAAAACTATAAAATGGTACTCTGATTATTTATTTAATTCAGATGCCACGAAGCATCCAGAACTGTTTAAGTATCTTTTAAAGAAGCAGGTAAGCCCTGGCTGGTGTAGCAGTTGGTTGGGGGTTGTCCCATGGACCAAAAGGTTGCCGGTTTGATTCCTGGTCAGGGCACATGCCCAGGTTGCAGGCTCGATTCCTGGTAGGGGCCCTGCAGGAGGCAGCTGATCAATGTTTCAGTCTCACATCAATGACTCTCTCTCCCTCTCCCTTCCTCTCTTTTTAAAAAAATCAATAAAGTATTTTTTAAATAGGAGCAGACAGGATACAAATCCCCTCCCATTTTAAAATCATAGGAGAGTGGTTGATGCTCACATTTGCAAAAGTGTCTGGTTCCAATCTTCCTGAAAATAATGACAACTAAATGTGTTGGGTTCATGAGGGTAGCAGGGTGCTTGTGTGTGAAATATGCATGGCAGACTTTGAACTTGCTACATTGATGGAGCTGGTTCAGCTCCCCCAGGCCAAGAGGCATTTAATGTTTTCCTTTTGAATGAAACGCTTATATGACTTGTTGTTTTAAAAATTAGGCTTAGTCTTCCCTCGCGCCTGTCGTTCTCTGTAACACTGTGATGGAGCTCTAACAGCAGATATCACAGTGCCTCCATGAGCACCTAACTTTCTCACAGAACAAACAGGAAAGACACATTTTATCACCTTTGACCAGTGGCCAGTTAACTTCACTCCTCTCACAACCACTAGTGTTGAAGTTGCAGTAAAAAGAAAAGTCTTACCTACTTGAACTAATGCCATTTTACTGGCATTTAATGGCAAACTCCTTCGGTTTGGATCCTGAAATCTCAGAAGTAGTAAGCTACTACAATTAATCTAGTGAACATAACGGGTCGTTCTGTTCATGCGTAAGGAGCTAATTCGTGTGCTGCAATAATTGCCACCCTCTGCAGGTGCCACAAGGTAATTCACACATTGCAGCTACAAGTGCAGCAGCTCACTCATCACTTGATAGCCTCACAATTCTCAAGCCCAGTGGTTTTCACAGGGAACCTGGACGTTTCTTATTCTTCAGAACTGGTCATCAACTCTACTGGTAGCTTATATTGTGACGATGCCATCGTCTTACATTAGTGTTTATATATGCTGGTTTCTATTTCCTTTCTGGCACCTCCTATTTTCTTCTGTAATTTCAGTATATCCACATGAGATGACTAAAGATCATCCCTAACTTTCTGTTTTGGTGCTACTTAAAGTGAGTTGTTGGTCAATGGGTCATAATGAGATAAATGCAGAAATGGAGAGAAAGTTTGACCATATCTGCCAAATCTAATTATAAAAATGAGGGGGGGGGAGTGTCCTACTTTGAAAACCTTTGATTTTTTAAAATTCATTTTTCTTTTGATTGATTTTTATTTTATTTTACAAAAGTGTTAGTCTGTGAAGGACAGGAATGAGGGGGAGGCAGATCCTTTCCCAGACATAGTTTGAGAAATATTGTCCTAGGCTGGTCCGAGTGCAGTGGTGCCTACAATTAATTGATCACAGCCAGTTACAGAAATATTGTCCCAGTCTAGCATCTCTTTAGTGGGGAGAATGGACAGGTCCACATGTATCCCCCTGACAATATGGTCCATTATTATTTGTGAAAATCCTTCACCTCCAGTGACCTATAGTGTCCTCTGTCTAACATTATGCCAACACCCAAGGATTGCAATTTGGGATAAAAAGACACTTGGGTCTTGGATGCTGGGCTTGTACCCACAAAGTGTTCCCCACACATACATGTCATTCCTTCCCACAAATATAATCTCACAATTTAAATGAAACTAAAACAGCTTTCTGTTTTATTTCTGAATGTATATTCCACATTCCTGTTTTTTTTCCTAATTTGGAGGTTGTTGATACTAAGTATTCTATTATTCACTGGATTTTAAAATATGTTGATGTCTTTCATAATTGAGGGTGTTTTTTTCCAAACGTGTAAACTAGGAGCAAGCCTAGGTCTTCGAAAAGACATAAACTGAGTAGTGGGACTGCTGGTGGTGTGTGCCTCATGCATTTTGTTTGTTCTGAGGCTTTTTGCTAGTGGTGAAGTTATGTAACTTGCTTTTGATAATGGAAAAATAGAATACTGTAATAATCACAAAAGCAAAAGCATGGCATCATTAGCACTGACAGCCCTCTTTGGGTCACTGTAATTAGCTGCCTGGTCAAACCTGAACAAATGAAGACAGTGCACCCTTGGTACTACTGCATCCGTGTGCTGCTGGCTGACCCTGCTCCAGCACATCTGTGGATGGCTGTGTGTGGGTCTGTGTTTATCCGGCAGGGTGGGCGGGGACTGGGGACACATAGCTCCCACAGCACTTTCCTTACCTGTGACTTGCATCTGTTCTCTATGCAAATTGGAGACCACACCTTTGGTGCCTGGCTATGCTTTCCCAGAACCCTGCTGTCAAACCTGTTGTGGCATCTGAGGATACACCTGCCAACACAAAGCCTGCAACCACTGTGCCCTTGGACAGGGCTCTTTGGGACTTGTTGAAAGAATGTGTCACACAGGAAGCATAAACCCTACTGTCTGTCCACCTGCTGTCCAGCCCACGGCCAGGACAAGCTCTAGGTTCTAAGAAAAGCAACAGCCTGGCCGGCGTGGCTCAGTGGTTGAGTTTCAACCTATGAACCAGAAGGTCATGGTTCGATTCCTGGTCAGGGCACATGCCCGGATTGCAGGCTCTATCCCCAGTAGGGCATGCAGGAGGCGGCCCATCAATGATTCTCTCTCATCATTGATGTTTCTGTCTCTCTTCCCCTCTTTCTTCCTCTCTGAAAGCAATTTAAAAAAAAAAGGCAACAACTCCCTGTACAAAATGTCACTCTTTCTGTATTTCTCAGGTTGTATTTCTGGGTCCAGGCTCAGAAATACATAGGCAGCCCATACTATTCCAGAAATACTCTCAGAATGACTTAAAATCTAGCCAGTTTCTCCTTGTCTGAGGAAGCCTGCTTCTCCCATAGTAACAGGCTTTCAGTTCAGGATGTCCACAGAGAGAAGAGAAAGGGAGAAACAGGGGAGCAGGCGAGGGGAGAGTAAGAATGGCCCTTGTCTCTGTCATCTCCTGGATACAAGAAACATCAGCTCTGCTCACCCAAAACCCAGCAGTTTGTCCTAGACCTGCATTTCCCCCTGAAACACCGCTGTAGTTTACACTTCAACCTTCCGTGTTCCCCTTCCTAAAACAACAGCAAATCCTGCACTCAAGTTGATCATTATCCCAAGCAGCATAAATGTTCATCCGGAGGACCGAATGATATGTACACATTGGGAGGGAAAATAGAAACGTAGTTTTCCATTCATGCATTTTTATGCCTTTTGTTGTCCTCATGAGAGGAAGAGGAGGGATCTGAGCATAACTGAATTAAGAGCTCATAAATGATATGGCAGTACTTTAGGCCTAATTCAATTTTGTTCGTTTTTTCTGCAAAGGTCATCTCCTAAAATATCCTCTTGCAGGCATGCAAAGCCCTTTACTTTGCATAAGGTGGCCGGGAAGAGACTGGCTTTTAGAGTCAAATCGCCGAGTTTGCATGATGACATACATGCCCACCTCTTTTAGCTCAAATATGTCCATTTCCTTTTGTCTTTGCTATAGTAAGCTCCCTGCGGTACTCAGCAGTCCCAGGATTTCTATGTTGCATGGATTCGTTCCCTTTATGTATTCCTGCATTTGAAAGAGAAACCTGCCTTAAGTAATCATTCTGAAAACCAAAAATAAATCCCTCATGTAGCAGCAGTTTTTAAATAACATTTTTTTAGTGTCCAGGGAAAAATTCTATTAAAGTGTTCGAGAAAATGACAACTTCAACATAGACATAGATATTTTAAAAATTGAGTGTTTTCCAGTCTTAACTGGAAATAACAAAGAGGATCTTATACTCTAATGCATGAATAAGAGCCATTGGTAAATATATTTTTAAATACTGAGTACAGAATGTCACTTTCATCATCAAGGATCAAACAATCAGCAGTAGAGTGGCTGCTTTTACTAAAAAGTTTTATAGTATTTTGTGTGTCCATCTTTTTATTATTATTAAAGATTTTTATTGATTTCAGAGAGGAAGGTAGAGGGAGAGATAGATAGAAACATCAATGATGAGAGAGAATCACTGATCGGCTGCCTCCTGCTTGTCCCCTACTGGGAACCAAGCCAGCAGTGTGGGCAGGTGCCCTTGACCGGAATCAAACCCAGGACCCTTCAGTCCACAGGCCAACGTTCTATCCTCTGAGCCAAACCAGCTAGGGTTGTGTGTCCATCTTTTAAAAAGATAAAGTACATGTTTTTGAAACAAAGTAAGTAAATACTTCATTTGTCAAACTTATTGAACTCTATGTTTCAAGCTCATAAACGTATATTTTCCCCTGAAAATAAGGACACATGGATTTTTGTGCCAGATGTCATTAATTTAACTGAATAACTAACTTGATGAGCCCCTATTTCCTCATCTGTAAAATGGGTTGATAATATTCCCATTTTAGAGGGAAATTTTAAGAATAAATGCTGTAACCAATGTTAAGTAAGTAGTGCAATTCTTGGCATAAAGTAAGTGCCCAATACATGCAAGTTAAAAAAACATTCAACCTCTCCTCCACTGTCCACAATATTTCTCTCATCAAATTTTGAGAAGGAACCGAGGAAATAAAAATTCCACATTTGAATGAAGGTCGAATATTTGATGATGTTTCTTCTACCTGGAAACTTTACCTATTGGCACTGGAAATAGTTTACCTCAATTCAATTAAAATATCTGCTCTGAAAAGTAGAGGCCAGGTATTCAAGTACCTGTTTGCTTAGAGAGTAACCAGATTTTCCCATGTGCATGTGATTATGAGGATACAGTACACATTTTCAATGATGATGGATTTTAAAAGTTAATCTAGTAATCTAATAATTGAGCGATTTTAAAAATAGGAGCCTTCTTCATGGTTATTGGATGTCTCCTTTAATTCATTCATGCAAACTCTTTTGTTCAGAGGCAAAGCTTCCTTTCAATGACACCGGCAGAGCCATCAGCAAATGAAACAAGAACATTACCAAGTAGTCTTTTTTTCTGGTATAATTCAACTCATTTGATATATTTCCTAGACCTGATTTTTGACACATCATTATATTCATAAGCCCTGAATGACCCACTGGCAGAACTTTGGTCATTGTTTAACACAACCAAATCATGCCAACGATTTCTCCGTCCCAACTGCTTAATACTTTCTGTGTCTGTTTTGTATTTTCCGAGACCTCTTGCCAATTAAGTATTAGCGGTACAAGGTGACATTCAATGAGTGGCAGAGAGAGGAAATAGAGTGGGCTGAGTCGTGATCCTAGGCTGCCGCCAGTGAACCACAGAGAAAGTGATTTTTCTAAAGGGATCTGGGAGCCGGTGCTTGCAGAGTCTTCTGCTGGAGCCAGTTTGGTGTGACCTTGTCAGGAGATGGGGAATAAATCTGGTGGTTTTTGAAGTTTCCCTCACTGCTTTCCCACCTTTATTCCTTCCTTCCTTCAGTAAATATTTATTAAGGGCTTCCTCTGTGCTAAGTGCTTTGGCTAGAACTCAGGGGCACATCAGACATGGATCCTGCCTGTGAGGGTTTGGAGTCTAGCAGGGAGGCAGAGCAGGAGTAACTGGAGCACATCTGCCAGGTGGTGTGCAAGCTGTCTAAAGGGATAGGGGAGGGATGGTTGCAGTTTTTGGAATGAAGGACAATGTGAGTCTCTTGGAGAATGTGATAAAGACTATAGAACTTGCTCTGGAAAAATACATCTCCTATGAAACATACAATTTTAGAATATGGAACCACTGGAGGTGTGTGTGTGTGTATGCATATGGTATATGTATGTGTGTGTGTGTGTGTGTGTGTGTGTGTGTGGTGTGATTTATGTGTGGGATGTGTGTAAGTGTATAAATATGTGGTGTATGTGTGGTGTGTATTTATGGGTCTTATGTATGTAGACAGGTGTGTGGTATGTGTGCAGTGTGTGTGTGTGTCGTGTGTATTTGTGGGGGGCAGTGTGTGTGTGTGTGTGTGCGTGTGTGTGCAGTGTGTGTGGTATATGTGTGTGGTGTGTATATGTGGGGGGCAATGTTTGTGTGTGTGTGTGCGCGCGCGTGTGCACAGTGTGTGTGTGGTATATGTGTGTGGTGTGTATATGGGGGGGGGCAATGTGTGTGTGTGTGTGTGTGTTCGCACGAGCGCGCGGTACACCCTAAGAATCTCTGACTTAGAGAATGAGTATTTGACTTGAGCCTTCAAGTCGTGTGGGATTTGGAGCGGAGGACATCACAGAGGAGCCTGGGACAGAGAGAGCTACAGGAGGAAACTAGGAACCGGGAAGCACAGCCTCACAAGTGAGCAACCCTTTCTGGTCTTGGATTCTGCTTTCTTGTTGAAGAACCACTTTTCTGCGTACATCACCCGCTATACTTTAGGGAACCTCATGAGCCAGACATGCTAAGTTTCTCCTTTTGATAAAATTCTTTTTATCAGTTATCTTTTCTCTTTATTAAGGAGAATTTATTTTTTCTATATATTAGTCTGCTTATGAGAATAGTAAGTAAAAATAATGGCATATGTAATTACTCTTTTTTTATATATATATCTTTCCTGCATAAATCTAAAAGGGACCATCTTCCCAAGAAACTCTGATGTCACTTTATTTCTTCCCAGTCATTGAAAGACTAAAAAGCATTGATCTTAGCAAATTACTATTTAGTCAATGTAAACATCACTGCTACCTGGTTGTTGAAACTTATCACACTGCCTTTGGTGTTATCGGGGTATTTCAAGGTCTGTATTAAAAATAAAGAGACTGGTTCAATAGCTAACCAATCAATTCACTTTCCATAGCGTGTGAAATATGCCGTGGCTTTCTCACCTTAGACAAAATAGGATGGAACCACCTCCTACAATCGCAGTGCAGACTGAGTGAAAAACGCCTGGACAGTGCTTGTGGGAGTCCCAGTTTCATAGTCAGCTCTCAGTAAATGTCAGCTATCATCATCCTCATCCTTGTCCCATCATGGACATGTTCAGTTTCACCTTGGTTGTTACCTTTGCCTTTTCAGTACCCGATTCTCCGGCTAACTACTTTCCACGTGCTACTCAGCAAAGGTTTTACCCAGGGAGTCCTTACCCCCTGGGAATTGGATTTGCATTACATATAATTGACTTTGAAATCAACCCAATTTCAGAAAATTCAAACTTACAAAACACGTAAATTGGGGAGCAATTATGGACCTATCCCTCAGTTTGTTTGGGCTGCTGTAATATATCATTGAGCGAGTGGCTTGTAAACAACAGAAATTTATTTCTCACAACTCTGGAGGTTGGCAGTTGCAATCAAAGTTTTGTGACTGGTGAGAGTCCATTTCCTGTTTGCTGGGTGCTGTCTTCTGGTTATGTCGTCACATGGCAGAAGGGGCGAGGGAGCGCTCTAGGGTCTCTTTTATTTTATTTTATATTTTTAATATTTTAATTGATTTCAGAGATGAAGAAAGAGAGAGAAACATCAATGGTGAGAAAGAATCATTGATTGGCTGCCTCTTGCACACCCCCTACTGGGGATCGAACCCGAAACCCAGGCATGGGCCCTGACCAGGAATTGAACCTCTGCCTCCTGGTTCATAGGTTGATGCTCAACTACAGAGCCATGCCAGCCAGGCCCGGGGTCTCTTTTTTAAGGACACTAACTCCATTCATGAGGACACTGCCCTCTTGACCTAATCACCTCTCAAAGGCCCCACCCAAACAGCATCACTTTGGGGGATTAGATTTGAGCACGTGTTGTATCTGAAACTTGGGTTGGGAGTTGGGCAAGCCATGTGTTAAGAAGCCCTCTGGGTGATTCTGATGCACGTTAAGGTCTGAGAACCACCACTCTAACACATTTCAAACTAAAACGGAACTTCCTTGTGGAATAGGCACCGTTAACAGCACACTAATCATATAATTATAACCATTTTCTTTACATTCATTAAGAAATTAACCACTTGCATAAAAGTAAGCACTTCTCAGAGATATGGAAGTCGTTTCGTGACCAAGTTACTATCAGTAACCCCAGCCTCCGCACCCCCTGCCCTGCATGCAGCAGCATGTTGATGCTGCCCAGGTGCAGCGGGAGCTGTGGTCACTTACCATACATTACACCTGTCCTTGTAGTAGGTTTTCTAACCTCCTCCTACTTCCATTTTTTCATACTGCCTAGACTAAATAAGAGGATGGGGTGGAATAGACAGAATTAACATTAAAAGGACCTTCTTTAGTCCTGTTCCTAAGAATTCATTCTAAGGAAGTACTCATGCCTGTGTTCACCTCTGCAGATTCAGCTACGGGGATGTTTATTGAGGGTGGTTATCAGAGGAACAAATGGGGAACACCTAAACATCCAGTAGTTGGGGAAATGGTTAAATAATTTATGAAGTACACATAAAAGGGAAAACTATGCAACCTTTTAAAGTGACATGGACATATAACTTATTTTTAAAATGACAAAGCAGTAATTATTCATATAGAATCCTATATAATAAAGAGCTAATATGCTAATTAGACTGAACAGCCGAATGACCTTCCAAATGTCCTTCTGGATGACCTTCCAGATGAAGTCGGGGCTGCGAGGGCTGAGCCCCTTGCATGAATTTTGTGCATCGGGCCTCTAGTAGATATATAATGTTATATGTACAAATATCCAACATGTTACTAGAAATATAAACAGACGTTATTTTCAGCAGGTGGGATTATTGATTATTTAAATTTTCTTCTTTTTCAAGGGGTGTACTTTCCATTTCCTACAATGATTATTCCAATTTGGGTATGAAATACCTAGCAAAATGCAAAGCATTAGACAAACTTTCATCTTGACATTTGTTATCGATGATGAGGTCAGAAGCCCATCCTGCACTGTATCAGACCATGATCTCATTAGTAGCTATACATAAAACAGCAACAACAAAAAACCATGTTAACGTCTCTGGATTCAGATTTTGTGTGCATGCCTGTCTGAGGGTGGAGGAACTCACTCAAACTGCTGTCACTTCCAACTAACTCACCCTCCAGCTCCTCATCTTCCAGGGAACTCTCCCACTGAGACCAGGATGGAGTTTTTGAACACAGACAGAAATGTGCATTTTCAAATAACACCAAAGCATTGTGCCGGCAGAATAGTCTGAACCTGTCCCTTTGGGTGGTGTCCCAAAATTATGAACACAGTCAGTGTGCAGCCTGGTTGCATGTCTGTCACAGGCAGAAGTCTGATTCTGTTTTGGTTTTGTGTTCTCTCCCCCAAAACCTGGTAAATAGGCCATTCAGTCAATCACTTGGCCAGGGGCTGTTCTGAGACGTTGGCCTCCCTGTGCACCAGAGAGGAAGGGAGGGAAAGAAATGATGTGGAGCAATGGAACCCTGATGTGCCGTTCGTGTGCTTTAAAAGCCAGCTTCTGCCAAGGATTTGCTAGAAAAACTGTGAGCTGGAGCTGTCAGATGTTGTATTCTGTTCTGGGAGTCCCTTCAGCCTGGTGGACACAGCCCTGGGTGAGAATTGTGAGTCAGAGCTGTTGTTACACCTTAGAAAAGGTTTAGAAAGGTGCGTGGGGGCGGGGGCGGGGGGGGGGGGGGGGACTTGGGTCGCCAGGTTTAGGGAGTAACCTTGGGGGTCCTGTAGGTCTGTGCGTTTCCCCAAAGCTACCCTGCCCTGTTGGGGCTATTCTTCCGCCCAGTGACCTGGCCCCACCTCCAGGCCAATGGGGAACATTAAAGAACCACTTCCCTGGCTGGATTCTACCAAGAAGGCTTTTAGGTTTGCTTCTCATCTTGCTGAGGCAGCAATCGCGAGCTCTTATGTAAATATCAATAGACACTTAATCATAAGGCCAGCAAGAGAAGGGTATGGAAATTAAAGGCATTTTCTTTTCCTAACTGCACCCTTTATGCACGATTCTAAGCTCGGTTGTGGCGCTATTGGAGGGAAAGAGCTTAACCATCGGCTTGAGCAAGAATGAATGCTAGACGCACTCCCTCCTGTCCCAGCAGGAGCATCTGCAAGATGGAGATGCACAAGCACTAGCTTGTTCGTAAGTGGCTCTGGGCCCAGCACCTATGGAGAGCAGGGAGCACAGGAGAAGGACAACTGCTCTGGCACCCCCAGACTCAGCTGATCCCATGGTTGCTCTGGAGCTGGATGGCTTTCCAGAGTCGTCAACACTTGGGATGAGGGGACTAGGCCTCTGTACCTCCACTTGAGTCACTCCTTGGTGCAGGCTGTCTGCAGAAGAGACATGACCTTGGGTCAAGGGACTGTCTTCAGCCTCGGACACTCCCCAGGGAGGGTCTCAGCTGAGAGCTGTTGGCTGCCATTACTTCCAGTGTCTGAGGGGTGGGGACTTGGAGCCTGAGGTCATTGTAGAGGAAAGCCTGGGCCATGTTCCTGCATTCACTACAAAGAATAGAAAACAGATCTGTCATAGGTAGTTAAAATTGCTCATGGGGTAGTTCTGGGACAAGAAGTCTGATGTTATCGAACTCCCTGAAAATTACCGATGAAAATGCATGTGCTCAGGGAAGAAGCATTGGTTTCAAGAGTTTGTTATTCATGGAAAGTAGATAATGCTTCCAACCATCCATCCATTATGTCACACTAAGAAGAATATTGCCTTTGATTCTATGCTTAAATTTTTAAATGTAGTAGCTAAGTTTCCAGTACTAAGCCAAAGACTGATGTGTGCATCTGAATCCTCACTGTATAGCTGCCGAAGGGGAGACATCCCACAGGCACACCTTACAGCCCGAAAATCTATTCTTGGATAATGTCAGTGACCGTGAAAAACAGACCTTTGCTACTAGAGTTAATTGAGGGAGTTCAGGTTCTAATTACTTTATCAGTCATTTAGTCAGTGGCATTTATTGAGCAAATAACCTTTCGTATGAAGGTTGTAGGACACTACGAAAGTGAAGTGGGAACAATGACTACTAACATTTGGCTCATCCTTCATTGCCTGTAGAATATTTTAGCATAATATTAGCTCATTTAATGAGTTGTGTTAGTGTCCCCATTTTATAGATGAGAAACGTGAAGTTCAGAAAAGAAAGTAAATTGCCCAGTTTAGAGCAGCTAATAATAGATGGTATTGTTACCCTAAAAAATGTGCTAAAAGTCTGCAATCCAAAAGGAGTTACTGAAATGATCCAACTATTATAGTTCTCTCTCCAAGAATCCGAGAAAGCTGTGTGTGTGTGTGTGTGTGTGTGTGTGTGTGTGTGTGTGTGTGTGTAACAGCTGAGCAATCTTGAACTTAAGGTATAGATAGGTTAAGAATTGTGTGTGTGTGTGTGTGTGTGTGTGTGTGTGTGTGTGTGTGTTACAGCTGAGCAATCTTGAACTTGGGGTATAGGTAGGATGAGCACTGTGTCCCTGAAAGGACTTCAGCCATCAGAAGGATTCTCCTACCCATCACCGAAAAATAAAGAGTGGGCTTCAGGATAAATTGAGTTATTCTTTTAAGTGATCTCTCTAAAATGAGGGATCTAGCAGGACTTTCAAGATCTAAAGTTGTGAGAAGTAAGAAATCCAAAGGTGATTTAAATATTAGTTAGCTCAGAAGGATTCTTCCTGTCTTTCAGTGAATCCCTTTGACACTTTTTTCAGTTCCTCCATCTGTCCTTTACCTGATCATCTGAGGAGACTGGAGCGCTGGCTGTATTTACCAGTCAGGGATGTAGCTGAAGACTTGTTATCCCTGGACCCTGTTTCTCTGGATGGCCTCCCTCTGTTACATATACCCCTCTAAGGTTGTCTAGGTTATCCTGGTGATCCTCTCACTAGATTTTATAGGTAGGAAACGCTCCCCACCCACCAACTCCGTCTAGAAATTCCCACACAGGGTGCAACTCAGTTTTTCTGATAAAATATAAAGACAAGAGTAAAATGCAATGTTCTAAGGCATTTAGGCTGGATCTTGCTAATGGGGATAAGGGAAGAAAAGACCAAGAACCTCTGAGACACTATATTTGTGAAGAAATAAATCGCACTGGTAGGTCATTCCAGGTTCTGTAAAGATGGCCATGATGGATGTGTGTCTCTGATCTGCTGTAGCAATGTGTGTTCTGGTAGGAGGGAGGCTAGTAGACAGAGTTTGTTTGAGGGTGGAGGAAAGCAATCAAGCCATGTAGACAGCACACGCGTGGGTATTAGTAGACAATGTAAGGTCCTAACAGATGTGGAGGAGGGATCTTATGCACCAGAGTGGGTTTGTCTGGTGCGTGGAGCGGGGAGTGAGGTGTTTGTTACCAGGATGGCTGGCAACAGATATTGGCATGCAAGTCCCTCAATGGGAGAAGGAGTGTGAAGAAGAGGCTCAGTCTTTAACCTTTTGCACTCGGATGTTGAGTGTGACTCAACACGGTTAGCATTAGAATAAAGGAATCAAGCAAAAAGCAAGCGAGTGCAAAGGGTTAAAGACCTGAGGTTACCCAGGCACATTCAGACTCAGAGGGACAAGACAGGGACCCAGTTCCTGACTGGAATGTACTGAGGGGACTTGGTTAGAGGACAGACAGAATGTCCACTCCTAATGTTGCGATTCCCCAATCGGAGGAGCCAAAAGCAGGTGTAGCGGGGGTTGGTGGGGGAGGGAGGGCGGTGAGACAGAGATTTCCAGAGACTTCCAGGGGAGGACAGTCCACAGCCAGAGACAGGCTTCTACGTTCATCTGAAGGAAGCTGAGGGAGAGCTCGACTGGACAGGAGAGGGGGGAAGGGGCAGGGCATTGAGAGCACATGGGACTGGCAGGGGGATGCTATGCCTCCTGGAAATGGAAAATAAAAGAGTCCATCTGAGAGCTCCTGTTTCACGAAAGGGTGGGCACACTGGTGTCTGTGCTTCCAGCGTGTCCGAAGGAGGGCTGATAGGACTGATCACCATCCCCTAGCTGAGCGATGGGGTGTGTGTCTGCTCAGCACTGGATGAGGGATCCATTGAAATGAGTCTAAAAGCCTTCTAAAGACTCTGGCCCCTTACTCCTCTCGCTAGCTAGTCTTGGCTTTAAAATTAAAAATCATATGTGGCTCTGGTTCGATAGCTAAATATTAATACTTAGTTATGAGTATAGATGAAAGTGAACAAAGGTTTTGGCTCAAAGTATGGGTTTCAAACCATCAACCACAGTATTTTTAAAGTAAAAAATCAGTGTAGTTCACAAATGGCCCATATTGAATGAAATGCTTTTCCTTTAAGGCGAGTGAATTCTTTAAGCATCAAGACTGCTTCTTAATTTCCCCAGAGACACAAATTACCAATTAGTGTCATGGTGCCTGCTTTCTCGTCATGCACACAGGCACTGGGGTTTATAGTGTTTGTTTTGTGTGTGTGTGTTTTTACCATCCCCTGAATCATCATGCTTCCATCTGTGCACAATGTGATGAACTTCATGAGTCAGGAAAATAAACATGATCCGTCTGTTCATGGTCTCATGCTCAATAAGAAAGTGCACGGATCGTTTTCATGTCATATCAATCCCCTTTTGAAGGAGAGAGAGGAGCAGAGTTGCCACAAATTGGTTATCAGTAAAATAGCAATTGGATTTCATTGCTTCACTTTCATGCTTCACATGTACTTTTCGGAAATGTTTTAAGAACTGGCCCTGCTTTGTTGTGGTATCATCCACAGCTCTGTCTCTCTGTGTTCATGCAAGTCCATGTTTGTTTAGGGTGCATGCTGCACATTAACCATCGGGGTCTCGGCTCAATCACGCTGTCTTCCCATGACCTCCGAGGTCTTCTTTGTTTAATGCCAACTCGGCACCATTTTCTGCCATCACCTTGTAAATGTCGGTGCCTTCTGATTGGTACTTTATGGGCGAAAAAGGGACCTTGACAGGTGATTCTATCTCAGATCTTGCCCTCGGAGCGTCAGAACTAGATCATCCAGAGAGGAAAGAACCTAAATCTCAAAGACATTGGGAGAAAGTAATTTCACAGCTTTCTCTACCAGCCCACTTCAGTGTTTCAAAAGATCATAATCTTCATGGACAGGGAGTGGCATATATATATATATATATATATATATATATATATATATATCCCCTTCCTCTCTCTCTAAAATCAATAGAAACATATCCTTGGGTGAGGATGAAAAAAAAATGGCAGGCACTAAAAAAATGTGACACATCATTTACCTTTTGATAGATAACATCACGTTTTTCCAAGTACTGACATTATTTACTGTCTCTTCACATATTTTCATCAAGCAGCCAGTGGTTTGAGCTTAACCTGTCTGCTTAAATATGTCTAGAAGAACAGAAATAGGAATACTATTTTTTCTACTGAAAGAAAAAAAGAAAATAGGGAAATAAAAAATCTCCATAGTCTGTCACGTCCACTGTGAAAAAAATGTTTTTTTAAATTTTCATTGGCCTGCAGTAAGGACAAAAGAGGATCCCCAAAACTAATTTTTTAATTGTTTGAAACTTGGTTAACTCTCTTAACTAAATAACCAGAGTCTTTCAGTCTCTCAGCTGTCTTATCACCCATGGCTCGGCTTGATGATGGTGGGACCACTCAGTAAGTTACCTTGTACCAGAATGGTCTGATGTTTCTCCCAGGGATGCCTCTATGGTCCAGTGGTTGCACAGCCAGACGACAGCTCCACTGATCCTGGATGAAGCTATAAAACAGAACTTTTGACTTTTCTCCTTCTCGCCCTGTTGGTCACCCAACCCCTAGATGCTCATGGGGGGTTACCTGTCCAGGAAGTCTATTGAAATCCCTCCGTGCCATCCACACATTTTAATCCTACCTCCCAGTGTACTTAGGACCTCATTAGCTGGCAGATATTTTAGGGCAATAATTGATTCGTTTTAATCCATCCCCAAGTGACCTACTTAATTTCGTAGAGGCTTCTCAGAGACACGAACACGGAGGAATGCTGGCCATTTGAGGGCAGTCATGCTTTCTGGCTTCCTTCCCATCACATGCCATGGGATGTGGCTAATACTTCACATCTCTAATATGTTTCTCATATATTGTCTCTTTCAAGTCTCATCATAATTATCTCCCAAATGAGAAACCAATACTTGGAAACGATCAATGGTACATTCAAAGACACAGATAATTAGAGCCAGTAATGACCTGACATGAGAAATATGGCCTTAGTTATTAGGCAGGCTCTGCATATTTTGAACTATATGGGAAAGGAAAGTGTGTGTGTGTGTGCGCGCGCGCGCGCGCGCACTGAAAAACAGCAGGAACTAAGGGAAGAGTGGATGGGAGCAGTGTGCTTACCTAATTCCACAATAGAGACAGTTGGCCTCAGTTGAGCTGAGTTAGCAATGTGTGGCCACAGTCTATCAGAACCCATAGCAGGCATGGTGAAACCACAGAGCACCCTTCAGTAGTTCCAAGGACATGCACATGTCACTTCCCTGATTAGATACAAAAATGAATTTCCTAACCAAGACATTATTAAACATCCAAATGTATTCCTGGTCATCTCTAGAGATTTTAGGAAGAGACTAAATTTAAAGTATGGGTTTTTCTGAAAGTGAGGCAATGGATTAGAATGTCTCTCAAGGCTCTTTGAGCAGATGGATCGGTCAGAGTGTTGTTTCTTCTTTATTTATTCATTAATACCAGATAGTATGGACTTCCTGTATCAGGATGGGCTAAGGTACTCTAATGATAAGCAGTGCCTCAGTCTCAGTGGTCTGCGATGACAAGGACTCGTTTATTGCTCTTCCTACATGTCCATCATAATTAGCTAGGGGCTGTGCTGGGCACCCTCCTTGCTGCAGGATACTGACTGATGGAGCCTCTGGGGAGTGGTTCCCGTATCAGAGGGAAAGAGTCCTGTGTATGGTCGTGCACTGGCAAGTGATTGCTCTGGTCCAGAAGAGATACCCTCCACTTTCCCTTGCAACTAATTGGCCAGAGCGTATTGCATGGCCCAGCAGAACCATGAGGGGACCAGGAGGTGCAAACCTACTATGTGCCCAGGGGGCAGAGGTCCTGGAATATCTGTGAATAGCACTAACGACTGCCACATGGCCTACCTATGCCAGGCCCTCAATGAGATCCAGCTCTCAGTCTCTCCCCCCTGATCTGCACGTTCACACTGAAGAGTCAGATCCATAGATGGGCAACTTCAATAACATGTACTAAGGTCTCTGATAAAGATTGCTCAGGAGCACACAGGAGGGGGAACCCTAACTCTTTCTTAAAGAGTCACAAGAGAACAATATTTGGATGTGACCTGGGGGATGAAGAGGTGCTGGCCAGGCAAAGGTGGCCTGCAGTGCTCCAAGCAGAGGGCACAGTGCAAAAGCCACACACAGCGCTCTTAAGGGATCAGTTTAGAATTTAACTAGCTTGACTTTTGTCCTACTTGATTATTTATGTATTATTTATATTATTCTGTATATGTGCTCAGCTGTGCTTTTAATTGGCTTTTACTTAATGATGACTGCTATTCATAAAAGGAAGTGGAAATAATTAATAATATATGTTTCATTCTGTAGACTCCTATAAACAAGTGCAATCTAGAAAGGGAAGAGGGCAGAGAAGGGGAGAAGAAGAAGCAGGAATAAATTTTTACAGACGTGCCCAGTGCCCCCTCAGCTGTAATGCCTCCCCACGGTCTTGCTGGTGGAATACATAGTAATGTTTTACTCACTGATTCCTATGTTGCAATGGCAGATTTCTTACCCTCTTTTATCATGTGACATGCATTTGTTTTGAAAACAGTTGGCCTACTATCACTAGTGGTTATCTGAAGAGGCCACAGGGCTTGGCTGTGACTTGTTAGAGTCCCCTGTGTGCATGCATTTGTAACATGATCAGTCCCTGTATCCCTTCACTTGGGCAGCTTCGGATTCACTCCTTGCACAGTGTGTGCACCTTGTGCCTGGGGATAAGACTCCCCTTCTGCTTCCCTTCTTCGGGTTCCAGGTACCTTTCCCGTACAAGTCAGAGCTTCTCCTTCTCTGCTCCCAGTTAGCCTCTTGCCCTGTGACTTGCTCTGTCTTCTTGTCATAGTGTTATGGCCATATTTCATAATCTCACATGAAGATATCATGTATCACTGTCTACTTTGTATTGTTATGCGTATCCGCAGTTCTGTAAATTAAATATGAGTGAGTGGTTATGGCCAGGAAAATCGATCTTTCAACAAATTAATATTTCAATGCCAGTTGTGTAGCTATTTCTCCATTTAATGTGTGCCTTGGCTTAAAAGTGGAAAACAGTGAATGTATCATTTTAGAAAACCTTAAATCAAAGTGAAGGCAAAGAAAGCAAGCCAAATATGCTGTCAGGTATTAGAACTGAATGTTGGAGGGGAGCGAATGCCTTAATTTGTGGAATCCAGGTGTGTGTGTGTGTGTGTGTGTGTGTGTGTGTGTGTGTGTGTGTGTGTGTGTTAAGAAAAACAGTGGCACCTTAATTTGATTTCTTTCCGGGCTATTTCATTTCCATAGTTTGGAAAGTAAAATGTGAATCACCATGTTGACCTCTGGTTGCCAAGTAACATATAGGATGCCAAAGTAAATTTGAATTTCAGATAAGTAGCAATGTTTAGTGTAAGCATGCCCCAAATATTGCATGGGACATGCTTATACTAAAAAATTATTTGTCATGCATCTGAAATTCAAATTCACTGGGCATCCTATATTTTTATTTTCTAAATCTGATAACCCTACCACAAGGAGGTTGTGAGAAACAAAAGCAATTTCTTGAGAAAATGTAAATGAAATAATAAAGCATAATACCCAATACTCAATAAGTATTAGAGTATCACTTCCCCTTCTCTTAGGAAGTCACAGGTAGTCAATGTTCACAAAAATTCTCTATTATTCAGAGAAATGCTTTCATTTTTAGAGCTTTAGCACCAAAGACATGTGACTTTTTTCCTTTTCTTTTTTAACCCTGGAGATGTCACAATTACTTGTCAAAATTTAGTTCTATTAAGGTCTCTAGAAAGTCACTTCTCTATTAAAGCAAACCATATTTTTAGAAAAGAAAAACTTTTGGTCACATCAGTGTTTTACCTCCACATCAGATTATTCCAAAATTAAAATGTAGGCAAGCCCTGGCGGGTGGCTTAGTTTGTTGAAGAGTCATCCTGTGTACCAAAAGGTTGCGGTTCAGTTCCCTGTCAGGACATATGCCTAGGTTGCAGGTTTGATCCCTGGGAGGCAACCGATTGATAATTGATGTCTCTCTTTCACATTGGTGCCTCTTTCTCTCTCTCTCTCCCTCTCTCCCTCTCTCTCTCTCTCTCGCTCTTTCTCTCTCTTTCTCTCTTTCTCTCTCTCAAAATCAATTAATATATATCCTTGGGTAAGGATTAAAAAAAATGTAGGCATGAAATATTTAAATGTTTTGACATTTTCACTATTTTATTGTATCTGAGAACAGCTTATTTGTCAGGTGAATGTACATATTGTGTCTTCTCTAACTAATGAAGGATATTTTTATTGTCATTTGGAATAGTTCTAGGCTCTGAGCCAGCAAATTCATGACTAACAATTTAAGAGAAGAGCAGGGGTTCCAGTGATTGGGGCCAATTGAAAGTTAAGTTTAGTCCTGTAAGTTCTGAAAACTGAATGGCTCTCTCCTTTGCCGGGAGGGGTATTAAACTTTCTAGAAGGCAGGCTGTCAACATATATATAAAAAAATCATACATTTATCATCCTGCTGAAATGTACTGGCTCTGTAGAGGGCAGGGGAGAAATAAGTATGCTACGACTCTCATTGTTGGTTTACTTGACGCCCTCATTCTTCTACCCAGACTCTCAACTCCTTGGAAGCGAGAATTATCGACAGAGAGTAATACACACATAGTAAGCACTTAGTAAGTATTTGTGAGCTGAGCTGCTTTTTAGTGAATTGAGGATATAAGTTGATTACCCTAAATTAATCTATTAAAAGCCTCTACAAGTGCATGTAATTTTATCCAACAATTCTATGAATTTATGCCAAGCAAAGATGTTTTTATACTCATAGACATGTATGTCTAAGCATGTTTATCACAACATTCATTTTAGTAGTGCAGATGGAAAGCAACTGAAATATTGGCTATGGACTGAATTGTACTTGCCTCCAAATTCATAGGTTGATGCCCTAACCCCAAATGTGATGGTTTTTGGAGGTGGGGCCTTTGGGAAATAATTACGTTTAGATGAGGTCACAAGGGTGGGGCCCTCATGATGGGATTAGTCACCTTTTAAGAAGAGACACCAGAGCGATTTTTCTCTATCACTCCCTCCCTGGCATGTGAGGACACAGCAAGCAAGACAGCACCATCTAACAGCCAGGAGACTCACCAGACCCTGTCATGCTGGCAGCCTGATCTCAAACTTCCAGCCCCCAGAACTGTAAGAAAATAGATTTCTGTTGTTTTATGCCTCACATTCTATGATATTTTTAAATAGCAGTCCAATTAGATGAAGACAATATCGAAGAATAGGATATTGGTCAAATAAATGATGGTAAACACACATGTAGATTACTGTGTAGTCATAATCATTCTTTAAAAGACTTGAAGTATAGGGAAGTTCTCATTAAATCTAAGTGAGAAAGTAATCTACAAATTATTACATACAGTACTATTCTTATTTAAAAAAAAGAATACCTATACATATACACATTATTTAAAAATACAAGGCCATACACCAAAATGTGAATACATAATTGTCTCTGAGTGATTGAATTACAGGTTTGTTTGTGCTTTAATTTTTCTTTATGCTTTACCATATTTTGCAAGTTCTGGGTCTTGAATATATTTTACATCTGTAATCAGAAAAATAAGTTCAGAGGTTTTTGTTGTTGTTGATGAGCCGACACCCATCTTGGGAGTGACACTGAAAATGAAGTGGCTGTGCAGGAGGCAGTGCCTTGGACCTGGAGTCTTTCCCCACGATGGCTGGCAGCTCCCAGCTGTGGCCAGCAGCCTCTGATGTTGAGACAGAGTTCAGAGCTCCAGTAGCAACATGAACCCCGCCTAATGGCCTAATGGAAATGCTCTCTATTTTCCTCTCTTTCTGCTTTTTATCTCATTGCTATTCACTTGCCAATTTTCCTGATATTTTTGCTCATTGGATGAAAAGGCTAGTAAGCTAAAAAAGAACCAGGAAATCTTTAACAAGATGGAACAGAAAGATATTTTAATGAGCTACAGAGACCTTTATGGAATGGAAATGAAATGGAGAGGAATATTTTCAACAGAAAATGAGTTGCTTCAGAGGTATCACTGGATTCTCTCCACCTCCCCCCAGACCTATTTTACGTCCCCAGTGTGCACTCACCCATTTACTTAATCTGTGCACAATCTGCAGATTTGTCTAGCCATCAAATATCTTAGCAATTACACTGCAAACCCAGAAGCAGGGGCATGTGCCTTATCTCCTTTTGGCTCATTAACCAAGACTTTTGCCCTCATCTGTGTCTTCTTTTTGTCACACAGCTAGTTATGATAGGCCACCTGTATAAGTGCGCTGTACCACTATCGCATGGAAGCATTGTTATAACTTACATTCAAGAGCCAGTCCCTGCATTGGCTTGGTGATTTCCAACAAACTCTGCACCAGTTAGCAAGGCTGTGGTTGAAACCTTTTGAGGGACAGTTATGCTTGCTTGCATCGTCACATGCCATGTGGAGTGACCGTAAACTTTGTGTGGCACAAGGATTCAGAGCAGACTCAGTCACAAGGAAACAGGCCAGAGATCCTAAGCCATGACTGGAAGACATACAGCTGGACACTGAACATGACTTTGACCCATTTGGGCAGAAGGAAATCAACATGATTCTTTAAGTAGCCGTTTTAAAGCATAGTTTTATGGCGAGCACATAAATAATAATCTTAACAGTTCCTGCTGTCCAGAGAATCACCAATCGGCTGCCTCCTCCATGCCTCCTACCGGGGATTGAGCCAGCAACCCGGGCATGTGCCCTGACCGTGACCACCTGCCAGGCCCTAGACTTTATTTAAATACCAAGATTATTTATCCTCAAAGAAAACTGAACCCATTTTGGAAGCATGAAAACCAGTTCAAAACTGTAGGAAATAGAATACCATCTCTTTCTTGAGGCAGTTGTCATTGTTCCATCTGAACCACACTGCATTTGAGAAACCACGTAAAAAAACAGAGGTCATTTCTTCTCTTCCCATTCCAGGGCTTCCGGAAGTATCTCTGATCTATCCTGTTCTCAGTGTGACTCTGTTCTCCTGATATTACCTCTCACTTTTTAAATCAGGAGGAAGTAAACATTAATTCCATGTATTGTTGACTAAATGTTTGGGTCAAAAACCTGTATGGTTGACAATGCTTTCGTATAGCGTGATGGTATGAGACTCGTTTATTCTTCACAAACAGGCTGGTCAGGAAGTGTCGTAAATGGAATCGTGCCCTGTTTCTGTCAATACTGCTTTCTAGTCTTGTTTCCTTGGTCTGAGTCCCTGCTACACTTATAATGTGCTCTGTGTTAAGAAGGGCTAGATGAAGGAATGATCATTTGGGGCTAGTTTAGAGAAAGACAAACACTTGACTGAGCAAACCCTCTAAGAACTTGCACAACGTTTCAAGCCCTGGGTTCTACCAGAATGCAAAATGAGCAGCAGCCCTAGATGTCGCCATCGTCTGGTGGGACCAGCAGATGTAGAGAAATATCTATGATATTATGTGTAATGTGAGCCATGCTGGAATGGGGGCATAAAGGAGCACCATGGGGTAATTAATTATACCTTAGTTAAGACCTGAATTCATATTATTTTTTACCTGTGAAATAAAGAGACAGGGAGGGAGAGGGAAATTAATACAAGAGAAGTTATAGAAAACAAGTTAACATTGAAGCTGGGCCTGGAAGTATCGTGATGAGTTTGCCAGATAAAGAAGCAACAAAGATCGTTCATTACTGGAAGAATAGCAAACCGTCTCTTACACCTTGTGCTATTCTTCAAAGAATTGAGGTGAATACCATTCCATTGGTCCATTTTCTGTTTTTAAATTGCAAATGTTCCTTTGGTCTTCAGCTCCAATGTTTTGGGCATAGAGGAACCTGAAGGTTAAAAGCTGATCTTAATTGCAAACTGACAGTGAGGCCATTATCCTGATGATCCATGTGGATTCTGGGTGTTTCTTTCCACTGAGGAAGATAGATTTCCAGTGAACTGCCATCCTAGGAAGTCTCACTCGATACCAGGGTATTTTGGAACATAACCCTCCCTTAGCAAATTTCTCAGGAAGAAAAATTGTCATGAATTACAAAAATGTCCAGTGATTCTATCTCCTAAGAATATTTGGACCTTAAGGGCAGGGGGCATGCAAAGAATCAACTTTTAATACGGTAATTTCAATCTTTAGTAACCAAGGGGAAATTTTGCTGCTGGCTCTGCAGATGCTGCTATTGTTATTGATGTTGTTTAATCCAGCGTTCCTCCTTGATGCCCCAAGACATCATCCCACATAAGCAAACTCCAGTTCTGTCTACTCCTGAGAGAGACCCTATGCTATACATTAGCAGCCAAACCGCCCTAGACAGTGGGGGAGGGGTTGAGCTTATTTAGGGCTGGCTAGGCCCCCAAGTACACTCATGGGTTTGCTTTGGGTACATCTCTCCTTCTGACTGTCCTTATTTTTAAGCAGTCAACCACCCATTCCAAACTTATTGCAATAAATTCTAAAATGGATGTCTAAAATAGCCTTTGAGGAACTCTAGATTACTTTGTATTCGTTTCAAGTGAAATGTCAATTGAATGCTAAAACCATATTAAGAAAGAACAAAGTGTATAATGCTTATCTTAATGATTGATTAAAATTTACCTGTTGTGATTGGCCTTTTATTAATCCAGGAAAGTCTTACTGAGTGAATAATAAGGCAATAACTCACAATCTAATTCGTTTGTCCCGGTTTCTTCACAATTAATGTCAGTTTTTCCTTTCCAGTGAACAGTGAAATTTGAAGAAAAAAGCAATTAGCTCTATTTTTGATATTTTCCCTTTCAGTGCTGAATCTCCAATGAGAAAATGGCCATGTTAAATCAGCTACATGAGAGACAGTATGTGAAGAGAGAAAGAATATAGCAGATCTATTTTTTCAGAACAATAGAATCATAGGTATCATCAAACTCAAAGTTGAACTTCTAAAGACTAGCCAACTTAGCTAATTTCTTAAAATTTTATTCTCCAGAAATTATTCAAATGACTCTTACCTGAAATAAACCACTTTGGATTAGAAATGATTGGGAAATCTCTTATCAAAATGGAATGGTCTCACCCGGCTGGCATAGCTTAGTGGTTGAGCATCAGCCTATGAACCAAGAGGTCACTGGTTTGATTCCTGGCAGGGCACATGCCTAGGTTGTGGGCTCGATCCCCAGTGTGGGGCGTGCAGGAGGCAGCCAATCAATGGTTCTCTCTCACCATAGATGTTTCTATTTCTCCCTCTCCCTTCCTCTCTGAAATCAATAAAAATATATATATTTTTTAAAAAGTGAATGGTCTCTTACATAAATAATGATGATGGCAGATGGAACTTCTCTGGCCAAATTTCCATAGTCGTATCTCCTGACAAGGAAGCCTTCTCCCCATATCCATCCTCCTGTTGGGTTCCATACCAATCACCACTAGCAGATGGCTGTCAGGAGGAAGGAGCGGTACTCTGGCGGCTCTGGTGCCATGGTCAGAGGCTCGCACTTTCTTTCTTTCTTTCTTTCTTTCTTTCTTTCTTTCTTTCTTTATTTATTTATTTATTTATTTATAAATATACTTTTCTTGGTTTCAAAGAGAAAGGAGAAGAGATATAGAAACAATTATGAGAGAGCATCATTGATCAGCTGCCTCCTGCATGCCCCACACTGGGGATCAAGCCCACAACCCTGGCATATGCCCTGACTGGGAATCAGACTGTGACCTCCTGGTTCATAGGTCGACGCTCAACTACTGAGGCTCACACTTTAAAGAAGAGTGCTGTAATGATGGACTCGGTGGAAGGGAAAATGGACAGGAAAGAAGGCGAGAACAAGAAGAAAACACCTTGTACATATATTGTCCTACTTTTTCAGAGAATGAAATGTTTCACTTGCAAAAGGTCCTTATACTGTGTGTGTGTGTGTGTGTGTGTGTGTGTGAGAGAGAGAGAGTGTGTGTGTGTGTGTGTGTGTGTGTGTGTGTGTGAATGATGAGTAGTTTACTTACAAATGAGCATACAATACATTGCACAGAAGACAAAAAACCATGTTGGGCTGAATATAATTTTCTTTTAATGATTCAAAGGGCATTTCAGAATCTTGCAATCCTCATTTTGAACATCATTGTATGTTAAACATGGAAGTATCTGCCAAGAGAGTTTGCCCATTAACCAGTGTTAGTGTGTTTTTAAAAATCATTCAGAGACAAGACGAAGACAGATGCTTCGTATAAAAGGTAGCCATTCAGCAGCTGATTTGAGCAAGGCCATTTGTTCGTGAATAAATGTGTGCAGTGCACAGTGTAGCGTTTACAGCAAGTGAGAGCAGTGCTCAATCTGAGTGTGAACACACCGTTTAACCTTTCTCAGCATCCAGGAGGCGTGAGATAATAAGGCCGACTCCTCTCAGTACAGCTGTAACAAGCAGCTACGAAGAGAGAAAAACAGGTCATGGACCAATATGTCTCAGGACTTCTAATAGAAAGTGTTCTGTGTGAGAACAGATCACTGGTTACAGAAACTCGGAGCTCATGCCTGGTAAGCTGGATCTTTGCCATGGCGATCTTGTTGGTCTGGGGCCACTTTGGTTTACTAGCAGCCAGCTGCCTAGAGACGGTCTCTTCTGAAGTCACCTGGCATCGGGGAGCACCCAGGAGTTTAGCTAATTCATCTTTGCAGAACGGAAGTTTTCACAGTGAGATGTGTGTTCCCTGCTGACTCCTCTTACCCTTCAGAGGCCAAGAGGACGCCTGGGTTGGAGGTCATGGCGGCCATGCTCATGAAGTTGATTCTGTCTGCTACAGGGTGTTTCCTTGGTTTTCCACGGAAGATTTGTTTTTCTTTCTTTCTGTTGGCCTTTGAGTTGTTTCTTTACTTGCTCCCAGGGGGCAGCTTTGTCTCAAGCTACAGGTCATTAGTTAGAAGGTGCTACTCCTTAGCTAGAACCAGTGGGCACTATAGTTTGTCAGTCTGTCAACCCAAACCCCGGACTTTACAAGTGACTGTGAGCCAAGCTTCCTTTGGGTCACAAGCTATGGTCAAACAGCCAGTCTTGACTCTAACCTGCTGGGAGCAGCCCACAGGCTTCCAGGAAACCTTTGGTCACATCGTGCTGGTCACTCTCTACCCTTTGGACATTTAGACATGACAAGAAAGTATGACTCATAGAATTGAGGTGCTTACTAGATGATAAATTTTTTTCTAAAGATTTTTAACCATAAGGACTGATAAACTAAGGTAGTACTTAGAACCTTTTACCATGCCCATATTGACAGTGACTGGGATGTTGGCCCGTTGATGATTCTGTAGACTTGGGGGAAGGAATAGGTTATGTAAGAGAGACTTCCATCTAATGACTTGTTTCAACCATGCTTGAGATTAAACATAAGGCATATTATTAAAAATAAGACATGTAAGAGCATTTTGTACCTGTCTAGGTCTGGGCTGACCACCCAGCCTAGGTGCTCAGACAGTACTCAATGTGTTGTCCCTGTCAAAACATAGGTCACCATGAACTATTACCTACCTGGGGCTTACCTGTATTCCCGACTAAAAAATAAGCACTTGGAGAGCAGTATGTTATCTTTGTATCTTCGGCACCTAGCACCCTGCCTGATTTGTTGAAGGCAGTGAAGAAAGAATAGAATGGGTACATGAATGTATAAATAAATTATTCAATAAGAGATAATGGGGAGGAAAAATAGAGAGGAAAGGATAGAAGAAGGAAGAAAAGAAAAAGAGGCTCTGCAAATTCTTATAAGGTTATTTTTTTTTTTGCATTTTTTTCTTTATTGATTAAAGTATTACATATGTGTCCTTATCCCCCCTTTGCTCCCCACACCCCACACTCATGCCCTCACCCCCCTGGTGTCTGTGTCCATTGGTTAGGCTTATATGCATGCATACAAGTCCATTGGTTGATCTCTCCCCTTTACCCCTACCTTGCCTCTGAGGTTTGTCAGTCTGATCGATACTTCTCTGTCTCTGGATCTGTTTTTGTTCATCAGTTTATGTTGTTCATTATATTCCACAAATGAGTGAGATCATGTGATATTTAACTTTCTCTGACTGGCTTATTTTGCTTAGCATAATGCTCTCCAGTTCCATCTATGCTGTTGCAAATGGTAAGAATTCCTTCTTTTTTACTGCAGCATAGTATTCCATTGTGTACTAATAGATGTACCACAGTTTTTTAATCCACTCATCTGCTGATGGGCACTTAGGCTGTTTCCAAATCTTAGCTATGGTGAATTGTGCTGATATGAACATAGGGGTGCATATATCCTTTCTGATTGGTCTTTCTAGTTTCTTGGGATATATTCCTAGAAGTGGGATCACTGGGTCAAATGGGAGTTCCATTTTTAGTTTTTTGAGGAAACTCCATACTGTCCTCCACAGTGGCTGCACCAGTCTGCATTCCCACCAGCAGTGCACGAGGGTTCCTTTTTCTCCGCATCCTCGCCAGCACTTGTCGTTTGTTGATTTGTTGATGATAGCCATTCTGACAGGTGTGACATGGTACGACATTGTTGTTTTGATTTGCATCTCTCAGATGATTAGTGACTGTGAGCATGTTTTCATATGTCTCTTGGCCTTCCTCATGTCCTCTTTCAAAAAGTATCTATTTAGGTCCATTGCCCATTTTTTGATTGGGTTGTTTTTCTTTCTTTTGTTAAGTTGCATGAGTTCCCTGTAAATGTTGGAGATTAAACCCTTATAGGTAATAACATTGGCAAATATGTTCTCCCATGCAGTGGGCTTTCTTATTGTTTTGTTGGTTTCTTTTGCTGTGCAGAAGCTTTTTGTTTTGATGTAGTCCCATTTGTTTATTTTCTCTTTAGTTTCCATTGCCCTAGGAGCTGTATCGGTGAAGATACTGCCTCGGCATATGTCTGAGATTTTGCTGCCTGTGGATTCCTCTAAGATTTTTATGGTTTTCTGTCTTATGTTTAAATCCTTTATCCATTTTGAGTTTATTTTTGTGTATGGTATAAGTTGGTGGTCTAGTTTCATTTTTTTGCATGTATCTGTCCAATTTTCCCAACACCATTTATTGAAGAGACTGTCTTGACTCCATTGTATGTTCTTGCCTCCTTTGTCAAATATTAATTGAGCATAGTGGTTTGGGTCGATTTCTGGGTTCTCTATTCTATTCCATTGGTCTATATGTCTGTTCTTGTGCCAGGACCAGGCTGTTTTGAGGACAGTGGCTTTGTAATACAGCTTGATATCTGATACTGAGATCCCTCCTACTTTGTTCTTCTTTCTCAGGATTGCTGCAGCTATTCGGGGTCTTTTTTTATTCCATATAAATAATACTAGGGTTATTGTTGTTAAGTGTGGACATATGTTAGTCTAAGAGCTCAAACTCCATTCATTTATTACCTTTAAGTCATGTGTTTTTATCGTGTATTTGGTTTCTAAATACATGAGGTTTTAGCCAAACTGTGTCCCTTTATTTCTTTACCTTTGTCTTATAGTACCTGTTTAAAATGCAAGTCATTTATACTGAAATTCTGGGTTTGGTTTTGAGGTGGGGGGTAAGACATGGCTAATTGCCATACCTCCCTGGGAGGGCACTAAATGGGATATGTGAGAATCTCCCATTCCTGACCAAACTGGGAGAGCAGAACATAAGGCCCAGAGCACGGCTCTGCCATCTGACGGGGTTCAGAATCTGCTGTCCCACTGATCAGTGTGACCTTAACCGAGTTGTTTCTCAGAGCCATCATTTCCTCATCAGGAAGGTAGTAGGTAGGACAATAATGATTGTGTATAGAGCTATTGGAGGGCTCAATTAATTCTCATATGAAAGCATCCAGTACCATCCAGTACCAGGCACCGTGGACACACGTTCTAAAAGGTAGCAGTAAAAAAACATCCTTTCCCAGGAAGGTGGTGGTTAGAATAGTGAGGAGGAGGAGAGTTCTGAGCCCACACTTCACGCAGCAGCCTGCATTTGGAGCCGACGACTCTGAGGCACCTGCCACGAACACTGAACGCACCGTGGAAATCATTTAAGGAGCCGAAGGGGTGGGCGACAGGGCGGTTGGAGGGGGAAGCCTGACATTGAAGTGAACTAAATCTGTGCGGGTGGCTATTTCTGTCAGCCCAACCACAGTGGGTGTGTGATCAGCGTCTACTTTTGATCCAGCTCTTTTTATAGATGCTGGCTTTTCTTAAAGGCGACTCTCCTCCATCCTTTCATTGGCTGCTGAACTGACTTGGAAGATTGCTAATGGAGTATTTGTCATCTGCAATCTGGAATAGACAACATTTAGATTAGTAATCAGACACTCCTTTAAGATGTAAGAACAGTCTCATTATCAGCTGTAGCCTAGATTTGGCATGATGGATAAAACACTTAGGCTAAATCTAGGCTACTGTGGGTAGTGAGACTGTTTTTACATCTGATAAGGCGGGATAGGCTTCACCTGTACCCTCACCGGCAGCTTTGGGGAAAACAAGAGCCCACATCAGTACACCGCAGCGGCTATCCCCTTTGTTCTTAGAATGAAAGCTTGACTCCAACCATTTCAAACATTTCCCCATTATCATCACTCAACCTGGTTCAACTAGTCTCCTAGCTTTTTAAAAATATATTTTTATTAATTTCAAAGAGGAAAGGAGAGGGAGAGAGAGATAGAAACATCAATGATGAGAGAAAATCATTGATTGGCTGCCTTTTACATGCCCCCACTGAGAATTAAGCCCACAACCTGGGCATGTTCCCTAACCGGGAATCGAACCCTGACCTTCTTGCTCGTAGGGCAATGCTCAACCACTGAGCCACGCCAGGCAGGCAGTCTCCTAGGTTTTAAAGAGCACTTATCTGAAGTTACAGACTGATTTAAAGTAGGATGTCTGTGTCATTTGGTGCTTCTATAAAAATATTTTTACAGAATTGTCTGAACATGTCTTACCTGTATTGTCATACAAAAGTTATTTTTAAGAGCCTGGATGGGACTATTACCATCCCGACACTTGACCACAGCCTCTACAATGCAGTGCCAATACATATATGTGTAAATGCGTGTCTCTCGGAGGAGAAAACTGAATGGCACTTGTGGCCATTGTCTCTGAATCTTCAGTACCAACATCCACACTGAGGTGGCGACCTCTTAAAAGAGGAAATAGGTGTCAGCCTGCTGGGGTGTACGTAGGGGGATACCCGACCGTGTAGTGTACACAACATCTCACAATAACAAGATTTCCAACAGTTTGGGGTGAAGGTCAGCCATTTTAGAAAAATATGTGCTTTTTCTTCCTTGTTCTTCCCCCCAGAGCCAGGCAGGTGGTCCACACAGGCTTGTGATAATGAATTAGGCAGCTTGTACTGTACCAAGTGCATTTTCATTACTGCGAACAAAGCGGGCTGCGGGGGGAATTTGATAGGTGGCTTCTACTCAAAGGACAAGATGCATTTATCTGAGAGCAATTTAGTGGTTTATAATGGACAGCAGGGCCCCTTTGTCTCCTTGTCACACTCTTCCTGTGAGCATCACCATGATTCATGGGCAAAATTATAGTCACTTTCTACCCGCCGGCAGCTTCCCAACCTATGATCTTCACAATGTTAAGTAGCATCCAGAAGTGCAGTACCATTTTTAAAACACACACACACACACAATATTTTGCATTGGTTCAAATTAGAATTGGTCACCAGGAAGTGATTTTTGATTATTTCTGTGCTTTGCTATAGATGACTACTGAGGCTCTTACAAAGTACTTTGATTACAAGCAGTTAGAATCACATAATTTCCCAGCAAGATTTATTATTCTGCTCATGAAAGTCACTGTGTATCTTACCAAAAAATGGCAGTCATGTCTCATTTCCTGCAAGAATCTGTACAGCAGTCTCTACTCAGCCTCGGTAAAGGTCTCCCACGCATAAAGAAAAATTAGGTTATAACCTAACAAGATATTGCTAGGTCAGGGATTCTCAAGCTTTCTTGTGTATCAGAGTCTTCCAGGACATAAGAAGTCAGAGTCCAAGGCCCGTTTCTACCCCAGTGAGGCTAGCTTCTTTCATCTTTACAGTGTCTCCAGGTGCCGATGAACACTGGACCAGATAATTTTATTCTTTAGTTTATTAAAGAGAGGAACAACCCCGAGTCTTCTGGAAGCAGTAATGACACTGGGAATAGGCATAGGGTATGTATGGTGTGTGTGGTAGTCATTTACTAAACAGATTGCCTATCCTTTAATCGTCTGGTTTGCTCAGATGCCATCAAGATTGTTCTTAATAGGTGCCATTAAGATATATTGCAGAAATTGGACATGGATGACTGAAATTCAAATTTCACAGAAATGACAGCATTACCAAACTAAAGGGGTCCACATGCCCGCACTCATCAAAGCCCAAGAAGACAGAAACTGGAGTTTGCAGCCAAGAAAGTAAGGGTTTATTAGTTGAGGAAATGGCACCATGCCCATAGTCACAGGTGAGCTAATATTCAAAGGCCTGGCTCCCTGATGGCTTTCAGGGGAAGGATTACATAGCAGGACTAAGAGAGTTAGGGTCGTGGTCTCTACTGATTGATCAGTGTTAGGGTAGGGGGTAGATGATCAGTGCATCTGGTCCTGATGTCAGCCATGGTGTCACTTAGTCTGGCTTCATGAAGATGTGGTCAGTAGGGTAGCTGAAACACAACTGAGGTCTAGATGTTATCTTTAGTTTGATTGAAACTCTGTCTTTGTGGTCAGTAGGTTTTGTCACTAAAATTATTTAATGGTGATCAGGGCCTCAATATCCTGAGGGCTTAATGATTAAGAGTGTGATGTGCAAGGGAGAAGAGGGCAGGTGAGTCAGGGTGCTGGTTGAGGCCACTTTGAATCAAAAGAAAGAAGAAAAGATCATATTTTTAAAAATTAAGTTTCTGCATGGTAACAACAGCATCCCAGTAAATCACATTGCAACTTGATAGGTTGTTTGATAGTTTCCCTTGCTTAAAGAATATATATGGCTAGAGGCCCAGTTCACAAAATTTATGCACGGGGGGGGGGGGCAGGTGTCCCTCAGCCCAGCCTGCAAGCTCTCCAATCTGGGACCCCTTGAGGGATGTCCGACATTCCTCTCACAATCTAGGACTACTGGCTCCCAACCACTCGCCTGCCTGTCTGCCTGATTGCCCCTAACCGCTTCTGCCTGCCAGCCTGATCACCCCGTAACCACTCCCCTGCCAGCCTGATCAACACCTAACTGCTCCCCTGCCAGCCCAATTGCCCCTAACTGCCCTCCCCTGCCAGCTGGGTCACCCCTAACTGCCCTCCCTTGACAGTCTGGTCACCCTAATTGCCCTCCCCTGCCAACCTGGTCCCCCCCCCAACCGCCCTCCCCTGCAGGCCTGGTCGCTCCCAACTGCCCTCCCCTACAGGCCTGGTCCCCCCCACCAACTGCTCTCCCCTGCAGTCCTGGTACCCACCAACTGCCCTCCCCTGCAGGCCTGGTCACCCCCAATTGCCCTTCCCTACAGGCCTGGTCACCCCCAACTGCCCTCCCCTGTAGGCCTGGGTCCCCCCAACTGTCCTCCCCTGTAGGCCTGGTCACCCCCACTGCCCTCCTCTGCTGGCCTGGTCACCCCCAACTACCCTCCCTGCTGGCCTGATTGCCCCCAACTCTCCTCCCTTGCAGGCCTGGTCCCTCCCAACTACCCTCCCCTGCTGGCCTGGTCACCCACAATTGCCCACCCCTGCTGGCCATCTTATGGTGGCCATATTGTATCCACATGGGGGCGGCCATCTTGTGTGTTGGAGTGTTGGTCAATTTGCACATTACCTCTTTATTATATAGGATAGAGAAACAATTTCCATGCATCCATACAGGACACAGTCCTTAATCTGCAATTCCAAACCCCAGCAACACTGGCAATTGAACGATTGCCCAAGTTTTGCACCAAAACTCATTTGACAACATAATTTGGTTTGAATTGATGTGAGGCTATGAATAACCTTCCCTTACTGTATAATTTCACAATTTAGTATGAATATGGAAACATTTCACTGCATAAATGTTATTGATTTGGATTTCCTGTTGGCAGTGTTATGCTATATTCAGTACATGCACCCTATTGCCATTCCATCATTTAAAAAAACCTCTGAATTCTGAAATACATTTGGCCTCGAGATGTTCAGATATGAGACTGTGGACCAGAATTATCTTATTCCATATTCACGATGGAGAACTGGGGACTTGTCAGCTACCTTGGCTCAGTTCCAAGAGTCGTAACTGGTATAATTCAGCAAGATAGGATTCATTTATTGAAACTTAAAATGATCCACCCTTTTGATTAAAGGGCCATGACAAATGTTAATGCTCATTCTCCAGTGAACCTTGTATTCTCCTTACATTTTAAGACAAAGTGCCCTGCTTGAAACAAACAAAAGAGTTTGGTATTTAGATCCATATGCTACTCTCCACCAGATTCTAGCCAACACTTCCAGTCCCTCTTTTTAAGACTCTAAATGACAAAATATAGGGATAATATGTCCTAAATTAATTTAGAATTTGTGGCTAAAATTTGAAATGAAGGTTAATATAATGGTCAAAAAAGAGTCAAATTAATACACTGTGTATAGTTATATCTGATTAATATCAGAGATTTCTCTGAGAGAACTGAGCTGCAATGGGCCTGGGCTTCTAGGACATTAATGATTTTAAATTTATATAATTTTATATATTAATCTAAACAGTTTCACAATTGTACAATATTTGAAATATTATTGCAATTTGCTTTGTTATGGTTGTTTGTGTTTATTTGTATGGTTAGGCATACAAGATACCACAGTGATTTAAAATATATTTTATAATAGTAAAAAATCGTTTCCTCAAGATATTTTATTATCATCTATAATATTTTATCAATCAAATGATGCTTGCTTCCAGTCAATTCCTAACATAAGTTTGGATTATAGTTGAGTTTACAGATAATTTGGGGGCTAAATGAACAACAATGTGTTTGCTTTCCAAGTAAGGACTATTAGTTATGATTGCTAATATCTGGATTTTGCCAACTATATTAAGTAATGACTGCTCCTTACGAGCAAAACCAATCGCTTGTTCTGCTTAAAATCTTGGCTCCAATTCCGAGTTGTTATGGGAAGAGGTTATACCTTCACAGCTTGTAAACATGCCTACTTAGCCAGTGTTTATTAATGCAAATTAATTGCAGACAAATGTTCTCACTAGCAGTATCTAAAAAGAATGCAAATCCTTTCTGTGATTTTTCCCAGAAGGTAGCCAGATTCAGTGTTTAGTTTCAACTATTATCATTGCCAAATCTATGATAGCATGGAAGCTGCAGTGACCTTCGTAATGAGCTATAGGTCAAGACCTCAGCAGAGAGGAGGAAACAGACATGGTTGGGGCTGGTAGGTGCTATTTTAGAAGGCAACTTAGACAACTGCCCTTTCAGCATCAGGAAACAATGTGAGAAATGACTTCTTGTAGAATGAGCAATCGAGCAAGCATTTGATGGTCCACTCTCAGAAGGACTGCCTGCTCAGGGTTAGAGATCCGGGTGAGTTGTGCAGGTCGGTATCAAAGGAAAAAAAAAGGTTTACATTTGTAGTGTAGAAACTGTAGGTAGTTATCCTACATAATAAAATGGTAATATGTAAATTACCATCACTCCGCTACGCCCACGATTGGGCCAGCAGGAGGCGCAGGGGGCGGGACTCAGGGTGGCCGGGGTAGCTGATTGGGCCAGCAGGACGCTGAGCTCGCGGCGCCACTGGCGCCGCGAGCTCAGCGTCTGTGCCATGGCTGCGCCGGAGGCTTTCAAAAGGCCTGGTGCACCAGCGGATAGACAGCCAGCTCCCCCGCGATCAAAAGCCAAAGCGGGGGAGCTGGCTGTCTGTCTGCTCCGGCACAAGGCCTTTTGAAAGCCTCCGCCGCGCCGGAGGCTTTCGGAAGGCCTGGTGCACCAGCGGACAGCCAGCCAGCTGGTGCACCAGGTGCATGATTAAATCATGCACTGGGCCTCTAGTTTCCTATAAAATGAGAGCTCTTAACCTTTTTTGAAGCTTCAGTTGAGCCTCTGAGATGTTGATGGATATCTCTCACTTTTTTCCAGGAAAAATGAACAATTCCCTTCCAGACAGGACATTGTCCCCACTCCTCAGCGGGCCCCCAAAGTTGAGAACTCTTTAAAGAATCTCTGAAGATTCTGTTCATCAGCTTGAATAAGAATATATATGTTTGGTATCAATAGTCTGAAAATTCATGTTTCTATATATTTGATCCAAGTCTGTAGTGGATAGAGGGCTGCCATTTTGAAAATCAGGAAAAGCCTTTACCTCTCTTATTGGCACCTAATATAGATACTTCTAAGATGCAGTAAGCATGTCACCAAAAGTGAGTACTTTGAAAAATTATGCTATGAATTAATAGTTATGTACCAATTGAGTGCTGAGATCTCTTCCAAGGAGAGGGGATCCAGACTACTATGTGTCCTTGATCCTATGCCAGGACAGTTCTCCTCACCTGTCATCCATCCCCACCTCCACTTTCACACCCAACTACCAGCCGCTCTCCCCGTTGGTTACTTCTCCATCTCAGAGCCAGCCCCTGGTCATTGGACACATAGGTACTTTGTGGTGTGGTGTCACAGACAGCCCCACATACCTTCCACCAGTCTCTGGGAGAAATGCAAGCCACTCCCTGCCCACCCCTGCTGTCCTTGTCCTGCTGTGATTGCATGCAACCAGCAGATGGTAACTCAAAGTAATTGGTTGCCCTGGCATCTGTTTGCAACTCAGTACCAGGGCAAAGAGTCAAGCTGAGCACCCCTGAAAAAAGAACACAAGGAACCAAAAATTCAACTAAAAATAGTTTTATCATCTACACTAATAAAAGAGTAAGATGCAAATTGACCATACCTTCACAATGCCCACCAGCCAATCAGGAGTGAGTATGCAAATTAATCCAACAAAGATGACAGGTTAATTTGTATATGCAGGTGCCAAGGGGGCGGGGCGGGACGCTTTTGTTGTTGCCATGGCAATGATGCAGGCATTCCGCACCACCCCAGCCGCTCCAGGCCTCTGGGCAGCGTGGGAAGGTGGAAAGGCGGCTCCGGGCCAGAGCAAAAAGGCGGCTCTGGCCAGAGCAAAGGCGGTGTCGGCAGCCAGGGTAAGGAAGGCCCTTCTTGCATGAATCTTTGTGCATTGGGCCTCTAGTATTATCATACTAGCGTTCCTGTTGCAGGAAAAATCCTGCAATAGGGTTTCCTGCTGCACTCTACCCCACCCTGCCTGCTCTCATCCCTTGTCCCCCGCCCCGCGATCTCCGCCAGCTCCCCTGCTTTTCTAACTTCTCCGCCAGCCCGCTCTCCTTCCTTCTCCCCCGGCCCCGCCTCCACTCCTCCCTTCTCCCCTGGCCCCGCCTCCGCTCCTCCCTTCTCCCCGGACCCCGCCCCTTCTCCCCCGGCCCCGCCTGCTCAACTTCCTTCTCCCCCGGCCCCGCCTCCGCTCTTCCCTTCTCCTCCCCCCAGCTTGCTTGCTTCTCTGCAGCTTTGCTCCCTTCTGCAGCTCTTGGCTTCTTTCTAAGCTGTCGCGATATGCAAATTAGCCGCCATCTTTGTTTGGATAATTTGCATATTTGTCCTGATTGGTTGGTGGGCGTGGCTTGGCTGGTGGGCGGGGCTTGGGCGTAGCGAAGGTGCGGTCAATTTGCATATTTTTCTATTATTAGATTAGATGATACTAGAGGCTCAGTGTATAAAATTCATGCATGGGGCGGGGGGTGTCCCTCAGCCCAGCCTGCACCCTCTCCAATCTAGGACCCATCAGGGGATGTCCGACTGCCGGTTTAGGCCCAATCCCTGGGCCTAAACCGGCAGTCAGACATCCCCCTCACAATCCAGGACTGCTGGCTCCTAACCACTCGCCTGCCTGGCTGCCTGATAGCCCCCTAACTGCTCCTCTGCTGGCCTGATTGACATTAACTGCTCCCCTGCCGGCATGATTAACACCTAACTGCTCCCCTGGCAGCCCGATCACCCCCAACTGCCCTCCTCTGCTGGCCACCTTGTGATGATGTGGGGGCAGCCATCTGTGGTGGCCATCTTGTGATAATGTGGCAATGGCCATCTTGTAATGACGTGGGGCGGCCATCTTGCAACAATTTGGGGGTGGCCATCTTGTGACACAAGGGTATGAGGGTCAATTTGCATATTACTTCTTTATTATATAGGATTGCATCTGTGTTCCAGCCAAAGAGTGTTGCTTCAACTGAGACATCTAAGAACATTATAGCCTAAGATGTGGTTTTCATCTTGACATCAGGTTAGAAAATAAAGGATATACCCTTAATGTATTCTTTATGGATAATCACTCCTAATTTTAATCTTTTTAAAAATTACATATTCCAACTATACCACTTGTTAAGATTAGATGATCCATTTTTCCTTTTTCTTCACATTTTCCATTCAAATATCATTAGTGATAGGTCCTAGCTTTAGACTATATTGTGGGATTCCCTGGATAAGTTTATTTCAACTACCTCCTGTACGGTTTTTTAGGTATCATTCCATAATAATTCTGCCCTACCATGCTCTGTAACTTCTTTCCTTATAGTCACGTCTTTCAACCCTATGGAAAAAAATCTACCTGCCATCTGCCATCTCCCCCACTGGAATTGATTCAACAAATATTTATTGAGCACCAAACTGTGTGCCTAGGTTTCAAATTAGGTAGTAGGGGCACAAATGTCAATGAGGTACAGATCCTCATACTCATTTATAAACTAGGATAGTGAGAGAATTGGCAGACATATAAGAGATTTCAGTACAGTGTGAAATTGCCACCATATGATTAAATAGAGACATATAATGGAAACACATAGGAGGGGCACATAGCTCTTTAGAGATTAGGGAAGACTTCCCACTGGAGAAGACTTTCAAATGGATGAGTAGGAATTAAGCAAAAAAGAATGGGAAGTGCATTTCAAGCAGAAGGGATGGCCTTGAGTACAAAAAAATAAAATAAAATTGCATATGACCTGATAGAGCTGGGGCTTTGAGTTCATGGAATAGAGTGCCAATGGATGAAGCTAGAAAGATAAGCAGGGACCAAATAGAAAGGTTCACTACAACTGATCAAAGATTTGGACTTTGTCCTAAAGATAAAAGGGAGCCTTAGGAAAAACAGAAAGGATAATCAGTCATCAGTTCTATCCGTGCCACGCAGTGCACCCTTAATTTATTTTCCTATTGTTTCATAGGGATCTTATCTCTCCAACTAACCAGGAGAGGAACCACATCACACTGCTTGCGTACAATGCAGTACACAGAGCAGGCATGCAACAAAGGTGTGCTGATGGATTGATTGGAAGAGTTCGTCTACCTCGAGACCAGCGATCGCCAACTGGTGATCCTTGGACCACTAGTGGTCTGTGAGGTCCGAAAGGTTGGCGACCGCTGCAGACAGCTATGCTTTGGCGCCAACTTAGAGAGTAGCCTTTCATAAATGCTCACCTTCTTTAGGTTTCAGACTCTGCCTGTTTACAAAACAAGACACAGAACTCCCTTGTGAACTCATGTTTTTCATTCTCTTCTATCTACATTTGTTAAATACTGAGACTCTTTGAGGCAGGGCAATAGTCAAATGGTAGATTAATTCAGATCACGTTGAAATCAGCATATTTGTATGCTATTTGTCATTACCACACCAACTGGGTGCTATTTTTATTGACACTGACCCAAAAGAGCAAATAGGTTATCACTTTCTGAAACATAGGAGAACCAGATTTATGTCCAGGAGATAGAAGCAGGGACCTATGAGTTGAATACTAGAGCTGTTGGAATGCCCAGGTCAAGATTCACCTTTCAACCTAACAAGATAATGCCTCAAAGTATTTAACCCTTTGCACTCGCTTGCTTTTCTCTCGATTCCTTTATTCTAATGCTAACCATGTCGAGTCACACTCGACATCCGAGTGCAAAAGGTTAATAAGAAATTTAGACTACTGTCCCCTACTACAAAGTGAATATGGCAGGGAAAGACACACTATTGAAGCATTAGTAACACTCAGACCTAATATGAATATTTTTATAAAAATCTTCTTAATGGAACAAATTCTCCCAGGGAATAGATGAGAGGCCCAGGACTGATGGCTGCCGAAAGATAGGGATAGAGCGGAAAAAGGACCCTCCTCACAGTGTGGTTGGCCAGTCCCATATTCTCCTTTGAATGTTGCTACTTGAATTGTAGCTAAAGAAAATCCCTTAGCCTATCTTTAAATCCTAAGTCCCTACCTTCATTCTCTCCAGATCTTATATTTATCAGTTCTTCCAACTAAATAAAAGTGTTTTAGAATTTATGTGACTTAAGTATTTTGCAGCAAGAGGGAAATGAATTCTAACTGTTCAATGGGCTATTGTATTCTGTGTATTGTAACTTTATTTTAGGTATTTTATTTGATGTCGTGGGTCTCTCACTGTTTTTAATATACATATTTTTTCTCTTCTCAAGACATCTTCACTTTTCAGATCCGCTTTCTAACTGTGAGCTAAAATACTGTTGGTTACTGAACCAGAAAAATTTGCCTCAATAAATGAGAAGTTTCCTTCCACTTCAACAGTCTCAGGGATGATAGACCCCCATGGGATCTAGAGGAAAGGAAATGAGCTGAGGTCTCTTGAAAAGAGTAAGTTACTATTTAAAGTAATCTTGGCAATAAAGCCCCCAAATAATGAAATTGTTATTTTTCAATTTCATGTTTCCTATTTCAACGCAAGAATTCTGGTTATAAGCTGACATTTCACGCAAGCTGACCTGATGATGTTGGTTTGAGAGGAAGAGACCAGATTTAGCACCTGCCTTTTCTTAGCCTTTATTCTGACACTTCTCAGCGAATGCCTGTTTCTGCAACATGCACGTACCTTCACACTTGGGAGATTGACCGTCAAAAACCCCCTCTTCTCCGTGTTGCCTGCTAAATTCCTGCTCATCCCTCGATCCTCAGTCTCTTTCTTAACTCTCCCAAGGGAATTAGTGGCTGTCTTGTCTGTGCTTCCATTTCAAGTTGTTCACATGTTTGCCACTCTGTGTGTACATTGCATTGTGATGGTGCTTTCAGTGAAAGCTTCTTTAGATCTTGCACAGTTTAAAATGTATTTGTTCACCATGGATTCTTGACTCTCATTTCTTCATTATGTGTTCAGGTTTCCTTTTCTGGATGTCCATTCTTTAGTAATTCTTTCAAGTACAGGCCTTTAATGATAATTCTTGTGGTCTTTTCTGTAAATGTATTTTGTTCTCAACACTTGGAAAATAGTTTATCTAGGTAGAGATTGTCTTTACTCTGGATTTCTGGCACCATAAGGGTGGCATAAATTAAGACTGTATACCCATGGGTGGTACCGCCAGGGAATTTTTATTTGTCACGGGAGATACTTCTCACCCTATCCTACCAAGCTCTAGAGCCAAGAGCAGAAATATGCTGGCCTGTTGCTTCCCTGACTGGCCGATCCCCCTCCCTAAGTGCCCATCCCCATGGCCTCTGACTCCCCACACCGAAGTAATTCAGCAGTCAGCGTCCTCGTGCATGTCCTCTTGGTCCCCATATGGGCAGAAAGTTTCTTGTCCGCCGGTGCATGGGAGGGGCATTTATTTCAGGGTTCTGGCTTTACGTAGGCTTCTCCGTCCTGGCTCCCACTCACACCTCCTCTTCCTATCAGGGAGGTCCGGGCTCAGTACAGACTAGAGTCAGCTGGTGACTTTACAATGTGACCATAACCTCTTCTTTCAGACTTGTATGTACTTTTTCAAAACGATGGTTGCATTTTAACAGCATTTGTAAGTGCTTGCCATTGGGGTTAGGGCGGACTCCAGCTCAGTGGATGTACTCTCAGGACTGGAAGGCCGGCAAAGGCTGTGTCATTCTTCTGTGAGCACCTTTTAGGCAGATAACAAATCTCAGTCGTAGTTCATTTTTTAAATTTATTTTAATTGTATTTGACATACAATATTATATTAGTTCCAGGTGTATAACATAGTGATTAGACATATATATACTTTACAAAGCGATCACCACGTAAGTCTAATAACCATCTGCCACCATACATAGTTATTACGATATCATTTACTATAGCACAGTTGGCAGCACATCAGTCTCATAACTTGAAGTTCCTAAGCCGTATTTTATTTTTAATCAAGTGCAGTCTACGACCATAAATATTTGCAGAATGAATAAATGAGGACATGGTGCCAGGCGAGACCTGGGGGGAGGTGGGGACCGTTACTAGTATTAGAGTTAATCTGAAAAATGAAGGTCTTGAATTGTCCCTGGACATTCTAGAAGGTCCCTTGTAGCTCTGACTCATTCTAATTCTAAGAAATACTAAGATACTCCCTTATGAAATATTAGGCATTAAAATTGCCTATCTATAATACACAGTATAATTGTGGCAATATTCTAAGCAGTTATAGCCCATAATGAAAACATACGACTGCCCTTTCTTTTTTTTTTTTTTTTTAATCCTCACCCAAGGATATGTTTTTATTGATTTTAGAGAGAGAGGAAGTGGGGAAGAGAGAGAGAAACATTGATGTGAGAGAAAAACATCAATCTGTTGCCTTCCATACTCACCCCGAACAGGGATTGAACCCACAACGTAGGTATGTGCCCTGACCAGGAATGGAACCCACATCCTTTTGGTGTACGGGATGACACTAAACCAAAAGAGCTACCCGGCCAGGGCCACATGACTGCCCTTTCTTATGTCACCCATAACTATGACCTGTACCTTCTCTTATCTATGTTGGATATATTAAAAAATAATGTATGTATTTATCTAGAGAATAAATACTCCAGGGAAGTTTTGTTCCATCTTTCAGATGGAATGTTAATTTTCCTTTAAAAAAGCACACCCTCTATTTCAAAAGGTTGTACTGGATGACACTTAAAAAAGGAATTGCCACTGGTTGAATTTAGTATGTTGAACAAATTTCAATCCAAGATTATGCCTTGACACTGGGCCTTTAGCATTTTTATTGGATTCTAAATTGGATAAATTTTAATTCACTAAATTGGATAAATTTTTTGCTTTCTGTATTTTTTTCTTCTGAGACAGGCAATCAATCATTGGTATTTATTCTGCCTTTAACACTAAAGCTAAAATTATGACATACTATCAAATTCCCTGTACGTTTTACTTAATATTATATAGATCCAAGTATACTTTAAAACATCACATCTAACAAAAATCCTGATAAAACTATGCCCTAAGAATAATTAATATAAGAAAATAGTTATACCATAAGTCTTTTTCCCCTAGTTAATATGGCCTTATAGTTCATGCTACAATTTTAGTAACTTTTGAAAGCCTGGCTCTTAATTTCCTATACAATTTTTCATATATATATCTTATATAATAAAAGGCTAATATGCAAATTGACCGAACAGCAGAACGACCAGTTGCTATGACGCACACTGACCATCAGGGGGCAGATGCTCAATGCAGGAGCTGCCCCCTGGTGGTCAGTGTGCCAAAAGCCGGGCTCACAGCTGGCGAGCACAGCAGCGGTGGCGGGAGCCTCTCTCGCCTCTGTGGCAGCGCTAAGGATGTTCAACTGCTTGCGGGGAGCGGGCCTAAGCCATCAGTTGGACATCCTCAGAGGGCTTCTGGACTGCAAGAGGGTGCAGGCCGAGCTGAGGGACCCCCCCAAGTGCACGAATTTTGTGCACCGGGCCTCTAGTATATATATATATATTGCTTTTTCATATAATATATATATATATTGTTTCCTGGGAGGCAATGGTAATTTTTAAAAAATAAAAGAAAGAAAGAAACAGGCCAATTATATTTTGCTAAGGCTGGGGAGAAATTTAAGAGTCGGCCACGTAGGGATACTGTTCGAAGTCTGGGCGGGGATAAGTCCATGAAGCAGGAAGAAGAGAAGGCCAGGGTAGGGCCTGGAACCACACCGATCAGAGAGCAGAAGCAGCCACAGAGATGGCTGAGGTTCCCTCTTTCCTATGTGTATGTGACTCAGTTTCCACAGTTCCTTCATAGAGGAAGTGAGTCTCACACACTTTCTTTGGGCTCACGCCACCTTCCATGGTGAGGGGCACCTGGTGAATGCTTCCTATTCTGTCATTTATTCACTAATAGCTGCCAGTTGCTCTTCCATGAGCCAATCCCTCACTTACGTCAGGGGTGTGGAGGGGCGGGGTAGCAACAGGAAACAGGATGGTAACCTAATAAATAACTACCATGATCTCTGTAGTACTAAGTGCTACAAAGAAAATAAGCCAAGGAATGGGCTAGGAAGGCGCTTGCAGGTGCTCTAGGGCAGGGGTCGGCTTTACTAAGTATGACCAGGAACCCCTGGGAGGAAGTGACATTGGAGCTAAAAGTACATGCTCAGACAGAGCCGCCATATGAGCAGCTGAAGAGAGAGCATTCTAGAGAGAAACCCAGCGCCAAGGACCTGCAGCGAGAACTAACTCAAGTGGACAAAGAAGAAGGCCAGTGTGGCTGGAGCCTCATGACAGGACAAAGTCAAAGATAGGCCAGATCCCGGCCCCTCTGGCCCTGGAAGTTGTTTGAATTTCTTCTGTTCACAGTGGTCTTGTAGGCTGACCCATAGGATTCGTCTAGACTTGTGTGTCCCTGCTGCAGCGCCTGCCAACGTCATCCAGCAACTCCGTCCTTGTTAACAGGGTCTGAGGAGACAGGCAACACAAGGGAGAGGAAGGCAACACTGTGCTAGCACATCTTTGGCTTTCACCCTCTGAATTAAATATGCAAATTGGGGTCCCTGCCCCACCCCCCTCCAGAGAAATCTGGTGCCATATACACCACCTTGGGAAAGCAAGCGAGTCCTTGGCAAAACGCAAGTGAAGTAAGCAAGTAGGAAAGCTGTGCTGGTAAAATAAATGTGCAAGTAGGAGTTTTCTATCCTAAAAATACGTGCAGTGTTCATTGAGGGGGGAAAAGGGTGGGAGAGAATGAATGTGAATATTTTAGACATGTGTACTCCTAGATGCCCAGAGGCTAAGGGCAATGTCCCCAACAGACTGCCCTCACTTCAGATGCCACCCACATTGTTGGGGGACCCCAGGGTCACCCTCGTCCACTACCCTCTCAGGTTTGAAAATTCACCAGAAACGCTCACCAAACTCACTGGAAGTACCGGTACTGTGCTTCTGACTCCAGGTTTATTGTAGCAAAAAGATACAAATTTGAAAGGACACATGGTGATGTCTGGGAGGATTCCAAACGCGGAGCTCCCATTGTCCTCAGGGATGCATTACCCTCTTAGCATATTGATGTGTGACAATATGCAGAGCAATGCTAACTAGGGAAGCTCACCCCAGCGTCCCTGTCCAGCGTTTTTTATGTGCTTCGTTAAGAAAGCATGATTGATGGGATCACTGACCAGGAGTTTGAACTCAGTCTCCAGCCCCCCCTCTCCTCTCCAGAGGTGGGTCTGATACCACCTGGCTCCAAGCCTCAACCCTCTAATCAGATGGTTGGTCTTTTTGGTGTACCCAGCCTCCATCCTGAGTCATGTCATGAGCATCAACTATCAGATGTGGTCTGAGGGTCCTGTCCATGAATAGCAGCAAAGACACTCTCCTCACTCAGAAAGTTGCAAGGATTTAGAGCAGGGTGGGGAGCCTTTTTTCTGCCAAGGGCCACTTGGATATTTATAACATCATTCGCGGGCCATACACAATTATCAACTTAAAAATGAACCTGCTATATTTGCTCAAGCATTTCATTAACTCACCCCTAATGCCTTGGTAGGGCCAGACCAAATGATTTCATGGGCCTTATATGGCCCTCAGGCCTGACATTCCCCATCCCTGGTTTAGAGGCTCCCTGCAAAGAATCAGGGACAAAGGCCACTCAAATTCTTTTTTTTAAAAACCTGTGGACATTTTCATTCATTTTTAGAAAGAAGAGAGAAAGAGATACATTGATGTGGGAGAGAAACATCAATCAGTTGCCTCCCACATGTGCCCCAACTGGGGCCAGGAATCAAACCCTCAACCTAGGTATGTGCCCTGACCAGGAATCAAACCCGAGACCTTTTGGTGTATGGGATGATGCTGCTACCAACTGAGCCACACTGGCCAGGACTCAAATTCTTTATTTCACACTAGAACTTCTCAAATCAGGTTTGTATTCAATTGCTTATTCTATGTACCAGTCCTGCATGCAATTTGGGTTGCTTGAGTAAGGAAGGAGCGGTACTCATTGCTTGAATTTCCTGAGCAGACTAGAGCCGTGGAGTTTCAAGCATGCTTATAAAGGTATCAACAGATTCATGTCGCCCATCTCCACATCACACTCCCCCTTTCTGGGCAGCGAATCTGTGTGCTGCTTTCCTCCCTGACAAGTGCCACGATTCTCCCCTCTCCTGACCACATATTTGTATATATTTGGCAAATGTTAACTGGGCAAGTGACATCAATATTATGAACAACTGTGAGAAAAAAAGCTTGTCCTTTTGTCCAATTGACAGTGATAGTAAATAAAACCTCAGTGTCCTTAACATTTAGAATCTGAGGCTGCTGTTAACTTTTCAAAATTTCTTTTGCCTACTGTCAAAAACAAACAAACACCAAAACAAGAAAAGAAAAACACCTGGATGACCCAATGGGAAGATGATGTAAATAACTTCATGCTACTGCATAATAGGCTTGGAGAGATGTGTGTCCTTATGTGCTAGTTTTCCAGATGACCTTGCACAGAAACCCTGCCTTCTCCACTTCTCAGTGTGAGTGACAGCTGTGAAGTGTAGCCTCACAATCATTGCACCACCCTTGAACGAGCTGCAATATGTCCTGTGATTGCGTGGCCTGCCCTGACCTGAAGGACTGAGGAAGATGATGGCCTAGTGACAGCTGACTAAGGAATGACAAGTCACAAAATCGAATCACCCAAATGTCTCCAAGCATTGTGTAGACTCACCATCCAGAAAACCAAATTTTCTTCTAGCTGAATTTTATTATCTTGGAGCCTCAGTTTAATGCCCCTACTCACCATTCTCTTCCATTCTAAAGGGAAGGTTGATTTGATCACAATTGCAGGGGAAATCTGATATCATTTTGCTGGGTTAGTAGGGGGTGTTTAAAAAAAGGTCCCTGAGATTTGTTTAAATCAGATGAGGTAAGACATGCTGCAGACACAGAAATGCTTGTCATGAAAGAGTAATTTTGTTATACTCACAGATCCCTAGAACCAAGAGGCAGAGCACAGCAGGCAGGGCCGCAAGGGGAAGCACCAGGGTCAATCAGGAGGCAAAGGGCATGGAGGGAAGTATGATCAAGAGTCTTTTTTTAAAAAAATATATTTTTATTGAGTTCAGAGAGGAAGAGAGAGAGATAGAAACATCAATGATGAAAGAGAATCATTGATCTGCTGCCTCCTTCATGCCCCCTTACTGGGAGTTGAGCGAGCAACCCAGGCATGTGCCCTTGACCAGAATGGAACCCGGGACCCTTCAGTTCGCAAGCCAGTGCTCTCTATCCACTGAGCCAAACCAGCTGATTAAGAGTCTTTATTGTGATTTCTGCAGGAAAGACTAGGTGAAGCACCGTCAGCAGGCTTAGACTGGCTGGTTTGAATAATTTCAGCAGGCTCTTGAGACTGGAGGCTGTTCTTAGTTGTTGGGTCCTGGCCCTGGGGTACTGAGAGGGAAGAGTGGCCCCGAGGGTGACAGCTGGATAATGGAGGTGCTGGGGGTGCTCTCTGGTCAGTTTGTATAGACAGGCACATTCTTCCCTAAGTTGTTTGCTGTCGCCAGGAATTCGGTGGCGCCGGGAGGGACAGTCCTCCGGGTCAACAAGGCCCTAAATTCAGAGCATAAAATACAAAAACTAGAAAATTACATGGGGTTTAGAAGGGATCTCTTAGTCATAGGTCTTTATGACCTTTAGCAACAAGATTATTTTTTTAAATTTTATTTAGCACTAATATAACCTATGTAATTGTTGGAAGCCCTGGAGTTAATCCAATTATTTAAATTTCTTCAGAGGTAAAAAACAGATCTTACCCTGTTCCTCAAACTTTAATGTTCATAAAAATTACCTGTTAGGGTGCCAGATCAAATACAGGACACCAGTTAAAATTTAATTTCAGATAACAAACAAACAATTTTTTTAGGGTAAGTATGGCCCTTATGATATCTGAGACACACTTGTCCTTAAAAAAGAAAAGAATTATTGTTTACCTGAAATTCTCATTTTACTGGGCAGCCTATCCTTTAATTTGCTCAATCTGGAAATGATCATGTGGATTGTCAGCATACTATGATATTCTCATGCTTAGTGTGAAGCTCAAACCTAGATAATATAGCTTTAATTATAGAAAGCAATTGAAATTTTATATTGAGACATTCTACTAAAGCAACTGCAATTTTTCTTCTGTTTAGGAACAACCTTGGACTTCTATCTCCAAAGCTGTTATTTACATATCAACAGCTTTGTTCAGCTCCCCTGTCCTTTGGTCAAGAGAGAAATTACAATGAAAAGTAAAAAATGGGGTGGTACCCATAAATACTAAGATGGGGGGAAAGGCAAGGAAGGAGTCAACAATTAGAACAAATAAGCAGTATTGATTAAAAAGTGCATATGGATTGTCTTAATTTAAAATGAATTGAATTTTTATTGTTATAATTTCTTTAATATCCTGGATGTTTATTTCCTCATCAGTTTAAGTCTCATCAGCATGCAGGATATGAAGTTGTTGTTATTTTCTATTAAGAAAGTTACTGAAATAACTCTGGCCAGTAAGATGATTTTATATAACTCAATATTATTTAATCAGATAAGCTTCAGATGCTTATAACCTTTCTCTGTGCTGGACGATGGCATGCCAGATCCATTAGATGAGCAAATTGTCATTGATTAGGTTTACAATATTTTATTATATCATGGTGAATTTTATGCTATTTTTATTTCAAAGACCTATAGACTTTTGAGGGGATGGATGTGCCTTAGGAGAGAGCTGAAATAAACAATATATATTTCAATACTACTGAATTTACAGAGTCCCAAACTCACTTTGGTTTATTTTAGAAATTAGAAGCCAAGTAAATAAAATACAAAGTTTTATTATAATGGTTTATTCTGGCATGCAAAGTGCTCCTGAACCTAAAATCACCCAAGGCCTTTTCTGGATCCACTCATAGATTCTAGTCTGACCAGTCATTTTCTCTGCAATTCCATGAAAAAAAAAATGATTTTTAGCTGGCGTATATGTGTGTTTCATAGTAAGAAACGATCACTGCATTTTTATGGATGCCATAAGTCATTCCTTTCACCTCTATCCCAGGAAAGGAGCCAAAAACTGTTTTAAGTATAAATATAAATACTTAGAATCCAACCTGTTTATTATTGCCTAAAACTATTTAGACAAGGGAAGTAACATTTTAAACACTAAAACCATGATATGGCTTTAAAATATTTTTCTAACATGTATACTTGTGTATATACAAATAAGAAGGTGACATATATGTACATTAAAAACACACAATAAATTAAAGACCCATGAACTCACTACCTAATATTAGCAATACTCTATTAGCAATTATACATGTACCAATATATTCTTTCCCTGCCTCCTCATACTCACAGATGCCCACTATGGTGAATTTTGTGTTTATCAAAGGTTTTATCAACTATAGCCACATCTCTAAACCACACACTATTTACTATGCTTGTTTTGAACTTTATAAAAGTGACATCATACTATACACAGCCTCCAGCAATTTGCTTTGTCTTCAACATTATGAATCTAATATTCATCCATGTTGTGGCATAGAGCCAAATTCCATTCATTTTTCCCTGTTGTATAGTATTTCCTTGTATAAATAAGCCACAGTTTATTTATCTGTACTGCTAACAGTGGACATTTGTGTTGTTTCAAGTCATTTGCTTTTATTATCTCCTAGTACAAGTGTATGAGAGTTTCTTCCTATATCCAGGAGTGGAATTCCTGGGTCACAAGATGTGCTTATCTCACCTGCATGAGAGAATTTCAAATTGTTTTCCAAAGTGGCCATATCTTCTCCATCAGCAGTGTATCCCATTGTCCTTTGCATGTCACTCAGAGATCTAAGGAATAATCAGTGTTGGTATCATCACTGAACTGATTCAGAACACGTTTCTGAGTTAACTATTTATTTTCCCAGTGCACCATGCCCTTAGTCACGATGTCCATAATTAGTCCCATCAACAGTATCTGTTTCTTGTTTTCTGAATAAATTCACATTCCTCCTCATAGATATTGCCCTATGCATGGTGCATTGGTTGGAAGGGGCATCTGTGAGCCAACTACACCAAAATTAAGCGGACAAACTTAGAAGGAAAGGTTCATGTTTGGCAACAACATTATTGAGACCTGAAGTCCCTCTTGAAACCTGGAAAAATTCTTCCAGCAGAGGCTGAGACCACTCAACACTGTAAATCCAATCATGGCAGATTTTTCTCTTTTGTGGGAACTTGAGTCAATATAATTCCAAAAAGAAATTTTCTCAGCATTCAAATATAAACCAAAATATGTATAGCCTTATGCTAGCATGGTGTTCATGATGTCATTATCAGCTAATAATTGAGAATCTGTAAAAATATGGCAATTTATTTCTCAAAGGAGTTTGACCCAGGTGTTTTAATACTTTTAGGAGCATTTTATATCCATTGAACTATGAAAAATATTCGCAGCTATTTTTAGGGGTGACTGTACTGAATTTTGAATGACATCTTACCAGTATATGGGTGTATAATGCTTAATTCAGTTCAGCACTGGGGTTGAAAATATGTGCCTGCCTGTGGATTCAGGTACAAGTATTCAAATTAAAATAAAAAGAGTAATGGACAGGTGACTATTGCAACTATTCTCTGGGAAAATGGCATTATAGTATAAGACAAAGCAAGCTTTTTTATATTATTTGAATAATTTGAACTGCTGTGGTACCTAGACTAATTACAGACTAATCTGGACAGGAATTAAAATTAAAAATGTCTATTTGTGGCCCAACTAATGTGGGTCAGTGGTTGAGCATCAGCCCATGAACCAGGAGGTCATGGTTGGAGTCTCAGTCAGGGCACATGCTTAGGTTGCAGGTTCAATCCCCTGTAGGGGGCGAGCAGGAGGCAACTGATTGATGAGGTTTCTCTCTCATCTCTGTTCTTTGTTTTTATTTCTCTTTCTCTCTCCTTTCCTCTCTCTAAAATCAATTTTAAAATATTTTTTTAAAACTACTTTAGGATTTATTTCTTTTTAGTAGACAACGGTTATCTCTTGGGAGTTTTGTATCTGTAGGATGCATAGCACAGGTCTCAAAGTGAAAAAAGGAATGGCAGCCCCAGGCTGGCCAGGCCATGTTCCCTTGGGAAAGGCTGCCCTGGCCCCAGCAATAGAAATGGAAGGCACTGAGCTGGGGTTAGGATGGCATTGTGTGTCCTCCTATGCGATTAGAAGCCCCTACAGGACAGGAGACTCTTTCTCCAGGAGAAAATATTTTTAAATCATCAACTCTAGAAAAGGACTTGTATCCAGATTCTATAGAGAATTCTTAAAACTCAGTGGTTATAAAACATACTCAATTAAACGCAGGTGGAATGGAGAGAGCTTGAGTCCCCTGGGCCTACTGTTGGACCTTGGCTCATTCATCAGGTGGAACAGCAGCGAGAAGGCCCAGCTAGAGCAGAAAGCCTGTGTCTAAGAGGCTGGAGTCCCTGATTAGTCAGCAGACAGATGCCCACTGAGCCCTGCTGCTAACATCTGAAGCAAGGACTGCACCATCGCGGGCCTGCAGGAGTTATTAGGCGCAGGAGACAGCATGCGACCATGAGGCAGGCAAGGCCTTAGCCTCCAGTTTGCCTTGGGCTAGACTCCAAGGCCTGCTCCTTAGAAGCTACTTACCTTGGCAGAGTTAATGCTACTGAACCTCAGCTTCTATACCTAAAATGAAGATGAAACTACCTCTGACCTAGAGTTAATGTGGAAATGAAAGGTGATAATATATGGGAGACCTAGTGCATCGTAGCCAGGCCTTAAATGGTAGCTGGAATCATTTATAAGGCAATCGTCCTGTCTGCAGAGAGGAATGAGTAAACCTTTGAACCTGCACTCCACAGAATTCTGCCAAAGTGCTGAAGAGACCACACATGGGGTGGGACGGTAACTGATGTCTGCAGAGAAAAGCCAGTGGAGGAAAAAGGTCAGGAGAGGGTGGGATGATGGAGCCAAACACCTCGCTCCTGAGGTTAGAATGGATCCCAGAGAGCCTGTGCCTCTGGTGGTGGATGGAGTTAGCTGGTGCATTGTTTCCCTGGGCTCCATAACAAAGTACCACCAACTGTGTGACCTAAAACAACAAACTTATTTGGAAGCTAGGAGTGCAAAATCAAGGTCTCAGCAAGACCATGCTCCCTCTGAGACCTGTACAAGAACACTTCCTTGCCTCTTCTTAGCTTCTGATGTTTTCCAGCAAGCTTTGGTGTTCCTTGGCCTATAGATGGATCATTAATTCTTTGTCTGCACATGGCATGCTCCCTGTGTGTCTTCACAGCCTTTTCCTTCTGTGTGGGTCCATCTCTGTGTCCAAATTTCCCCTTTTCATAAGGACACCAGTCATATTGGAGTACAGCCCACCCTTACGACCCCATTTCAACTTGGTCACCTCTGTAAAGACCCTGTTAGCAAATTAGGTCGCATTCTGAGGTAGTGGAGATTGGAACTTCAGGATGTCTCACTTTAGGGGACACAGTCCAGCCTCTAACACCTGGTTAGTGTGAGTTAGAGGCCTTCGTTGTCAGTTGTACTCAATGTGCTTGCAAGCACAGATGGCTGCTTGTTTTATAGAGCAAATGTTCTGGCTTTCTTGAGCCAAGAGGAAGGTTCCATTCTTGAGAGCTGAGGGAAAAGGACAACCGTGCCCGGCTCCTTCCTTCCCACAGCACCTCTTGTGTGCAGTATATGGCTGGGGAGGAGTACCTTCTTCCTCAGAGGCCGGCTGGGGAGGCCTGCCCAGAAGCCCCGCCTGGCTGGGGAAAGCTGCTTCCCAGAGCCTTCAGCAACTGTGCATAGGATGCCGCCTTCCACTGAGTGTCAGGATATTTTGGATCTTCTCACAATGGTCTCAGCCCAGAAGTGGGCATGGTAAGGCTCCTGGGCCAGGGAAAAGCACAGCCCATCATGGGGTGAGGCACTGCAGGGGCTTTGCCCTGAAACACCTGGGCGTAGGTAGCGGGCTTCTAGGAAGCAGGTGTCAGTTGCTGGGGTCCATGGCTCCCCCTCACTTCCTGCCATGGCTGCTTTCTTCCTCTCTTTAGCCCTGTTCTCCAACTCCATCCCTAGTTATCCTCCACCCTGTATCTGGCACGCATATAAGTAGGGGTTTTATATCCTTTCTATGAAAGGAAAGCCATATGGACACTGGTTAAGAGGCATGACTCTTGATCTTGGTTGAACATTTAAATTTCACCTGGGAAGGTTTTGAAATTCCAATGGTTAGGTTTTCCCCACACTAATTACAACAGAACATTCGGAGATAGGATCCAAGCGTCAGTGTTTTTTATTCCAAACTAGAGGCCCAGTGCATGATTGAATCATGCACGTGTAGGGTCCCCTACACGCTTTCGCTTTAGATCATGGGGGAGCTGGGTGCCTGTCCGCTGGTACACCAGGCCTTTCAGAAGCCTCCGGCGTGGCAAAGGCTTCTGAAAGGCCTGGTGCCTGAGCGGACAGGCACCCAGCTCCCCCGCTTTTGATGGTCCCCGGTGGGACGTGAGCTCGCTGCCCCAGAGGCCCCTTCTGTGCCGCAGCACAGCTATGGCGCAGACACTGAGCTCGAGCCACTGCTGGCGACGCGAGCTCAGCGTCCCGCCGGCCCAATCGGCCACCCCGGCCACCCTAGTCCCGCCCCCCCCGCGCCTCCTGGCCAATCACGGGCATAGTGAAGGTACGGTCAATTTGCATATTTGTCTATTATTAGGAAGGATGTTTGATTCCAATGTTTGGCCAAAGTTTAAAACAACTAACTTCATGGGAATTAGAGTCAAGGAACTAAGTTATGTATATAGCGATCATGCTTGGCCCCGCCTATAGCTAAGTTATAAAGTTACTATGGTTCATAGGGAAAGAGACGGTAAAAGCGGTTAGGGATGGAGAGGCAAGGCAGCTTCAAGCAGTCATGGAAGGTGAAGTCAACAGAGCTTGCGGAAGTTACAGGGAGTAAAAGAGGGAGGAATCTAGCTAAGGCCCAGATTTCAGGTTCAATTAAATCAGTATAAGGAAGGCAGGAGGAGGGAGAAAATGATTATGATTTTGGACATGTTGACTGTCATGAGTTTCTGTAGCTATGGCAATGCTGGACGCTTAGGAGAGAGCAGGGCCAGAGATATCATTTGGGCATAACTGGTGGTATAAAATAATATCTAACATCTTGGGAGTCCATGAGATTGTCTCGGAAGAGCAGGTAGGATGGGAAGAACAGAGCCATGGCCAACGCCATGTGTACAGAGCAGAAGAAAGGGGCCAGAGGGCAGGCTGAGGAGTGCTGAGGATGAAGAGACAACCAGGAGAGGGTTACAGAATACAAAGGAGCAGACAGTTGCGGGAAGAAAGCTAAGGAACAGGTCAATGATGATGCTGGATCAAGTGTCGTGTTTATTGGATTTGGCAGTATGGTCAGTGGCAACTTGAGCCAGGTCATTTTAGCAGAGTGCTGGGGCAAGAGCTTGACCATGATGAGGATGAGGAGAGAAGTAAGGGCTCAGAGACAGCAGATGACCCTTCTGAAAATTTTGCTGTAAATGGAAAGAATGGCTGGAGGAGAATGCAGAATTCAGGGAAGGAAGTGTGTGTGTGTGTGTGTGTGTGTGTGTGTGTGTGTGTGTGTGTGTTTGTTTATAAGCCACTCGGAAGGAATCAGTACCAAGGATGAGAGATGTGTGATTATGTCAAGGATCCTGAATGGAAGAGAGGGAATGTATCTAGAGATGGAGATTTGAGCTAGAGGGACTTATTTGTTTTGTTTCTTTTGTGTGTGAGCACTTAGAGAAACAAGGAAGATCTCTTTAAAGAAAGTATAAGAACATTTTCATCTGAACCTTTCCTTGTAGGAAGCCGGGGTGGGTGCAGTGGGGGCTGATGCTGAAGTGTTGGAGCTGACCACAGAGCAAAAGTGAGACTTCAGGGACAGGATTCAAGGAGTGAGTGTGGGCTGAATCCCAAGAGGTTCTGAGTTTCAAAGTCAAGGAAATCAAGAATGATCTCCAAGTTCAAGTTACAAATAGACTGACCAAAACCACTTTATGAGGCCAAGTTCAGATGCCCTGTGGAATGTGCATGACATGGAAGGACAATCAAAGATACAGTGAGGAGCCTGGGCTGTGTGGCTCTGTGATTGAGCGTCAACCTATGAACCAGGAGGTTACAGTTCAATTCCCAGTCAGGGCACATGCCCAGGTTGTGGGCTTGATCCCCAGTGTGGAGCATGCAGGAGGCAGCCAATCAGTGATTCTCTCTCATCATTGATGTTTCTATCTCTCTCCCCCTCTCCTTTTCTCTTTGAAATGAAAAAAAGATACAGTGAGGAGAATCCTGGAGCTGAGCATTTCTTAGCCATTACCTGGGTCAGTCGTGACGTTGTGAGACTGCCCACTGCTCCAAACAGAGCAGGCCACATGGTGTCTGTTGAGCACATGGAAGCAGGATTTGGGTCAAGAGGTTGGAAAGTAAAGTTTTGGAACAGCCACTGGGGAGAATAGAAAAGGAAGCTAAGGGAGGACAAATAAAAGAATGATTCAGTTGAAATTGGAGACTAGAAATTTGTAGTGGCATCAGCCCTCAGGGCTGGGTTATTGTCTCCATAGGTGCTTGGCAGCCTGGGCATAATAGCAGGCATACAGCCTTGTGAGGTTGGTCCTGCCAGGCAGGTGTGGCACAAGTCCAGGGCCCAGGTGGTGGAGGAGGCTGGAGAAAGAATGAGTCATGTGGGTACAGAAGAAGTGTTTATAAACGGAGACAGAAAGATAGCTCTCCGATCATACAGCTAATGAATGACTCACAGTTATGAAAAGTAACACAAGCCTCAATGGCACGTTTCTACTTTCAAAGAGTAAAATCTCCAGCTTCTGTCACTCAAGACCATCTTCCTCCATGTTCATTACTCGAGGTTTCCATTTCCCTCTCGCAGGGAGAATGCTTTAATCTCTCTCTTCATTGTGGCAGGTTATCAGGTACCCACAGGAGCAGCTGAGCTTCCAGAGGTACTGCTGCTGTGAGGACTTATTTCAATAGTGATTGAATTGGCAGTCGCTGAAAAACATCAGGGCCCACAGTTCCTTTTTTTTTTTTTTTTTTTTTTTTTTTTTTTTTTTTTTTTAAAGAAAGAACATTGGTTATTTCCCATGGGCATTCCATTAACGGAGAAAAAGCAGAACTCCAGACACTAACCTGGTTTGACATTTACTTAAACTATGCCAAGTGCATTAACTGGACTACCTGATGACACGCCCTAAGTCTACCAGCTAACTGAAGGGCGGCCAGAGAAAGGATAAAACTGTGCCAACAGTTCACAAGAAGAACTTTCAGGCTCTCCCTCCTTTGTTTGATTAACTGAGTCTGAACTCATGAGACTGCTCTGTTGGGCTGGGTGGATGTCATGGGCACAGGGGGAGGTTGCTTTTCCTCTTGTTTTTAAAGGAACCTTGTTTATTCCATTATGTAAACGAGTTGGCGGGATAGAGGAAAGGACATGAATCTTTTTTGTTTTACCAGAAAATTTTTCTTTTTTGGCTCATTTATTCTACTTTATGACATTTTATTACATTAGAAAATAGGGAAGCGAAACTCACCCTGAGGAATCAAGAATGCCAGCTCCCTATATTTTTATTGGACATTGAGGCATAAAATATCTTAATGGGAATGTACGAAAAAAAAAATCAAACCTGGATGATCTGGAAAGAATCCTACCAAGGAGCCTGCCTCCTCTAGACACTCAATAAATATTAATAGACAGTCGTGAGAATTTAAATTCGGTTCTCAGCAGCAGCCTTCTTTCTCCTACCATGGTTAGCTAACATTATGCAACTACAGTGGGCAAGGCTTTGAACAGAACATATATTTCTATCTTAGTGTGGAGTGAATTAACCAAACTGCAGCATGGCTGATCTGGAATGCTGCGATCCGTACCCTTTATTAAAGGCGAGCAAATCACCATTCTCGTCTTTGGAAGCGGTTAAGATAGGGAGTGTATGATGGGGCTTGGGCTTTGCCCCACCTCTGCGTGGCATCATCATGGGCAGGGAGTCCATTGGCAGTTGTATTTATGAGAGGATTCCCCAAGAGCCTTTCAGGATAAGTCTGTCATTCAAAGGCCAGGGGTGATCACTAAATGCCTGAGTGAGACCAGGTCAGTGTCAAGATGCAGGGGCAAAGCAGTCAGAAGTCAGATAATGTCACAGGCAGAAACAACCTCAGTGTGGCTGGGCTGCAGCATCGGGAATTTCGACGCCCTCTGCCTAAAACACATGAATCAGTGGTCCACCTACTCAATTCAGATGCATGCCTTGACTTAAGTCTTGCTTTTTTTCTTCTCTGGGGTTTTTATAAGATCCCTCCTGGTGTAAGGAGAGGCCTGGATGTCCTGGAAGGTCTGGAGCCAGACTATCCCAGCCTGAATCTCAGCCTGAGCACTAACTGCCTTCATGGCCTGAAGCAAGTGCACTGACCTCACCACCCATGCCTTAATCCTCCTATCTAGGAAGTGGGGATAACAGTATCTATCTGTGCAGGTTGTTGTGAGCATTAAATGATGTGATGTATGAAAGCATCTAGCGCACAGGAGTTTCTGAATAACTCTTTCTCTCTTGCCCTTTTATGAGTAAACATTCAAACAACTTACATGATGTAGGCCTGTCCAGAAATCCTCATTTTTCAAGCAGGGCAAGGAAGGTATTCCCTTACCCCAAGTCTCAGGATGTGGTTCTCAGATTTGGTCCCTGGACCAGCAGCAACAGCATCACCTGGGAATTAGGGTCACAATGCAGACCTACTGAGTCAGAAACTCATGGTTAGAAATCAGAAACCCAGCAAGCTGCTTACCAAGCCCTCCAGCTGATGCACACTGAAACATGAAAACTATCATATTCGGGTAAAGCAGGTCAATAACTCAGAGTATACAGCAGGTGTAGGGCTCATGGGCCTCGGGGGAACAGTTTATACTGAATACAGTCTCCTGTTTACCTCCCCAGATTCATATGGTGTTGGCAGTACTTTACTTTGAGCTGCGCAGGATTGGCCTCAAGTGGATAGCTAAGTGCCGGGACCTGAGTTCTGGACTTAGGGAGATCAGGAATTTCCAAAATTCTTTCTGTTGTCAGACCGTGTTCAGTCATGTCTCTTAATCAGGGTTGAGAAACAAATATAGAACTCATCACTTCCCTGTTGCCTGAAGCCAATTATTTCTTTTAATCAACAGGAAGAGAATTTTTTCAGTTTTATTGAGATATAATTGCCATGGAACATGGTGTAAATTTAAGGTGGGCAACAAAATGATTTGAAATATGTCTGTAGTAGGAAATGATTACAACAGTAAGTTTCGTTAACATCCATCACCTCACATCGTTACAGTTTTTTTCCTTGTGATCAGAACTTTCAAGGTCTACCAACTTTTAACTCCATAACACAATATTGTTAACTGGAGTCACCAGGCTGTGCAATATGAAGCCGATTCTTAGTGGCACCATCACCCCCTCTTCCCTTTCTCCCAACTGTATTTGGTGGCTGGATGTCAGACTCGCCACTGTGTATCAAGTATTGCAAAATCTTAGGCTCAAAAATAGTCTTGACTATTAGTCTTAACAATAGTCTTAACAACACAGAGAGTAAGCCTCCAAGTGGTGTGACAGTTCAGATGGGGAGTATGAGGAGCATGGTCAATCTATAACTTCTGACCTCTACCTTCTACAGCACAAGTGGGCCCTGAAGATCTGTGTCCAGTGCTGCCTCACTGAGCACCTTGAAATGACTCCTCAGCAGTGCCTGTCCTGCTTTGGGTTAAGGGCACACCGTTTCCTCTCCCTCACTGCCTACCCATGAAAGAGAAAAACAAAATACAACCTTGAGCTCCATTGAACCACATGCATTCACAAATGAGCCCCTTTCAACAATGCCCAAGGAGATCTGGAAAACAAAACCAGCTCTTTCTCTCTTGTACACACAGTGGCCACCAAAGGGTAAGCATTGTTTCATCAAGGTCCAACACTTGCTACCGTGATTGCTGGAAGCTGCAGGGGAGAAAGAATGTTTATAATGAGAGGAAAATGGATTAATCAAAACTCTAGCCTTCAGCTGTCAGCACTAGAATACAATGTGTGTATTGGAGTATGAGGTGGCTTTGACAAGAATGCCATCTTGCTTGCTTTAGTCATTCCTATTTGGAGCAACCTGATTTAAGCAATGATTTTCTCCGCGGCAGATGAATGCATACCAACAGAATCCATTAGCTATGAAAGCTGTGGCATTGATTTTAGAATAAAATGCTGTTGCAAAAGAAATAATATTCTAATATCTCTACTGCTGACAGCCTGTGCATACCTCAGGAGAGATCTGTTTGCAAAAGTATAATCCCTTTGTAGAGCACAAATAACTTGATTCCATCAGCAGCCTACCAGAGTCTGTAAAATCACCCGAAGTTAGATTTAAGTTAAACATCTAAAGCAAAAGTTTGTTTAAACCTGCATCACTTCCTGGATTTATAGATGTTCATATTTCTGTAGGTTCTCTATGGAATACATTGTAGCCCCCGTGACAGTTCTGAGTAATGCCACCCCCTGTGCTGAGCTAAGGTGTGCAGCTATGTCACCAAGTTACATTAGGACCCATTTCAAGGTCCTGCCTGTTTCCCAGCAGAAGGGACTCTCTGACACTGAAAGCGGCCAGGAGAGCAGCCCTGTGTTTTGGAGGCCATAAAAGCTTTACCCACAGCTTTCAGATTCTCCAGGCATGAAAGATGTGACGTCTGTAGTCATAGCAGCAATCTGAGAATGACCTGCTGCCATGTTTGGACAAGTAGCCTTAGTGGTACTCAAAGACAAATTTGGGAAGAAAATCTTTTTTAGCAGAATTCCATTTAGAATCCATTATTTCAAATCGTTTTTTCCACTTGGCCCCTCCCTTCTCCCCCAGGTACCAGGGTCTTCACACTTTTGTGGGCCTTACTCTTTCTTGCTCAGAAGGACAGTATCCCTCAGCTTCCTGTACGTAAATAAGAATATACATTATTCATGGGTATACATATGCATAGGATTTTTAGAGGACTAAATGAAATAAAGATATATTTAGCACCTAGCCTATAGAAAGTGCTCAATAAATGTTAACTATTATTATGCTATGCTTAGCTGCCCCAGGGGGCCTAAGAATAGATAATTTGGTGTGTATGCTTCTTCCATTGAACACTAAAAAGTTGACATTGTTTCTTGGTAGCTAAAGATAAAATTAAAACAAAGCAAACAGAAAATAATATTAATAAATGTATAGTTTTTAGATGTAAATATACACATATATACATACACTGGGTGAACTTTTCATTTACATGGCAAAGGAAAGCTTATAAATTTATGTGAAGAAAATCCTTTTCTGAATTATGTTTATAATATGTTTAGTATTTTTCTTATGATAATGGAGTCAGACACAGATACCTACCTATAACTCTCTACCCCATATACCATCTATGTATCCAAAGACTTTAATGATACTTAATGATTTCTAATAGTAAGACGTAGGGTGTGTGTGTGTGTGTGTGTGTGTGTGTGTGTGTGTGTGTGTGTGTGTTTTCTAACTGAAAATGTCTCTTAAGGGAACAATCTGTAATCCCCAACCTGAGCTCCAAGAAAGAAAGTCTGAGCGCTGCTATTTGTTAAACAGAACAAGAAAATGTTCCAAAACACCATGAGGTAGGAATAAAACCTTCAGTATTCATGGGAAGGGAAGTAGCGTAGCAGGTGAATATAGGAGCAGAGTCATACAGCTGAATTTAACCCAGTCTGGGTCTGTCACTCACCAGCTATGTGATCTTGGTCAAGTTACTTCTGGAAGCTTTAGCTCATTAGTCTGTAAGATAAGGATAATAATAACACCTACCTCATATGGCCAGGATGGGGGATTAAATGACATAATCCATGTAAAGGCTTGGCTACCCAGCACAAATTAAGTGCTCAATAAACGCTCCCTGTTATTATCACTAGGGCCAGCGCCATGGCTTGGTTCACTTCAGAAAGCAATGTAGATGCAGCACACTGAAAATAATCACATGTATTCACTGTGCAGGGAGGCTTCTGAACTGAGTCCTTGGCCAAACCACACAGCTGCGACATTCACTTTCTGCAACACATGTTAACGTCGGAGGAAATTGCGCTGTTCTTGTATCTGTCCAAATGATGTTTAAAAACATTCCATTGTGATAAGAACTCAGCTACATTTTTGTCTCGAAGAAAAAAGCTCCTAGAGGGAGAGACGTGACCAGAATTAGCTTTAGCTGGTCTGTGGTTTCACCAGAAAAGTCATCTCTGGATGCAATTCCTACACAGGAAGTAGACAGAAGTTGTATAATTAAGGAAAGGATACATTACCAAAAAGTTATGATGCTAAAAGGGGGGAGAAATGATATATAATTAACCTTTCTAACAGTTAACATCAGTAGTTACCTAAGCCTCTTTTCACGGAACTGCTCATTTAAAAATCATCCAGGGGTTTGTTTGTTTTTTTGTGGCATGTTCTTAAATATTTAATTTGCTTGCCTGCAGATAAAGTAATTTCCTCTTTTTTTTTTTTTATGAAGCTATAGATCCCTACTTTTACCATATCAACATTCAAAATTGTGTTTTATTAAGTGAATTAATTTTTAAAGGAGCTGCTTTTTCTCTGGATTCTTTAATATATATGGAAAACTAATATCTGATATGTATTAATTATGGGGAGGTCAGCCTAAGTTGCTGTATTATTGGATGAACTTGAGATGGAGATTTTAGGCTCTTCCATAGCAGGTCTCAGTGAGCGGGTGATGGGACAGGCCAGGCAGGGACAGAGCAGGTAAGGACCAGGGACACCTGGTGGCGGGGCAAGAACAAACAGGAGAATGTTGGTAGATTTGGTTTGGGGAAGTATAGCCATGCTCAAAAGTCCCATGTTCCAGGAGCCAGGTAGAGCAGACCATTCTATCTAATAAAAGAGTAATAGGCAAATTAACCATCACTCCACTACACCCACAAGCCATGCCCACCAGCCAATCAGGAGCGAGTATGCAAATTAACCCAACCAAGATGGCTACGGCCACAGAGCGAGCAGGAGGTTTGGGGTTCCCCGGCAATGGAGGAAGCCAAGCTTTCCACACACCCTGTCCAGCCCAGGCCTCCACTCAAGGCTACAAAGTTTCAATTATAGAAGATAAATAAATCCCAGATACCAGGGCCTCAACTTGGGTCGCTGGGGGGCATGGCTGGCCTGCAAACCACCACAGGCCCCTCGCCCAGTCCGCCCCACACCCAAAGGGAACCCCCACCCTGATCCGGGACACCCTTTAGGGCAAACCAACCGGCCCCCACCTGTGCACCAGGCCTCTATCCTATCTAATAAAAGAGTAATATGCAAATTGACCATCACTCCAACACACAAGATGGCTGCCCCTATGTGGTCAAACATCCTGCCCCCATGTGGACACAAGATGGCAGGCACAAAATGGCCAGCAGGGGAGGGCAGTTGGGAGGGACCAGGCCTGCAAGGGAGGGCAGTTGTGAGCGATCAGGCCAGTAGGGGAGGGCAGTTGGGAGGACCAGGCCTGCAAGGGAGGGCAGTTGGGGATGATCAAGCCTGCAAGGGAAGGCAGTTAAGGGTGACCAGGCTGGCAGAGGAGGGAAGTTGGGGCAACCGAGCCTGCAGGGAAAGGCAGTTGAGGGGGACCAAGGCCTGCAGGGGAGAGCAGTTGGGGGGGGTACCAGGCCTGCAGGGGAGAGCAGTTAGGGGTAAACAGGCTGTCAGGGGAGTGGTTAGGCGGTAATCAGGCTGGCAGGCAGAAGCGATTAGGGGCAATCAGGAAGGCAGGCAGGTGAGCATTTGGGAGCCAGCAGTCCTGGATTGTGAGAGGGGTCCCAGATTGGAGAGGGTGCTGGCTGGGCTGAGGGACACACCCCCTGTGCACGAATTTTGTGCACCAGGCCTCTAGTCTATATATATATAAGGCTAATATGCTAAGTGTCCAACCATCCAGCCAGGCGCTATGATATGCACTGACCACCAGGGGGCAGATGCTCAACGTAGGAGCTGCAGAGCTGCAGTGACTTGGCAGTAGCTGTTCTCAGGTGACACACCCTGAAACCAGAGAGAGGAGAGCCCGATTCCTCGCGGGGCCATGCGATTCCACCTTCAGCCATGGGTTATGTTGTTGCTGGGGCACTGTCGGCCCCAAATCTGGTTTATTGCACACTTGTGTTTGTGTTCCACGCCCTGTACAACAGCAACTTTGCAGAGTGCCCTCTCCAACTCTGGTACTCCTGGGGGGATGTCAGAGAGCTGGTTTCAGCCCGATCTCCGCAGGCCAGGCTGAGGGACCCCACTTGCTGGAGGGACCCCGCTCACTCCACAGCAGACACCAGGGAGGGACCGCAGGAGGTTGGCTTCAGGGTGTGTCTGGCCCATCTCGCCCAGTCCGACCCCACCAGCCACCTTCTAATTAATTTCCTTTCAATATGCACAAATCTGTGCACTGGGTCACTAGTTTAATATAATACTACAAAGAGAAAGCTCAGGCCCTGACATCTAAGAGTAAGCCTGTTTGTTCAATCATTATAACCTTTAGGAAGGTCTAGGAGCAAAAGTGAAACAGGTAAGTAGGCGACACCAGGAAGATCTCATGGCAGTCCCCAGCATCCCAGAGGACAAGAGAGCAGGATCTGACTTCAGCCCCTGAAGGTCTCAGACAGAATGTAAAACCACATTTCCTGATGAGCCAGGCAGAACATCAGACAGGAGGTCAGAGGAGGGACTCAAGGACATGGGATAGGGAGAGAAGTCAAGAGCCAGGCCCTGGGGTTCAAGGGCAGAGCAGATGAGGTTGCAAGGCTGATGCAAGATCTTGAGACACTAAGGTACTGGCTCAAGGACCCTAATCAGACCAGTGTTAGCCCAAATCTAGGGTAGGTCGTACCCATGGATAGGAGTTAAGTCAGTGTTTACCAGCCTCACAGTATTATTGACATTTTCAAACAGCTAATTCTTTGTTGTGGACTCCGTCCTGTGCATTGTAGGATGTTTATTAGCAGCATCCTTGGCCTCTAGCAATTAGCATCCACTTATGACTATCAAAAAATGTCTCCTGCCATTACTGTGCCCCTGGGAGACAACATTTTCCCTGGTCCAGAAGCACTGAGTTAAGTGGGCAAGGCTCCCAAAGTTTGAGGAATGCCAAGATGAGAAGTAGGTGATTAGACATCAGTGCTTCTGTTTCCCTGTGTTGTTGTCTATTAAGTTTGTCTTAAGCCCAGATTATTGCCTCTCATACTTGGCACTGTTCTGGATTCTTCAGCAGTGTGCTGGTAGGAAGTAAATACAAGATTCAGTGTTCGCCCTAAAAGTATCTCATACCTGCATAATCTAGAAGGTTCTAGTTACAAACACATTGGTCTGTCCATTTAACATAAGTACCCGCGTGAGGGGTGTTCTGTTCACAAGCCCTGCTGATGTGTCCACACACAGGTATGCTTGGTGAGACCCCATCCCTGCTTAGCTGGGTCTGTGATACTGATGGCCAGTCAGTTCCTGTCTCGGAAATGTCAGCTAAGGCATTCTGGAAAGCCTGTAGGTTCAGGAATATCTTCTCATCAGCTTAAAATTAATGTTTAAAATACCCACGGGTCAGGTGGCAATGGTGGCAAGTCTCGCTTATGCTGCCCATTAGGGGAGGTTGGCATCGCCTTCCTCTTTAGTCAATTTTCGTGATTGGCCATAATTAATTAATGGAAGGGGGACTATGCTAAGTTTTAATATGGAAGGGGAACACAAAAGAGTACATTTTAGCATCTTTCCTGGCCCAAGCATGTTCACTTCTTAACAGCTGCCATGTGAAATTTTTTAAAATATATTTTTATTTATTTCAGAGAGGAAGGGAGAGGGAGAGATAGAAACATCAGTGATGCGAATCATTGATCAGCTGCCTCCTGCACACCCCACACTGAGGATCAAGCCCACAAACCCAGCGTGTGCCCTGACCGGGAATCGAACGGTGACCTCCTGGTTCATAGGTCGACCCTCAACCACTGAGCCACACTGGCTGGGGCTGTCACGTGAATTTTTGGATAGGTAAGAGGCAGTCATTCTGTGGCTGCCCTGTTAAGCTGAGTGAGCATCGTGAAAATTCCCCAGCCTGTGTTGTACTGCCTGGGCCTGTCAACTGCGCCTATATCTTCACTGGTGTGGTGAAAATGGCTGAGCTTTTAGTAAAGTGGAAAAAAGTATACTCTAACCCAGTCTTGCCAACTGTAATTAATAGGTTGTCAAGATCTTCGTGAAATCCGAGAGAAAGCCCTGCTGAGGCTATTTGGGCCTCCTGAGGAGAACTTGATCCAAATTTTAACATTTAATTACTCATTCATTTTCTTATTAACATATATTGTATGAGGATGGCTTCAGAATTCCTCCATAGAAAAGGCTTATAGAGATTTTACTTAAATTGATTTTTTTTATGTGACCTGGCTTTCAGAATGCTGATAGAAATTGGAAAGAAGGAACTACAGCCTGTTCAAGCCATCTTGTCAATATTAAATCTTATTATTAGAGTAATATCTGGGATATTAGGAAAAAATCTTTCCACTTACCAAGTATTTTGAGCTGCTCTGTTTCACTTTATTTTCCCGAAGGTTATTCATCTTTACAATTAATTTTGTACCTAAGAACTTTAAGGTCTAAAACTATGGAACTAAGGTACATGTTTATGCTAAATTAATTAAACCATAAACCAAATCACTCATTCAGCCCAAGGTCTGAGCTACAGTTGATATGACACAAGATAATCAGTGAGAAATTCAGGAATTCAGAGTGGTGGTCTTATAAAAGTTTCTGAAGTTCTTAAAAGGAGTATCATGCACGTCATCTTGTGAGTTGTATTACATATTAGTAACCATGACAATAATTAAAAAATTACCTAGGGCTTATTATATGCTACTGTACCAAGAGTTTTTAATTTTTCATTAAATCCTCTATAACCCAATGAGTTTGCTTCTGTCATTATCCCCATTTTAGAGATAGGGAAACTGAGGCATCAAGAGTAACTTGCCTAAGTTTGGCTTAGCAAGTCATGAAGCCAGCATGTTAGCCCATGCAGTCTGACTACAAGACCAGCCTCCATGAAACTGTTCTGTCCCTTTTTCTTGTGTGTCAGCCAGAGGAGACTGTTCCTGCAGTCCTACTTGCCATTCCTTTCTCATATTCATCTCACTTTCTGTCATAATTATTTGTGAAATATTCATTAGTGTACAGCATGGTGACTATAGTTAACAGTACTGTGTTACATATTTGAAAGTTGCTAAGGGACTAAACCTGAGAAGTTCTCATCACACACAAAAAAATTCTGTAACTATGTATGGTGACGGACTTTACATAGACTTATTGTGATGATCATGTCGCAATATATACAAATATTAATGCACCTGAAACCGATATATTGTATGTCAATTATATCTCAGGTTTTAAAATCATATTAACATATACATGAGAGAACTCTCATGCCCTCGTATACATTTTTATTTCCCTGAGTTATACCTGGCAGTGTGTTTAGGGCAACACCAAATTACAAATACAACAATGTGAGGTATTAATAATAATAATGTCCAGTATTAATTCACTCCTATGTGGAGACCTGTTGAAATTCTTCCTCATTGTGGCTCAGGGAATCCACTCTGTCTGGGCGCTAGAAGCAGAGAGCAACCTAGACCTGGTTTGCATTGGACAGATAAAGGGGAGTAGCCCATTAACAACTGCTGAGCATTGAAGCACCTGAGGTCACCACAGGGAGAGGTACCCAGGGACCCTAAAGCTATCTCCAAGTAGGGACTTGTCACACAGATCACAAATCCCTTTCTGCTCTAAGACAGGCTCCCTCAGACAGAGGAGAGCAGGGAGAAGCATTCACCTGCCTACTAAGCCTCCGCCTTCCATCTCCCACCCCACTGAGGCAGAGAAGGGACAGGAAGGCCGGGCCCCCTGCCAGGGGCCAAGGTCTTCACAACCTCCCTTCCCTGCCTAAAGCAGACAGTGACCAAAAACTCAGTCCTGCAGGGGCTGGCCCAGCTGCCCTCTGGAGGTGGTGTGGACCCCCCAAAAAAAGAGAGAGAGAGAGGATGTAGGCGATGTCAAAAACCACTCAAAGTCCAGTTTTTAAAAATACTGTGCCAATGGTGCAAAACCACCTGTGGCCCCAGGCTGCCAACTTTTGACCCGGGTCACAACCTCCCTGAATGACAAGGCCCAAGGCATTCCTTCAGCATAGAAACAGTTGGGCCTCAGAAGCGCTGTGGCTCTCCCTTCACTCACAAGCTGTGCACATGTATTTTTAAAGCCTGTTCTTTATTCTCCCTTTAAGTAAATAGATATTTAAAAACACAGATGCGTGACTTGACTTTGTGACTCACAGTAAATAACCCAGTGGCAACGCCCCTCAGCTTCCAAGCAAAAACACAAAGCCACCGTGCCTGCCTCCCTCCCCCCAGCCTTTTATTAATTAAAGGGCAATGAAAATGAAGTGGCTGTTTGAATGACCTTTTTAAAAAATGACCTACAGGTGAGAATACCTAGGTAGGTCACATTTAAGACTACAGAATGCCAGGCTGTGCCCTTCTTTAAAAACCACTTAATTATCTCCTGTGTTTTTGAACACACATTGCTCGTTATTCATTCTCATCCTTATTTACATATGTTTGCTTTGTGTGAGCACTGGGATCTCAGGATGATGTTACCAACCCACTGTGACTATTTTTGGCTTTTCAATGTAGGCCTCCTTCTTCAGAACATCTTACTGTGTTTCTAGGATTGCTGCTGGCCAGTGTGGGGACTTTAGGGGCTGGGCCTGAGGGAGATGAAGCTAACATGACCAAGAAAAGAGTTCTGGGGGATAGTGGAGACATACAGTTCAGAGATCAGCATGCATTCATCCAGGTTCCAGATCATGTCCTCGGGTTAAAGGCCTGCAGTTGGGGAGAGAGGGCCAACCAACCCAGCTGAGTGACCTTTGACCTAAGCTCTACATCCCCAACTGGGAAATGACAGGGGGTAGTATGACTTCTGAGGTTCCTTCCTCATGTTAATGGTCTATGATCCTATCATTTGTTCTTTGATCTTACATATATGTCAGCGATTTTCAACCTTTTTCATTTCATGGCACATATAAACTTCTAAAATTCTGTGGCATACCAAAAACTATCTATATATATAAAAGCCTGAGTGACCGGCCAACCAGTGACCAGCCGGTAGCTATGACACACATTGACCACCAGGAGGGAAGATGCTCAACACAGGAGCAGATACCACAGGCATGGAAACATGGAACAGACTGATGAATCTCATAGGGAAGGAGAGAAGGGGAGGGCGTGAAGAGATTAATCAAAGATCTTATATGCATACTAGAGGCCCGGTGCACTGATTTGTGCACCAGTGGGGTCCCTCGGCCTGGCCTGCACCCTCGCGCAATCCGGGACCCCTTGAGGGATGTCAGAGAGCCGGTTTCGGCCCGATCCCTGCAGGCCAGGTCCAGGGACCCCACCAGTGCATGAATCCATGCACCAGGCCTCTAGTATTATGTGTTTTGCCAGTCTGACAAAAAAAAAAAAAAAAAAAAAGATGTATAATGTCAGCTCATTCACACTAGATGACTATTGTTGTTGCTTTTTAAATATATTTTTATTGATTTCAGAGAGGAAGAGAGAGATAGAAACATCAATAATTAGAGAGAATCATTGATCAGCTGCCTCCTGCATAGCCGGCCAGACGACTATTGTTGTGTTGTCTGTTGGAATTTGTTTATTTGACAAGCTAAGGGAAAAGAGGTCAGTGCCCCTCACTAAATAGTCAGGTATTGCATGTTTTAACAATTCTTGTGGCACAGTGGTTTAAAATCGTTAATGTATGTGATTTAAATGGAATAGGTCTCAGATGACTCACCAGAAATATGGAAATCATCTTAAAGCAAAGAAGGTAAATTTATTTAATTAAATCTGCATTGCATAAGGACACTGACAAATTCTCATATTAACTGAAGTAGCATCTTCACTCTTCCTCTTTTTGTTGTGCCAATGAGGCAAGGGCCTAGAGCTCAAAGAGTTAGTGCTATTTCAACACAGAGCTCAACAGACTGCTAAGAGTGTTGCAATGCTTGTCATTTTAGCCTTGCATATCTGCAAAGTGCTACTAAGGCCTTTTCTGAACCAGCTTAATTTGGCCCTTGGCAAATGAGAGAATGAAACTTAGATTTAGGGCATGTTGGGAGAAGGGATGAAAGTTTCTTGACCCTCTTTGGAACTGGAAATGATGGAGATGATGAGAGGAGTGAGATGTGGGGACTCACAGGCTGCTCCCAGGGGCAGAGTCAGGCACCCATGCATTCGATGTATCTTAGAAAAGTCACCCACATTGAGCACCTCTGGTTCTTGTTTTATAACATCTGTTTTCTCAATTAATACATATTGACCCAGTTTATTGTTGCCACCATGTTGTGTTGTTGTTGTTGTTGTTGTTGTTTCTTCAAGAATTTCCAGAAGCCCAGGGTTTTAAAAAGTGATAAGTGAAGGCAAAATATGGTCATATTATCCTATATAATAAAAGGCTAATATGCAAATTGACTAAATGGCAGAACGACCGGTCGCTGTGATGCACACTGACCACCAGGGGCAGAGCCGCTCAGCCACAAGCCAGGCTCACAGTGGCGGGAGCCTCTCCCAGACTGAGAAGGCACAAGCCAGGCTGAGGGACCACACACACACACACACACACACCCCAGTGCACAAATTTCATGCACTGGGCCTCTATTTAGAAATAATATTAAAAAGAATTTGTGTGTGCTTATGCATGTGTGCTTAAAATATCTGATTTACTTCTTAGACTCAGGTTCAGTGGTCAGAGTACAAAAAGAGGACGTAGTAAGACATGACATTCTGCCTGATTTCAAGACCAAAAACATTAAACGTACAACTCTTCAAAACAGTTGGCTGGTACAGTCTTTTGGGAATCCCTATAGCCATTGATTAGTAATTGAACATGGAGTTTGTTCTTCTTCTGAGGAAAACTCTAATACTGAACTTTCATTGGAAGTCTTCTCCTCTGCTAAAAACTCTATTCCAGACATCTGAAATAAAGTTGGCCTTTTCACCCCCATTTTCTTTTTTTTTAGCAGAGGCTATCATTAGCCGCTGTCTCCATGCTTTGTACTTATAAACTAACGTTGCACTAAAAATGAGTCGTCTAAAATAGCATCTGTGAGAGTTACTAGCTCTTGGGGGTGGGCCATATGATAACTCCACCATCACTGTCGGCGAGATATTTATAATTAATACTCCTTTCTAGCCAACACTTAAACAGCTTAGTTTTCTAATTATGGAAACAAAGAATGAGTTTTCACACAGAGGTGTTACTGTGTTTGCTGTCCTGGAAAATGAAGATTAATGAAGAGAAACTTAATTTCCATTGGCCTCTGGTTTCTTTCCAATACGTTAGGTTCAACCTTGTTACCTTGCCATGCTTGAAGGAGGGTGAATGTACATCTCTTTGTTTGGGGGACACTAAATGGTGGCTAGATTCAGCATCTCCTTTCTCTAGAAATTGTTCAGATTTAGTCAAGTTCACAGTAACAAATAATATATTCTAATCCCAACCTGACTTTGGAGCCTCATTTCCTACTGAGTCACTCAGGAAGCCAAATAGAGAGTTTGGCTGACACCTTCCCTTGTAAACATTGCTGCCAGTGCTACCTGCAGAGCAGGTGATGGTAGGAAGCCAGCTCCTACCTCGGCAGCCAATTGTAAGTAGCTGGATTGCTGAGCTCTGGGGTGATTCCCTGTGCCCAGTCAGCAAGTGCACAAACTGCTGGAAGGTTTCCAACACCTACCTGGCTCGTATCTCAGTCACAACTTAGCTTGTTGCTTTCTGAGTAGATGTGAGCAAGGCTTTGGCATAGGAGGCTCAGGGAGGGAACTGCGGGCTTCATCCTCAGCTCGCAAAACAAAGGCTACCACAGCATTTCATCGCTTCTCCTTTCTGTAGAGGGGTGATGAAAATAACAAATAAATGTTGCCTCCCTTCGTGGAAGGCGCTGGTCTCTGTGTGGGAGAGACCCTTTTCAGCACCCCCTGTGGTGACCAGAGAAGCAAAGGTAAGATTCCAGCCACACAGACATCTGCACGCAGGGCACCTTCCACACGGAATGTTCCTGATTCCTGGGCTGACTGGCCAGGCCGGCTGGCACCTTTCCTTCAGGCTGAATTAAAACCAGCTGCCTGAGCTCCCGGGGGAGGACGTGAAAAGGAAAGTTTCCAGGTACATGTGACATCATGCTCCAATTCTGATCCTACTCATTTCCATTTACCCTTTTCCAGAATTCAGCCTATTGACTGGATTTGAAAGTCCTCAGTTGGTGGATTTTAGGGCTCTTAGAAAATCTTACTGTCTAGCTGGATAGCTCTTCTTTTTTAAAAAATATTTTTTTATTGATTTCAGAAAGGAAGGGAGAGGGAGAGGGAGATAAAAACAACAATGATAAGAGAGTATCATTGATTGGCTGCCTCTTGTAGGCCCCACACTGGGGATCAAGCCAGCAACCTGGGCGTGTGCCCTGCCCAGGAATTGAAACGTGACCTCCTGGTTCATAGGTGGACACTCAACCACTGAGCCACACCGGTCGGGCCAGCTCCTCTTTTTTAAAGCAACTTGACAATTTCAGAATATCAAATTACAGATAAATGAAAGAGGTGCCAGAGCAGGACACCTCAAACTATGATGACGGAATGATCTAGATTAAGTCAAGCTGAACATTCTTCCCCTCGCTCAGCACCAAATGAAATCTATGAGAACTATATGAAAACGGACTGCTGCTTCCTAATGACCCAGTATTTCAATATCCTCCACTACTTTTCCGAATGTTACTGAGATTTACCCATCACCCTTCTTCTGATTACTGTGGGTGAGAGGACCCACCTACCCGTTTAGTCTGAGCGGTTGCTGTGGGTAAAGCTGTCCTTCCACTATAAATCAGAGCCTCTTGTCTGAAACATTATGTAATCATGTCCACAGCTGTAAGTGGAGTCTAGTCATCCAAACTCAGAACTGGAGCCAAGGACTTTGTGTTCCCGTTGTGACTTCTGACCGTCTATATGCTCAGAGGGAATTGAAACACTGAGGCCAGTTTGACAAATAAAAACCAAAATATCTGCAAGGTCCTGATGTTCAAATCATTTTCTTTTCAGTTACATGGTTAATATATCCTTCCCACTTCAATTTGCATTATTGCTCTTCTATTTCTTCAATATAGTAAAATGACTGAAAATGTCATTCAGGTTTGGAAAAATATAAAGTGATGGTGGAGTTATCATATGGCCCTCCCCCAAGTGGAACAACATCTATAAATTTAAAGTATTCAAAGAGCTTCCCAAATCAGGACCAGATTTTAAGCCCATTTCAGTATTTAATTGTATAAATCTCAAACAATTAAGAACTCCCTTTTATCCTTTAGACTAAGGTTTCTTTCTTTCTTCCTTTCTTTCTTCCTTCCTTTCTTCCTTTCTTTCTTCCTTTCTTTCTTCCTTTCTTCCTTCCTTCCTTCCTTCCTTCCTTCCTTCCTTCCTTCCTTCCTTCCTTCCTTCCTTCCTTTCACCTTCATCCGAGGATATGTTTTTATTGATGATTTTAGAGAGAAAGAAAGGTGAGGAGAGGGAAAGAGAAACATCGATCGGTTGCCTCCCACATGCACCCTGACCGGGAATGGAACTCACAACCTGTTTGGTGTCCAGGACGACACTCCAACCAATTGACCCACCCAGCCAGGGCTGACTAAAGTTTCTTCATGATTAGCATCGTGTTTAAATCACAGCATGTTGGTGTGAGATGTCAAGACGTTTTTGAATGCACTTACTCCCCAAGTGTCTACTCCTCAGGTGGTACTAAGATTTCCAGGGCAATCCAGTTAACTACTTAGAATTGATTAAAGATGGGGACCATGTGCAAGGAATGCCTTGCTGTTTCATTCTGTTTAACCCTCTGAGAAGACCCCAAGCCTGGAGTACTTTGTTATGACCCATTGCATTGTGAGATGGCCAGCCTTCCAAGAGCATAACTGGCTCTTCCCATCTACTTTTTCTGGATTGCTGATGGTTAAGACCCATTTCACTCAAGTAAATTCCCCAATATTTGTCTAGCTGGCTGGGAGTGAAGTTCAAGTTGAAGTTCAATTTCATATTGAAAAATTTCTGTTGACTTTGGCCGAGTGTTTGAAGGGAGTGTTTAGCTATTCATTTAGGTTTTCCTCTCTCTGGGCCATTTTTTACTTTTCTTCTGTACATTGGATTTTACTACAAATTTTAGTGTAAGAATCCTTCAAGCAATTGTTATCATTATAACATAAAAGAGAGAATGCTTCAACTATGCGTAAGAATGGTCATGGATTCAGAGCTAATGAGAGTTGTAAGAAACTTCAGAGTTTACATTCTGCAACACCATCTGATGCTTGAATCTACTCTGCAATGTAGATACATCTGACATTGTGTCTTACAGTGTCTACTATTTCCTGCAGTAGCTCTAAGAACTTTACAAACATCTTATGGGGATCCATTACCCTCACTTTACAAAAGAGTCAAGCCACCTCATTTCTAATCTCCTACAAGGGATCCCAACCCTTCCCCATAATTTATTCCCCACACAACAGCCATTGGGACCTTTTTTACAGCATAAATCAGATCACATCACTCCCATTCTTAAATGGGAGGTCTTTCTCTCCAAACTTATCTTCCACCATCCTCATCTCTTCTTACTTCTTCTCACTGTTCTTCAGACAAACCACTCAGCTACTTGAATATCCAGGTTCATTCCTACCTTGAAGCCTTTGCAGTTGCTGGTCCCTCTATTCCAAATAATCCCATGAAATTCTCCGGTCTCCATGGTTCAGTGTCTCCTCCTCAAAGAGGCTCTTGCTGACCCACTCTCTGAAGGTGTCCAGCCTTCCCACATTTCTGACTCCTTATCCCATTAACCTTCATTGTCTCCTTCACAGCCTCTGTCAATATCAGAAGTTACTCTTTTGCTTTCACTAGCCCCTAAGAGCAGGGACCTACCTCTCATTCACTCCTATAAGCCGTGCACACAGCAGTTTGGCCAAATAAGAAATGGTAGCTCAAGGTTTTTATAAAACTTGCTTCCAGTCCCAGACTGAGTAGGAACAAACTCCTGTTTCTATGAATATGTAAAAATATTTCGGATTTGTTGACCTTGCTCATGTGCTGACCTTTACCTAGAAGATTGTCGGTATTCCAGAAAAGCTCTAGCATCCCTTAAAAGCTCTAGCAGTCACTTGTCATTTAGCAAACCTTCCCTCACTTCCCCAGGCCAGGTTGGGTAACCAGTTCTAAGCACTATAATATTATAATGCTCCCTGTAGTCTCTACCATTGGACTTTCCACATTGGTCTATAATTATTAATTTGGTTGTCGGCTCTTCCAGGAGACCAGAATCTACTGTATGGAAGGGCTATTTAATTCATGTTAATTTTCTCATCCCTGAGCATGCTATTAAGTACATGCACAATTCAAGTTTGCTGAAGGAGACCAGACCTTAAACTTCTGACTGTGGTTGACTGTATTGCCAAATACATTGTGTAGTTCTACAGGTAGAAACCATCAATATATTTGTCTATATTTCATTACTTACAATTATTTATTTAGAACTTCAGAGTTAAAAAAGAGAAAAAATAAAACACCCTAACCGGTTTGGCTCAGTGGATGGAGTGTCGGCCTGTGGACTCTAGTCAAGGGCATATACCTTGGTTGCGGGCACATCCCCAGTGGGGGGTGTGCAAGAGGCAGCTCATCGATGTTTCTCTCTCATCGATGTTTCTGACTCTCTATTCCTCTCCCTTCCTCTCTGCAAAAATCAATAAAATATATTTTTTTAAAAAGAAAAAAACTTCATAATCCAATTTCACTCTATTTAAACTACTTTCAACAAAAGTGGCTTGCTGCTATAATTTTTTTAATATTTTTATTGATTTCAGAGAGGAAGAGAGAGATAGGGGGAGATATAACCACCAACGATAAGAAAGAATCACGGGGGATCAAGCCTGCAACCTGAGCAGGTGCCCTGACTGGGAATTGAACCTTGACCTCTCCGTTCATTGGTCGATGCTCAACCACTGAGCCATGTCAGGTGGCTGCTAAGGATTACTTAAATTCACAGAAAATCCCCAAACCTCACTGTAGAAATTAATTACACCAAACATTTGATCAAAGTTGCTAACCCAGAAGGAACTCTATTGATATGAGTTTAACATCCTTACATTTCTCTTCCTAAGAAAAACATGTGGGAGAAAAGAAGGAATAAAGGGAATTATAAACAGGCCATATGCTGGATAATGAGCTCCGAATAATTGAGACCTAAACTTGTGTTAGTCACTTCTTGCATTTTCCTAGGACTGCCAAGTCCATCCTGGGGGGTGATGAGAGGCACTTCCATTCTTGGGAAAGAAAATAATGCTAATTCAGTTAACAATTCAGATAAAACCAGAAAGAAAAATGGCTCGGGTTTAACCCTGTTCCCTAACTGAAAGAAGTTTTTGCCCTGAAGGAAGATGATACCTAAATGGTATTTTTCTGACATCCTGTTTTATGTGATTACAGATACCTGCCATGAATCATAAGCCATTGATTTTTCTTGGTGTATTTCCAAATTTTCTGGTAAATTGTCTTCTCAGGCAAAGTAACTTTGCTTCTACAGTCCAGTTTTCCTTGGCCAATGATTTAAACAGCTTCTGGAACTTTAATGTAGAGGTGATTCATTCTCTCAATAACTGTTGAATGCCTACTGTGTGTCAGCCATGGATTTAGGTGCCAAATGAGACACATCATGGGGTTTATATTTAATGAGACCTTTCCCCAGAACCAGCATACTGAAAAGGGCAATTCCATTTTTAAATTCATAAGTATTTCCATATTGAAATGTGGCTTGCAGGCACAAAAAGGTCACTAATTTCTGCAAAAATAAAGTTGTTCATAATTAAATGTGAAGGGGGGGCCATAAAAAAATAAAATAAAATAAAACACCTGAAAGCAAAAAAAGCAAGACGGCTTTAGTCACATTTTCACTGTGTATCTGTTCATAAAATCATAAATTATCCTCAATTTTCATGTCAACAATTACAGGCACAAAAATAATATTATAGTATAAGTTAGCATAGCTATATTATTGCACATATATGCACTTATCTCTAACAATACACAGAGCATGACATTTACCAAAATATAAAATATAGCATGTGTTGCACATATATTAGAGGCCCGGTGCACAAAATTCGTGCACGGGGAGCGGCGGGGGGGGGGGGGGGGGGGGAAGGTGTCCCTCAGCCCAGCCTGCACCCTCTCCAATCTGGGACCCCTTGAGGGATGCCCATTTAGGCCCGATCGCACCGGGCAGTCAGACATCCCTCTCACAATCCAGGACTGCTGGCTCCCAACCGCTCACCAGCCTGCCTGCCTGATTGCCCCTAACCACTCCCCTGCCAGCCTGATGCCTAACTGCTCCCCTACCAGCCCGATTGCCCCTAACTGCCCTCCCCTATCAGCCTGGTCACCCCTAACTGTCCTCCCCTGCCAGCCTGGTAGCCCCCAACTGCCCTCCCCTGCTGGCCCGGTCACCCCTAACTGCCCTCCCTTGCCAGCCTGGTCGCCCCCAACTGCCCTGCCTTGCAGGCCTGGTCGCCCCCAACTGCCCTGCCCTGCAGGCCTGGTCACCCCTAACTGCCCTCCCCTGCTGGTCTGGTTGCCCCCAACTGCCCTCCCCTGCAGGCCTGGTTCTCCCCCCAACTGCCCTCCCCTGCAGGCCTGATCGCCCCCTAACAATTCCCCTGCTGACCTGATCGCCCCCAACTGCCCTCCCCTGCAGGCCTGGTCCCCCCCCAACTGCCTTCCCCTGTAGGCCTGGTCCCCCCCCCCCCACAACTGCCCTCCCCTGCAGGCCTGGTTCCCCCCCCAACTGCTCTCCCCTCCAGGCCTGGTCGCCCCCAACTGCCCTCCCCTGCAAGCCTGGTCCCTCCCAACTGCCCTCCCCGCTGGCCTGTTCCCTTCCACTGCCCTTCCCTGCTGGCCTGATCGCCCACAACTGCCCTCCCCTGCTGGCCACCTTGTGATGGCCATCTTGTGTCCACATGGGGGTGGCCATCTTTGACCACATGGGGGTGGCCATCTTGTGTGTTGGAGTGATGGTCAATTTGCATATTACCTCTTTATTATATAGGATATATATATATACTATTTATACATACATATATATTACTTATATATACAAATATTATTTACATATATGTGTATATTATTTATATATACATATGTATCCACATGTCATTACTAATAAATATTTAGTTAAATATTCTGAGTTCTTAAAAAGCCTTCATTTTGCTCCTTAATTCCTGTAATTAATTCTTATGGTGTTTATGACAAATCTATTAGTTACAATTTTATAATGAGCAGTATATAATATATGGCTCATCACAGTTTGCTCAGTGAGTTTGAGGCACTCTCAGGAAGAGTACCCACCTGTAAGAATCTACGCCTTACTCCTTATATACATCTGGAGGACAATTTATTCTTCCTTGATGTGTAGTCAGTGTTCAAACAGCCATACTAAGGCGCTGTGTAAGGCAACTGGCTGCAACGTGAGATTTTTCTGAAACTACAGCATTTTCCATAGGCCTTATCTCCTCTCACCATACAACCAGATAAACTCAGCTGCGGCTCAGCTCTGAGGCTGTGAATGATCACCCGGTGTTGCTATCTCCACACTGCCTGTGTTGGATGCACTGGGCAGATTATTTTATGTAATCAGACAGTTCAGAGGGCTTCCTCGAGGCCAGGATAACTTGAGGCTATCTTCTGAGAGCCTAGTTTTACTTAATTCTGAACATCTTACACTGATTATGTCTGTCCTAAAATAAAAATCATCTTGAAGGCACTGGAATAAAAATGGGTGAGAGTAATACTCAATCATTTGGAAAAGAGAATCTTAAAGAAAAGCATCCATTTCCCATTTTCCTTTTGCTGTGTCTACTGAGCACCTCTCCTTAGGGCTCAGGGATATGGTGTTTTAGATTAATTCCCAAGTGAGAATTATAGTAAATCAATGCCTAGAGCTTATATTTCATTGTTGCATGCTAGTATATTCCACACTAATCATTTCTTAAATATAAACTATTCCATTCTGTTTATGAAATACTCATAATTTTCACCTCTAATCTTAGTTAGGAAATAAATCTAGCCTGGCCGGTGTGGCTCAGTGATTGAGCATCAACCTATGAACCAGGAGGTCAGGGTTCGATTCCTGGTCAGGGCACATGCCTGGGTTGTGGGCTTGGTCCCCAGTGGGAGGTGTACAGGAGGCAGCCAGTCAGTGATTCTCATCATTTGTGTTTCTATCTCTCTCCCTGTCCCTTCCTCTCTGAAATCAATAAAATATATTTTTTTAAAGAAAATAAATCTAACTTTCCATTGACCCATGGAGCAAACCATGAAATGAGAAATGCTTTGTCTAAGAACAGGAAATCTTGAAACACTGTCATGTAAACAGTCCATGAAAACACTGAGATTAAAACCTAAAATATGAAGTTTAAATGAATGTGGTACCATTTTCTAGAAGTATCGGGAGGGATGTCATATTCCTATAGCAGGAGCTCTCATAATCTACTGCACA